>NW_021703769.1:56794350-57034618 GCF_005190385.1 Monodon monoceros
TGGTGGTGATGGTGATGAGGATGACGACGACGATGATGATGACAGCAGCTACCCTTTATTGGGACTTACTTCGTGCCAGGTGACTGCACTAAACACTTTACATACAGTAGTTAATTTGAACATGATGATAACCTGTCATACTTTGAGTTGTCCCAGCAGGAGACACTGAGACAAAGATTTGAATTTCCAGTCACCTATTTGAGAAATGATCGCAGGAAACACTGGTAGGGAAAAAGAGAAATGAGACCGGGAAGGAAAAGGAAAAAGTAAATGGTGCATTTTTAGGCAAATTACAACTGTGGGCGACTGAACCTTATTATCCCTGGGGACACTGGGAACCTAGCATAAAATATTTACATTATAGTTGTTGCACCTAAGAGGCAAGGGACTGGAGTAGTTATCCACAACTCCCCATCTATCACTGGCTGCTTCCAGCACCTTCACTCACCCTGAAGGTGGGCTGAACCTACTTCTAGAGTCAGAAAAGACCTCACAGATAGTCATGTGTGTTCACAGTCAACAGCCTTTGATATACAGACATGAGGACTGGGGGGGATATGGGCAAGCAAGCACCAGCAGCGCGTGCTACACAACCTAGTAAGTAGGTTGTATTAGTCCCATTTCAGAAAAAGATTGAGGCTCAAAGAGGATAAAGTAACTTGCAGAAATGATGGAGCTGGATTAAAATCAGGTCTATCTGCAAAGAAGACATACAAATTGCCGACAGATATGTGAAAAATGCTCAATGTCACTAATCATCAGGGAGATGCAAATCTAAGCCACAATGAGATATTACCTCACATTTGCCAAGATGGCGATTATCTAAAACACAAAAGACAACAAGTGTTGGTGAGGATATGAAGACACTGGAACACTTGCACACCGTTCGTGGGAATGCAGAATGGTGCAGCCACTATGGAACAGAATGGAGGGGTTTCTTTAAAAATAAAACTACCATATGATCTAGCAATCCCATTTCTGGGTATTTACCCAAAAGAATGGAAATTAGGATCTCAAAGAGATATTAGCACTATGTTCTCTGAAGCACTATTCACAATAGCCAAATGTGAAAACAACCTAAATGTCTATCTATAGATGAACAAATAAAGAAACTGTGGTACATACATGCAACAGGATACTATTCAGCCTTTAAAAAGAAGGAAATTCTGCTATATGTGACAACATGAATGAACCTTGAGGATGTTATATTAAGTGAAATAAGCCAGTCACAGAAGGACAAGTACTACATGATTCCGCTTTCATGAGAAATCTAAAATAGTCCAACTCATAGAATCAAAGAGTAGAGGAGTGGTTGTCTGGGGCTGGGAAGAAGGGAAAATGGGGCATTTCTTTTCTTTTTTTGATGTCTATTATTTTTCTCAATTTTTAAAAAAATTTTTACTGGAGTATAGTTGATTTACAATGTTGTGTTAGTTTCAAGTGTATAGCAAAGTAAATCAGTTATACATATACATATATCCACTCTCTTTTTTTTTAGATTCTTTTCCCATATAGGCCATTACAGAGCACTGAGTAGAGTTCCCTGTGCTATAAAGCAGGTTCTTATTAGTTATCTATTTTATATATAGTAGTGTGTATATGTCAATCCCCATCTCCTAATTTATCCCTCCCCCACTTATCCCCTGGTAAACATAAGTTCGTTTTCTACATCCATTGATGTCTATTTTTGGCAAATAAAAGTTATACACATTTAAGGTACACAATGTGATATTTTGGTAAATGTATACACTGTGAAATGATTACCTCAATCAAATAAATCTATCCATCACCTCACATAGTTACTATCTGAGTGTGTGTGTGTGTGTGTGTGTGTGTGTGGTTGAAAACACTTGAGATGTTACTCTCTTACCAAATTTCAAGTATATAATACACTAACTACAGTCACCCTGCTGTACATTAGATCTCAAGAATTATTCATCTTATAACTGAAAGATCAATCTCTCTCCTTTTTCTCCACCCCACGCCCCAGGCTCTGGTAAGCAGAAGCCAGAGACAGAGAGTATTATCTAGAAAAGACCTATGGAAGAGCCTTTTGTCTATTCTGTGTGAGACACTACATACCCTCTAGTTTCCTCCTCTATGAAATGGGGATAATCACACAGTTGTTGAAAGGATTAAATGAGAGAGTATTGTGCTTAGCACAAAGTACTTGCTGAATCAATGCGAACTTCTATTATAATCACAGCTCAACCAAAAAAAAAGTCATTTGTTTCATCCTCAGAGCCTGGGATCTGCCTGTCAGAGCCACATAATACTTGTCACAAACTCCCAGGTACTAGACAGGACTTCTCCCCCCTCTGAGGGGCCAGCTCCTTGAGACTGTGGCCTGTACAGCCTGAGGTGGTGGGAAGAGCCTTGGATTAAGAGCAACAAGCCAGAGCCCAAATCTGGTCTCTGTCAATGCTTGACCAATCTACTCCAAGACCTCAGGTCTGTCATTACCAAAGTGGACACAGCCCCTTCCTCATGGCAGTAAGAAAAATTAAAAACTCTGTAGATAACGTTTCATGAACAGTGCCTTCCTTTCATCAAGTCTAACTCATGTTAGTTAGACTTGTCATGGTTAACAATGCAGATTCAGAAGTCAGAGACAGCTGGGTTTGAATCCAGGTCCAATCACTTACCAGCTGTCTGAGTACTTTGTTTCACTTCAGTGAGCCTCAGTTTTCTCATCTGCCAAATGGGGCTAAGAATACCCAAAGCATCACAGAGTCAGCGTGAGGATTAAATGAGATATTTAAAGCACTTGGCACAATGCCTGGCACATAATGAATTTGCAGTACATGCCAACTATTTTTATATTTAATATGCCACCATTATCAGAATGCTTTGAATATAGATGTGCTTAAGGACAGTTTGCTGAATGAATGAATGCTGAGAAAAGAACATCATCAGCTAAGTCCTGGCAGTGCCTGGATTTCAGAATTCTTCATATGGAAGTTCTCCACTAGGGAAACAAAAAGCCTCAAAATTAAGAAAACTGAAAGAAAATAGAATAGGCTTGGCTAAATTGTCTAAGCCCAGTCGTGTGTGAGATACCTCAGAACACTTGATGGAGAAAACAGATCAGCCTGAGTCCAAACTGAGATCATGAGACAGGCCTGGGGGCCTGGAATCTGCGGAGGCCAGTAGACCTGGGGGTCCAGGCTGCCTGCTCTCAAGAGGCAAGATCTCCAGCTGCTTAGACTTCTCTTTAGATTCGCAGAGCATCTTTCCATGTCATCTATCAGTGATGGGAGGTCGGGGTGAGCATCCCCCAGGGATGGGACAGGTCTCTATAATGCTCTCCCAGGTGGGGAGAGGCAGGGGACACTGGCTCTTCTGAAAAGGCCTGGGGAAAGGAGGGTAGGTGAGAAAACTTACTAAAAGGAAAACACAAGAGAGGTCAAATCAAAAGCCAATCTGATATATTATTCAAGTGCAGATTCTGATTGTCTGTCTGGGGCAGGACTGACATTTTCCACTTAAACAAGATACCCCAGGAAATAGAGACCCTGCTGATCCAATGGCCACACTTTGAATACCAAGGCTTAGACATTAGTCCAGTGTTTCCAGACTGCCTTTATGAGAATTACCTGGGAGTACCTTGTTAAAAAGGCAAATATTCAGCCTTGAACAAACCCACTGAGTCAAAATGAGTGGTGGTTATGGCAGGTCAGAGGGATACCCCAGAAGCTGTATGTTTAAAAAGCAATCCCTGGTTATTTTTAACATGAGGGAGATTTAGAAAACACTGATTGTCAGGTATAGGTATAGCAAATTCAAATGCCCCAGAACCAAGACAGGTGATATGAATGATCTAAACTATCCAGGTAACAATAGGATGTACTGGGGACTGCAGTAAACTTGGAATGGCCCTCCTCAGCGAAAGGAGGCAGCTACTTTTCTGCTCAAATGAGATGTTCCCATGAGGGAATTCAGGCTGTATGTTTCTAGAGCTTTTGATTTTTTAGCAGAAACTCTAGATTCAGACTTTTCAGTGAACTACCTTCATGTTTTTTAAGGCTCCTGCAAGAGCAAAACAAACACATCTGCAGGCAACCATTTGTAACTTCCTGGGGTCCAGCAGATGAGAAATAGGGATCTGGGGCTGCCGTTGAATATTTCAAAAGGCCTGGCAGAACTGGAACTCTGAGCTGTAATCAGACATCCACAGCCAATCAGTATACTCCATCCCTTGGCCACAGTGACTGGCTCAGTTATGGGCACATGATCCAGAGGAGTCCAGCCAGGATTAGCCCTGGGTCTTTTGATGGAGCTACCAGGAAGGAAACTCTGCACTCACTCTAGTTTCTCTGGGTCATTTAACTGGCAGAATGTAGGACAAGAGCTTCTGGTGGCCATCTTGCCCCACTGGGAATTGGGATGAGGGGATATCCCCTGAAAATGAAGTTAATACAGAGAAAACCCAAGCTGACATATGGGAGAGACCCATGACTCCTGGATTTACACAGGCTCGAAGACAACTCCTGGTATTTTCAGTTACATCACTCACCTTGTCTGACTTGGTAGAACTGTCATTGGTTAATAATAGCTGCAAAACCAGATTCTTTTTGTGCTGAGATTTAGGCTTTACATATAATGTTCATTTGCATTACAGTGTGTCATCCTCAAAGCACATCTATGAGGTTAAGCAGGCCACGAGCTATTTTCCACACTTTACAGATGAGATACCAGGGCTCAGAAGGGAGCGATGCCTTGCAGAAGGCCACACAGCTCACCAACAGCAGGACAGGGACAATAAATCTAGTCTTACGACTCCGGTTCAGAGGGCTTTCCACCCGCTCCTCCCCTCCTCCACCTAGATGCGTCCTTCTCTCCTATAACACACAACAGGGATGCGTTCAGGGGGCCTGGCTCCAGCTCCAAGCTCCACTGCAAAATTCTTCCAGGCTACTTATTCTGAGAGATGGGAAAGAAGAAGTGTACAACCCAAAATGCCCATTTCCTCACATTCCAGAGAGCAAAAGGGCACAAGCCCCACAAGGAGCTACTGGAAGATTTACTGAGTCTCAAGGAAACGACAGCAAAGTGCTACAAAGAAGGCAGAGCCCAAGGTCAGAGTCAAGCTGGAACAAATGGAGCTCCACTGCGCAAGTTCAGAAAAGGGAGTAAGTTTTTAAAACAAACAAATAACAAGGATCCAGGGTTCCATCAAGGCAACAGCCCTGACTTACTTCAGCCACCCAGGCTCATGTTCAATCAGTTCAACAAACCGCAGGCGTCCAAACCTCTCCAGATCCCTCCCTACTTCCCACAACCCCTGCCTCAGAATCAGGCACCCTTGCTATGATCTCACTCAATTGTATTCCCATGTAAAATTCTCAGGTCCCGTCCCTTTTCCAATTAGGTACTTAATACATCTCGATCCTTGTGCCACCACATAATCATTTAAACAGAACACTTAATTAGCTTCTTGGATAAAAATAACATGTAATTTGTTTGGTAATTATATGTTTCCACAACTGCTGAAAGCAACTCATTATAGGAATTTGGTACACTTAGGATACATTACCTTAATTCTATTTTCTGTTTATTCAATTATATCTGTCGGTCTTAATTGTATTATAAATTGTGTTGAGCTGGTGAAGGTGACTATGAAGTGGCTGTTCCTTAGATTTCATGGTTGGTTTGCGAGTTCCCAGTGTTTGCTCCAGGCTCTGACTGGCTCTGCCGAAATGGTAAAACGAGGACATGCCAAGACCCTTCACACGAACAGAAAAGAAAGTCGTCAGAACTTTCTGCCGAGGGCCTCCTTAACACAGTGTGTTCCAAGGCAAGGGTACACGGACACATTTTCCTTCAAAGCTTTTAATAATTCAGTAGTTATTCTAATGTGTATGAGAAAAAATATAAGTAGCATTTCCAAACCATAATTTCAAACAAATTGTTACCGGGAATGAAACTTAAGTAGGTATTTATGTTTAAAAACATTGAGTCAATTTATGGGCAACTGATGATATGAAAGAATTATTACTTTTTTAACTGTAATAGCAAAATTATGTTTATGTTCAATAAATGGAGTCTTTCTCTTTTAAGATACTTACTGAAATTTTATCATAAAATGATACAATCCCTGCAATGCATTTTAAAATAATCAAGGGGGTGGGTATAAAGGAGGAGAGTATTAAGAAAACAAGACTGACTGTGAGTTGAAGCTAAATTAAGGGTCCATGAGGGTTCATTATATTTTCACTCTATTCTTGTATGTTTGATCATTTTCATCATCATAATTTTTAAATTGAGTTAATTTAAAATATTTGATTGAATAATAATATAGGTTGGGGTCAGCACACTTTTCTGTAAAGGGCCAAATGCTAAGTATTTTAGGCTTTGGGGTCCTACAGTCTCTGTGACAACTACTCAATTCTGCTGATGTAGCAAGAAAGCAGCCACAGACAGTCTGTACAAGAACGGGTGCAGTTATGTTCCAGTAAAACTTTATTTACAAAATCAGGGGATGGGTTATATAGCTTGTAGACGCCTGAGGTAGATAATACACTGATATGGCAAAGACCATGAGACGGCAATATAGGAAGGTCTGTAAGAGGGAGAGAAGTACTCAACTCTTGGAACTCTGAGATTCCCTCCTTTGGGATAATAAGAGACCCAACAGAGACACTGAAACGAGGGAGTCAAGGATGAGGCGGGAGCAGAGAAGCATATCACTCTTCCATTCATTCAACAACATTTTATAAGATCCTCAGGAGGAGGACATCATGTCAGCCCACATCAGGGGATGGTGATTCCTTGTCATCTGCAGCTCCTGCTGAGACCAGCTCACACACAGACACCCCTTGGTTGTGCTGAGCCAATGGGAGAATGAAGGCTCCCTGACAGAGTGTAAACTGGTAGCGCTATTTCCGAGTGAGTGTTATTCATATTATTGTTCTGACTCTGGAAGTCCACTCACCTTTGGGGTTCTGTCTAGAGGTGAAGGAGAGGAGCTGGGGAGGTGATCCCAGGGGTTTCTAGGCACTAGCCTGAATCACAGAATCAACAGTTCATAGCCACACTTGAGATAAAGAGTTTCCCCATCGCTGGTGTCCACCTGCTTGTGGAGACACTACATGACAGTGACATTGCCAAGCTGCTGATAGAGGCAAGAGGTGAGAGACCTCGACACCAGAAACTGCATGAGAAATGACAGCTGTATGTGGTCGTCCTCATGATGACAGCCACACGCCGCTCTCAAGTGCAACTGCAAAGCCTAGACCCTCAACAAAGACGAGGCATGCTGAAGTCTTCCCTAGACACCTCCCTTCCCTCCCCATTGGGTCACCCAGGTACGATGCGGCTTTGTCATTAGATAATCAAACACCCCTCACTCGACAGAATACTTATTAAGCCCTTAATATGCACCAGACACAGTATTAGGAACCAGAGAGACTGAGAAGAGTCCATTTAGTCCCTGCCCTCTAGGAGCTCACGTTGTAAATCAGTGGTCATCTAGGAGCAATAATATTACCAAAAGATACATGGCCATGTCTAGAGACCTGTGTGGTTATCACAACCAGGGGAAGGGGTGCTGTTGGCATCTAGTGGGTAGAGGCCAAGGATGCTTCTAAACATTCTACAGTACACAGGATGGCCTCCCACAGCAAAGAATTATCCAGCCCCAAATATAAAAGCACCAAGCTTGAGAAACCCTGTTCTCCTAGAAGAAACAGATTTTAAACAAATGACCGTATGAAAGATGTAATTATAGAAGTGTGTGCAGGTACAACTGCAGCAAAAGGAAGAGATCAACTCTGAAATATAAACACAGCTCCTGCCTTAAAAGCAGAAATGAAAATCCTTATTTGACCCCCATAACCCCTCTAGATAATTCTCCATTTCTTTGTTCCCTTTTATAGCAAAAATGATCCACGAGTCATCTATAATGGCCACCTCCACTTCATCTTTTACCATCCTCTACTTCACCAGCTGCAGGCAGGTGTGGCCACCGCTGCACTGCTGAAGGGCTTTGTGAAGGTCTCTCCACTTAGGCAGATCCGCTGGCCAATTCTCAGTCCTCATCCTACTCAACACTGGACGCCGCACGTCCCTCCTTTCCTTGCCTTCCTAGGCACCACGCTGCCCTGGTTTTCCTGCTACCCTCCTGGAGGCCCCCTCTCAGCCTCCTTGCTGCTTCTTCCTCATCCCCTGACCTCACACTAAAGGTGTCAGAAGTTGGCAACCTGTGGGCCAGATCCAGCCCACTGCCCAGTTTTTGTAAATAAAGTTTCACTAGAACTCAGTCATGCTCATTCATTTACATATCATCTAGACTGCTTTCTCTCCACAATGGCAGAGTTGAGTTGTTGAAACAGAGACCATATGGCCCACAAAGCCTAAAATATTTTCTGACTGGTCCCTAGAGAAAAGTATGCTGACACCTAACCTAATTATTATTGTATTTAATCATTCTTTTTGTTTAATTGACTATTTTTTTTACTCATTTTTATTGGAGTACAGTTGCTTTACAATGTTGTATTTGTTTCTGGCTGTACAGCAAAGTGAATCAGTCATAGGTACAATGACTTTTCATTGTAGAAATTATCAAATATACAAAAGTAGAAAGTTCTATGACATTAAATGCCATGCACATGCTGGGAAGAGCATCTCCAGCCCAGGCTCTCCCCCGAGTTCCAGATTCACTTATCCAGCCAACTTAATCGACATCTATCTTCACTTGGATGTAAAATGACATGATAATGTGGCCAAAGCAGAGCTAGAGGCATCCTCCGCCCCACTACATCTTCCCCATCTCAACAAATAGCGACTTCCATGCACCTTGTTAACCACATTAGAACTCTAGGGTTCTACCTGTTCGGGCAAACTGTGTGACGAATGTACTGAAATTCCCTGTATTATCTCTGCAACTTTTCTATAAATCTAAAATTATCCCCAAATTCAAAAGTTTAGTAAGTAAAAACCCTAGAAGTCACTCTTTCTCTCTCATTCTTGACTTCTCTTTCTCTCACTCCTCATATCCAATCAGTCAGCAAGTAAGAGTGGTCTACCTTCCAAGCATATCCCAAACCTGATCATTCTCACCACCTCCACCAACACCTCCTAGCCCAAGAAGCTCTCCTGGCTTGTCTCCCACCTGGATTATTGCAACAAGGCTTCCCAGGTGCCCTCTTTTCCCCTCTTCACTCCCTTCTTCTATCAACAGAGCAGCTGCAGTGATTTTTTTAAAACATAAATAAGGTCATATCACTTCTTTGTTTAAGCCCCTTCAATGATTTCCCATCACACTTTGGAATAAAATCCAAACTTCTTTTCATAGCCCACAAATCCTATGGGAGCTGCATCTGCCCACCTCTCAGAAACTGTCTCCTCTCACTTTCCATCTGATCTGTCTGCTCAAGCCACCCTAGTCTGTTCCCCAAACATGCTAAGCCTGCCCACCCCTACCCCAGGGTCCACACACTTGCTGTCACCCTCTGCCCATCCTCCACACAACTCGCTCCCTTACTTAACTCAGAGAGGCCTTCCCCGGTCAGTCTGTCGAAAATATGCCAATTCACCGACCCCCAGCCTCTCACCTTGCTCTGCTCTATTTCCCTGCCTACCACTGATGGCTACCTGAATTTATCTTACATGGTGATTCATTCTTTTATTATCTGTCATCCCCACTAGAAAGTAAATTCCCTGTTGGCAGGGACCTCATCTATCTTGTTTATCACTGCACCTGGTTGCCTTGAACATGCCCAGCACATGGTAGATGCTCAAATACCTGCTGAATGTTACGTGCTGAGTGAACAGAGAAGTCAAAGGAAGCTCCCAAGAGGAGATGACCATTGAGCGGAGGCACGTAATGTACATATATTCATTTCTTTGGTGGCATAGCAACCACCATGACCATAAATGCCTTTGGGGAATCCTTACTCTTGCCATCCACCATCTTTTTTTTACAATTTTTTATATTGAAATATATTTGATTTACAATGTTGTGTTAGTTTCAGATGTACAGCAAAGTGATTCAGTTATACATATTCATATATCTACTTTTTCAGATTCTTTTCCTATATAGGTTATTACAGAGTATTGAGTAGAGTTCCCTATGCTATACAGTAGGCCCTTGTTGCCATCTACCATCTTGGTGAATCCATTAAATGGCTCCCCCTGGTCAAGATCTGAGACAGCCTTTTTAATTTCAAACAGCATGTTCCTGCCAAGAACTGTGAGTAGTTTCTGTTCCCCTAACTCCAGGACTTGCCTTGGCCCTGCCCCTTCAGCCTCTCAATCTTATGAGCTCCCCTCTCTTTTCCTGGCCAGAGAATGTGTCTGGTGCCTATAGTGAATAACTGTTCCTGACTTTACCAGTGGGTGGGAAGGGGCCTTCTAGATGCAGGTAACAACTTGTACCAAGGCACTGAAGCATGACACAAAAGGAAATGATGGGGCATGAAAATCAAATGTTCCTTCAAGGTACACATATGTTACCCCAAAATTCTGGGACTCCCTAGGGACTCAATTCAAAAATCACAGAGCTATTTTCCTAGAACATCTCTTACCTACAGGAAAACAGGGCATTTCGTGCAAGAGCAATGTCTGGCCGACATCATCAGCCTCCATTTCTGCTTCCTTAAAATGAAATCAAGCCAGCCAACTAAAAGCTTCCTCCTGCCTTTATCACAATTCCTATCGCAGCCATTACCATCTTGTGTCTGTCCAGTAATTTCAGCTATTCAAGGAACATTAATATACATGCTCCTCCAAAGCCTCTGAGTTCAAGGCATTACAGGTTCTTCAGGTGGAAATACCAACCTGTTAAAAACAAACAAACAAACAAACAAAAACCCTCAAAGTCATCAAGGCAGCCCAGCTTCTACGGACCCCCAACCCTCCTCATCAGAGACTGCAGCTTTTATCGAGGCAGCTGCAGGTGAGACATTCATTCAAGCCAATGGGAAGATAAATGCTGAGCCTGCACACTCAGAGCCTTCTGCTGACTTAGCATCATGCCAACAGAGATGCTGAACTTGTCACTCATCCTGAGAAGGAGTCACGGCATGCCTGAGCCTGCCGATCTCAGACATCTTCTCCCCGGCAATGGCCACCAGGAAAGCTGGTACAATGGTGGTCTGAGCAGGGAAGACCACAGGACTGAGCAAGCCGTTACCGGAAAATCAAGACACCTGGCAGATCCAAGAACATGGCTGGTCCCATTTCCATTTGCCCCAAATTAGCATCGAAGTCAAGAAGAGTTAGGGTTAAAATGCAAACACCCCACGCCTCAACCACACCATCTACATACGGTTCCCCATACACACCGTGTACTTGGCCGCCTACATCTTTATTCATGCTGTTCTCTCTGGATGGATAAGCCCAGGCAAATTGCTTATTTTTGCCAAAGTCAGCATTTAATATGGACATAATTATTGTTAAACGCCATGGATCCCATGTGGCAATCTTTCTCCCAGCTCCACAACTGAAATCTTTCTCATCCATCAAGCCTCTTCTTCCTCCCCACCAGCACTCACTCTGATCTGATTCATTTCCCTCTGGTCTCAGCAAACTGTTCTCTACCGTATCATCCTTCTTGGCTGGGTGTTCAGTTCACCACTGCCTTTATCAGATAAACTCACTCTTCCTCTAGTTAAATCCATTTCATCTTCTTGGCAGGCAATTGTGCTGAAGTCAGCACTCTCTCCACAGCCAAACTCTAAAAGATGCGCAGCCTTCCCTTTCCTTGGTCAACCAGTCCACAAGTATTGGATGTACTGGCCATCCATCACTTGTCAGGCACTATTCTAGGTGCTGGGGATACTCAGTAAAGTAGATAGACCTGCCCCTGCCTTCTTGGAGTGTACCAGGGAATCAGGACAGTGATAAAGTCATTTCAAGTATGATAAAGCCATGAGGTAGACACAGGAGTAAACACTTGTCTTCCTCTTCATATGAATTTTATAAACATTATATGGTTAGAGTGCCTTACTTGTTTCTATCTTGTTTTGTGGCTGGAACATAAGATCCTTGAGGGAAAAGCCCTCAATCAAAGGACAGGTCAAAATAAATCATGTAGCCAGAGATAAGTTCAGTAAATTGACTCTAAGTCCTTTAACTGAGAGACTCCAATATCAAACAACCCTTATTTGGGCTGGTTAGATATGTTCTGTTCCTACAAAGGTGCACTTGCCTAAATCTGCCACTTGGGCAACTGGAATAGAAAGACCTCACAAATGCACAATGTCCTGGAATTCAAGATGTACATTCAACGAACACCGCCTGGTTACCTACTGGATGTGAAACCCTGTGCTGAGTGCTGAAGGGTCTTTGCACGTGCTGTTTCCTCCACCCCAAGTGCCCTTCCCCCATATCCACATGGCTCCTTTCCTCTCTCATTAAGGTGTCTGCTCACATGTCCTTGTATCAGAGAGAGGTTCTGTGTATTCATTAATGCTGTCCGTCAGCCACTCGGGTTCCCCTCTTTCCAGGCACAAGGCAGGAGAGCACCTTCCTCTCCCCTTGAGTTACTTGTAGCCAATCAAATGTGTGCTGAAGCCTCTACAAGCTAGTACCTGACTCATCACACCCCTTCTCTCCCACCCATGACAATCAGCCACACTCCATGTGTCACAGGCCCTGTCCATCTGGGTCTCCAAGTGGAGGGATGTGGAACAGAGCTCCGAGTTGACCCTTGGATGGGTATGTTGCATGAATGAGAAATAAGCCCCCATTGTTATAAGCCATTAAGGTGCAGCATAACCTAACCCATCCTAGTTGATGCAGCTTTTCTGAAAACCCTATGCTGAAGGGCAGCTCCTGTCACTCTCGGCCTCTTTACCCTGCCTTTATCTTAGCGCTTACCACAATCTAACATTACATATGTGTCACAAGTTCATATTTTGTCCCCATCCTCTTGAATGTAAGCTCTCTGAGGGCAAGGGCTTGTTCTATTCACCCAGGATCCCCTTCAAAAGGGCACAGGAGGCGCAGTACGTATTTATGGAATGACTCAACGAACACACGAACGGAAATAGGTAAGAATCGTTCCTATTCTCAACAAAAATATCCTTAGCTTCAGAATGCTGAAGCTGCAAGAGCACAGGAAAGGCACCGAATCCCATGGAGGGTAGTGGTGCAAGTTCTCCCAGAGGGATGACTTCTGAGATGAGTTTTGAAGGGTTCCAGAGAGAGGCAGGGCCGCAGCACGGGCAAGAAGCCAGGTGTATTGAAACAACTGGAGCACTATTATCATTACATTTTATCAAGCCAACAAGGACAAGCATTGTATAAAAAACAAAAGGGGAGTTTTGTGATTGAACTGATTTAGGAAACAATTTAAACACATTTTAAAAGAGGTCTATAGGGCAGGACTTCTCAAAGCCTTGAATGGGATAACATGTGTTGTAAATATCAGAGGGTTTCCTGACATTCAACATCTTCTAAACTTGTTTTGGCTCAAACTCTTCTCTGGAGGGAACACCTCCTGGGTGTTCCTTGGAACTCTCTCTGGGAAATGCAGGACTAGAGGAAATTGTAAAGGGGGGAGCGAGTGGAGGCTGGAGGTTACAGAGGTGGCCAAAGATCAGAAGTCAGGGTAAGAGGGTTTGTATAGCCAGTAGTTTTACATTTCATCTGAAGGCAATGTGGTGTGCAAGTGTGCACTGAGAATCCCCCATCACATAAAAAGGATGTCCTTGCTGGTCCTTTCAACAGCACCATCTGATGGACCAGGAGGCCCATTAACAGGGAGTCAGGAAGGAGGGTGCCCTCAGCAAGTCCTTGAACCTCTCTGAGCCTCATCTTCCACATCTGCTTAATGGCTTGAGTGAAATACATCCCTTCTATGGTCTCTGTCGATCATTTTGTTCAATAATGCAACTTTGATGCCGTCAACGATTATTATGTTGGGTGTCTAAGGTACCACCTTTCCAAAGGCTCAAAAGATTTCAAAAGACAGTGAATAATCACGCAGAAAATCCGTTGTAAGTGGTAGAGGGACCCTGAACAATAAAAGGGATGGTGTGGCCTTGAGGCCGGGAGAACTGTCTGCTTTCTGTTCCTGCACACACACACCTGTCTCCTTTCCCCTCAGGGAAGCTCCTGTGCCTTACAGTGATTTTCAACACTCTCGTCACTCATAGAATTAACTGTTTCATGGCTCCGCCCAAATCTTCTGATGCAAAGAGCAAGAGGGAGGGGATCACGCCACAAGGCTGAGCTGCCTGCCTTATCACGTGTGGTCAGCTGTGTAGCAGAATATAAATTTTCAAAACCCAAACGATTAAACTGTCACTTCTTATTAGACGAAGAATATTCAAAGACGCAACCAGTAAGAGAAGAAAAATAAGGAAAGAAAGTATATTTGTTGGAGCCAGTGCAGCTACAGCTTTCCCACTCCTGGTCTACGCCGGCAACACAGCCTCTCGGGCCAGTGGACACAGATTTGCTTTTTCAAACCGCATATACCAGGCACTGGGTGGGGGCTGGGGGGAGACGGAAATGGCTACAGCCAAGGATAAAGAGAGGAATAAGCTCAGTCGTATGGGAGGACATTCTGTCTGTGGCGCACAGGAGGCAGAGGAAGGCAATTGCTTCCAAACTGAGAAGTGGAAAACACACCTTGACATTCAAAATTCAAAGGACCTAAGACAAAGCAGGGCTAGCAATGACCTGTTCTGCATTTGTATTTCTTTTTAGAGTTTTCAGGGTTTCCATAGGCTTATCACGTTTGATCTTCGTAAGAACACTGAGAGGTACATCAACCAAGGTGAAGATCAACACAGGTGAGGGTGGAGGAGGGAGGGAAGAACTCAGTGGCAGAGTCAGAACGAGGGGCAATGTGGAAGGAAGAGCAAGATTCTCGAGTCCACCTCATGAGTACAGTACGGGAGACAAAGAGCGGGAAGGGGATGAGGAGCAGAATGCGGTGATTCTTAGGTGCCTGGCTAAGGGTTTAAGTTTTACCCTGGAAATAATGGCGGTATCACACCAAAGCTTCAAGAGTGGAGATTAATATGCTCAAAGCTCCCCTTTGGTGGTGTGAGCGGTGGTTGATAGTGAGCATATGGGCAGGAAGACTGGAGTCAAGAGTCCAAGTGAAAGGTGATTGGGACCCAGTGACACAGAGAGGAAGGTGGTCACCTAGAGTCAGGTAGTTAAGGAATGGACAGATCCAGAGGACCAGATGTGGTACCAGAGATGGTTTGTCTTACACAAACAAGGCACGAAACAACATTAAAGCACATAGGATAAAACCCTGATTCTCTTTCAGTTGTTCTAATTCGTTGATGAGAAAGTCTCATTTCGGTGCTAATAGATCTTCAACACCTTTCTAACACTTTCTAATGCCCTTTTGAAATGTTAAGCCTTAGTAGGAAATAGCACCTAGTTATATTTAATAGCACTTCTGTGTTTCCTGTTTTTTATTTTTCTTTTAAGATTTGTGTGTGTGCGTGTGTGTGTGTGTGTGTGTGTGTAAGAGAGATTTTGTTTGTTTGTTAGTTTACTGTTGCCATCTATTTATGGCAGAGGAAACTGGTTTCTATTTTTTGTATTGATATAGCATTTCCTTTTAAAATTTATTTTAAGATGTAAAGAAAAGCACTGTAGGAAAAAAAGTAAAAAACAAAAAAAAGGTCAATCTTCAATAAGTTAAATGTAGCATTACCATGTGACCCAGCAATCTGTTGGGTATATACAGGTGTTCAACAACAAAACAGGTTGAAAGAATTGAAAACAGGTGTTCAACAACAAAAAATGGTACACAAATGCTCACAGCAGCACTATTCATAATAGTCAAAAGGTGAAAACAACACAAATGTCCATCAATCGATGAATAGCTAAACAAAGTGTATTTATACACAGTGGAATATTATTCAGACATAAAAGGGAATAAAGTACTGATACATGCTACAACATGGATGATCTAGATCTCATGTCACGGCTGTGTGGCTGACAATTTGTATTTTTGATACCACTACTTAGAGGCAGAGGTATGGTCAGGGAACAGAACCTTTCCTACATGCAACTGAACCATAGATTTTGGCTACCCTAATGAATTCTTTCAACCAATTACCCTAACCCAAATCAACCATAAAACTTAATAGATTCGTTTACGAGATAAAAGTTGATCTCAGTGTATTTTGGAGAAATGCTCAGATTACCAGAGAGCTCATTATTAATTCGTTCTTCCTCTTTTCTCTTCCCCAAGTATCCTGAATTTCTTAACTCTTTTTTCCCATCCAGGTCCAAGAGCAATGGGGAATCTCTGCTCGTGAAGAATCTGGCAGAGGCACATTAATTGTTCAGACAACTCCCCGTGAGGCCATGTGTGAGCTACATGAATCATCCCTCTCAAAGAGTATTAAGCGCCTAAGTGCACAAGCGTCTGTGCCTTTTGCAATCTGCTTAGTGCCCTTACTCAGTCTGCTGCAGCACTCCTCAGCTGCCAGTGAAGCCAATGGAAAAGTATTAACATCCTCGCACACAAAGTTCTGCTGGGGCTTGACACTAACCCCCAAATAGGAGAACAGGTTCCACTGGATGCTGGCTAGATAAAGAGGCAGGAACATCAACTGACACTTGTCTACTTAGAGCTTCGAAGGTTTTGTGAAACATGGGGCCCAAAGTGTAATGAAGACTTCACTTGTTAAGCACCTGCTGTGTAGATGGTATTGCACAGTGAGCAGACCTCAAAACCCAGAACCAGGGTTCTCATCCAGGGAACATTTAGCAGGTCTGGAGACATTTTGGTTTGTCACAACTGGGGCTGCAGGATTCCACTACCAGAATCTAGTGGGAGAGGCCAGGGATGCTGCTAAACAGCCTACAATGCACAGAACAGCCCCGCCCCACACACTCCAGCCACCACATCAGTAGTGCCGAGGCTGAGAAACTCTGCCCAAGAGCCAAACTAGAACTGGGTTCAAATCCTGGCTCTACCACTTACCACCTGTGTGCGTTCAGACACACACCTTAAGTTCTCTGGGCCTCAGTTTCTTCATCTGTAAAATGGGGATGATAATGAAACCTACTTCATCGTGCTGTTGTGAGGATGTTAAGTGTTAATATGTAGGATACATTACTGTTAGCATAGCAGGTTCTACTTTATGTGCCAAGCAAGGTGCCATACACTTTTCGCAGATAATTACTGGTCTTTACAACAACCTTGCAAGATTGGTATTTGCTATTCATGTATTTTATAGACAAGGAAGTTGAGGTGACTTGTCTCACCTCAAGGATAGTTAAGTGACTTGCCCAAGGACACAGAACTAGTAAGCTGACGAGCCAGGCTTTGAGCTGTCTGGATTCAAAGCACATACGCCCACAGGATTTTCCAACAGAGGGATGCATGGCCCAGTAGCACACACACCGAGAAAATAAATACAGTAGAACTTCCTAGAGCATCACTTTCTCGTGACTCCTTGGTGAAGGGAAAAACTGACACATCTATCTGACAAGTCGCTTTACAATTATTTTGGCTTTAATACCATCATAGTTACATTCTGAGATGGGCTGCATAATCCCCATGAATTTCTACGATAAAGCACAGAGAGAAGGCATTTGGGGCACAGCCTGCCCTCCAGGGTATGTTTACCAGCCTTTCCCCCTGTATTGGTTTCCTAAGGCTGCTGGAAAAAATTACCACAAACTTAGTGGCTTGAAGCAACACAAATTTGTTCTCTTACAGCTCTAGAGGTCCAAAGCCTGAAATGGGTCTCACTGGACTAAAATCAAGGTGTCAGTCAGAATGGCCATCATCAAAAAATCTACAAATAATAAATGCTGGAGAGGGTGTGGAGGAAAGGGAACCCTCTTGCACTGTTGGTGGGAATGTAAACTGATACAGCCACTATGGAGAATGGTATGGAGGTTCCTTAGAAAACTAAAAATAGAACTACCATATGACCCAGCAATCCCACTACTGGGCATATACCCTGAGAAAACCATAATTCAAAAAGAGTCATGTACCACAGTGTTCATTGCAGCTCTATTTACAATAGCCAGGACATGGAAGCAACCTAAGTGTCCATCAACACATGAATAGATAAAGAAGATGTGGCACATATATACGATGGAATATTACTCAGCCATAAAAAGAAACGAAATTGAGTTATTTGTAGTGAGGTGGATGCACCTAGAGTCTGTCATACAGAGTGAAGTTAAGTCAGAAAGAGAAAAACAAATACCGTATGCTAACACATATATATGGAATCTAAAAAAAAAAAAGGTCCTGAAGAACCTAGGGGCAGGACAGGAATAGAGACGCAGATGTAGAGAATGGACCTGAGGACATGGGGAGGGGGAAGGGTAAGCTGGGATGAAGTGAGGGAGTGGCATGGGCATATACACACTACCAAATGTAAAACAGATAGCTAGTGGGAAGCAGCCGCATAGCACAGGGAGATCAGCTCGGTGCTTTGTGACTACCTAGAGGGGTGGGATAGGGAGTGTGGGAGAGAGACACAAAAGGGAGGAGATATGGGGATATATGTATAGCTGATTTACTTTGTTATACAGCAGAAGCTAACACACCATTGTAAAGCAATTATACTCCAATAAAGATGTTAAAAAAAAAAGGAAAAAAATATAAAAATAAAATCAAGGTGTCAGTAGGACTGTGTTCCTTCTAGAGGCTCTAGAGGAGGATCTGTCCCCTGGCCTTTCCCAGCTGCTTAAGGCTGCCTGCGTTCCTTGGCTCATGGCCCCTGCCTCCACCTTCAAAGGAAATCACTCCAGTCTCTGCTTCTGTCATCCTATCTCATCTGACTCTCACCCAAGTCTCCCTCGTATAAGAATCCTTGTAATTACACTGGACCCACCAGATAATCCAGAAGAATATCCCCACTTGAGGATCCTTAACTTAATCATATTTGCAAAGTGCCTTTTGCCATAAAAGGTAATGTATTCACAGTTTCCAGAGATTAGGACATCTTTGGGGGACCGCTGTTCTGTGTGCCATACTCCCTAAGGCTATTGGAGTAAAACTATTTAGGAAGCACTGACGTCCTAGAAGTGTTCTAGGAAGGATCCCAAGACAAGAACTCAGTTCCTCAATGTAGGAGCCCCGCTGCCAGGACAGAAACCTTACAATGAGAAGAACAAAGTCAGTCTTAGAGAAGATGGGGGTCTGGGCTCTGAGCTGGAGCATCGTAACTCCCTCCCAGTACAGGAGTAGAATTAGAGCACTAAGGAGGCTTGGAATTAAGCTTGAAGTACCACCCAACCTCTCTGTATTGGTTTGCTAGGCCTGCCATAACAAAGTGCCATAGACTAGGTGGCTTAAAAAAGAGAAATTTATCTTCTCACAGTTCTGGAGGCTACATGTCTGAGATCAAAGTGTCAGCAGGGTTGGTTTCTTCTGAGGCCTCTCTCCTTGCCTTGCAGATGGCCATCTTATCCCTGTGTCTTTATACGGTCTTTCCTCTGTGCATGTCTGTGTCCTAATCTCTTCTTCTTATAACAACACGAGTCACATTAGATTAGAACACATTTTAACCTAAATATGACCTCATTGTACCTTACTTACCGCTTTAAACACCCCATCTCCAAATACAGTCACATTCTGAGGTACCGGGGGTTAGGACTTCAACATATAGTTTTTAGGGGGACAGAACTGAGCCCATAACACTCTCACAAAATAAACTCCAAAATATCCCAAGTTCCTCCTACCCTCAGATGAAGCCAGAGACATGCCTCATTTCCCTGGAAAACATTAGGATTTGAAAACCTCTACGCACCAGGATGGGGAAGGAGAATTTCCCATTCTAGAGGAGGGAGGAACGCCACAGACTCTACACAAATCAAGTACACAATCCCACTAAGGCACATCCATGGCCATCTTTTGAAAGTTGATCTTTAACAAAGCTCATGTATGCTTGGATTATTTCCAGTAGGTTACAAGTTTATTTTTGTGTTTCTGCAAGCAACCACATCACACCCCAAAACCAGAGACTGAAACAGATCCTTTCATTTAATGCCAATGAAAACAGGAGTTGCTTGGGAAGGTCTTGCCCTGGAAGACAAGGAGCAAGGGGGTGGGAGGTGGGCGCCGGACGCAAAGCTGGCTTCAGCTCCCATGCCTGCCTCTTATCATGGGACGGAGGCATGCTGTGGAGTGCAGGTGGACAATTAACTCACAGGAGAGAAGGGAAGAGCACTGGGCTCAGAGGTAGAAATAGAAGAAAGCACATTTCTATCCATATTTCAAGAAAGGGAACTTCGAAGTGTTTTCAGCCCCACCTCCCCATTTCAGGGCATGGCTTGACATATGGCAAAGGAGACAGCCATCCTCTTTCCTGTCCTGGAAAACCACTGCACACACTTTGGCATAAAAGACATAACAGATCTCACTGCTACTCTAGTGTGATATCAAGCTGATACATACGGGTACAACCGAGATGGTTATTAACATACTGAAATGCCTAGGTTCTGATTGCCACAGCCTTCAGGGCCTTCAAGTCCCTCTGCTACTCAGCCCCTCCCTCAGGAACCGCCCCCCCCCCAACCTTCTCATAATCAGTCACTAGAGGACTAATGCCTGGCACAACAAGAGCTCCAGGATATTATGAAGGAGGAGTCTGCTGTGACAGTCACTGACTGTCCTAATCCATTCAGGCTGCTATAACAAAATACCAGAGACTGGGTGGCTTCTAAACAGATATTTCTTTCTCACAGTTCTGGAGGCTGGAAGTCCAAGATCAAGGCACCAGCAGATTCAGAGTCTAGTGAGGACCTGCTTCTTGATTCACAGACATAACTCTTCTCATTGTGTCCTCACATGGCAGAAGGGGGTTAGGGAGCTCTCTGGGGGCTCTTTTATAAGGGTGCTAATCCCATTCATGAGGGCTCCACCCTTATGACCTGATCACCTCCCAAAGGCCGCACCTCCTAATACACTGGGGGCTAGGTTTCAACATAGGAATTTTGGAGGGATGCAAACATTCAGTTCACAAAAATGATCATGCTGTACTAGTGGTTAAGTACTTTGAAGATCCTCCACACCTGTTAATATCAACCCTAAATCCCTCGTACTTTCATTTAAAATTCATTTCACTGCACCCACCCCTGCCATGGAAACAGAACATCTATTCCCTGCCACCCATGCAATATCCCTTTCAGACTGCAGGGCACTTACTGTCACATCCTTACTCTGCCTTCACTTTTCTAGAGAAAAGAACAAACCGTGGCTTCACATCCCCACCGTGCACCACAAAGCCTGTGACATGAGCACATCTCCAGCCAACTAGGACATAGTTCTGTACCTCACCTCCTGGCAAATCTTAACAGTCAAGTCCCACAAAGTGATTTTCTGCTGGGAAATTTTACATTTTAAAGCAATTCTTGAAACAACATTGATAAAGACACACCGGTTGAGCAATGCCTGGTGACTAAGAATGAATAATCAAAGAACTCCCTGCCAGGCTTCAAAATATTTATTATTTTTTAGAAATTCAAATTATTTCACTGTACTTTATATTGGAATCCATCATTTTCTGAGGTTTTCCATTTACACAATGAGAAACATCAAAGAGGTTAAGATGTGCAGCACCTAGGGAGTATAAAAATGTGACGTGACTAAATTAAATATATTTCACAGAAGGTGTCATAAAAGACATGCAAATTAAAACAATGAGATAACATTTTCACAGAGCCAACTAGAAAAATTTTTGTTTCAAGTGCTGGCCAGAGTTAGGTGACAGAGATACTTTACCATAGCTACTGGAAATGTCAGTGGTCCAATCTTTCTGGAAACCAATTAGCAGTAAAGGACTGTTTAAAAAAATAACCACAGCTAATATAAAAGTAATCTAATAAATGCACATGTTATAGGATTTGTGAGATTCAGAGAAGTATAAAGAAAATAAAAATCACCTTTGATCATCACATCCACATCCTCATCATCCACAAAGAGCTGCTCTTAATACTCTGATATATACCCTTCTGGTCTTTTTTTCTGTATTTTATATACAAACACACATATAAAATATACATATTGATTATATAACTTCATACATAGCTTTTAATTTACTTAACATTGTATCATGTAATTAGTATGTAATTAGCATAACAAATTATTTGTAAGCATTTTTATCTGCTACATTTTCTATTCTATGGACACATCGTGATTTATTTGATAATTTAGATTTCTTCGTATTTTTTGCTATTAAAAACAACACCTCGGGCAAACAGCTTTACAAGAAAAAAAGAAAAACAGTTTGTAACCATGTGTGGGGACGAATGTTAACTGGACTTATTGTGGTGCTCATTTTGCAATATATACAAATATCAAATCATTACATTGTTCACCTGAAACTAACATAATGTTATGTCAATTATGCTTCAATTTAAAAAAAGAAAAAAAGAAGAAGAGTAAGTAAGGAGAAAAAAAAAACGAGTACAAACTACCCAAGGCGAAAACCAACAGCAATTAACTAAAGCGCAATTGACCTTAAAGCTTGGGTCTTCACCAAAGCCTGCCATTTTCAAAATCCCGTTGGAGGAAGCCATGCCCATCGGCTGGCACTAGAGCCACACCAATCATATCATTTTCTACAGCTCACACTGACTTCCCATAGTTCTGGCTCTGTTCACTCATCAACCAACACTACATTTCCTCAGCCCCACAAATAGCTTTACAACAATTCACTTGGAAAATAAGGGGTCTTTTTTCCTTCAGCCCTAAGACTATAGACATACAAAACAATATGGATTTCAAATGCCACTCACTCTTCCTGGCAAGAATTTCCTAATGTGGAAGAGACAAGATAAAGCAGGAGACATTCCGCTGTTTGTGACAACAGAATAGAAATCGGCAAAAAGCTCAATGTTTTGATTGTGAGAACTGCTGTCCAGAAGAGAATTCAGGAGTTGTCAAAGCATCACTGGAGGCTGGCAGCCTTGAAAGACACGTTAAGAGGAGGGAAGCGGCCTCCTCCACTCCATGGCCCATCCTCTGCCACGCTGGATGATGACCTGCAGGGCAGGCATGTGGGTCACGGCCTCTCCTGGGTCAATAGTTGTTGACTTTGACTCTAGATCACAGCCCTCTAGGGCATCTTCCCTGACGAACCCCCCACCCTCAGACCTCTGAACGAGGTACTCTTCTGTATATTCTCACAGCTGCCGAACTGTCCCAATCATCAGTGCATCACTCTGGGGTTTAACTGCAAGTCTCCCTCCTCCAACGAGGTTCTGAGTTATTAATACATCGAAGCAAATAATGTGATCACAGGTATTATCTACAGAACATTCGGGCCCAGGTTAACAGGCTCAAAAAATGTTTGAAGCATGAACGTGTTCATAAACCAGTAAGTAAATCAATTCCAAGGAGCTTATGAATGGGTTTCTGAGGGTCTGTGTGCCCCTGAAATTGCACATAATATTGAACGCATGCTCTTGAATATGCATTCCTCTGAGGAGGGCCCATAACTCTCATTAGCCTATAAAGTGATCATGACAACCCCCCCCCCCAAAATCACTCCACATTATCTTAAATTCCTTGGGTGAGTAGGCAGGCCTAGCTTTGAGCATGAGTTTTTATTTTGCTTGGGAAAAATAGGCACAGTTGGGGACCAATTTAAAGTGACGAACCTCTTTCAAGTCAGTGAGATTTAAAAGAGGAAAGGATCCTTGTACCATACCAACTTCAGCAAAAAAGTACAAAGGGAAACAAACTACCATTCCAATTAACATTTTTCCTCTTTGAATTGGTAACATGGTCACCTCCATGGAGAGAATAGGGCAACTGAGGATCTGCCGTGCATTCATTAAGCAAATATTCTTTCTCTGAATGATGCATTGTATTATTCGGAATTTTTTTTTACTCTTCACGTGAGTACCTGTTTCTAATAAATGAATAATTAGAAAGAAAACATATCCATTTCCATCTCATGGAAAGTTGTAAAATTTGAACAGAAAGGCAAAGCGTTTGGAAAGAATTTGGGGTTGTGTTTCTTCCTTGGGAGATGTGAGGGGAAAACAGAAAAAGCGGATAAACAATGGAATAGTACCCAGAGCAATTTCAGCCATAAGCAAATGTTCAAAACACAGGGGAGTACAACAGACAAAAAAAGGATAATTACCCAACTGAAAAATCAGAGAGAGGTCTGGCTATCTCTTTAGGGTACAAAAGTATTACCACAGTAACAGGTGCAAAAACATGAATATACTCCAATAAATAATTATGACTAACTGAATGCAACTGCAAAAACTTTCCTTTTCAAGATCATTGGCAATTATTCTAAACATCGTCTTCTGAGATGTGCTTCTTAGCCAAACACATTTCCACTAGTAAATACGACGCCGGCTGACCTACTTATGTTTATATTTATATATGTGTGTATGTTGATATATACATAGGTTTTCTGCTTTTCAAATATGGTCTACCCTTCAGGATGATGTAAAGTCCTTTGGGGATTTGAGGTGATGATTCAGGGATCATAAATTCCTCCCCCATGCCGGGCACATTTATACTGAATTACTCACACTTACAGAAAGTGAAGATGTTGGTTTTCAGCCAAATCCAAGGCCCTGAAGTACCAGGATTTGGGGGTTTTAAGAGGTGGCCCAATCCAATCTCGCCAATGTGAGTCTGACTCTCTATCCTGCTCCTGGCAGTCATTCTCGGCTCAGTCAGGTCCAACAGATACATTATTCTATGAAACATCACAGTCTTCTATTAGAGACCTAATTGCCAAAGCTTATTCTTCATAACAACCTTATAATTTCATCCTCTGGAATCAGTTCTTTCCCCAGAACAAAAAAATTCAAAAACATTAAGACTTAACCTTCTTAATTTGTAAAGGGGTTGTAATACCCCTTGGAACAGCCCATGGGGTATTTGAGCACATCTCTCACGTCCTCTCTGAGATTTCTCTTCTCCAGGCTGAACTTTCCTAAATATTTCTTCTGAGACTCTTATCATATGTTATTTAGATACTACAAAACCCTGGAGGCTCTTCCTCTGGGCACACTGAAGTTTTTCAACATTCATCATCAAATATTACCCCCAAGAACTAAGTCAAGTCTACACATAATGGTGTTAGTGTTGCTAGAGACAGCATCTGGTGTACCAGGTTAGCCACTGCTCCTACACCTCTGCTAACAGAAGCAAATTTTGCTCCAGTGGCAATTATCCATTCTTAGAGAAGAATCTTTATTATTAATCTCTATCAGTGATGTTCAAGGGGTGGTACATGACCCAGTTCTGGCCAATGAAATATAAGAGGAAGTCTGCTCCGCTGAAAGGATAGAGGGCCTAGAAAAAAAGCTTCTTTTCTCTCTCTTTTCTTCCTTTTATGAATGCTGGTATGTGAAGATGTGATGGCTGGAACAGAAGCAGCCATCTTGTGACCAAGATGAACCAGCAGCTGAGGAAGGCAAAGTAGAAGAATGGAAAGGACCGGAGCCCTTGATGGGTTACTGCGATACTAAACTAGACCTGGGGCTCCTTGTTAAACAATAAAACTAAATGTCTTAATAGTTTAAGCCAGCATTGGTCAAATATTCTGCGACTTGGAATAGAAGGCACTCCTAACAACAGAAAAGGTATAATGGAAATATTACCTCTTTGGATTTGAACATTATATTTCTGGAGATGTGGCCTTTACTTTTTTAAGAGCCCTATCACTCCTTGGGATCTCCTGAGCATCTGGTCAATGCAAAACAAATGAGCAACTAAACAAAAACCCTGTAATTGAGGATCACAGTTTCAAATGCTTGCAGAGACAATGCAGTTAACATAAATATGTGAATCTGGCTAGATGTGAGATAACAGGGAGCAAGGAGGGCTGTAGGGAACTTGAAAATGCATACCTCTCCCAAAGACATTAAAATTCAAGCATTTTAAAGTACTATGCTGGTGAAATAAAATACTAATGCATCTATGAGCCACATTCAGCAGGCAGTCCACCGGTTCATGACCCTTACAAAAATCAATCTCAAGTGGGTTGGAAAGTCACATCTCCCCCTTCCTGTAAGAATGTACATCCTTCTTAAACCCTTCAGTGCAGTCTGTAGTATGGGTTCACCATTTCGTTCTGGAAAGACAGTTTTGAATTTTAATTCCATCATCCAACATCTTAATCATTTCAATTAAGGCAATCAGATTATTAACATCAAAATCTATTGCCCTCTTGAATCTAAGCCCCTTCCCTAAACCAAATGGATTTGCAATCATTACCTTGAAAGGATAACAAAATAAGAGCAAAAGAATAAGATCACAAGGATTCTTTAATCAAATATCTTTGGGGCTGCCAGGGTCCTCAGGCTATCTCAGAGCCACTTAATCCTTGGCAGAGAGAAAATGAGAAACTATATATGTCCACACCCTAAAGCCCTAAGCCCAGTGCAAACATGTGTTCCAACTGGTGTAGTTACTTACGGTAAAGGTCACTGAGACGGTCTCCTCTCACAGTCACTTTCACACTGGCCACACTTAGTCTTCCGTTTGCCAGGATAAAGCTCAAGCAAGTCTTAAGAACTCAAAAAAAGCTTCTGGTTGTCCCAGTTAAGAAAACATGAATCATTTCATGTTGGACTCTCCACTTCTAAGAGCTCTATGAGAGTCATTCCCAGTTTCTTGCAGGGAATACCCTCACATCAACACATCACCCTTCAGGCTGTTATAATATTATTATAATATACAATATATGATAATATGATAATATTATTATCATTTTATTATAATAACCCTTCTGGTTATTAAAAAGTACATGTACTTTGGAGAAAAACAAAAACCACACAGTAACAGTAGCATTCCTATAGTAAGTATTTATTATGAGTCAAGCACTAAGCTACATATTCTATATCCAGTATCTCTTTTAAATCTCACAACTCTAAGAAGCAGGTACTATTATTGTCCCCATTTTAAAGATGAAGACACTGAGGCTCAGAGACATTAAGGAACTTCCCCATGAGCACCCGGCACCTGAATTTAAACCCAGACATTCTAACTCAAGGTCCAACTTATAATATTAACCATGCTATAATGCCATTTTTTAAAAGATGAAAACAGCCATGAATCTACCCCTCAAAGATAACTACTGCTCACATTTTGGTGTGTTTCTTCCCAGTCTTTTCTTGAAGGTGAGAAAATTTTCAGAGCTAGAAAGAGGCTTAGAGATAATATCTCCCTAAACTCTCATTTCACAGAAGGAGAAGTTGAGGTAGAGAAAGCTGAAGAGCCTTTCTCAAGGTCACACTGCTTGCTGTTTAGAAACAGAATTTAGGTCGTCAGATTTGTTGTCCAAGGTATTCTGGGGTCTTCTGACTTGAGTTGGTTGATAGTGGCTTCCTAGAGGACCATGTTGAGAAGGGTTTAAGGCCTGTGGCCGAAAAGGACAAAATGCTACAGTAGGTCAGTGATGGTGGCCGTGAAAGTAGCGGCACGGCCGTGTGCACACCCCAAATTTGCCACCTCCCAAGGAACAGTCCTGGGAGAGAAGAAGAATGATTGGAAAAGGCCCTCTTAACAAAGACCACCTACTTTGTTCACCAACATCAGGGGTCTCAAACCCCAGTGCCTTCAGGACCAAGTCCGTAACATAAATGAGTGAAGTGGGCAAGTTGGAGGCTGAAGAAAGGATGAGCACCAGCCCCATCTAAGGAGGGAGGGACGCTATTCATCTCCAGCAAACTATCACCGTGGGGAGAGGTAAGCCCAATGTTACCAGGCCTTCTGATTTTTCCAAAGAGGCATGAAATTTGGATTTTTTTAAAAATGTGATATCACCTAACTTTAAAATGCTGGCAACTAATTCAAATTTAAATAATTAAGGGGGAGTGCAGAACAAACCAAACACATTAGTTAACAACATTATAACTGTTCCTTTTCATGATGGCCTTATCAGAAGCCACCAACACCCTATTACAAACCTGAGACCCTCTCTCTCTCATTTTCTCTCTTTCTCCCCCTCACTCTACCTAGAGAAGCACTTTCCATCTGAGGCTACCAAAGAGAAGATGAACCCTCCAACCCCACCAGACCACATCTATCAAGGGTCCAAGTGATTGCCAGTGACCCCCGAAGGTAATCACGTGGGAAGGTAATCATGTGGGAAGGTAATCATGCCTCTCGGGGTGATGCCTGTTGCTCTCCAATGCCTTCTGTGAGGAGGAGTGGATGACTGCATCTGACACGCCTCCCCACTCTCCCAGGAACTACCCAATGCCTTTAGAGCAGGAGCTGAGTGGGCTCCACCAACATTCTGATGTGCAGGTCTCCCCTTTCCATGATCTTTCTGTGTTTAATGGGAAGGCCCGTCACTCACATCCAAACTCAGAGCTGCCAGGTTACAAGAGCACCAACCTCCTGCAGATGAGTTGTTACTCAGCAATGCTACACAGGCCTTTCGTATGGAAGCCCCCAATTTCTGTTAATCCCCAGGATGGCTAGTGATTATCTGCCCACTAGAGAGAAGAGGAGACTTGGCACACACCTATGAAATCAGTCAGCATTTAGGAACAAACACTGCATGGAAAGCCCTGACCCACAGCATGGTAAAAGTTCTTCCAGCAACTGCAGTAAGCTGGCATCGAAACCAATGACTTGATTCATTCAACCACCAAATATTTACCAAGAAACAAATGCAAAAAGCAAGATCAGTGCAAGGTGCCAAAAAGAACATACATGTGGACCATAAATCAGCCTTACTAAAGGTAGAAAAACACAGAACAGTTCAAATAACTGTGGCATAAACAGAACATTCTGCAGCCATTTAAAATCATGTTTTAGAAGTTTATTTAATGATAAGGGAAAATTCCAAGAATACATAATCAAGTTTGAAAAAAAATAAAAGCAGGTTGTGAAATATGACTGGGTCAAAATCAGAGTGAACACATTCAGTAACCCCCCTCTTCCGCTCCTAAGGCATAGAATTTATAGATAAATCTTTAGATATTTCACAATTTATATAGTGCTGCTTGAAAATAAAGGAATCACAGATCAAAAATGGAGGGGACTCCCTAAAAATAAATGAATCAGAAGATGAGGCTCTACAATTTCAGGAGGAATCAAAGTCTGTGGGGGAATGGGTCTGATATGAGCCATGGGAGCAGAGGTCCCAACATCCACCCAGGGGAGAAGGGGCAAAACTGGACAGAGAACCATGCTGCTAGCTGTGAATAAGGATGGAACGTCTGCAGCACCCTCCACAAGCCACAGCCACAAGGATGCCCCTGTATGCACGGGGCCAAAATAAAATCACCTACGTGAGACGAGGACCTAAGCCTGCATCACAGAGTATATAGAGCAGAAAGAGAGCTCTGAGCTGAGCTGTTGACAGGAGCTCTGGTTTACAGGCACACACACTTACAGATACAGGGCAAAAGAAGCCATAAAACTGCCTTGAAAATAACTTCACAAACAAAAATTAGAGAACATATTAGGATATCCAATGATCAGACTCTACAAAATGGAAGACTTCACGCCGGAAGAAGAGAAGATGCTAGAGCAATCAGAGAAGGACTTCATAATAAGTATTTTTTAAATCCTCAAAGGCACAGAGAAGGGATTTACAACACAAAGTGAAAAGAGTTTTTCATAAAACAAAACTAATCAAAAGCAGGAAGGTATGAAAAGGGACCATTATGTATCTTAGAAATAAAGCAAACCATTGTTGAAATTTAAAACTCCACAGATAGGCAAAATAATAAACCAGACACAAATGAAAAGAGCTGGCTAACTGGAATATAGAATTGAGGAAACATAGCACAAACATATCACAGAGAGAGAACTTAAAAAAATGTTTAAGATACATGGAGAATTGACTGAGAAACTACACAGACAGAGAAAAGAAAGAATGTTAGAGAGGAAACATCCAACAGATAATGGCTGAGATTCTTCCAGAATTCAAGAAAAATCTGGATCTTCTAAGAAAGCCCAAAGGATTCAATGTACAATAAACAAAACAATATGTATATACAATACAATCCTGAATTTAAAACTAAATACATAGAGCTTAAAAGGAAACAGACCCAAGTGTCCACAGTGGTTACCCGTGGTGATAAGATTTAAAGGGAGATTTTTATTTTCTTCTTTAAGCTTTAATATACTTTCTAAGTGCTCTATAATGAAAAGAATTATTTTTATAAACTGTCTGTGTTGGAGGAATATCATTATTTCAAATATACATATTCACTTTTTAAAAAATCTGTCCTCAAGGAACTTACACTCCAGTAGAAGAGATGAGGTATGTATAGAAATAATATATAAAGCAAAACCCACACAGTAACTGACATGCATGGATGTAGCTAAAATGTAAGCCTTACCTTCTCCCCCATGAAGCAGTTAGGAATAAGGGGGAAGGGGAGGAGGAGGTGAGGACACTCAGCAGAAGTGTATAGGTCTAGCATCTGCGCTTGATTTACCAGGGGCTGGTACTACAACCAGAGTGCATTTCATGTGAACGGGATCAAAATGGCCAAACCAAGATAACATTAGAACTTTATCTACATCAAGCATTATTCTCGCCTCTAAATTAATTAGATTTCAAGACCACCCAGTGATAAAAGCAAAAATTAACATCTCCGTTGTAAATTAACCATAGAAATCTGCCACTTAGCACATTTTCTATTATTACAAAGCTTTGTTCTTTTTTTCAAGGGTCAAGAAGACTGAGGAAAAGGTAAAAATTGTGGGGAGAGGCTCACTTTAACTGATAATCAAATTAACTGTCATTGTAATCCACAGGAACACTATCATGTTACCAATTTAGATGTGCAAACAACACAGGCATGTTCTGGGCTTTACCGAATGAGCATCATCTTAAGAGGGGACAGAGAGGTCTTATCGGTTTGGGGAGATTCAGATTCTGTGGCCATAACACCACTGGCACACCCAACCAAACAAGATGGAGTTTTAGGCAATGCCCACGATGCTCCTTCAGAGCCAAACAAACTGCACTCAGCATTCAGCTCTGCAAGAAACAGGTGGCAAAGGCACAAGCCAACTCAATGTGTTACTAATGGAAGGAAGGGCTGTTCATCTCAGACAATCTCTTTCCTTTTTTAACACAACCAGGTTTCTCAAAATACCACTCTTTAACTCAACTCCTCTCAACATCACCTGTACATCCCACACATGGGACCCAACATACACCCAATGTTATCCCACTGACTTCCCTGATTCCCTGCCATCAAGATCAGCTTGGAAAGCCCCAACAATAATGAGGAATATCCAGTTCCTTTCACCATTTTTGAGCCAATGGACCCTTTCATTCCTCTCCTCTCCATCCCTCTTAAATCCCTCTCTAATCTTGACCTCTCTGAAAATGTCCTTTCTCATCTTCCTCTTGCCCTTTCCTGATTCCCTTTTTCTTCTTTACTCTTAAGTGGGGTCACACTCTTGTCCAATCCCCATAAGGCAGTTTCATTCTACAGGAGGGGAAGATGCTTCCACCCATACTCCCTGGACTTCTCAAAACTCCCTTCCTAGTACCCCCTTCAAGGGAGAAGCAACTGCTGGTCCAGTAGGTCAGAGCCTGACATGGACAGGGTCACTGCATATGAAGGGGATGCTCAACTATAAGTCCACTTCTTTTCCTACTTCTTTGCCTACAGTTGGATGGCTAAGTCAGGTAAGAGCCTGAGCCCCACACCTGCCAGCCCAGCCTAAGCCTCAAGTCACTTCTCCAATTCATTTTTTACCATATTTCTCCAATGATTGCGCTGGGCCCTAGTCTATTCAGAGATTTCACTTTCAAATTTGGCTACTGTTTTTTGGAGGCTGTTGCTCCTTCCGTCAAAACTTCAGAAGGGAGACGGAATTGGTGGTAATATTTAAATCCCAAAATCACACTCCAAAACACTGCTGGACAATGCTATTCTTCTCCTTCTTCAGGCCTTCATCAGAAACCAGAGGACCAGAAAACCAGAGATCTAGTTCCATCACACACCAGGTGGTCTTAGCTACGCCTTTAATTGCTCTATGCCTCGGTCTCTTCATCTGAAAGTTACAGTATGCTTTAATGGCCTTGCCAGTTCTGAAATGGTCATATATCAGTGGCAGGACATAGCTGTTCCCTATTTTTTTTCATCCCAGAATGGAGCCCCCAAAACTGAGAGATGGCTGGGAAAATACTCAACCACACACAGGAATTCTGCTAGGCTGCACACCATTCAAAAGGAACGTTTAATAAGACACTGGATCAGCTGTGTGCTTCGGCTGAACGTGCTGCAGCCCAGGAGACCTGAAAGATTTATACGGTTCCCAAAGGAGCTGGTGGGACTTGCTAAGGCAGAAGCAGAATCTGATTTGATGAATGTAAAAGCGCTTTGAGAGTGTCAGAAGAAAAGTGCTATGACAAATGTCTGCTTGCTCCATTAGGATGTCTCCTGCTATCTAAGGAACATGCTACAAGAAGGTCTCAGGTCTGGGGACCACGGCACACAAGTACACTCACCCTTCTCTTCCTGATCCCCTCCATTTCTTTCCCGGGGCTTAGATAGAGGCACAGAGCACCCACAACACCAACCCTTCCCTTTTTTCTCATTCTTCACCTTGCTTCACCTTTCCCACCTGCACTTCTGTACAATTCTCAGACTGGGCCCTCAAAACATCTCAGTCAAATCTTCAAACCTCTCTCCCCTCTTCTCCACAGAAACACTCCCAGCTGGTCCACAGAAAGACCCTCCCTCTCACTCTAAGCCAAGAGATCTGGACATACCTTCCTTCATTCTGACACCCTCCGACTACCTTATCAAAACCCATCCTTGGGAGCCAACCCCTCCATCTGAGGGCCTTGGAGCCCCTGTCAGTCCCTCGCAAGGAACATGTAGGAAAACACCAGACCCTCCATGCTCTGGGTCTGCAGTCAGTTCTCCCACTCACGGCCACTCCCCTGGAGAGACACAGTCCTGTGTGCCTTTAGCCCAGGGCTTCTCAAACTTTCCACCCTATTTCCCCTAATTGTAGAGATCTATGGAAACATGACATTTCTCTGCCTTTTTCTGCTTTACCTAAAAACTTTGCATTTTATTCTACAACATTCCCATGTTTGATCCTTTAAAAATAGTTTTAGCTGCTTACCACCATAGGGGGAAAAAATAGACATTTTCCACAACACAAACAGGTAAAACTGATATTATAGGAATATAAGCCTTATTGTTTCACGTGCTCCCGAGCTCATCTCTGTGCACTATTTGGAAATCTCCAAGCATTCCACCACCCCATCATACTTTTGCATTTCCTGAGTTCTTCCTGGCACACCCACGGTGTCTCTGAGTACCCAACTTTCAGAAGCAAGGTAAAAAGCATTTCCATTCAATTCCAGGTTGAAGAGGCAGGACCTGGTTCTCACCAGGGTCAGTGGTCACAACCCCCTTTCAGATTAAGACAGAGGTCAGGGGCTCCCAAAGACCTGCGGTGGCCACCATATGACTGGCACATGCTCCAGTCCTGGCAGCCCATCACCTCCCAGCCTTACCTTGTCAGCCATGATCATAGATGAGCCCCCGTGGATGCCCAGGATGGGGATGAAAGTCTGCGAGGAGATAAAATCCAGCATCTGGGCCACGGCCTCCTGGTCGGTATCGTCTCCAAACACCAGGCCATGGATGCGCGCCCCTGACATGAGGTCACACACGTGCGTGATGAGGCTCTTCGGGTCCGTGCGGTTCATCAGCAGTGCTACCACGTTCAGGTCCAGCGGCAGCCCTGCTGCCTGCTCGGGGCCCCAGAGGTTTCGCAGTTCACGCTCCGTCACGTCGTGGCTGTGACCCAGCAGCACTGCGATGTTCAGCGCCGGGGGACCCTTCTCCGCCGCCGCGCCCTGCGCCGGACCGCGCCAGACCAGAAGGGCCGGCAGCACCAGCAGGGTCCAATAACCCAGTCTGCCCATAGTCGCCACTTACGGTCCCTGCAAGGTGGAGAGCAAGAGTGAGGGCCGCGGTGTGCGAGGGTTCTAGACGGAAGGATTTACCGACCCAGCCCCTTGCTCTAGGAGCCAGGTATAGAAAGCACCCCAGCGAGAGCTGTTGGAGTCACTGAATCCATTCCCCATCCTCGAAGCCATCCACGTCCCTTGACCCATCTCCAACTCTATCCACAACTCCAATCCGAGCTAATTCTCCGTGTCTGTCCCTAAATCCATCTTCGCATTCAGCCTCCTCTCCATCTCCGACTCTACCCACATCTCCCACCGCACCCGCCAAGTGGGACCACTTGGATCACTGCCCCTGAAAGTAAGCTCACACCCCGCCCCCTGCTCACTGGGAGCAAACTACAAGCCAGCCCCGGCATGCGGAGGCTACAGAGCGACTCCGCAACCCTGCTCCCGCTCTAAGCTAGTTGGCTGACCCCGCCCCCTGCGAACCCGCGGGGTTCAGCACCCACCTGCTCCACTGGACACCCGCAGCAGACCCCGCACCTCTCCTTCAGGGTACACCCTAAGCGCATGGAAGAGAGGACGCTCGCTTGTGTGCCCGAGAATCCCGCGTGCCTGGGGGAAACTTAGGGTCTGCCCCACCTTACGCAGAGGGGCCATGAAGCGATTTTCACTCAAGTGCAAGCAGCCCTAGGACCAGCCCCCTACACGCACGCGTGCACACGCGCGCGCATACGTACACACACACACTCACGCGCGCCATGTGCAATGCAGAATTCTGGAGACCAGGCACGTTCCCCCAGCAGACCGACGCGTGGGAGCTGGCAAAGAACGTGCGTGGGGGGGTGGGGCGGAGGGGCGGGGGAAGCTTGGCTCCCAAGAAGCCCTCCGACGGACGTGAACTGTACAGCGCTCCCGACTCATCACCCTAGGCTTTCCACTTCAGGTTCTGTTACCAAGTCTTAGGTGCACGTGGGCAGTGGGCTGCACACCCTTACAGGCACGGGTGTATTTCTGCGCACATCCGCAGGCCGCAATAGGGGAGCCCACGGCCATCCGGAGTCCGCACACGTCCTCAGCCAGTGCACATACATGTACCGCGCCAGGTGCACAGCCGCGCCTGTCTGCAAATACCAGCACAGTCGTGCACGCGTGCACTGGCGCGCGCCCCTCGGGCCGGGCGCTGCTGAAACCAGGGGAAGTTAGGGCGAACTCGCACCGGCCTCGGCGTTCTTCGGCTGAAGCACCGCGAGCGCGGAGCCGCAGCGCCCCCTGGTGCTCCTCCCGCGCCTTGCTACCGGTGCTCCCTCTCCCGCTTTCTCTCTCCCTCTTTCCCCAGATCTTTCTCCCGCTCTTCCTCCGGTCGAGTCTTCCTTCTCCCTGGCCCACCGAGCCTAGGTCTCCCGCTGGGACGTACCTGTAGCCGGAGAAGGTCGAGGATGCAGTGGGGCGCGCTGCGCGCACGAGCATCTCGGCTGCCTCAGCAGCCACCGGGTTTAGCGGGTTACCGCATGCTGCGGCCCCCGCGCGCTCCACTGGCTGTCCCGCGCTGTCCGCATCGCCCCCACGGGGGGCGGCTATCCCAGCCGGAGGCTCTGCATCAGGGCTCTACCAAGGCAGAGAAGAGACGGAGAGGCAGGGTCAGCCCACGGGCCGGGGGAGAAGGATGGGGGGACAGGCTGCAGTCTGCAATGCTCACAGCCCCTCTGTGCGCACAGGGGTCTCGACCGGAGATGTGAAGCTGAAGCTCCGTGCCCGAGACGCCCCCAGTGCGGATCCTAAGACCCTGTGGCCGAAATGCAGAGCTCCACCGTGGGGCGCACAGGAGAACCCGAGCCCCAGGTTGGCCACCCTTGAGAAGCTAACACAGCACCTCTACCCTCACCCCCTGCCACCTCCCCGGCGCCGGCTGCTGGGAGTTGTGCGGCCAGGAGCTGCTCAGCAAGGGGTGGTAGGGAAAGAAAGAGGAGGGAATGGGGGTTGAGTGGGGGGGCTGGCTGACTTTGCGATGTGCCGGCAGGGGGAGAGGGGGAGGGAAGGACTCCGGCTCCCGCGGTACCGGATCCCCGAGGGAGGTGCGATCTTTCCCACGCAACGACCCCCTTGCGGTCCTGCCGCCCCCTCCTATCAAGGCCTCCCACCGTCCTCTTCCCAAAGGGGCCGCCCAGGCCCCGCGTCCCGCGCCGGCACTCACCGCAGCCTCTCTCCACATAGTTCTCAGCAGTGGCCGCCCCTGGTCATCTCCAGGGCTGATGGCTGCGGCCGCGACTCTCAGCGCTCACCCGACCCCATGCTCCGGCTAAGCCCTCGGCGCCTCCCTCCAAGAGCCTGAGCTCGGCTTCCTGCCCCACTCCGGACAGTAGCTGCCCGATCCTCTGAGCGCGCCCGAGAGCCCTCTCCGCAGCCCAGGCTCCGGGCTGGTGCGTGTGTGAGAGCGAGTGTGTGTGTGTGAGTGGATGTGGGAGCACGCGCGCGCGCGTGTGGCCAGGGATCCCCGCGGTCCCCGGCTGAGAGAGGTGCGCGCGGGGGAAGGCAGCTCTCTCTAGCCCTTAGCTGCGAGGCCAGCTCCGCGCCAGGCGTTCGTTCAGCTTCCGACTCCCCGGCGGGAGTCCGGAGAGCTCCTGGTCACCCTGGTTCACAGCACTGGCAAAACCGGGCTCCCGAGGCGTGCTTCTGCTGCGGTCGCCTCAGAGGAAGAGGAGGAGGAAGGCAGGGGCACCCCCACGCCAACTTGGGGACTTGTTCTCAGTCGGCGAGACGCAGCAGCCCCCGCGAAAGCCCGACAGGCTTGGAGCTCAGGCGGGCCAAAGAGTCTCCCGTCCGCAGCCGCCCCCCGCGGAGGCCGGTGAAGGCAGACCTCGCAGTCCCCCCGCAGCCGCAGCGGCGCAGAGAGCGGCCACCGGCTTCCGGAGCGCACGGCGGCGTTAAGGCCAGGATAGGCGGCTGGCTGGAGGCGGGGGCGCCTGCGGAGGCGCGCGCCGCTGTCCTTCGTGCTGAAACCACGCTCTCCGCCCGCTCCCGGGTGTCTGGTGCGGCTGAGGAATCAATTATTCAGATCTTCGTTACCGCTTCCTCCTCCCCCAGTGCCTCGCGCTGGGTACAGCAATTCCCCTCCACGCACAGGCGCGCCGACACACACACACCACAGAATCTGCTCCAATGCTTCTCCCTGTGCCTCGCCACCCCCGAACAGGAACCCACTCCTCTGATCTCAGGGAGCCAGAATCCTAAAACTAAAGACAGCTCTACATCCTCCACTTGCTTCTTTCTTGTTTTCTAAGTTATACCAAACCAAAGTCGCCCTGAGGCTGTCACTTTTAAGCTACCAGCAGGGGCAAGCCAGAGAGCACGGGGCTGCCTGGGTGCGTGGGGCCTGGCTGGCTTGAATTCTGGTAACTGGGTATGAAAAGCAATGCCAAATAAGGACCTTTATCCCTTTTAAACTCAATTGTATCTCTCCTTCCAACACTCTGCTTTTCTCCCCTCAGGCCCTGGAGGGAAAGAGGTCTTAAATTGTACGGGGTTTTGCAATCACTGTTCTAACCCAGCATCCTCCACTTAATCAGCCTGATTGCTAATCCGGAAAATGGGGAGGACAGTAAAAAAGATCAACTTCTCAGGGCTATTTTGAAAAGAAAATGAGGTAGCTCTTGGTAAAGGAGCCACCAAGGTCCAGCACATAGTAGGTGCTCAATAAACTACAAGGTGGCCTGAGACGGAAGGGACTCCTTCCAGGAATGCAGATGTGGCTACTGAAATGGAAATAGCAAAGAAGCACAGTTCCTGGAGACCTATGTGTTTATTACTAAGCTGGTGGTTGTATCTTGAGTTCTCCAGAGTTTTATCATCCAAAAGACAGAGAAAGGATGGGAGAAATACTGGAGGGTAAATTAGAATGGGGAGTTGTGTGATAAGACAAAGAATAGGAAAGTGTTCCATTTCTTGAGGCTGTAACTGGGCTGAGCTGGGTTAGGCCCATCCCTTGGGTGGAGATGATCATTTCTTGGACTTTGGCACAGGTACAGGACCCTAATTTGGGGACTTACAGGGAAGTTAGGCTTTTTCTATTTAAATGAGGTATAAATTATACACAATAAAATGCATATCTCTTAAGGATTCAGTTCAAATTTTGAAGTTGTATGCATCTGTGTAGACCATCACCAAAAACAAGGTATAGAATATTTTCATTACCCCCAGAAAAGTGCCCTTGTGTCCCTTTGTTGTTAATGCCACTTCCTCCCAGCAGAAACCAATACGATCTCTTACACCATGTACTAGCTTTGCTTATTTTCAAGCTTCATATAAACAGAATTCTACATTGTATATTTTTTGGTGACTGACTTTTTTCACTTAACCTAATGTCTGAGAGATCCATCCATGTTGCTGCACGTAACAGCAGCATTTTCCTTTTTATTGCTGAGTAGCTTTCCACTGTATGAATACAGCACACTTTGTGTATCCAGTCTCCTATTGATGGACATGTGGGTTGGTACATGGGGAGCTTTTTAAAACACTGATGCCTGCACCCACTTCAGAACTTCTCCATTACAATCTCCACAGGTGGGGCCAAGCATGTTTGTTTTAATTCCATAGATGATTCTGATGATGCCCCGGTTACTAACCACCGTGCTTTCCATCCTTGTATATCAGTGCTGACTCTAAAATAGTCTTTGATGAAAACTATTGAGATGGAAAGTTTGAAGTTATTCGTGACCAGACTTGCAGAAAGGTAGATCAAACAGGTGTGACCTCTTTTGAATAGAGAAAGAACCCAGCCCTTCATTTGAAGGAACAGTCTAAGGAACAGGCAACTGGAGTCGCCCCAGGCTGGACATCTCCCCAGTGTGGAGAACCACTTAGGATCAGGTACCTAGAACTCCATCACATTGTGGATGGAGACTGTAACAGTGTACGTCATCATGACCACTTTATCCTGTGCTGTGATGAAAAGCTAAACCCACCACACAGCTTAGGATGTTGAGTAGGATTTTGCTACTTGAGACTTTGAGATGGAAAACCTTCATAGCAGCTATGCTGACAAAGGCTATGTCCCCAAAAAAGGCCCCCTAGTCAACAATATTCTGCAGTCCATTTTGCCATTTGCTTTTATCACATTATTTACGTCATTAAAGTAACTGAACTAACCTAGTCTGGCCTTAAGGAACAAATTGTTTTAGTTGTTCTCAATTCAATTGATTTATCTTCAAACGCTCAACTAAAGAAATGACCCCCAGGGTTGCCATTTGCTTTGAGCCACTTAAACACTGTGGTTAAAAATCAACCACCATAACACACCATTGTAAAGCAATTAAACTCCAATAAAGATGTTAAAAAAATTTTTTTAATAAAATTTTTTTTAAAAAATCAACCACCATATCATATCTATGGGAGAGAACTAAAACAAGCCAATCATTGATTATGCATCTCAGAGGAGCTCGGTAAAGAATTATAGCATTTTGAAGCTAAAGACCTTTAGAGACTATCGTGTATGGTGTATTTTCTGTTTTCAAGTAAGTCTGGGGAAATCTGCCTACCTGAGTAACTTTAAGGTGAATTCTTATTAAAGATCGGAGATGTTTTGCAGTTTAAAAAAATGTTTTTATTAGTCTGGCAATATTCTAAAAGAAATTAATCGTGGAAAACTATTACACATAATAGCTGCTACCATCCACGGGAATACTGTTTCCTTGAATACTTTCTGAGAATCAGTGAGCTGGCCCAACACCTTTATACTGCATATGGGGAAAGTGAGACACAAGTGGGACTTTAGTACTAGGAGAGACAAAATGCTAAAGACAAAATTTGGAGCAGGATCCAGAATTTTTGCTTTAATTGTCTGCTGTGTAAAATAAAGTGTGTGTGTGTGTGTGTGTGTGTTTGCATTCTACAAGGTTATTGGGATCAAGGCAGTATGAGAGAGAAGGATAGAGCAAAAAAATATTTGGGGGGTGGGGGAGTGGAGTAACCTAAACTCCAGACTAGCCACCACCTTTAGGCATTGTTTTGCCACTGGTGATCTACCTTCACCGTCCCTCCAAATTCCAGCCTATGGGCAGCAACACTTGAGCTAACCACGGTCCCGGCCTTCTTGACCTTGTCTTTTTAGTAGTGGCAGATGTCCCGTGCCAAGGCAGACAATACTAACCAATTCTTCAAGTGGTTCTCTCAAAGTTTAGATTGACCTTCACAAGCTTGCTCAGTTCAAGGTGTTCTGGGTAGCCCCATCCACTGAATAAAGTTGACTCCAATTTGCCATTTCTAACTTAGCAAGTTCCCAGAGAGTCCTGATTTCAGCACAACCTGACTCTGATTCCCTGTATTTCCTTTACTTTCTCTCAGATCCTAATCTCAATGTTACCTGGTGACCCTAAGGACTTTCTCCTCTTTAGACCTCAGTTCTCCCATTTATAAAAGAAAGGCATAGACTAGCCAGGATGACCTCAAAGCTGCCTTCCACATTTGACATTCTATGATTCTGTGTCTTTTCTTGAAGGTCTTTACCCTGAGATCAACCAAGGCACTAGTTAACCCTTCCATAATATCTTAACCAAAAGGCTGAACTTCCCTCTCTGCTCCCATAACCCATTAAGGGAAATAGTTCTAATCAAAGGGCAAGGCTTTTTCTAAACAAATCTACTGCTAGTCTTGAGAACTAAAATGAAGACAGCAGCAAAAGATTCCATTCCTTGTTGATCTTTACGCAAAGCAACCCAGTGTCCTCCCTTATATCAGAGGTGGCTAGGAGGCACCAAGGTATACCACTGAGAAAAGGATACTGTCCTATAATCTACCATTTTGGGAAAAGTCATTAACCTCTCCAGGCTTCAGTTTCTTCATCAGTAAAATGGGAGTAAAATCACCCTACCTCCCCCAGCACTGCAGTGAAGTTCCTGAAAGGCTATGTCTTAATGCGGATCGCTCCAAGAGCAGTAAAGGTTCTGCACCAATTCCAGTGCCGGGGAAGAGGGGGTAGTTCCCACACTACCAAGAAATTCTCAGACACCAGCTGGGTGTCCTACATTTCAAATCAATTCTGGCACTGTCTACCTGGAGACAGCATCAGATTCCACAGGTTAAGGTCTCTGAACCCCAAGACTGCCCTCTACTGCAGGTGCCAATGGCAAGTTCAGGTTGTTATCTGTGCTTCAGACCAACCGAGGTTCTCATGACCCTCTCCTTGGGTTTGGTTAATTTGCTAGAGTGTCTCACAAAACTCAGGAAACCAGTTTACTCACTATATTTACCCGTTAGTTACAAGGAATATTAAAGGATATGAATCAATAGTCAGATGAAGAGATACATAAGACAAGGTATAGGGAAAGGGCGAGGAGTTTCCAGGCCCTCTCCAGGCACACGGCTCTCCCCACAACTCCACGTGTTCACCAACCTAGTAGCTGTGCCTTTGGGTTTTATGGAAGCTTCCTTACACAGGCATGAGAGATTAAATCACTGGCCAGTGGTGATTGAATTCAATCTCCAGACCCTCTGCCCTCCCCTGATAGCCAACCCTCTAATCACGTGGTTGGCTCCACTGGCATGTAACCAGCCCATCCTTAGGCGCTTTCCAAAAGACGCCTCATTAACCCAACAAAAGACACCTTTCCAATCTCTTCACTTAGGAAATTCCAAGGGTTTTAGGAGCTCTGTGCCTAAAACAACAAAGACCAAATATATATGTCTTGTTATAAATCACAATATCACAAGCAGACCCTGAAATAGGAGCTAAGAACCTTGATTTATTTGGGAGGTGATCCAGGAAGCCCAGGAGGAAGTGGGAAAAGCAGCAGCCAATCAAGGGTGTGTTAACGGGAGGGTGGCACCTGGGCTCAACTAAGTCCCAATCTAGCTGAAGACCGGCTAAGAGACCGTGAAGACTATGCCCCCTAATTATCCCACTTGGTGGCAAGAAATCAGGGGACTCACCCACCTCCTCATCCTTCACTGGCTGAAGGATTATCAATAGTAAGGGTCACACACAGCCGCTTATTATGTCTTCTTCTCCCAAGCCCAGCCCTTTCCCTACCCATGAACTCTGCTGGGTGTGAATTCCAGTAGAGGTTGCCAGATATAAAGTCACTACAAATTATTCCTTTGTGGAGGGTGGGGGGACAGTCCTTGGGGGCCCCCACTATCTGCATCATAAACTGGGCAGGTCCAAAGGCGTCTGTCTGGGTGCCCTGGGCCCTCTGAGCTGGCAGTTGGGGTTGGGGGTGAAGAGTCAAAAGAAGATGACCCAGTTGCTGAGTTCTTCCATCGGTGGAATAACTCAGGGCCTCAACGATCCCACTTGGAGCAGTTCGTGGTAGTAAAACAGGATTGTCTAGCAGTGGAGAACTGACTCTGCCCAAGGACACCACTAGGAATAGGCAGAGCTAGGGCTTGAACCGTTTGTGTCTGGCTCCGGAACCTGCACTTTCAGCAAACACATTATCGGCCCAGGTCACTAGCTTGCTGGTCCTCTTTAGATACAGGTCTTTTACCCTCTCTGCAGTTTATTTTCCTCCTCTCTTGGGGTACAAGAACGTCAGATCAGCAATTGCTAGTATTCTAACTTATCACAGCCCCTTCTGTAAGCCCCTCTCACACACAGTCCTGACCGAGGGAGCAGCAGAAAGTGGCGTTTGCTCTCAGGTTAAAAGCGGGAAGATGTTGGGGGTCTGATGCTCATCCTCAGCTTCTCCTCATCCCCTCCCCAACCCCACTCACACCCACACCACGGCTCCTGACAGAACTCTGGGACCTGGCTGATGAACACATTGTGAAAATGTGGTCCAACCCTGCAACACACAGAAGAAACTGAAGACCCACAAAGAGCAGGGGACTGAAGAGAATTACTCAACAGTAAGAGACTGAGCAAAGACTAGAATCCAAGACTCAGGAGCCAGCCAGGCTTTAAAAAATGGACTCTGAACCCTGGCTCTGAAACTTACCAGCTGCATGACCCTGGCTAAGTCCCTCAGCCTTTCTGTGCCTTAGCTTCCTCACCTATAAAATGTGGCTAATAATAGTACGTAAATATGGGGGTGCGTAGAGTACATTAAATGAGACAATGCACACAAAGCACTTAGCATAGTGCCGGCCACAGGAAAGGTTTGACAAATGTTCGTTTAACGTGTCAGATAGGGCCCTCTGGGACTAAACAAGAAGTTCCCCTGGGATGTTCTGTCTCCTGACATCCTGACACCTTCCCTGGGCTGTGTGCTGGGGACGTGAGGCCCACAGGGTAGAGGAGGCAGCCATTGGCCGCCCTGCTCTCCAGCTCAGTGCGTCCCAGATGGTGCCCGGCGGGGAGCTGGCTGGTGACGCGCTGGCAGATCCTCCCTTCCTTGCACACTTCACCAAGCCACGTGGGGCCCAGGAGCCTCGGGCTGTAGCCCGCTCTGCCAAGGAGGCTGGCTGCCCATCCCGGACTGGTGGAAGCCAGGCCCAGGTGAGCCCCGGGAGCGGCCTGTGCCTCCAGCCTCCAGAGAAGGTACAGGTGAGCCATTTGTGCAGCAGCACCCGCCCAACCTCCTCTGCAAACCCCCACCCCAGCTTCTCTCTGACAGGTAGAGGGAGGGGCTTCATCAGAGGCCAGCCTCCACTCCACATGACCCGAGTCCATGCCTAGCTTAACCCTTTGTCTGAAAGTGACAGCTCTTAGATGACAACCATGCGGCGGAAGGAGAAAAACCAACCCCTCACTGAACACGTGAGAAGTCAGTTTCTTCATCTGAAAAAATGGAGATGATGATAATTTCGACTTCACAGAGTCATTTTGGGGGTTAAAATGATATATTGTATTCAGTGACTGGAATAGTGTATGGCCACATGGAAATGTTCAATAATGTTAGCCACTATCAGTGTCTGTATTGTATTCCTATGTGTATCAATATGATAGCACAATGGTAAAAGCACAGACTCCGGAAGCCCTCTGCCTAGACCCAAATCTCGGATGTAACCCTTCTATTTGGGTGGCCTTGGGCAAGTTGCTCAATGCCTGAAGCCTCAGTTTCCTCACCTACAAAATGGGGATGATATTTGTACCTCCCTCCCTGTCAGGATTGCTGCGAAGATTAAATCAGGTGACACTGAGTTGCTCAGCACAGCACCTGGTACGTAAGAAGAGATCAATAAGTAGACGGTATTATTACTATTAATGAGCATTAGCACTGTTGCCCAAGGTCACACAGGCAGGACTGGAATAGGTGTTTCCCGACTCCCTGCTCCAACACTCGCTGCTGCCTCTCACCCAATTAAACTTCCTGGCTCTGCCCTCCGAGAGTCACTGTTCCTAAAAAAGAACTCCATTTTTACTGGGAAGTCACAAAATAAATTGTCGCCAAGTCCAGCGGTCAGATCCAAATTGCATCAAGAACATTTCTCTTCATTATGCAAAGCCAAGGGTCTGGGCTACAGGGAGAGGAGGAAAGACTGACATTCACCAACCAGACCCGGGCGCCAAGGGACCTGGCAGGAACCACACTTCTGCACCTGCCTCTAGTTGTGCAAGCGTGGGCAAGTCACTCTGCCGGCCTGAGCCTCAGTTTCTTTCCTCTTCTGCAAAACCACGGTTGTGTGAGAATTAAATTAGGTAAAGCATCTGGCACATGTGGGGTCTTTAATAAATGGTGGGTATTATACTTCCCAGCTTGCTTTCTTGAATGAAGTTATTTGTGAGGTTTGGAGGCTTTGTTTTGTTTTGTTTGTCTGTTTGGAGTTTTGTTTTGTTTTGCTTTGCTCTTAGTGAAAAGGTAAAGGATTTTTGTGATTTCTGCCTATGGATGTGTTTCTGCTGTCACTGGGGCGGGAGAGGGGGACCCACAGCCCCTGGGGGACAGCTGGATCTCTTTCCATTTGAAGAGATGGACCAGGTCAAGCCTAGTGTATCTCTGGGACTAAGGGTACTGGCACCCTGGAGCCTGGGGCCCTGCTTTGGCCAGGAAGGAATCCTCTCCTTTGCTTCCCACTGGAGCTGTTGCTCTGTGTCACCCATACCTGCCCAGACTGAGCACAGAAACACACGTGCTCACACATCAACATAACCACCCACTACTCCCTGCCACCTCAGCCCTTTTATTCATGTTGTAAACAAAAGGTAATATATGTGCATGCCAAAACCCTGCAGTGGGACATAATCCCTCTTCTCTCATCTGTCTCTCTCTACTGTCCCCTTTTCTCCTCCCTCTCTTCTCTCCCCGCAGCCACCTAGCTTCCCTCCCTGGAGGCAACCACTATTGCCACTTCCCCATCAAGAGGTTGAGTTTATGAACCCTTGAAACTAGGTGGCCTTTTTTACTCCCTTCACCAATACAGAACAGCAGAGGTGTTGCTAAGTGACTTCTGAGGCTAGATAAAAATGCAGTGTAATTCCATCTTGTTCTCTTGGGACATTCACTCTTGGAACCCAGTCACCATGCCCAAGCATCCAAGGGAGAGCCTGACACAGAGAGAAACCAAGGCCCACAGCCCACGACCCTGGCAGGGTTTCCTGCCAACAAGCACACCAACCTGCCAGCCAGGTGCATGAGTCATCTTAAAAGTGGATCCTGCTCTCCCCACCACGCTTCAGGCTGCTGAGCTCTTCCAGTGACTTCTCGGTGCGACTTAGGCACAAAAATGCCGACTGTCTCAGCGGTCGCGTCCGACTGAGGTGGCCAGAGCAGTGAGAAAACGTGCAGCCAGGGCATCCGTGACCAGAGAGAGGAATCCCCGGAAGCCAGTCGGGAATTGACTCACAGTTATTAGACTCTCAGGGATGGGAAGGAGCTCCCGGGAAGACCTAGAGGCGGCGAGGTCCTTTGGAGTCAGTCCAAGCTGAGGAGAAAGAAGCAGAAGCGACAGAAAAGAAGACTAAGGATTCCGCCTTCTATCCCTACCGAGGAGGCAGTGGCCAAGAGACTGGGGGCTGTGTGTTTTGCTTCATCCACAATGTGCCTCGCGTTGCATGGAAGTTGTCTTGCTGCGGGCGGGCGCTCTAATAGCCTGGTCCGTTCCAGGACCCCCTTATCCTTTCAGGGGAGTCTTCAAGCAGCAGGCACCCTAATGGCTTTTAAATGCCTTACCCGTGCCTGCATGATACCCTTCAGCCTAGTCCTCAGTTGGAAGGAAGACAGAGGGATCCTCACCTGCTCTGGGCGGCAGTTACTGGGGCAAAGTGAACCGTGGAGCCTTCGGAACACACAGGGTGTAGCCCTGGCCAGAGTTCCTCCGTTGTTTCCACAGCAACTTGCCTGTTCACAGAGGGTCCCAAGGAATGAGGAGAGGAGGTGGGGAAAGAGATGCCCCTGGAGAGCCCCGTACGGGCCACCAAATGTTGTGGTCTGAACGCGGGTTGGAAAAGAATTTCCAGACACAAGGCAGAATGTAAAGAAGACAGAATTTATTAGAGGGAAGGGTCACTGCCAGAACAGCGGGCCAACTTCCTAGCAGTCTGGGAGAGTCAAGCCCGAACATATGCTATTGATCAGCTTTTATAGCCAGAAAACAAAAGAATGGTCCGGGGTGAAAATTTTGTTTACTGATTGGCTGAGGCACATACACCTTCCTTCTATAGGGTACGAGTGGGACAGCCCAGATGCCTTTCCTTATTTGAGACAGGTCCCGTTGCCCAGGTGGGTGTTGCCCAGGTGGGCTCAGGAATTTCGTAACCATCTCAACATGGTGGGGAGGACGATTAAGAGTCCAGTAGGGGGTGTAACACTGCAACTTTCTCAGGCAGGGTCATTCTCTGTCCTTGAAGCATAATTGTCCTTGGAGCACCACACTCATGTCATGCTGATGCCACTGTTTTCTGTAGTAAAGCTCTAAAATTCAAAAAAAAAGTGGATCCTCCAGTCCCCAGCTGAGCTGCCCCAGCAAAGACAAGCCATGACTGCTGAACCCTGCCCTAGTTACAGATTCCTCAGCAAACTAATTGTTGTTCTTTTAAGCCACTAAGATTTGGGGCAGTGTGTTACACAGCAATAGACAACTGATACACTGCATTTTTGACAAGCCTCCCAAGTGGTTGTTTTTTTCTTTGTAAGTCTTTATTGAATTTGTTACAATATTGCTTCTTTTTCATGTTTGGTTTTTTGGCCGCGAGGCATGTGGGATCTTAGCTTTCCGACCAGGGATCAAACCCACACCCCCTGCATTGGAAGGCGAAGTCTCAACCACTATACTACCAGGGAAGTCCCTCCCAGGTGGTTCTTAATGATCAGAAGTTGAAACTTCGGGATAGATTACCCTCTGTCATCTCTGTGAACTTGGGAAGGACCTTAGTGAGCCATCCCTGTCCGCCACAGGGCATACTTCTGTTGATCTGCACCAAAGCCACCTTAGCAGGGAGACATCAAGAATTCCCTCCTCTACCATGGGGTTGATGAGAAAAACCTGGGCCTCTTTTGCACACACACGTTTGCACCAACATTTCCCAAGAATGCCTAGAGCTCTCCCCACTTTTGGGTAAGCAAAGCCAATTTTCCATCCATATTTTCAGATGTATTTGTTACCTAAGCAGTAAGCAGCCTTGAAAATTCTTAGGTAAATAATACAAGTCCAAGAACTCCCATGCCAGTGGCCACAGGATACAGGAAATGACAGACAGATCTCTTGGGGCTGCTCAGGCACAGTCATAGACTCAGCAAGGGAACCGGCTCTAAGGAGTGTGTGGCCACTGCCACTCTCAGTAGAGCAGGAAACTAAAGACAGGGCAGGGCACCATGATAAAGCACGAGAACTTGAGTTTGAATCCTGGCTCTGTGACTTACTACCTGTGTGTCTCTGGGCAAGTTGCTTAACTTTTCCGAACTTCAGTGTTCCACTATGCAAAATGAGAAAAGTAATAGCTTCTTCGCTGGGTCGCTATTAAGATAATGCATGAGAGTCACCGAGCACAGGGAAGAGTTTAGTACATACTCAGTAAATAGTAAGACTTACTGTGTTTTAACACGTGCCATTATGATGTGCTGCCCAGATAGAAAAGAGGCAGAGTGGAGAGGTGGGGGAGGCCCTCCGATGGAAGTCAGGAGACCTGGATTCTTGTATTGGTTTTGCTGCTCACTTGCTCAGATACCTGAAGCAAGGCGGTTAACAAAGCATTAGCTGTGAAATGAGGTAGAGGGACCAGGAGATGGTCTCCAAGCTTCTGTACATTCTAGCTTTCTCCTCTGAAACAATCTCAAAAACCATTAAGCCAAGAAAAGGAGGAATGGTTGGCTCAGAGAAGCCAAAAATGGTTGAACTGTCAAACCTCAGGGATGCAGTCAGATCCCAAGAACAACTGGAAGCTGGGTCTCACGTGTCTCTCTCCCTCTCACTTACTCACTGTATTCACCTTCCTCACCAAACTGTCTTACTCATAGTGAGAGAGCATTCATAGCAATGCCCCCTGTTCCTAGTTTGGACCTAAACCCACAGGAAAGAATGACTCACCACCCTCTTTCCCCAAGTCCAAATATCCCAGGGCAACCTAGGTCCATTGCCAAGGCCTTGATCTATCAGTCAACCATGGCTTTGGGGTCCTGTTGGAACATGACAGCTTTCCTGGGAACCACATGCTACCTACCTAGACAGTGTGCACATCTGAATTTGCAACTCCTGCAGTACACCCTGGAAAGGAGCTCTTATATCTCTGTCGTTACTCCCACTCTTATCCTCACACAGTCCTTATACCAACCTCACAATGGAAATCGAACTGACAGCTTTAAATCAGATATAATACAGGACACTTGGGCTCAGGGAATCTGGGTGCCATAGACAAAGACACACAGCCTGTCCATGGAAGAGGCAAATCTTCCTAAGGACCCAGGTGCTTGAATGTCCCCTTCCAGTGTTCTTTCCTAAAATACACTATGTACTGCCTGATTTTCCAGAATACTCATGAATGAAGACCCAGGAATGGAATAGTTGGTGAATCCACAGGTCCTTTACCCTGGTAGCTGTGGAGCCTCCCTTTTGAGGGCTGCTTTCTGGGTCTGATGGTCTCCTTGCCTATAAAAAACAGACCCAGGGACTCTCAAGCCCAGAAAAGGAATAACACAACTTCCTAGGACCCTTCCAATCTGCTAAGAATGGAAGAAAAGGAAGCAGAAGGAAACCCTAGAGATGCCCAGAGCAGCTCCAAGTTCTGACAGAAGAACAGGTTTAATCATTGCAGACACTACTCCATCGCCTCCCTGCAGACCTGTCCCTGAGCATCATGGGGAATCTGCTTCCTGGTCATCATGTAGCATCCCCAGGGGAGGCAGAGTTGGTTTCCCTGCCTTCCTTCTTAGTTTGCAGCAACTCTTCCAGTTCTTTTCTTTTTTATTAATATTTATTTATTTGGCTGCACCGGATCTTTGGTTGCGGCACGTATGATCTACGTTGCGGCATGCGTGTGGGATCTAGTTCCCTGACCAGGGATCGAACCCAGGCCCCCTGCATTGGAAGCGTGGAGTCTTAATCACTGGACCAACAGGGGAGTCCCTCTTTCAGTTCTTTTAATACCGCATGGCGGTTAAGCTTGCTGGCTTGAGAGCTGATCTGCTTGACAATTGGGCCTTGGCAAGTAATCTTACTTGTGTGCCTCATTTTCATCATTTATATAATAGGATTGATAAAAAGAGTATTTACGTCACAAGTTTATTATGAGAATTAAATAAGATAGTATAAATAGTATAGTATAAAGTGCTGACTACCATGCCTGGCACAAGGAAAATGTAGTTATTACTATTGCTTACACAGTTGGGAGCATGGCTAGAAACTACAGAGGGGAGTATTTTTTTTTTTTTTAATCACATTGTTTTTCGTATTACAAAAGCAATGCAACCACAAAGAAAAGGTAAATACAGAAGGTGGGACCTTCAACAGAATAACTGTATGGGTCAATGTGATGGATACAAAGGCAGGGCTATGTTATGCTCCATTTACAGAGAATTAGAGACGTGACAACCAAATGTAATGTATGGCCCTTAACTGGATCCTGATTCAAACAAATCTATTGTTAAAAAAAATTTTTTCTGAAGGACAATTGGGGAAATCTGCAAATGGATTATGTACAGGCAGACCAAGGAGATATTGCTGGTTTGGTTCCATTGAAATAAAGCAAATATTGCAATAAAGTCACACTAATTTCTTGGTTTCCCGATGCATATAAAAGTTACGTTTTTGGGCTTCCCTGGTGGCGCAGTGGTTGAGAGTCCACCTGCCGATGTAGGGGACACGGGTTCGTGCCCCGGTCCGGGAAGATCCCACATGCCGCGCAGCGGCTGGGCCAGTGAGCCATGGCCGCTGAGCCTGCGCGTCCAGAGCCTGTGCTCCGCAACGGGAGAGGCCACAACACTGAAAGGCCCGCGTACCGCAAAAAAAGAAAAAAAAAAAAAAAAAAAGTTACGTTTACACTATACTGTAGTCTATTAAGTGTGCAATAGCATTATGTCTAAAAAAACAATGTCATACATTAACTAAAAAATACTTTATTGCTAAAATATGCTAATCATTATCTGAGCCTTCAGCGAGTCATAGTAGTAACATCAAAGATCACAGATCATAGATCACCATAATAAATATAATAATAATGAAAAAGTTTGAAATACTGCAAGAATCACCATAATGTGACACAGAGACATGAACTGAGCAAAAGCTGTTGGGGAAATGGTGCCAATAGACTTGCTTGATGTAAGGTGGCCACAAACCTTCAATTTGTAAAATACGCAATATCTGTGAATCACAATAAAGTGAAGTGCAATGAAACAAGGTAAGCCTGTATTAGATAACATGAAAGAATTATTCCTAAGTTTGCCAAATGTGGTCATGGTATTGTGGTTAGGTAGGAAAGTTTTAAAAAATTTTTTTAGAGATACACACTGAAATATTTAGGGATAAAGTATCATGATGTCAGTATCTTTAAAATATTTCATCCAAAAAAAAAAAGATTAAGCAAATATGGCAAAATGTTAACTATCACTAAATCTACATGACAGGTTTATGGGTGTTCATAATACTAGTCTATTTTTGTGTGAGTTGGGAAATTTTCATAATAAACAAAATATGCTTATTGTAAAAATTAAAACCTACATAAAATATACTGAAGAAAATAAAATAACTACCCAGACTCGCTACCTAGAAAAATATCACCAATAATGTTTTGATGTATCTCCATCCTGTTTTTGTCTGTGTTTAAAATCACCACAATCACAAAGCATATGAAATTCTGCAGTCTGCTTTTTTAAACTTAAAGTAAGCATTATTTCCTTGTCATTAAAATGTCTTTGCAAATTTTTTTTTTTTTTTTTTTGGCCGTGCCATGAGGCATTCAGGATCTTCGTTCCCCAACCAGGGATCGAAACTGTGCCCCCTGCATTGAGAGCTTGGAGTCTTAACCACTGGACCAACAGGGAAGTCCCTGCAAACATCATTTTTAATGGCTACAGAATGTTTCTCTGAGGGGATGAACCAGAAAACTTTTAAGTTCCTCCAGCACAGAGCTGCAATTATAATTAAAATAATGATGATGAAGATAATGATGGTGGCTAATATTCATTGAGCACTTATTACGTGCCTGGAGCTTTAACACGCATATTCTGTTTTCATCTTTGCAACCTGTGAAGTAGCTGCTAGTATTATCAACTCTATTTCACAGCAGAAGAAACTGACACAGAGAAGTGAAGTGACTCATTCAGGGTCACACAGCTAAGAAGGAGCAGAGCCCAAATGCATGCTCAGAGGTACAACTATAAGCTCAAAACTTTAATTTCATTCATTCACCAGACATTGATAGGGCACCTGCCCGGGGTCAGAGCTGGCTTATGGCCCACACTGTGATTACGGTCTACTGCAGGACTGCTAACAACTTAAATTCATCAGACTAGAGGTCACGAGAGCAGTGATTCCTGGGGCCTGAGTCTTCAATGCCTGCATTCCTTCTCTACAGTAGATGAATAAGCCAAATGTCAGACTTCTAGTAATAACTCTTCCTGGGATCCCTGGCAGCCAGAGAGAGGGTGGGGGTGGGGTATAATTTATTATTGATAATTAATGACACCAGAAACCTTTTAATATTTATATTATTCTTAGCCCTGACTGCCTGCACCGACACTAATAGTTTGTTGTTAATGAGACTGGGAGCATTTTAAAATCAAGTTAATTGACATTTTTACAGTGTTCAGCAGGCCCTAAACACAGAATTTCATCTAGGGAGCTGCATGTAAGCTACTGGAAGGGATGGGGCCCCATGTAGCCTGGTGCAAAGGGAGGTCACTGAGAAGCAGCCAGAGGAGGAAGGAGCCTCACATTTCCCCAGCTGGATCTGGGAATTCTGTCTTATGGCTCCTTCCTGGACCTCCACTTGGTTCCCAGCCTGGAGGGAACCCTGGAGTTTCTCCCCACCCAACTCTGGGTGTTCCACCTAACTCTGCAACCTTGGGCGTGGGACTTTAACTGCTCGGTGCCTCAGTTTCCCCATCCATAAAATGGGAATAACAATAGCCCTTTCCTCACAGGGTTGTTATGAGGGTTCAGTGGGTTAATTTATGTAAAGAACTTGGAAACGCACCCAGTACTTTGCTGCTATTAGTATTATTGTTCATAAAATGAATTTTATAAGATTTACATGGTGGATTTTAACACTATTTGCCAAAGATTTGAGATTACCTCCCACAAGAAGATTTTTACATCCCCATCCTACCAAACTCAGTAATGACTATGTGACTTTGGCCACCCATGTGCAGATGGAATTGACACGTGTCACTTCCCAGCAGATTTAACAGCCGACACATTATTCACTATGTCTTTTCTTTTCCTCTGCCATAAGACCGGCACTGTTCCACATAGAGTTTCTTCCATCTGCCAGGTCCCAGTGTGAAGATGACATGGAGCAGAGCCACTGCCAACCTGCGATGGACATGCAATGTGAGAAGGAAACAAACTTTTTCAGTTGGAGGCTACTGAGCTTTGGGGGTCGTTTGTTACTGCAGCAAAACCTAGCTTATGGAAAACTGACACAGGACCTTGCCTTAATACACTCTGGGTCCAATGGGGAAGACATGATAAACAGAGAAGAGCTGTGTTGGTAGAGGGCAAAGGGGCCGTGGAAGTCCCAAACAGGGACACCTGATCTAGCCAGGAAGGACTGAAAACTTTCCTTCCAGTCTGGGGCGGGGGCGGGGGTGGGGGGGGAGAAAGTATTGCACAACAGGATGATACCTAACACGTACTGATCGCTTACTCTGCTCCAGCTAGTCTTTACGTGTTTTCTCAGCCTTCAAAACAGCCCTATGAAGTAGTTTTTACTGTTATCGTTTATTATGATGACTCCTATTTTTTAAATGGGGATATTAAAACTTTTAAAGTTTAAGTAACTTGCCCCAAGTCCCATATGGAGGACTTGGACCCATATGTAAGGGTTTCCACCCCATTACACTGTCTCCTTATAGGTCTTCCCCTTCCACCTGCCTGAATCACTGGGGGCACAGCGGGAGTAGGCTCATTAAAATGAAGGTTTAATGATTTGCCACAGCAGGCAGAATTCTCAGATGTCCCCCGTGATCTCCACCCCTTGATGTTTCGCCCTGTATAATACCCTCTCTTGAGTGCCACCAGGGTTGGTGACTTGCTACTAACCAATTGAATATTGTGTCTATAACTGGGTATCTTAATGTTATCTAGAAAGCAGGAAAGGAAGGCTACAACAGTAACTGAAGAAGATGCAACGGTCACTCATATTAGCCAGGATGGGGACAGTTTGGTCACTTTTGTGGTTCGGACATAACTGCAGAGTGGTCTCAACCCATCACAGCCAAGGGTGACCGTGTCTGGTGCTGGTGATCTGTGAAATCATTTCTGTTCCATAGGAGAATACCAGGCCACCTCCCAGCTATCAGGGGCTCCTTTTCTCCTTCTCAGAAAGGTTCAAGGTGAAGAACAGAGGAAGGTAAGCCTGGAGAGGGAGGCAAGAGCCAGTTGCCTAAGGGCTTGTGCCTTAGAACCTGGCCTCTAGGAGGCTGTTAAAGAGACAAGGACTAGCTGGTTGGAGGTCTCTCACTCCAACCTTGGGTGGGGCAACAGAAGGCATCTCTCCTTCCTCCCCTTCCCCCCATTGCTAGGAGCTGGCATCACTTAGGACTCAATTGGGGAATTACAACCATGTTGTTGTCCGAAGTCAATGACAACCCACCTTAGGAATTTAAACCACGACCACCCAGCTGGGCTTTAGATCTCCCCCTCCTCCATACCTGTGACTAGTCATTGATCGATTCATTCATTCATTACTTTATCTAATATTCATGAAATGCCTGCTGAGTGTCAAGCAATACACTTGGGCATTATTGACAGAACAGAAAACAAGACCAACTACTGTGTCGACCGAGCTGTTTTCAAAAAAATCACTTTTCCCCAAATCACATGCTTCCCTCTTCTAGCCTGCACTGCCCTCTCTCCATCCTATCCCTGCCTGGAATATCACAGCTATCCCCTGAGGTTCATTTCAGAAGCCTCCTCCTCCATGAGGATGTCTAGATCCTTCCTGACCAATGGCCATCTCTCCCATAAACCCTTTCCTCAAAATCCTTTCATACTGAAAAGTGCTACAATGTAGAAGAAGGGTCTGATGGTCTTGATACTCATTGGGCTTCAAAGACAAATGGCCTGGGCTTCCCTGGTGGCACAGTGGTTGAGAGTCCGCCTGCTGATGCAGGGGACACGGGTTCGTGCCCCGGTCCGGGAAGATCCCACATGCCGCAGAGCAGCTAGGCCCGTGAGCCATGGCGGCTGAGCCGGCGTGTCCGGAGCCTGTGCTCCGCAACGGGAGTGGCCACAAAAGTAAGAGGCCTGCGTACCGCAAAAAAAAAGACAAATGGCCTATTCCAAGGAGAAGAGAGAAAGGGTACAAAGGGGTGATCAAGGGCTGGGGGACTTTACTCCTTCATGACTATGAAGGGACTTGACTATACTGGGAAGCCTCAGAAATTCAACTGGAAGTACCTGCCCACCAGGGAGCAGAGACCAAGTGAACTAGATTGAGGAACTGCCCACCTGAGGACTCCATGAGTTGGAACATAAGACTCAGAGTTGAAGAGAAGGACTTTGTACATTCTTCTGAGCTAATGACCATTTAGTCTTAAAGATTATTATTTTTGGCCACCCCTAGGGTTCAGAGTTGAGTTAATTACATTCAGGAATCATGGTGGTTGCAGGGTCAAGTTCCTGGTATCCACACAGGGGTCTGGGCAAGCCAACCAGACAAGTTCAGGTCATGCCCCTGAAAGCTGAGACATTCACCTGAGGATTGGGGGCTCCCAACACACTTTTAACAATTTCCTTTTCTGCTTATTTAGCCCAGGTTGGCTTCTGTTAAGAACTCCAATGGGTACCTATGGTAACCTATGATGGAATAAAATTTATGTTTTGAGGCAGGACAAGAAAATTTAAGCATAACATACTCCATGCCCATATTGGGCCCTCCCTAACGTGCAGTGTGCATCTGAATTATACATTAACCAGACCTCTTCAAGGCAGGAATGCCTGCTCAACTGTAAAGATCAACGTTACCCTTCTTCATATGCCAGCAACATAACTCCTTAGAAGTTAACGTTCCTTTCTCAATCCTGTAAGGGGTCGTGGTGACCAGTTGTTCGCTTCATACATGCTTATCTGGACTACGTATCTTTGGTGAACTTTATGTCAAATATCAGTGTGCCATTCTGATGTATGATCCTTTGTCTTGATAATAACTGTGTAAACGTATATAACGACTTCTAACAAGTGAAACAGTCTTCAGAATTTTCTGAAAGACTCTCTCCCAGGTTATAATCCTCAGGTTGGCTCGAATAAAATTCTCTATTTCTTCTTTAGATCGACTATTGATTAATTTTTTCGTCAACACCCACAATCCACACTCAGGGCTAGTCATTATTAACTCTATGGTGTTCAAATTTCCAAATCTTTTCCTGGTCATATATGAATTAATACTTTTTCAAAAAAGTGGAATCATATTTTATATAATGCTGTATAACCTACCATAATTTATTTGAACTCACCAGTTGTTTGACATGTTCAGCTTTTTCCTAGTAATCCTCTATTTTTAAATAACTTGACTGTTCCAACTAATCCTCGTTTCCAGCACTTAGAGTAGAACTATTTGACTGATAATGGATTATAAAGGAAAGAAAGCTCCTCCCTACCCCCCCAGTTCTTTAAGGCACACAAAATATCAATGGCTAACCACGAGGGTTTTGAGTATCTACTATGTGTCAGGCACTGTTCTAAATTCTTAACATGTATTATCTCATTTAATCCTCACCAAAATCCAAGGAGGGTGGTGAGAGGTGGGTCATTCTCCCCATCTTCCAGATGAGGAAGTTGAGACACAGGATAGATCCGATGCTTGCCCAAGACCACACAGCCTGTGAGTACCAGCGCCAGGATTCAAACCTGGATATTGTGACAAAAAGTTCTCGGCACACTGCAGCAGGAAGAATCCACATCTCTTGTGGACGCTCAGAAATATCCGCATAGGAACAGCTCTTAGGCAGCCTTGGCCCCTCCAACATTTGCTTCAAATACCTGGTAAGGTCTAACTGTATACTCCTCTAAATCTCTTACTACCCCTGCCATTCCCTTCCCTTCTCCTCTCCAGGACTAACTCAGTAACAGAGACAGCTGATACCAGGCATATGTGCCCTTATCTAAAACCTGTTGCAGGCACTGGTAATCAATCATGCTTTTTCTGATGGGTCTTAACTGATCCTCATAATCTTTCTTAATACAGTATTCCAAGCACCCTCTATCAATCTATCAAAGTTGACATGTGAGCCTCTTTGCCATCTCTACTCTAGACTTTCCAGAATAGGAACTGTACGTTATTCAACACTTTAATAAAAATTTTAAAAATAATATCAACAATAACTAACATTTTGTATGCTTTTAACATGCTTCAGGCACTGTACTCAGTGGTTTATGTGTATTCTCTCCTTTAATCCTTACAAGGGAGATATTTATAATACCCATTTCTCGGATGAGAAAAGTAAGGCACAGAGAGCTTAAACAATGCATAAAAAATTATACTGCTACTAAATGGTGGAGGCAGGATTGCAAACTGTGGAGTTTGACGGACAACATACTGGTAACCACCAGGCGACATGCCCCTGGCCCCCTTCCAATCTGTATCTCAAGGCTCCATGCAGTGCGGGGCATGTGATAAGTACACAACCAGCATTTTGTAAATGAATAAATGCACACGTAATGAACTGACTCAAGGTCTGGCTCCAAGGTGGAGGGCAAGGTGAGATCAGCCTCTGAGGGGGCTGGGCTGTGGGAGACAGTTTCTGACTCAGACCCAGCTCCCAAACCGGGCAGGAAGAACTGCCTCCCTGCTTCTACGCCTGAGATTCAAACCTTCCAAGATTATAATTATCCCGCTCGCCCCGCCCACGGCCCTGCTTCTCCATGGAGCCACCGCTCACGGCCTGGGGGCTCCGGAGGAGAGGGGGCGGTTGGGGGTTGGCAGAAGGGGGGGCCTCAGGGCTTCTGTTAGTCAGAGAGAGGGAGGGAGGAGCAGGAAGAGGCTGCAGCCCTGGAGTGGGGCAAGGAAGCCACGGAGTGAAGGACCCACAGGTCACCAGGGATCCCCTCGCACCCTCAGTTGATCCGGGAGGCGGGGCACAGGCAGCGTGGCGAGCTTGCGCCCTGAAAGCCGGGATTCAGTGGGCGTGGCCCTGAGAAGCAGTGGGGCCTCAGGCGTTCATTTCCTCTATCCCGGCCTCCGTTGCCCCATCCTGAAAGTGCCAGAGGAGCTAGATCATCTCAGGTCCTCTGAGCCAAGTGTTCTCTAACTGGCACATTTCTTGTTGTAAAGGAAACAAGTTTGCATCACCCTCCATCCACCCCCACCCTCTCTCTCAGCTTGGATCCAGCTGGCACTTTGGTACAGACTTCCTCTGCCCCTCAACATCATTTTCACCACCCAGTGCTTATGTCAGTTATCTACGGCCATTAGTCAGTTTCAATCCCTCCCCCACCAGGCACTTACAAGGAGGCCATAAGGACCGGCACCAGAAGTTATTTGAGTGTGTGTTTTAATATCAATAGATCATTCACTATGCATTCTCACCTTCGTTTGTGGTCTTTATGGCCACCCTATGGAAGGCACCCTGCAAATGTTAGTGGGGAACCTCATGGGCTTTGCAATCAAACAGGCTGAGTTTGATGCCTGGTTCCCACGCTTACCACCTGTGTGGCTTTGGGTATCCCCAGGGTAAATCCCCACTTCCCAGAGCCTCAGTTTCCTCATACGTCCAATGGGGGTTGGACAGGTGCAGAGGTAACAGGCATATGTTATTCAATGTACAGTAAGTATTAAATGTTACTTCGATTATCACTTTCCCAAGTGCTAAGAGTTGTTTCCTACTCAAGACCAGGCAGGTACGCAAAGGGCCCCCAAGGAACAATATCTTGTGAACCCCAAGGTGCCCCCTTGAGCATCTGAGCACACAGCATGTTACAAAGAGGTGAATAAACACCTGCTCAAAGGGAGGGGAGCAGGTGACGTGGCTATGGCTTGAAGCCCTGTCCCACCTCATGCTTGAAATGTCTACCCCTCTGAGGCTCAACCTCCTCGCCCATACCGTGGGGTACTAACAGAACCTAGCACAGAGGCCGTTCAGAGTTGAGATGGGAAGCACCTAGCACAGGGCCTGGTTTACAGTAAATAACTAATGTCAGCTGTAGCTATCATTAAAGGGGAGACGTTAGCATCTGGACCACCCAATGGAGCAAACAATCAGGCCACATTCAGTGCTCACATCCTGTGTAAGTGGATTAAGAAAGAGAACAGGAAAGGAGAGAGGGGTCCTCTGGGAACACTGGTCTAGCCCGAAGTGAACCTGGAGGGGTGGGCTGCCAAGAATCTGTAGCTTTTCTAGCATTTCCATCTGACCACAGCCAGCTGCTCTGCATCTCCTTTTAGGCTAAAACAAAGGGAAAGAGGAAGAAACCACAGCAAGAGAGATCCATGGTGGACACAAGGGAGAATTTCCTGACAACAGTGGAAGGCATGGAATTGCAGGGTGAGGGCAGTGAAGCACCGCTGTCATCCTCATTTCTGAAGCAAATCCCTCGTCCCTCTAACTCCTCTTGACCCACCAGCTTCAGTGGCAGCTGCGTGTCTGGATCCCACGCACCTGACACCATCCCTCCTAGGCTCCCGTGTCCCTCCATGTTTCTGTCTCAGGTATTTTTGCAGAACTACAGACGTTCACCCCCTTGTGTCTCCATGCACAGAGCAGCCTGGAATTGCAGAGGAGTTACACCCGGAGGCAACCATCAACCATCATGGATAAATGCCCAGGATCCCGTGTTCTGGAGGGACAATTATGAAGTACATTCTAGTGGCTCCTCAAAGGGTCCCAAAGGCCCCAAGGACCAGGTGTCCATAGTTCAATAACACACCTTTTATTGGCTTCCTCCCTCTCAGGACACACCCCCTACTCTCTCCCTCCTGGGGTCCTCTCCCAAATAAAACACCAGCACCCATGTCCTTGTCTCAGGTTGAGCTTTCAGAGGAGCTTCAACCAGTACATAAATCTATAGTGACATCACCACTGTACCTGCCCAAGACACCCTTGCTGACCTCTGGAGCCCAGGCCACTTGATCCTAGGTCTCCTGCTCTGTCCAACATCTGTGGGGCATCTGCACGGTCAATCCCATCCCATCCCACTGTCACAGTGATTTTGTGAGCTTGCTCTGCATTAAGCTCCAAGATACTTCCAACTGAGACAGTCTCCCCATCATCAGAGGGGTCTAGTGGCTCAAGGCACCCCTTATTTTTTTGCAGCTGTGATCATCGTTGTCAGCAACACATGGGCTCCAGTGGCCTCTGCATTGACATTTTGCTTTTCTAGAAGGTAACAGTGCTGCGTAGAAAAAACAAAGCTGAGAATTAACTTGATTACCTGATTCTTAACTATTACCTGTGGATTCAATAAAGGAATAGTTACGTGAATAATGACATACTCAATAGACTACTCTGTAGCCATTTGTGATTTTAAATATTTCATTATAATAATAATTTTTACTGAGCACTTAGTATATACCACACACTGGGCTAAAAGTTTTTACATGCATTTTCTCATTTAATCCCCACAACAAGCCTATAATATAGGTACAGGTATTATTATTATTGTTGTTATTCCCATTTTAAAAATGAAGGAATTGAGTCTTTATAAGATCGTCAACTAATGCTCATAATGTAATATTGAAGCAAAGGGTAAAATGGCTTATTCAATATATGTCAATTATGTTTAATTATATATATGAAAGGAAAAAAGACTAAAAGGTAACATATTAAAATGTTAGCCATTGTTGTCTCTGGATGATGGGATTATAGGTAACATTCCTTTCCTCTGAGTATAACCTGCTTGGTGATTATGGGCAATTCACACCTTCAGGTTGGGTTTCTGCTGCTCTCTTTTCTCCATGAGATGTAGGTTGGGTCTCCACGGCTCCATCTTCTCATCCATAAGAAACAGATGCCAGTCCCAAAACCCTGAGAGCCCTCCCAGATGAAACATCCCAGGACTCTCCAATTTCAGTGTCAAGAGAGGAAATTACCAGGAACTAAGGCCCAGCATACCAGAGAGGCTGCAGCAACTATGCTGGGTCAGATCACTGAAAGGACTCACAAGACTCCAGCAAAGCAAGAGTCATGAAAGACTTCGTTACAAGCAAAGGATGCAGAAAATAAGAGAAAGGAAACTCAGAGCAACTTTAGGAAGATCCATCATGCCCCTCTTGGTCACACAGAACTAGCCTGGTCTCGGGATCACGAACCACCTAACTGTATGTGGGAGATCTCAGCCTCAGGGATGCCAAGGCATAAGTTCCCATGAGACATTTGTTCGTTTTGCCTCCCTCTGGTCACAAAGACAAAACTGGGCTGAGTAACTGGCACAATAAACTGAAACCAGGTGCACACCATTCATCTACATTTTTCCAACAAACTGTGCAGCAAGTTCGTACACGGCACTTCCAGGCGGTTTTGGACTTCGGACAGCACACTATAAATCACTGATTAATACATCCCATCCCCTCTTGGCCAAGTCCATGGTTCCAGTGTCTCTGGAGATAAGCACAGAGTTACACAGACCAGCTGCAAGTTGGCCCTATTCTTACAAAGGCTGACAGTGAAGATCAACCTTCCGGCCCCCTGAAGTCACACCCAGCCATGCTCCAGATGAGAACAGGGCCAGTTGTGTAAGAAATCTCCTGTTCATGGAGGAAGCACTTGGATATGTCCTCCTGAAGCCTGAGTCCAGACTGGAGAGTCTCTTTCAGTCACCACTGACCCTGATCCTGGCAAAGTGGGAGTGAGGGAGGTGAGGATGGAGACTGTATTTTCCTGCCTCCTTACCACTCCCCATAAAAGCCCTCTGTCAACATCCCATAGTCTGACAGATAGAGAAAGCTTGGGTTGGAGGGGGAACCGACCAACCTGCATTCCATCTTCATTCAATAAATATTTATTAACTATGCCCCCTGTGTCAAGAGCTGTGCCAGATGCTATAGAGTCCATGGGACTAGGCAGAGCCCATCCATATTTACATGGGATTTACAGTCTAGTAGGGGAGACAGGTAACAATATTCAAACAAATATACAATTTCAAATCCAGGCTGTTGTGACAGAGAATAAAGGGGGTTAGAACCTGCAGGAGATAAGGCCAAGAGGGAGTGACACTCTCTAAGGGACTGATGTTTAAGCTGAAACCTGAAGGACTGACACAGACGAAGAGTGAGGGGAAGGGCATTCCAGTCGGAGGGAACAGCATCTGCAAAGACCCTGAGGCGGGAATGCTTGGTAAGTTAAAGGAAGATGATGGAAGGCTGGCATGACTGGAAGGCAGTGGGAAGCGGGGAGAGAGATGGGAGATGAGGAAGGAATGATGAAAATGCTGGACCCTGCAGTCACAGTGAGGAGTTTGGATCTTATTCCAGGTGTGATGACATCATGAGTTGGGTTCTCCAAAAGCAGAGCTTGAGACAAGGGTTTAGTGCAGGTGGTTTATATGGGAGATGATTTCAAGAAGTAGGAATGAGGTTGTGGAAAGATTTGGAAGGGAAAGCCATATACATGTTCACCATCAAGATGACTGCTGGGGTTCCTTGATGCTGCCAGGACTTCTGAGAGGCAAGCAGGGAGCCTCCCAGAAATTTCCTCCTAAAGGAGGGAGGGTAGCATATTTATCCACCAGCTCCCTTCCCTGTTGGTTGATGGTTGTTCCCTTGGCTCTTTTCTCTGCACTTCTGCACTTTTGCATAGGTTGAGCAGGTTCTGGCAACATCTGAAAAGGCCCCAGGGAAGAAAGCAGAAGATGCTGGACACAGTCTTCAGGTGGACAGCTGTGAGCAAGTGAGTCTCAGCTCAGAGGAGGACCATGGGGATAAGATGCAGGCACGGGGGACCTTTGCCGCCAATAGAGAGTCTCAGAAAGTCTTTAAGCAGGAGAAACCCGTCTGATATGCAAGTGAGATGGTGCCTGCCTAGCTGTGCACACAAAGGAACAAGAAGAATCTGACATGTATTAAGCACCTACTGCATGCACCAGTACTGGGAGCTTTATACCCATTATCTTTAACTCTTCACAATAGGAATGATAATTCCCATCTTATGGATGTAGAAACTGAGGCTCAAGTGAGCAAAATAATTTGCAGGAGGTCTCACAGACAGGGAGCAATGGAGCTGGGAGCCCTTAGCAGCCCCCACTGCTCTTGTCTGAGGCTGCATGGGGGCCCTGCCACTGTGCTCTTGTCTGGGAGGCTTCACTCCCATAGGTTCTCTCCAGCACAGGTAGCACTATGGAGCCAGCTCTCAAGAGCCCCCAGGCCCTGCATTTTGACTTTCTGCCCCTGCAGGTGCTTGCCTCCCCCACATGCAGAACTGTGCCGCCACAAAGACTAATTATAAATGCCGGGTATTTATAGTGAGTTTCTCCACCCAGTGCTTCTAGCACCTCAAAGGAACTATTTACAGAATCCTCCCAGCACCTCGGAGAGAAAGGCAGAGCCTAAGAGGAGAAACTGAGGTGAAGAGAGTGGGCTGATGTCTCCCAGAGTAAGGACCCTCAGCCAAGGAGGACTTGCAGGGTGTCCTCTGAGGAAGCTCTGGGATTTGACCAGACAGCTGTCAGGGAGAGAGAGAGAATGAGAGAGACAGAGAGAGAGACGGAAAGAGAGAGAAGGGGAGGGAGAGGGAGGGGAAACCCATGACTGCACACTTGCCAGTGGCCACGGACTGGGCCATTTCCAAGCATCAGCCCATTTCCTCTGAGCCTTGATATTCTCATCTGTAAAATGGGGCTATGATTGTACTGTCTCCCGGGCTTGTGAGATTTAAATGAGCTTAAACAGGTAAAGAACAGAACTTGGCAAGGAGTAAACCTCACTAAGTGTTAGCTATTTATTGTTACCATTATTATCATCCTCATGACTAACCCAGTAAAGCAGGTAAATGATATGCACTGGGTGTGAACTTCAGAAAGTTAATAATAACAATAATTAAGATTTCCAAGTGTTTCCTCTGTAATGTATGGTTGTGCCATGAGGCTATTTGGGAACCAAATTAATAAAGGCAAAGGTAGGTGGTTTCTTGATGCCTCCACTCAGACAAGAGGAAAAAGAAAAGAAAAAAAAGGAGATGGGCAGGGGACACACAGAAACTTGTTTCTGGTCTGATGCTTATGGTCAAAGAACAGTGACCCACAAAGCACGTGACAGATGAGTTGCGAGAATTTCCTGAGACAGGAAATTAGGACAAGATCTTTGGGGGCTGCTGCACACCCAAACCTCCTGCCTTGTAATAGGGGCCAAGCCAAGAGCTAACTGTGGGTCATCCAAGGGGTCAGCTGTCCGCTAGGTTCCAGTGCCTAATCGACAGGACTCTAGAGGTTACACAAAAATGTGCAAAATGGGGCAATTACCTCCCACTCTGCCAAGACACAATGAGGATTAAATGAAAAAATGTGTACAAGTTTCCTGGTACATGGTGGGTTTTCCAAAAATGGTCACCACTATTAGAGCCCTGAGTTTTCATTATGATTTGTCTCTTAGCCAGTCTTCAGCATTTTTATATACTCCAACATAATTCAAACTCTAAAGAAGGATATAGGCAGGAAAAAATAAAAGGATCCTCCTCCCTTCCCACTCTCCACCCAAAATGACACTGATATTGTTGCTACTGTTTTTGTTTTCTTAGTAGGGGCAGAAATCCTCCATCCATAAAGTCAAGAGTGTGAGTCCTCTCCTGGGATGGGCAGTGACCCTGGGCAAGTCACTTTCCCTCTCTGGGAAATGGCCTCTTCTGCACACAGAGGAAGCTGGGCTAGTCCAGGTGTTCCCAAATTGGACTAGCAGAATCTCAGTCCCTGGGAAATTTGAAAAATCCCAATGCCCAGGCCACACCCCAGGCCATGAATCAGGTGGATCCCAGGCATCAGTGTGTTTTAAAACTCTCTAGGTTGTTTCAGTGAGCAGCTACGGTTACAGGGGACTAACCCAGGACCTCTAACTTCAGTGTGCACACACATTGCCCTAGGTCTGGGCGAAAATGTAGATTCTGGTTCAGCAGGTCTGGAGCAGGGCCTGAGGTTCTGAATTTCTAACAAGCTACCAGATGATATCTAGCTGCTGATCCAGGGATCCTGTTTGGAGCAGGGAGGGACCTGACCACTGGTTGAAAAAATCTGTTAGCCTTGGAATACTCTCTTCAAAGAAAATTTTGCATGGCTGCATATTTAACAAAACTGGTCTGGTTGGGACTTCCCTGGTGGTCCAGTGGTAAAGACTCTGTGCTTCCACTGCAGGGGGCATGGGTTCAATCCCTGGTCGGGGGGAACTAAGATCCCACATGCCGTGCGGTGCAGCCAAAAAAAAAATGGTCTGGTTGAAGTAAGGGATCAGAAACAAGGATCTCACACTCAGACTGACCCCCAACCCTCTGTTAGGCAGAATCATGCCCCCCCCCAAAGATATCATATCCTAATCCCCAGAACTTGTGAGTGTATTCTGTTACATTGCAGTGGGAAATTGAGGTTTCAGGTGAAATTAAATGTTGTTAACTAACTTTAAAATAGGGAGTGTAGTGTGGATTATCGAGGTGGGTCCAATTAATCAGAAGTCCTTAAAAGTGGAAGAGGGAGGCAGAAGAGGTCAGAGTGATGATGTGTGTGAAGAACTCAACCTGCCGCTGCTGGCATTGACGACAGAGGCAAGAGCCATGAGCCGACGAAGGCAGGCAGCCTCTAGAAGCTGAAAAGGATGAGGAAACAGATTCTCCCCTGGAGGTTTCAAGAAGAATACCTTGATTTTAGCCGAGTGAGACCTGCACCAGACTTCTGACCTCCAGGACTGTAAGGTAAATTTGTGATTTTTGTAAGCCACTCAGTTTGAGTTAAGTTGTTACAACAGCCATAGGAAATTAATAAACCCCCTGATGCATCTTCTGTAAAGATCTAGATCACTGAGAAACAGCTGGGCTAGGTGACCTTCATCACCTGGATCCATGGGGCTGAGATGTTCTAAGGCCCCCACACAGCTACCTCCTAGGCAGTGAGTATTCCAGGGCTTGCTGACACATCCTGGTCTGGTGGTATCAACTTTCCTGGAATTCCAGAGCCCCTACTTCCCCCCTTTCCGGCAGGAGGGGAACCCCTGGTAGCCTCCTCAGCAATGAAGAAGTTATTTTCAGCTGAGCAGGTGAATATTTCAGCAAGGAACAACTTGGAAGTGTCTCCTGGCTCCCCAGGGGAGACCTCTGTTCCTCTCCTTGTCGTGTACCTGGTCAGATTTAGCCTAACACCTGCCCACTCCCCACTGCCATGGTACCCAGAGCATCTCCAGTCCAACCAACCAGCCCAGGGCAGGACAGGCACTGGGGAGGAGACCCCAAGTCTGCCCCAGTCTGGTCTCCCCTACCCCAGAGGCGGGGTATTGCACTGTTCTGTAGGAGAACAGATGGGTGGAGGTCTTGGGGGTGGGGGAGAAGGGTCCTGGAACCGATGAAGTCTCAACAAAAGGCCAAAACAGTGCTTCTCAGCCCTGCTACACACTAGATTCATCCAGGAAATGTTTAAACTCATGATGCTCAGACTGCTGCACCCCAAACCAATTAAAACAGAATTTCTGGGTGGCCACTTTATTTTTTTTTTTAATCTCAATGTGCATTCAGGAGTGAGACCACTAGATCATGGTTCTCAGAGTGTGGGTCACAGATCAACAGCATCAGCATCACCTGGGAGCTTGTTAGAACTGCAGACTCTCAGGCCCCACCCCAGACCTGTCGAATCAGACCTTGCATTTTAACAAGGTCCCCATGAGAGTCCTAGGCACATTAAATTTGAGAAACACAACAGCGGAGCATTATAGGCAAGACTGTTGGCTCTGCGGCAGACTGCCTGAGTCTGTGCAATATCTCCACGGTCTCACAGTCATGAGGCTTTGGGCAAATAACAACCTCTGAGTTCCTCCTTTTGACTTTCTCCCACAGCCCACAGGGGAGGTCAAGTCAGGAAACCTCAGGGGCCCAAAACTGTCCAGGGAGACTGGTAGGAAAATCCAGGAGAACCCACAGCCCGTCTTGGAGAAAGAGATTCAGGTGGATCCTAAAGCTGAAACGTTTAAGAGGACCTCCTGAAGAAAGTGAATACAAAATTCTAAATGTAAAATCCGGTGCATTCGGAAATGGATCCCATTTAAAGCGTTCTGCCCTCTGTCTAAGTGAGTACCCTCATCCCATCCTACGTCCTGACTTCCAGTTTCAAAAAAGTAGACTCGGTGTGTATATAAATGGATTTACAACCTTGGCCTCAAGAAAAAAATTAACCCATCCGTAGTAGCTGAAAAATAATAGAAGCTTCAGGATATTCAAGAGAAGGATTACAGAGAGTCAGCACTTAATTGAAGCTCCTCCATTGATGTCATCAGAGAGCTAGAAGAACGTTGGAAAAGCCAGGGCTTCAGAGGGAGAACCAGGCAGCTCTCCGAAGAATCTTAAAAACAGGAACAAGGATTTCTCAGTTTGCAGGGCTCTCTGGAAGCGGGCCCTTTCAGATGAAGGCAGTCAGGCTATACTTAGAAAGAGACGCATGGCGAAGAGCAGTTCTGTTACTATAAATTCATTTCCAAAAGCCAAACATATGCGTGTGCACACACATAAATACCATATATATGGAGGAGATAAATGGGCATATGACATTTAGCCCTTCCTAAATTGGGAAATATATAAAATTACTTTTTTTTTTTTTTGCTAGTGTGGCAATAAGGAAGGAACACATCTAATTCCAATTAGATCGATCTGTTAGAGAGTAATCTGTATTCCTGAGTGTAGTTCATTCATTCATTCACTCGTTCAGTCTGCAAATAGCTGAGAGCTTCCATGTGCCAGTGATACGATTCCAGTCTTCATAGGCCTGCAGTCCAGTGCCCACATCTCAGAGTGTGGTCCTAGACTAGCAGCACTGGCTTCTGTGGGAGCTTGCTAAAATGCAGATTCTCAGGGCCCATTCTACACCTACTAAATCAGAATCTGTATTTTAGCAAGATCTCTCAGGGACCCATATGCACATTAAGGCTTGAGAAGCACGGATCTAGTACAACCTAATTTCTAAATTTGCTCAGCCACAGAAGAAAGTTGCCTGCATTACAGATTTCACACATGACCCACAGATAGGGTGTCATTAAATGGAAAGATTAATAAAGCTGGCTCTGTCCAACCCAATCACTACCCCCAGCAGTACAGATTATGCATCTAAGACATTGCTGATTTACATCATTGCAGAAGACCATGGAAATCAGCAACAGCAATAAGGGAAACTGGGGAGGTATTACACAACCCAGTAATGGGTTTCATGATTCATCAGTGCCCATGAGTCTGGGGACGCACTCAGGAAGGAGGAGATGGGTTCAAGTTGCAGGGTAAGAGGGTTTGGAGGGAGTTTCTTGGTACAGAAACTGGAAAGTGTCAGATTCCAACTCTGACACTCAAGCCCACTAATGGATGGATTGGCTCCAAGATCGGCAGGGTAACAGATGGAAGTGGAAGGAAAAAATATCATTTTCCCCAAACTTGCTGAGTCCGATGAAGATGTTGGAAGATTTGGATGCAGCCAGCATGATTCATCTTACCAACTTTACCTTGAGTTTCATTTTTGGTGGGGGAATGGCATCAGCTTAAAAGTTAATTACAAGCAAGAAACAAATCATGCAGCTGATGTGCACATTACAAACAAATTAAGTTCTTAAAATAGGCAACACACCACTTGGAACAATGGTTTATGAGTCCAAGGGTGTATGAAAATAATTGTTGAAGGTGAGCAAACTAGTAGCTAAGATATGTGAATTAAATGAGGGCAAACTGCAGATATTAACCAAAAAGGAGAAGCATGGTCAACCTCTCATTTTGTAAACAACAAGCCAAGAGGAATGATCCAGGATTCAACCCCCTGTGGAGAGAGGAGGGAGGCTCCTGATAGAAACAGGGCTCCCCAAATATGTAGAAGCAGCCGGAGTGCTGGGAATCAGGGCAAGAGGAGGGGCTGCCAGCAGGGAAAGCTCAGCTCAAAGCTGGCAGGCAGCATCCCACCACAAAAGGGTAAATTCAGAGGTGTGTGGGAGAGGAAGTTTCAGTTGTAGAAAGATAGAAATTAAGTCCAAAGTCTTCATCATGAAATGAGAAAACCAAGCCCAAAGAGGGAAGGTAACTGCCCCAAATCACACAGCAAGTGTTACAGCCAAGACTTGAACCCTAGTCCCCTCCGGGTTATACTTCCCTCTCATTCAGCAGGGATTACAAATTCATGTGCCTACAGAGTCAGGCAGGCAGTGAAAATGCAAGATGCTGGCCTGATGTGGGAGATTCTAGGCCAGCACTGTCCAATACAAATCCAATGGGAGCCAGATTTATAAATTAAAATTTTCAGGAGGACGTCTCAATTTGGACTCGTCACATTGCAAGTGCTCAATCGCCACATGTGGCTAGTGGCTACCTCAATGGATAGCACAGCTATAGGGAGTGGTGGGGAATGTTTAAAAACTGGAGATGGGATGATCCATCTATAGGAGACAGCTGCCACAATCCCAACTAAGAGGGTTAAGACCACAGCATCGTGCTACCCAGAACACATCGGAGAATTAGAATGTGGGCCACCAATTACAACCTCTGCCTTACACTGAGCTACCCCAGAGAAAGAGCAGCTTCATTAAATAATCGTCTTAAGCATCCTTAGGAACCTAGTTATTGTCAACCACCTCCAGTGACAAGTCCAAGTCCCAGCTCCGTCACTCCTCCATTATTTGAAACTTAGCGAGTTCTCTGAGCCTCAGTTGTCTCATCCAAAATGAAACATCTCTTTCATGGGCATGTTTTAAGGGCCCAATGAGAAAATTAAATGGAAAAGCAAGTCGTACATGTCAAAATAACACACAAACATAACGATCGCTACTGGAACATTCTCAGAGAATAGGGCATGGCATAATGATGGCATTTGAACCTCACCTGCTGCTGTCACTGGAATTCCAGGCCCTGCCCATCCACATCCTGTCCCTGAAGCTTGGAAGAGCCTTCTTCACTAAGAGTTTTCTGCCTTTCTGGTCACCTCGTACCCAGTACAATCCACACCCGCCTGAAACCCTGGACACTAATTCACTTATTCATTCAGCAAACACCATGGAGCATCCATTTTGCTTCAGGTTCTGGGAACTGAGGCTAGAGAGTGTAGTGGACACCATTGGTGCTCCACCCACCACTTCTACTAGTTCTCTGTGCTCATTCCCCAGCTTCTACGTGCCCAGTTCACTCCCACTACCTTCTTGGAAGGACTGTCTTTGAGCTGCAGGATCCCCGTCACTCATATCTCAGATCTGTAGAAGTGCCTGTGAGTTGACATCCCCAATGACTCGCGGGGGCAGGAATGTATAAGCCCAGCCCGCCTTGACTTGAGGTGGGTCAGACTCTAAGAAACCATTTACCCTCCAGAGCTCCCTGCAGGATGAGGCTATGGCTAGACTCGGTCTGAAATCTCATCTTCAGCTACTTTCCTTTCCCTATCCTGCTTCCCCATCCCCTTGCTGTCAGTTTTCTCCTCGGAGTACTTTCCTAATAAATCACGTGCAATGCATCTGCATCCCAGGGTCCGATTCTGGGAGAACTTGACCAAGGACACAAATATTCTTCTTACACAGTCCCTGCCCTCAAGGAGCTCTCCAGCTAACTGGAGAGACTGACATCCACAAACCTGAAAACGCTTGATTTGTCAGGATTCCTTTTGGAGAAAGTGCTATATTTGTTTGGAAGGATGTCTTAATAAATTCACTGGGGGCAAAATTGATTACGTACGGGCACGAGTGCTGCTGGTGCCAAGACCTGAAGAGAAGAGGATGAAATTGCCCTGCATGAGATGATGAGAGGGATGTGTTTGTTCCCCAGAGCAGAAAATGAAGGAGCATGCCAGGCATGGAGGGGAGGCCAGGAGCAGTGTGATGTGTTATATGATGCCTCTCATCTTCAGCAAGTTAGCAAACCAGCATGCAGGCACAGGCGCTGGGAATGGAAGAGCCCACGAGGAACTAAGCCTTTGAGAAATCATGGGGAGGGCTTTGGACCATCTGAGGCCATGGAATCAGGGACATATGCGGCAAGTTTGAAAGCTGTCACCACTGCCCACCAGGAAGATGGCAGTAGCCTCTTAAGTGGTCTCCTGCTTCTATGTCTGCCCCCTCCTACACTGTCAATTCCCCACCAGCAGCCAGAATGAACTTTTAAACTGCAATTAGGTCTTGACATCTGAATTTATAAAGTCCCTGAGTCCAGGTCATGTCATGCCTCTGTTTAAAACGCTGTGATGGCTTCCCATTGCATTTAGAAAAAAAATCCAGAGTTCTTATCCTGGCCTTCATGACCCTCTAAGATCCTTCTTTCTGTTCCTTGAACAGATCCGTCTTGCCACCACCCCAGAGCCCTTGCACTGGCTATTTGCTCTGCCTAGACCACTCTCTCAACCCCCAGATCTTCCTAGGGCTAGGTGCTTCTCATCATTCAGTTCTCAGCTCAACTATCACCTCCTTACTCAAGTCTTTCCTTACCATCCTGTGTATTTTAGCACCTCCCCCTCAATCTATACCACGCAATTCTGTATCAGTTTCTTCAGAACATTTGCCATCCTCTGAACTTGCACTATTGGTTCATGTGATCACTTGTATATTATCTCTCTATCCCCAGAATATAAGCCTCATGAAGGCAGGGACCTTATCTTATTTACCAATGTGTCTACAGAATCCAGCACATAGTCGATGCTCAATAAACACTTGTTGAGTGACAAAATGAGCTTCTAAGGGACAAGGGAGCCCTGACTGGCATTTGGATGGCATAAACAAGTGATACTGACATAACAGTGCATAAAGGAAGGATGTCCCAAGTTCTGTGAGAGCAGAGAGGAGTCAGAGAAGGTTCTCCAGAAGAGAGGCTATTTGAGCTGAGCCTTGATATGCTGGCCTTTGCTTTGTTCAGAATGCTCTGACTTTTCCTCAAAAGCACAAAGCTCCTTCTGATTCAAGCCTCTCATAGATGCTGTTCCCTGTTTCTGGGAAGCTCTTCTCCATTCTTTACCTGGCGAATTTCTGTCCATGTTCCAGGTTTCAGCTTATGTGCCTCTTGCTCAGCCAAGCATTCAATCCTTGACCCACTCCCATCCAAATCAGTTCTCCCTCCAAGTATCCTATCTTCATCATTCTTAGCACTTACTCTGGGTATTCTCTGTTTCATGTCTGGCTCTCCCCATTAGATTATCAGCTCATGAGGGCAGGACTATGTCTTCTTCACTGTTGTATCCTCAGCACCTAGGGTTCTGCGTAGCATAGCACATAGTAGATGTTCAATAAATCTTTGTTAGTGAATAAGTCAGTGGGAGCCCACATGGAAGAGAGAGGAGAAGGACATTCCCAGCGCAGCTAGGAGCATATGCAAAGTCAGTAAGCCCTGGTGCATTTGGGAAGTCATACATCATTCAGTGTGCCAAAAGAATAATGTGTACATGGAGAAAAGGCATAGGACAGGGTAAAAGAAGCAGGGAGATGTGAGGCCTGGATGGGATTTTCCATCACCACTGTTTTCCCTGCCAGTTAGACAGGTCCCTACACTTACTGTCCCATCTGCATCTTTGAGTGATGAAGGAAAAGAGTGGGTTTGTTTTCCAAGGTCTCTTGAGATAAGGGAAGAATCTTGTGAGAAATCTTCCATGTGCCAAGAAGGAAAAAGATACAGAACGAGGGAACAGCTAGCTACTCTAATGAATCGCAGGTCTCCATGGGTCTGTGCCAGCAAGATCAGGCAACACACTTGCCTCAGAAGTAGAGATCCAAACAAAACCCAAACAAGTTTAGGTCAACTTGAGTCACTTTGAATCATCTAGTTTTCTCCCGTGATGATAACTTTCTGAAATAGTCTATGTTGGGGAAAGATGATTGGATGGAATATGTTCGAAGTGAGGAGATTCTCGGGCAGGGAGATTTATGTATTTATTTATGTATTTATAATAACTCCAGTGGGAGAAGATTTGGGTCCCAAGACGCCTACTGTAGTGATCATCAGCACTGTTCTGCCAGATGTTTTCAGTTTCCGCCTCCCTAGCTCATGGTGGGGTAACACTTCCTGAACCCTTTATGGTTGAGTGGGGCACGGTGACTAGCTCCACACAAGAAGTTGTGAGATGAGTGATATGTGTCACCTCTGAACTGGTGCATTTAAATGACAGTGTAAGACCTTCCTCAGCTCTCTTTACCTTGGTCTTTCCCCAGGATACACCATTATTTCTGTTTAACTTCCCTCTTCTCTCTCCTCCCCTCCCCTCAATCTAGGGAGAAGACTCACTCATCTTAAACTCCAGTTATTGCAACCATTTGGAAATTCTTCTGAATCCTGTTAATTATCCTAGAGGCTGAGATGTTTGAACACTAAAGTCAAGCACTTGTAGACTTTCTTCTTTACACTGTCCCATATATATTTTTCTCCCTCCCCCTAGGAAATAGCCCAGCCATCTGTTTAGACTGGGGTAAGGGGCATGGAGAGAGAATGGAATGAAGAGAAAGTACATCAATTAAGATTTCAAAAATACTGTTGATCAATTTTCAAATTCACTGACTCTTTCCTCTGTCATCATTACTCTGTTAACCTCTTGCTGTGAACCCTTTGCTTGGTTGTTTTATTTTGGATATTGTTTGTTCTACAGCTAGAATCTCCATTTGTTTCTTTCTTATTCTTTCTGTTTTTGGCTGAGGTTTCTTAACGTTTCATTTATCATGAGCAGATCTTCCTTTACATCGTGGAGCATAGTTACAACAGTTACTTTTAAAATCCTTGTCTGCTAATTCCAACGCCTGGGTCATCTTGGGCTCAGCCTCCAGCAGACTGTCTTTTCTTTTGAGAATGGGTCACATTTTCCTATTTGTTTGCATTTCAAGTAATTTTTGGATTGTATCCTAAATATTTTGAATGTTATGTTGTGGAGACTCTGGATTCTGTTCTATTTCCCCCCTAAAGAGTGTTGATTTTTTAAAATTTGTTTTAGGAGGCAATTAACTTGGTTGGAACCAAATTGCAAACGCTACCAGTTGGGAAGCAGCCCAGTTCTCAGTTCGTCTCTTTTAGCCTCATCTGGGCTCCTTAGGGTTTGCTCTGTGCAAAGATGCTTCAAAAGTCAGCCAGATTTGGGAGGAATTTATCTACAGATCTGAGGCTCCCCATTTCTGACTCTTTTCCTGTGAGAGCAATTGTCCATAACTCTTCCTCTGGGTCTTCGGGTACAGGTTTTCTATTGGGGTTTCAGCCACTACCATCCACCCTGCAGGTAGTTGGGTTTTTACTATTTTATCCAGAGTTTATATTTGTTATCTGTGGCAAGACCAGTTCAACTGGCACTTACTTGGCCATTACCAGAGCAAAATTCTATATTTCACTTAAGAAAGGATTTTAAGCTCTAAAAGATAATAATAAATCAAAAGTACACTATCTCATAATAAAGGACAAGCCTTTATATATATATATATATATATACACACACACACACACAGATGTGTGTATATATATACACCTATATATATATACAGATATGTGTGTGTATATATATATATATATATATATATATACAGACACATATATATATATATACATTTGCCTATACATTATTTTTCATTTATTCACATTCTGTGAAACTTCAACCGGGATATACAAGAATCAAAGAACCAGTATGGAAATGGCTGAATTTGCAACCATTTCCCACCTCACCTCAGGCCTTGCTCCTCTTTAGAAAAAAAGGACAAAATTAATATATGTAGAGTACCTTCTACATTTCAATCTCTTTGCTAGATGATTTGCCAGTTTAAATTGCAGCTTTACCTTCATTTTACTGATGAGGAAACCTGGGCTTCAAGAGAGTAAGTAGATTGGCAGAGTCTCAAAGTTACAAAGTGATGGAGCTGGAGTTTTCCCTCAGGTGATAGGGATGGTCCATAGAGGCACATGCTATCAACAAAGAAGACATCTGCTGGGCACACCCCCTGCACTTTAAAAATTCAGATGTATCTGTCTTTTCTAAACAGCACTACCCAAGCTCAGACAGAAATTACACAGCTAGAGGCAATCAGGCAGGTCAAGGGTGTTGGGGTTCCCTCAATGTCACATTTAATGGGGTTCCACATGATTCCAAGTTGATGGTCCTGTGCAAGCCACAAACTCAAAGAGATTCCAGTCCCAATCTGGCTGCTCTCAAATTTCCCCAACATGCCCTTATAAATTACAAACACCGACCCCTCTCCTATTTTGCTGCTAGGGCTATAAATTGCCCTTTCTGGAGGACAACTTGGCCATACCCGACTAAAATTGTTCAGACCCTTTCACCAAGGAATTTCACTTCTAGGAATATAAGCTAAAGGAACGATCATAGAAGCACACTGAGAATTATATACAAAGATGAACACTGCAGCATCATTTGTAATAGTGAAAAATTGCCAAGAATTGAAATGTCCAAAAGTAGGGAATGGTTAAATAAAATATGATACAGCCACATCATAGAATATTAATATGTAACTGCCAGGAATCATGCTCCTGGAATATTTAAGGACATGGGAAAATGCTGATGCGTATAAATGTTGAACTAAATAAAATAATGCAGAACACAGATCTCTATATATTATCCCATGTATGTGTGTGTGTGTGTGTTTATATGCATGTACAGGTATGTATCTCTGTGTATATCTGAAAGGATATACAACAAAACAGTGGTTACCTCTGGAGGTTGACATTATACATAATTTTTAAAATCTCTTTTCTTCTTATACCATTTCCTGAAATGAGTTCGTATTGCTCTTAAAATCCAAAAAGAAATATTTAACTTATAATGCCACCAAGAGAAACCAGAGTTTCAAAGAGTGGAGAAAATGGTAATATAGACCCTTAAATACTGGAATTTCAAATACTTAGGGAGAATGAGGGTATTTCAAATCAAATAATTAACAGCCATGTATCACTTAACCTCTGTCATATAACAACTTCAAAATCTTGGTGACATATGACAAAAGTCATTCATTTAACTCACATGTCTGAGTTGGCTGGGGTTGGCTGATCCAGGCTGAGCTCGCTTGTGTATCTCTGGGCTGGCTGGGTCTGGATGACCGAGGCTGAGCTGGGATAGGGTAGCTGCAGTGACGCTGTTTAACTTGCTTCTCATCCTTTCCAGTGGGTGAGGGCCCATCCAAGTTCTTCTCATGGCAAAGAGAGAGGTGCAAGATGGCAAATCCCATCATGCAATTACTGTGCAAGCCTACTGGTGGCATCACACATGTCTAAAGTGAATCACATGACGAAACCCCAGATCAGGGAACAATTCTGCTTCTTCAATGGGAGGGGATACAAAGGCACATGTCAAAAAGTGTGAAGAATTGGGGCCATTAATTTCATTTCCAGTGGTCAACCCTAGTTAATAGATGCTTGCAATTGGTCTGAAATGGAGACTATGACTTAGCAGGTCATCCTTTGTGGTTAGCAACAGATTCCCACACCTCCATCAACTCCACCTCCACCTCTACCAATGCCTTCCAGACAATACTTTTTGTTCTGTGGATATCAAGTGTGCCATGTTTCTTGATGACTGGTCATGTGAGTTTGTTTGTTGTTTGATTTTGTTGGTTGGTTTGTTTTGGCTTTTTTATATCATTCAAACCATTAATTATCTTTGAAATGCCTATTAATTTGTTCCATTGCATGTTTTACTGTAGAATTCCTAATGAGAGAAAGGAAAATAACAGTGTTCTGAAAGGCAAGTGGTTTGCCCAAGAAACATATAAATCAAAGCCATGACATAGAGCCACATATGCTGGGCATTGTAAGACTCGTGTTTTGCTGTCCAAATGGTAGCCACTAATGAAATTTAACTTTAATTAAAATTAAATAAAATGTCATTAAAATTAAAAACAATTCAAAATGCAAGTTTCTCAGCCACATGAGCCACATTTCAAGTGCTCACTGGCCACATGTGAGTGGCTACCATAACAGACAGTACAGACATAGAACAGTTCCATCACTGTGGAAAGCGCTGGTGGACAGTGCTGCTCCAGATGGCACCACTGACACGGACTGTGATGTGGATGGCGCCCCCTGAAGTTGTATGATCCAGCAATCCTGATCCAGTGACCTAGATAACTCATGCCCGCGAACTCAGTATAATTCTGTTCGTGCTAAGTTTTTTGGTCAACATTTTTAAAGGCACTGGCTTTTTTCATCCTTTCAATTTAACCAACATGTACTTGCTGTCCTTTTATCAGTTTCTGCAATCCTGGTTCATCGTGGATATTTTTCAGAGAGTAATGGGTTCTTTTGACGATCTAGTTCCTCCACTTGGTGCCCTCTGGCCCTGGACCATCTCATCTGCCAACACTCCCTGCCTCACATTCTTGGATCCAGCACGTTTGTAGTTGACGACACGTATGTTATGTTGTTCTGTGTCTCTGGACTTGGGAACTTTTGGACATTCTGTCCCTGCAGTTAGAATGCCTCTGTCCCACTCATCACCTAGTCTCCTGAGGCTGAAGCTCAGTCTGCCTTTTCTTTTGTTTTTTTCTGTTTTTTTTTTTTGCGGTACGCGGGCCTCTCACTGTTGTGGCCTCTCCCGTTGCGGAGCACAGGTTCCGGACGCGCATGCTCAGCGGCCATGGCTCACGGGCCCAGCTGCACGGCGGCATGTGGGATCTTCCCAGACCGGGGCACGAACCCGCGTCCCCTGCATCGGCAGGCGGGCTCTCAACCACTGCGCCACCAGGGAAGCCCCTCAGCCTGCCTTTTGGAGGATGCTTTTCCTAACCACAGTGATTAAGATACTTCCCTCTACCCTCAGGCTTCCATCATATCCTGAGTTTACCTTTATCCTTGCCCCCTGCTCCATTGTCTGGCTTCCCTTCCAGGCTGGGAGCTCCCTCAGGATAGGACATTTTGTCCAATTCAAATAATTAAAGTGGCCCTGGAGGCAGACCCACCTGAGTATAAACTGCTGTTCCATTACTTGATGGCTGTGTAATCATAGACAAGATGCTTTAGCTTGTCTGTGTCTCATTTTCCTCATCTGCAAGATGAGGATAATAATAGGGATGTTCTGAGGATGAATTGTAATGACATGCATAGGAAACTCAGTAGTGCTTGGCACACTTTAAGGGCCTACTAAGTACTAGCTATTCCTCTTTATATTGCAAGAGTCTGGCATACAAGAGGTGCTCATTTACTGCAGCCTAATTTAGTAAAATGATAGGAGACCCAAACTACTTTAAAGGAAGTCCCCATGTGTTATCACGGTGCTACAGAAGACCCAGGTACTTTTAAATGGTCCCCCCAAAACGAACTGGGAGCAAAAACTGCTTGTTATCACCAAAGAGAAAGCACAGCTCTTTGTCTGGGATGGTTTTCCCTTCCGACAGTCCCAGCCAGGGAGCAGCTCCAAATTTCCTCAAGAAGCAGCTTCCTGGCTGTAAAGGTGGTTAAGGACCTCTCCAGCTGACCAGATCTGCAGTAGCTTAACGTCCAGTCAGAATAATCATCATCAAACGTCTGTCATGTAATGGGCATGCTCTATGCGCCAGTGATTCTCCAATTAAGGGCAATTTCTTCCCCCACAGTGGACATCTGTCAATGTCTGGAGATGGTGTGAGATGTCACAACAGAGAGTGGAGGTGCTACTGGCATTGAGTGGGTAGAGACCAGGGATGCTGCTCGACATCCTACATGCACAGGACAGGTCCGCACAATGAAGAATGATCCAACCCCAGATGTCAGTAGTGTCAAGGTTGAGAAACCCAGTTATGTTCCAAGACACCAAGTATTACAAGTATGCTCTCATTTAATCTCATGATGATGATTTATGAGTGAGGCCCTGTTATTACCATCACTGCCCCCATTTTCCAAATGAGAAAACTGAGGGTCAGTTACGCAAACCACCCACAGTGACATAGCTAGACTAGGAGAAACCTGATTTGAACCAGGCGGTAGGAAGCACAGTCCATGCTCTTTAGCGGCTGCCACATATTGGAGGGCACTATACCCTCAAAACCCACATAGTTTAACAGTGAGAACCCCAGCTTGTCATCATTAAACCTGGGTTGGAATCCTCACTTGGCTACTTGGTGTCTGTATGATCTTGGGCACACCGTCTGTTAAGCCACGTAAGCTTCTATTTCCCCATCTGTAAAATGGGGGAAGGATGCCCACCCCACAGGGTTGTTTTAAGGGTTAAATCTGACAATGAATGTAAAGTGCCTAACAAAGAGTCTGACACTCATTAAACAGTAGCTGCTGTTATTACTGTTGTCCTTGTCAACATCACTATTATTATTCCCATCGCCTTGGAGGCCCAGATTCCCTCCCACCCAATCCTAAGAAAACAGAACTCAATTCTGTAGCTGGTCCCAGTGCGCCAGCTGGCTCTCAGAGACCAGTGGGCTGCTGCCTTCCCAGCGCCAGATTTCTCCCCTGCAGAAGGGGGCCTGCACCTCGCCTCAGGAGGCCAAGGCAGCTCCAAGGGAAAGAGACATGTTGCTCACATGTTCACAGCTGTGGGACCCGGAGCAGGAGTCTGGACCACTCAGGATGCTCCCTCTCTCCCAGGGGTTAATTCTTCCTGGTTCTTCCATTGAGAAGCGCCTGGGTCCTTCAGTATGGGAAGCAGTGATGTTTTGGCCCTGCCCCAGATTCATGCTGCCATCAGAGGCTCTGTTCCCCAACACAGGGAGGGAAATGGTGGCCAAAGGGGAGAGTGGAATTCTTTGAAGAGAAAAATAATTTCTCTCTGCTAACTGTCTGGGAATACCTATCTTTTGGAAGGTGCCAAGAGAATGCAACAGCCAAGCTGGCGAGAATATGCTATAAAAGCTGCCAAAATATAGGTGCTGGGGTTGATGAAGGCAGTGATTTCATGAGACCTCTCAGACCCAAGACGAGTTTCATGTCCTGTCTCTATTAATAACAATAATAATAAGATCCACAATTTATAGCCCACTGTGTGTCAGGCCCTGCTTTAATTGCTTTGTACTCGTCATCTGTAATCCTGCAAGCAGTGTACCCATGCAGAGGACTATTGTGTCAGCACATAAAAGATGCTTAGAAGGGGGTGAATAGGAAACAATATGTAAGTGTTGGCCATCATCACCATCATCACTACTACAATCATTGCTATTACTACTGCCCTGCAAGACAGGTGTTATCTCATGGAACAGTAGGGCAACCAGAGGTTAGAGAGGCTGGTTAGCAAGGCCACTAAGGACCGGGGAAAGCACAGTGGTTAAACCAACAGCCTTTGGCGTAGGACTGCCAACCTTCAGATCCTGACTCGGCTGGTAAGTAACCACATGCCGACTTGGACAAGTTATTTCCCTCTCTGAGCCTTGGATTTCTCTCCTGCAAAATGAAAAGAGTAGACTAGAATAAAGGTTCAGGTGATGATCTGACCCGTTTGTTTAATTATGAAAACTCAGCTCTGGAGCACCAGAAGTAGAAATTAGAAGATTTGTGTTTTGTGAAGACTGAGCCCTCCCTGCACTTAAGGAAAGAGGAACTAACTTTCTGTGGCTAATACTATGTGGACTCTGCTGTTAATGGTCAGAGAGGATCCTCCTGATCTGCCGTAAAGGCTACTGTGCGAGACAGTCTGGCAGGCAGGCTTGGGGTGTGGGGGTGAAAGGGGTGGGGCAGGAAGGAGAGGCAGAGAGGAGAGAGGAGATCCAGGACCAGAGGCCCTGAACCAAGCATGGTTTTGAGTGGGACCAATGCCCAGGAAATGCCAGGTGAGAAGCCAAGAGAGACCCCTTGGGTGCCCAAGACCTCTGCTAGACCAGAGGCTCTCTTGCTGACCACCCCTCCTCAGCTGATCCTCTAGGGCAGGAAAGGCATCTGCCCCATGGACAAAGTCTTCATTCTTGCTCAGTGTAGATGCTGCAAGAGCATGCCTCCCCAGCCCTTGACAACCATGAGACCAAGGCAACCTCTGGACACCTAGCAGGGCAGCAAGGAAAACACTCCCTTCCCCCACCCATATATGATGCATTAAAGTGATCCCACTTGGATATTGTGAGCTGCGTCAGTAAGAGTGGATACCACACCACCCCATTATCATTATCCGATGTCATCATCATTTTTTTTTTTGCGGTACGCGGGCCTCTCACTGTTGTGGCCTCTCCCGTTGCGGAGCACAGGCTCCGGACGCGCAGGCTCAGCGGCCATGGCTCACGGGCCTAGCCGCTCCGCGGCATGTGGGATCTTCCCGGACCGGGGCACGAACCCGTGTCCCCTGGATCGGCAGGCGGACTCTCAACCACTGCGCCACCAGGGAAGCCCCAGTATCATTTTCATCATCTCAGGTTGAAGAATCTCCTGAACTCTGCTCTCAAGTCTCCCCAAAGCCTCTGACCCTCCCCAGTGGTGACCTCTTGCCTCTGCTCACCCGGAAAGCCTTGAAGCAAAGCCATCCTTAATGTTGCCCTCCCTCCAACTATGCAGGCTGGTCAGCAAGCCCTCCCCTGGCAGGGAATGGGAATGAAGGAAGTAGCCTGGGCCCCCAATTGCTCTGCCTCTGGGGGGAAGGGGGTGCTGGGGGAGGACAAGGCTTTTATACACAAAGCAGATGCACCATAAACTCATACTCCCTGGGCACAGACACTCCGGGGGAAATGCTGCCGATTTTACCCACTCGTTCCTCTGAAAATAACTGCACACACTACCTGCCAAGTTTCCGGAACAGAACAAGTGCTGAGGCATAGGGAACTGATAAAAAGATGGAGTTTTGGGTAATAGGAAGTAAACCACATTGCCTGGCCCATCAACAGGTCTCTGAAAGAGGAAAAGTATTTGTAATGGACTTTATCATGTCAAATGTTTTTAATAAAACAGCAATACTAATTGCTATCATTTTTAAAGCAGCTACTCTGTCCTGGCTCTGCCCTTTACATACACATTCCACTTAACTCTGCTGGTACTAGAAGTATCACCATTCTTACAGATGAGTAAAGTGAGGCTCAGATAGGTTAAGTAACTACCCCTAGGTCACACAGAATAAAACTGCAGAATCATGATTCAAAGCCAGGCTCCTCAATCCATTCACCTGTGCTTCTCAACAATGGATGGATAGAGATAGATTAATAGATAAGAGAGGGGATAGAGATAGGTAGAGTGATAGATGGAAGATAGATAGTAAACTGAAAATACCTGTGATGAATGTAAAACATATCTCTACACCCACCTTTCTAGATGGTGCAGCTCAAGTTCCTAGAGGTTGACTAAAACTTGCTCTAAGTCACACAGTCAAGCTGAAATCAGAACTCACTGGTCTCACATTCAGTGACTGTGTGTTGAGGGTTTGCTATGTGTCAGCCACTGAACTAGGTGCTAGAGACAAGGCCTGCCCTCATGGAGCTTAAAGCCCAGCAAAGTAGACAGATTGAAAGGAGCAATTAACAGCAAAGTTGGGTCTGTGTTGTGATAGGGAGAACCTCTCTGGTGGTCCAGGAAAGTGTCCTTGATGAGGAGGGGGTTAGCCTGATAGTTTCTGGCAGAGGAAGTGTTGGGGAAAGACAGAGGGGCTAGAGACAGGGGTCAGCTGGAGCACCTGCTGATCAGGACAGTGGTAGCAGAGAAGACTTAGGTTAGCAGCCAGATCCCGTAGGACTCTGGGGGCCAGGCTTACGCATTTGAATACTATCCTGACAGCAATGAAGCCCTATTGGAGACTGTCAGTAGAGAGCTAACATGAGCAGTGTGTGCTTAAGAAAGACCCACTGGGGACTTCCCTGGTGGCGCAGTGGTTAAGAATCCGCCTGCCAGTGCAGGGGACACGGGTTCGAGCCCTGGTCTGGGAAGATCCCACATGCCTCAGAGCAACTAGGCCCATGCGCCTCAACTACTAAGCCTGCACTCTAGAGTCCACGAGCCACAACTACTGAAGCCCGCGCACCTAGAGCCCGTGCTCAGCAACAAGAGAAGCCACCGCAATGAGAAGCCTGCGCACAGCAACGAAGAGTAGACCTCACGCGCCGCAACTAGAGAAAGCCCGCACACAGGAATGAAGACCCAACGCAGCCAAAAATAAATAAATAAATGTATTAAAAAAAATGAAAGACCCCTTGGACTGCTGGGTGGCTGCAGAGACCTGTTAGGAGACCACTGAAGTCATTCAGGTGAGGCTCAGTGGTGCCTGGGACAGGTGGGCAGCCATAGGGATGGAAAGAAGTGGGAAAATTGGAATATGTCTAAAGACAGAACTGACAAGATGTGGCTGAACAATGGTGCCAGATGTCCTAGACATTTGAGGACCTTCCTATTTCGAATGCAATGTTTTATTGTTAGACCTTATGCCCAGACTCTTGGTTCAAAATCTATAATCCCCTTAGCAATTACAGGTTGATATCCCAACTCCTAGTTTGGTATTTATTCCTATCCTATTCCCATCTTTTCTATGAGAGACCTGCCTCTCCACAGAGAGATATTTTGAGTACGTGTAAAAAATTTTTTCATCATGGGTGTGGTGCCCCCAGTAACAGAATAATGCTCCCCTCCAAGATGTCCACACCCTAATCCCTGGAACCTGTAAATATGTTACCTTACATGGCAAAGGGATTTGGCAAATGTAGTTAAGTAAGGATCTTGAGATAGGGAGATTAGCCTGGATTATCCAGGTGAACACAATGTAATCAAAAGCGTCCTTATAAGAGGAAGGGGAAGGTTAGAAAAAGGAGATGGGATGGAGGAGGCAGAGGCTGGAGTGATGCACTCTGAAGATGGAGGAAGGGGCCATGAGCCAAGGAATGCATGAAGCCTCTAGACGGTGGAAAAACAAGGAAACAGATTGTTCCCTGGAGCCTCTGGAAGGAACACAGCCCTGCTAACACCTTGATTTTAGCCCCCATGAGACTCATTTTGGACTTTTGACCAGAATTGTTAATAAATTTGTGTTGTTTTCAGCCACTAAGTTTGTGTTAATTTGTTACAGCGGCCATAGGAAAATAGTACAATGGGAATCTTAAAGATAAAACTGTACTTCACAAAAGAGCAAATAAAAAGATGTGTCAGGTCTGTAATACACTCATGCAAGGGGAGATGTAAAGAGAGAAGACAGATACAGAGAGATACCATCACAAACAGAATAAAAACAGAGTACAGTAGCTACCTATGGTTATGGGGATTGAATTGTGTTCTCCCCCCCAAAAAATATGTTGAAATCCTAATCCACAGTACCTCTGAACGTGACCTTCTTTGGAAATAAGGGTCATTGTAGACATAGTTAATATGAAGTCCTACTGCAGTAGGGTGGGCACCTAATCCAATATGACCGTTGTCCTTATAAGAGGAGGGCAAGTTGGACACAGAAACACACACAGGGAGAGTGCCATGTGATGACAAAGGCAGAAGTTGGAGTTAGCCACAAACCAAGAAAGTCAAATATTGTCAGCAACCACCAGAGCTAGGAAGAGTCAAGGAAGGATTCCGCGTCAGGTTTCAGGGGAGCATGGTGCTGCAGGCACCTTGATCTCAGACTTCCAACCTCCAGAAACACACGTGAGACAATACATTTCTCTTGTTTTAAGCCACCCGCTTTGTTGTACTTTGTTACAGCAGCCCTAGAAAAATAAAACACCTACTTTCATGAAGCCCTATCTACTGGACTTCGGGGGATATTATTACTAAATAAGTTGTATTTTTGCAACTATAGGCATATTTCTTCAGCACCCCCCCAAATAAATCAAAGTTTAGCATATTTTCATGTTTCTGAAACTTCTTACCTCAAGTATGTACATTTAATATAGACTATCTTCCTTCCTTTATTCCTTCCTTCACTCCTTACTCTCCTCTTACCACCAAAAGGCCACTCTTAAGTTAGTGGTGCACCTTATAAAGAGCATTTTAGAATCAAGAAAATTAAATACGTGGTTATCCAGTAGACTTTAAGTATCAGGAATGCAAGGATACCTTTGACTCCCAGCACTGAGAGCAGAGCCTGGCAGGTGGTCAACTAGTTTAGTAAATAATTGTGTTCAAGGAGGGGTTTGGGGGGGTCAGGGGATGAGAGTCTGGATATTATCCAGAGGACTTGGAAGGAATTGAGTTAAAGGTTAAATGAGGCCCCAAGCAGAGATATCCTCCACCATGAAATATGAGTTTCTTCCCTCAGTCCCACTGAGTTCTATGACTGTAATTCTAATAGAACCATTAATTCTCTGTTGAGAACTCCATGCGGTCACATAAACTCCCTTTAAAGTTTCCAGGCGCGAAATCCTCCAGAGCCACATCAGTTTCTGAGAAACATTACCAGGAAGGTGGGGGAAATGACAACTCGCTGGAGAAGGAGAGTTGGGAGAGGGGCACGGGCTTGGGGAGAAGAGCAGCTGGGAGAAAGCCTCAGAGGCACATAAATCCCAGGGGACATCCCCAGGGACATGGTCCAGGACAGGAGGCCGCATATGCAGATGAGTCAGGCCAACCCAGCGGTTGGTTTGGCCCCAGGCACCAGGCTTGGCTCTGTCCCTAACCCAGTGTAAGTTGACACCCATTTGGAGACCCAGGTTCCTCATGTGAACAAGGTTTGTGACTAGGTAAGGAAGTGACAGCTGGGGTAACCACTAGGAAAGAAGGTCAAGTGTGAGACTGGTGGTCTGGGGTGGCAGTGGTGGGGGGCGGGTGTTAACAACCTACAGCAGGGGTCCTCAACCAGGGGTCAATTGTGCCTCCCGGGGGACATTTGGCAATATCTGGAAACATTTTTTGGTTGTCACAGCTGGGGGAGGAGGCAGGGTGTTACTGGCATCTAGTGGGTGGAGGTCAGGAATGTGGCTCAAAATCCTACAATGCACAGAACAGCCTCCCTGGATAACAAAGCATTACCTGGCCCAAGATATCAATAACACCAAGTCTGAATAACCCTGGCCTACAGTCTACCAGCATTCAGGTTTGATTTATATAAAAATTTTTAAAAAGTAGGGGGAGAGGGTAGTTAGAAAGATAAAATAGGTGATCGATGGGTGGGTGGGTGGATGGATGGACAGACAGATGGATAGACAGACAGACAGAAAAACAAAGACAACACCAATGCCATCAGTCATCAGTTATAACTGGGACACATTCTACTTGAGGACCCAGCACATCCCAAATAGGGTTACAAGAACTTGCACAGAGAAAATGTGCTCACTTACCAGGTTAACCCACAGCAAACAGCTGCTGGGGAGCAGGTCTGACTGGTGAAACCACCACAGCCGCCTTCACTCTGTGGACTCATCTCCATCTGCCTCCACTGTGGAGGAAGCAGGGTCAGCGAGCCACCCAGAGCAGTCCACAACGGACGGTGAATTGGGAAGGGGACACACTCCCTAAAGACCCCCCAACTTGGGTTGCCCCCCCTTTTTATATATCCCCACTCTTCTGCATAGCACCAGTCACAAGTGTAATTCAGTAACAATTGGTATTATCAACTAAGAATTATCCCCCGCACCAGACTGTAAGCTCCATGACAGCTGGCACCTTGTGCATCCTGTCCCCAGCAGCATCTCCAGCAACAAGCTGGAGTTCTCATTACTTGTTTGTCAAATGAATAAGCAACCACAGGTGACGACTGCACTATCAGAACTAGATCCCAACCAACACGACTCTGACAAATGAGATGCCTCGAGGAGGGCTGAAATCAAGGCTGCCTCCCAAAATCTGGGTCATGTCATCACTATCCGTGGGGGTCACCTTTTCTTCTGTCTGGTGCCTTAAAGCCAAATTTGGGTCTCTCGTGCTCCCAGCCATATCCAACCCACAGAGGACTGTGGGAAATGGTGCTTGAGAAAGCAAGTGGGAACACTCTGGGCCACGTGAAATCAGGCTCTGAAAGAGCACAGGTGTAACCCAGACAAATGTGTGGACATGTTTAGCATCTTTATTTTCCTTCTAAGTACCAATTACTCATCCTGGGCCCAAATGGTGGCAAGTTTTCTTCCCCAAGGGGACAGACTGCAGACACCAGAGAGGTGGGTAGAAGAAAGGTTGAGGGGGACACAGGATAAGAAGACTGGATGCCACCTTTGCTGCAGACGGGGTGAGGGAGAGCGTCGGGGAGCGGCTACCTTCCAGGGCAGCTACAGCCTCCTGCAAGGTTATCTGCAGAGGGCACAGGCTTGAAAGCCATGGGGCAATAAAAGTGAGTCATCGTCACCCAGAGAGAACCAACTCAGCTGCCCGGGGCTCCATGAAGCATGTCCCCAGATGCAAAGTTACTCAAATTCTGGAATGAGTTTTGCCTGAATAAAGGACATAAAAATGTCCGTGCCCATAAAGACCAGCTTCTGTGTATAGCCAGCGTGGCTGACAGAACCAGGATGATCAGCTGACAAGGGCCACCTGAAATGAGCCTCATGCTGGAGACAGTGTCAAACCCTTTAGAGACATCTGTCCTCAGGCTCCTAACCCAGCCAGCTCCCTGGCTGCCTAGCTGGGTAACCTTGGGAAAGAACATCTCCTCTCTGATCTTCAGGCTCCACACACCTAAATGATCACTAAGTGCCCTTCTTACTCTGAAATTCATGCAACAGCTATGAATAGCTCTGTGCATTATTCCTCGCAGGGTTGATGTTTGCATTTTAACCAGAAGTGTCTGCTCACTCCAGCAGCCTACTGGTGAAGGTTATAGGTGCCAGAATACAATTGTCCAGGTTCAAATCCTGGCCTCATCAACAATTACCTCTGTGACTTCAGGCAGGTTACTTAACCTCTCTGAGCCACTGTGTCTTTGATATAACCAACGGAAAGGCAAGGAATCTTCTCCAAAATCCCCAGCCCATCTTTTGATTGGATTCCCCACAATCCAACATCTCTGTGCTGAGATTTCTGGGCCCTGCTGTTTGGGGCAGAAGCCAGAGCATCATGACAACCACCACCATCTGCTCCACAGAGCACCCCCTTCTGGGAAGGTGTTTGTACTTGAACAAGAAAGTTTTGGTGAAGGCAGCAGCACCAAAAAGAGGTTTGGGCATGAGCTTTGAGCCTGCCAATCCCGGCTTCCACATTAGCACCACGATGAACTGACTTGGTCAAGTGAGTGACTTAACCTGGGCCTCAGTTTCCCCACCTACAACGTGAGGATAATACTATTTATACGTTCCTCTTAAGGCTGAGAGTATCAGGAAGATGAAGCACAGTTTGCACAGTGCTTGGCACGTAGCAGCCCCTCAATAAACGTTAGCTTTTATGCATCACTACTTCTACAACCTTGTGGAAAACCCCATGGGGCTGGCCCCTTTGCCCCGCTAACCATTTCCTCCCTCCCTTCACTCCCTCTTTCTCACTGCCATCTCTGAAGAGGAGCATCCCTGCCCCCAAGTGAGCCCCTTGCACGCTGTTCCACTCCCACCACACAAGCCGGGTGGACGTCGGCACACCTGGTCCTTTGGCAGCCCACACTGCTTTGCTCTCCATTTCAGGCTGTGCACTCCTGATGCTGCCCAGGGCCTCCGTCCTACGCCGCCACCTCTTCCTCCCACCTGCATGCAGTGGCCCACGTGGGTGCACTCATTCCTGTGGGCCGGCACCTGTGGGAGGGCAGCCCTGACTGATGAGGCTGAATCAGGAGACCAGTACCCCTGCTCCCTCACTCCTTAATCCACTGCAATCTGGCTTCCTCCCTGGGCCACCCAAACCTGCCCAAGCCACTAATGACTCCCACTCGCTAAGTGCAGCATCTTTTCTAGGGTCTTGCATGTCTCCTGGGAGCATAGCATTTTGATGACCACCACCTTCTCAACTCCTATGACCCAGCATGCTCCCACTGTTCTTTCCCTTCCTGTTCAGATTCAGTCACTCCTACACTCTTCCACTCCACAAACATTTATGGAGCTTCTACCCTGAGCTGAACATCGCTGGGACAGGATAAAGAACGAGGCAGACCCTAAGGAGACAGTATGCTCCTACAGTAGGAGACTGCATCAACACCACCTAGAATCAAATCCCAGCTCTGCCAACTTGCTAACTGTGTGTCTCTCAGCAGCTTGCTTACCCTCACTGGGTCTCAGTCACCACCTCCGTAAAATGGGGCTCAATTGTGGGATGTGCAATGAATGCCTACCAGGTGTTTAGCACAGCAGGTTTCCATTGTTGCCCCACCCTAATGCATTTTCTGCTCAGCAGCCAGAAAGATCTTGAAACATAAATTAGGTCTTGGCATTTGCTCACCTAAAACCCCTCTAAAGGCTTCCCGTTGCCCGAAGCATAAAATCCAGACTCTTCACGGTGGCTCGTGTGGCCCTGGCAATCCTCGGACCTCAGGTTGGGCCAATCTTGCCTTGGCTCAGAAAATTCCAGCCATACAAGATCATTCCTCCAGCAGGACTAATTTTCTTTTCTCCACCCCCACTCCCCCGACTCCCACCCCATGCCACCAGGCTTTCTCCCAGCAGACCTTCCACACCCTCACGTCTCACCTTAAATGCCACCACCTCGAACACCTTCCCTGACCACTAGGGAATAAGTAGTATTGGTGTCCCCCCGCTCCACATCCCTGTTACCAGTCCACTGGACCATTCCCCTGATGCTGAGGGTATTGGCTATTCCTGGCTCATACCCACTCCCCTCTCCAGAGGAGTATCCTTGGCTGAAGGGAGCTGCCTCACCTGGAAATCCCTGAGAGTTTATATAACCAACGGAAAGGCAAGGAATCTTCTCCAAAATCCCTAGCCCATCTTTTGATTGGATTCCCCACGATCCAACAGGCAAGATTCCTTGCCTTCCCATGGCCAGTGATGATTGATGGGGGACAGGGGGTCCCAGCCCCCTTGTCTCTGGGCAGGACAGTGTCTGTGAGGCAGTTCCCACCCCAGAGCTCCCCTGGGATCAGGTCACAGCTGGACTTCTTCTGAAACCACATGTTCACCCAGCTCCTTCCCTGCCCTTCCTCCTGAGAGCATCCCCACAGCACACCACTTACAAAGGAATCCGCAGCTCAGACTCTATTTCTGAGGAATCCAGCTTAAGACAGCTTGGGTCTTAATCTTTATCTTGGTTTCTCTCAGAATCTATCTTAATTCTTAATTCCATGAAATGTTTGGTACATTTCTTCTCTCTCCTCCACTACAGGGAAAGCTCCATGAGGGCAGGAATCACACCTGTTTAGTCCATCACTTCATACCCAACACCTGGCCTAGGGCTTGTGTGCGGGAGATGCCAGAAGACTATTTCTTGAATTATTGAGATGGCACATCATCAGGCCTCAGTAAAAAGGTTAAGGATGTGAGCTTCATCTGAGATCTACTATGTCCAAATCCAGTGGGGAGGGCTGTGTTTTTTTTTGTTTTTTTTTTAACAAACCCTTCAGGACATTTTACAGTTGAGCTGAGAAGCCACAGGTCGAGGGACAGACAGACAAATAAATGAACAGGGAGACATTTAGATCAATAAGTTATAATGTAACCACGAATCCCAGAGCTGTGTCCAAGAAGCTGAAAGCACAAAAGACTGCAATTCACTCTTTCTGGGAAAATCAGAAAGGTGTCAAGGAGGAGAGGATCTTTGAGCAACACCTTAAAGGGTGAGTAGAGTTTGCAGAGCACACAAGGAAGGAGGAGGGGTCCAGACAGAGAGGGCAGCCTGCATCAGAGGCCCTGGGCTATGGCAAAGACGGGATGGCAAACAGGGAGCAGTGACAGTATGAGGACAAGCAAAGGGTGCAGGGGGTGTGAGGGGAGAGGAGCTGAGGCTGGCATTGGGGCAGATGAGGGCCAGATGGGGAAGGACTTTGCAGCGTCTCTGAGGAGGCTGGAGTTTCTCCTGAGGCCACCAGGAGGCCCCAGAGGTCAGGCTGGGGACTGGCTGGAGTAGCTTCCCTTGGCCGCAAAAGGCCCTGAGGGGGTTAGCAGTGAGGTGGCCGTGGCAATAAAGAGTTTATAAAGAAATAAAAAGGCCTGAATGAGGGCCATAAGGGTGATTTATACCCTTTCTGTAGCACATCTCTTGGCTTGCATTAGAATTAGTGTGTGCATTTGTCACATCTCCCCAGTAAACTGTGAGGTGCTGGAATGGAACTAAAGCCTGCTAACGCACTGGCTAAAGAGGGTTTCTCAACCTTGGCACCAGCAACATTTGGGGCTGATACCTCTCTGTTGTGGGGCTGTCCTCCGCACTGTAGGATGTTTAGCAGCATCCCTGGACTTCATCCACTAGGTGCCAGTAGCATCTCTGGATGCCCCAAATGTCTCCAGGCATTGTCCCCTAGGCACAAAATTGCCCTCGGTTGACAATTCCTGGGTTAAGGTAATGGGCTGTGGGGTTCTACTGATCTTGGCTCTGCCACTTCCCAGCCGGTGCCTTGAGCAGAGTACTTCAGCTCTCTGTACCTCTGTTTCCTGACCTATCCAGTAGAGATAATGAAGTATTGACCTCAGAGTCTTTGCAACAATCAAATACAATGATTCATGTGAAGCGCAGAAGGTAAACACTCAGTGAATACCAGCTATCACTGGCATTATATTTTAAGGAAACGAGCACTTAGACTAAGGCTGGACACACATTAAGTTCTTAACATATTTCAGCTAGCGTTGCTTCTATTATTATTTTCTTACTTATATATGTAGTACACCCTCGGGCACGTGGATGGGTCTTGCACATTCTTGCCAAATAAAGGTCAGTGGATTGGAATAAGAAAGGGGATGCCTATGAAGTTATGACCTAGCCACTGCTGGCACTTTCTCATCATCTCTGCCACACCAAAAGTTTGGGGGTGGCTATGGTGCCCTCAATATAGCAGCTACTCTCCCCACCCAAGAATTTCCTAAAGGTGTGTTCCAAAGAATACTAAACTCAAAAGCTATTTCTCCTAAAAAAGATTCTCAGGTCAGAAAATGCAAGATATCCCATTCCTTTTTGAACACATTTGGCACATTCAGTTAATAAAGGCTCTGAGAAGTCCTGCAGCCACCATTACTAGATTTTAAGCTCTGGAATCAGGGATCAAGTCTAACTCACTATAATATCCCCACTCCTTGAACAATGTTGCACAAAAGAGGCTCTCGGTAAGCATGTGAAAAATGAATAAATGAAATGAAATATATGAATGAACTTGTTAATTAAAAAGGCCAGTTTGGCTGTATTTAACCCAGTGTTTCCCAACTTTTTGAACCACTGCACCATGGATATCCCCTAGGACTAGCCCCACCCCTGCCCCCAACACACTTTGGAAAACACAGCCCCTCCCTGGGATGTCAAAGCAAAGGTGAGTGACTACGAAGGAAGACCTACCCACAGTACACATTCCTGGCTTCTATGGTTCACAGTGACTTCATCTTCAGTTAAAATTAAGTGAAAACATTTCATTTTAGCTCCAAAATGAGCACAGAGCAATTGAAAAGAAAGTGCACCCTTAGAGACTCTTGACAAGAGGACTCCATTTTTAAAAGAAATGTGACAGGGGCTTCCGTGATGGCGCAGTGGTTAAGAATCCGCGTGCCAATGCAGGGGACATGGGTTCGAGCCCTTGTCCGGGAAGATCCCACATGCCGCGGAGCAACTAAGCCCGTGCGCCACAGCTACTGAGCCTGCACTCTAGAGCCCGCAAGCCACAACTACTGAGCCTGCGTGCCTAGAGCCCGTGCTCCGCAACAAAAGAAGCCACTGCAATGAGAAGCCCACGCATCGCAACGGAGTAGCTCCCACTTACCGCAACTAGAGAAAGCCCTCGTGCAGCTATGAAGACCCAAAAGCAGCCAAAAATAAATAAATAAATAAATAAAATTTATTTTAAAAAAAAAGAAGAAATGTGACCATCTCTGTGCCATTTTGTGGGCAGTGAAGTGGTAAAGCAAATGTCACCTGTACAGGTGATATCAACCTCACTCCTCACATCCAAAGAAATGTCTGTCACTGCAAAGGCCATAGTTCCTACACCCCAAAAGACTAAATTTTTCCCAGGTCGTGGTTCTGTTCAATGGCAATTCTGTCCAATGGCACTTAGGGCAAAGGTCAAGACAACTGCCTAATGCAAACTCAGTTCCAGGTTCTGATTTTTTCAAATATATATGTTTAGTAAGTAAAATAAGCCACTGTGGAAAAATGTGCTCCAGAGGCACAGAAGGCTTTGCAACAGAAATGGTAGGAACCTTAGTTGAAATGAGAGCTGACATCTGTACTGGGCTCACTGTATATCAGATACCGTTCCAGGTACTTCACATGTGCAAGCTCATCTAATCCTCACAGCAACCCTAACAAATGGGTCCTAGTGTTATTCTTATTTTACAGATGAGCATATTGCAGCTCTGAGAGGTAAAGTGACTGGGCCCAGGACCCACAGCCAGCAAAGGCAGGAGTTGTCTTAACGCTGCACTCTGCAACCTCAGTAACTGGCAGTAATCACCAATGCTATTTTTATTTTTAAGAAAGTTTTAATATGCACTTTGATTATCCATTTATACCATTAATGCTAGAGTTAATTACCTGGTAGGAGTATGAAAGGTATGCGTAGTCAGTGTTCACGTCTATGCCTGAGATACATTAGTATCTTCTGGTGCTTAACTCCCACCCCCTTGCCTCCTAAGTGGCATGGAAGGCAAGATACAGCTATCATTTGGCAATAAGAGGTACTTACCAAATCTACCCCTATTGCCTTCCTTCATGCTCCTAGTATTTGCCAAAAAGGTTTAAACAAACAGAAAACTTCTGGGATACCAGCCTTACCTGCATAATTTTAATGAATCAACTCCAAAAGACATTCTGAACAGTAACATCCCCACCTCACTCCCTGGCCTCCCCACAACAAAAAAATAATTTGCTCCCTTTGTAAACACTGGACTGTGAACTTCACCTATAGTATCTCACTTGATCCCTAGCTTAAGCTGAATAGCAGATATTAGTCCCCATTTTACAGATGAAAAGACTGAGGTTCAGAGTGGTTGAGGGTCTTGACCAAGGTTACAGCAGCTAGTAAAGGACACAGGGAGGGTTCTAAACCAAGTCTCTGTTTCCAAAAACTCCAGGTCCTGCTGCCTTACATAATTTTAGGTTAATTCACACAGCTAGCCCAGAAAAAAACATTTTTTAGTCAAATGTCCTTATAAGAGCTGGAGATATTATAAATGTTACTGAACTTGAGGTTCTGCTAGTTGAGAACTATAACCAATTAAATAGCTATTTCTCTGTTCTGAGCTACATCAGGCTTGCTGGTAAGACTGGCAGGTCAGAAGAGAGATGGTAATGATTAACTCTGAGGTGTAATGCCATAAGGGAGAACAAAGACCAGATAATTGAACTCAAATATAGGTGGGGCATGGTGTTAAGGCTAACGATTTTTAAAATTGTAGTAACACTTCTGCTATCCTTTCTTTCAACGAGAATGTGACATGCAAAAAAATTTTTAGGGACTTCCCTGGTAGTGCAGTGGTTAAGAATCCGCCTGCCAATGCAGGGACATGGGTTCAAGCCCTGGTCCGGGAAGATCCCACATGCCGCGGAGCAACTAAGCCCGTGCGCCACAACTACTGAGCCTGCGCTCTAGAGCCTGCAAGCCACAACTACTGAGCCTGCACCACAACTACTGAAGCCCGCGCGCCTAGAGCTCGTGCTCCACAACAAGAGGAGCTACCACAATGAGAAGCCCGTGCACTGCAACAAAGAGTAGCCCCAGCTCCCCGCAACTAGAGAAAGCCCATGCAGCAACGAAGACCCAATGCAGCCAAAATTAAATAAATTAAATAAATAAATCTTTTTTTAAAGTAAAAAAAAATTTGTTTAATTATTTTTCCCATGTTAATACAGGTCAAGTGGAGACATTAAATCTCTGTAAATTTCATTTCTTTTTGTTACAAACACATTTTGTCATTCAAACAACATCTCTCCGACTACTCCTTGCTCTTGAAAGCCTAACACTAATGCATCAGCTGCTACAAGCTATTTCTTGTTCTAGTTGAAGTTTCAAAAATCCCTAGGTAGACCATTTCTTCAAGGACTTTTACAAGGTTGCTGCTGTTTTCTAGGGAGCCCATCCCAAACTGTGGGAGTGAGTAGAGTTGGAAATGGGTCAATGCCAGAACAGTCCTACGAATATGTGAATCAGAATAGAAAACTCATGTATTAATTCAACAAACTGTTTTTGACTAATTTTCTTGTGTATCAAGCACTGCTCCTGCCATTGTGGCTAGAAGCAGGGACAAAAGAGGACCAGACCTGCCACCATGGAAGTTTAAAACCTAGTGAGAAGGAGAGGGGGAGGTAAAAAAAAAAACATACTAACACCTGTAATGGGTAGAATTATGTCCTCCCAAAAGATATATGTTCAAGTTCTAACACCCGGCACCTATGAATGTGACCTTACTTGAAAATAAGGTCTTTGCTTATGTAATCAAGCTAAGATGAGGTCATGCTGGATTAGGGTGGGCCCTAAACCCAAAGACTGGTGTCCTTAAAAGAGGAGGGAAATTTGGACACAGACACATGGGGGAAGAGGCCATGTGAAGGCAGAAGCAGAGGTTGGAGTGATCTGCAAGTCAAGGAAGGCCAAGGATTGCTGGTAACCACCAGAAGCTAGGAGAGAAGCAAGATCATCCCTAGGGCCTTTGGAGGGAGCATGGCCCTGCTGACACCCTAATTTCAGACCTCTGGCCTCCAGGATTGCAAGGGAATAGATTTCTGTTGTTTTAAGCCACCCAGTTTGTGGTACTTTGTTATAGCAGCCCTAGGAATGGAACACAACATCTAACATGATATTGGAGAATGACAAATGGTATGAAGAACAAAAAGCAGGATAAGGAGATGAAGAGTGACTGGGGAGGGAGGAGCTATTTATTTTTTCTTTTTCACATCTTTTTTTTTAGATTTTTTTTATTGAGTTATAGTTGTATAATTTTTAATAAATTTATTTATTTTTGGCTGCATTGGGTCTTCGTTGCTGCGCATGGGTTTTCTCTGGTTTCATCGAGCAGGGGCTACTCTTTGCTGCAGTGCACGGGCTTCTAATTGCAGTGGCTTTTGCGGTGGCTTTTCTTGTTGCGGAGCATGGGCTCTAGGCACAGAGGCTTCAGTAGTTGCAGCATGCAGGCTCAGTAGTTGTGGCTCTAGAGCACAGGCTCAGTCATAGTGGCGCACAGGCTTAGTTGCTTCAAAGCACGTGGGATCTTCCCAGACCAGGGCTGGAACCCGTGTCCCCTGCATTGGCAGGCAGATTCTTAACCACTGTGCCACCAGGGAAGTCCATATAGTCGTATAATATTATATGTTACAGGTGTACAATATAGTGATTCACAATTTTTAAAGGTTACACTTCATTTATAGCTATTATAAAATATTGGCTATATTCCCTGTGTTGTACAATATATCCTGGCAGCTTATATATTTTATACATAATGGTTTGTACCTCTTAATCCTCCACCCCTATATAGCCCCTCACCACTGGTAACCACTAGTTTGTTCTCTCTGTGAGTCTGCTTCTTTTATTCACTAGTTTGCTGTATTTTTTAAATTCCACATATAAGTGATATCATATAGTATTTGTCTTTCTCTGCCTGACTTATTTCACTTAGCATAATACCCTCCAAGTCCATCCATGTTGCAAATGGCAAAATTTCATTCTTTTTTATGGCTGAGTAGTATTCCATTGTGTATATGTGTGTGGGGGGTGTGTGTGTGTATGTGTGTGTGTGTGTGTGTATACACACCACATCTTCTTTATCCATTTGTCTGTTGATGAGCACTTAGGCTGCTTCCATATCTTGGCAATTGTAAATAATGCTGCTATGAACATTGGGGTGCATGTATCTTTTCAGGTTAGTGGTCTGGGGTTTTATTTGAATATATACCCAGGAGTGGAATTGCTGCGTCATATGGTAGCTCTATTTTTAGTTTTTTGAGAAATCTCCATACTGTTCTCCACAGTGGCTGCACCAATTTACATTCCCACCAACAGTGTATGAGGGTTCCTTTTTCTCCACAGCCTTGTTAACATTTATTTGTGTTCTTTTTGATGATGGCCATTCTGATAGGTGTGAGGTGATATCTCATTGTGGTTTTGATTTGCATTTCCCGGGTAATTAGGGATGTTGAGCATTTTTTCTTGTGCCTGGGAGGGGCAATTTTAGATAGTTCAGTCAAGGTCAGGTGACAGTACATAGGCATAGAATTGTCAAATCAGTCCCACCAGATCCAGAGGTTATCTCATCAGCTTGGGCTACCATGACAAAATACCAGAGACTGGGTGGCTTAAAAACAACAGACACTTGCTACTCACATTTCTGGAAGTTGGGAAGTCCAAGATCAAGGTGCTGGCAAGGCAGGTTTCATTCTGAGGCCTCTGGTCTTGACTTGTAGGAGGCTTCCATCTGCTGTGTGCTCACATGACCCCCTGCTTTGTGCTTGTATGTATAAACTTAATTACTTCCTTACAGCCACACTGGAAGCTGGGGCTTCAACGGACGATTCAGTGGGGGCACACACATTCAGTCCCTAATAGAGATCTTATCCAAAATCAAACTCTACTAATAATTCAAAAGATAGAGTGACCATGAGACCCAGGTGAAGCAAGAAGTCTGAGATGGCCAGCACAACTCCTCAAGTACTTCTTTGTGCAATAGGACACACACTAGCTCAGGCTCACATACATGCCCTCTATGTGATGAAAGCAGGACTATTTCAGTGATACAATAGGTCCATTTCATACTCTAATAATTACATGGTTGACACTGACATTTTCCATAAATCCCATTAATTCCAAGTTTGTTTATCATATGTAAACTCAACCAACCAGGTATGTCCTACTAAAAGCATTCCATACCATGAATGAGGACCAGAACCAGCCACATAATACAATATGAAAATGAGGGGCCCTTTGTTCAAATATTATTCATTTCAAGATGGTGACTGCAGAGCATTTAAACCAAGTGTAGGGCCCTTCTAAGTACAGGGCCCTGTGTGACTGATTAAGGACCCTCCCTTGTCTTTCTGTGATGAACCCCCTCAGGAGGACCCATAAGCACATTTACTAGGAGATTTGACCTTACCATTTCTTTCTTTTTTTTTTTTGCGGTACGCGGGCCTCTCACTGTTGTGGCCTCTCCCGTTGCGGGCCACAGGCTCCAGACGCCCAGGCTCAGCAGCCACGGTTCACGGATCCAGCCGCTCCACAGCATGTGGGATCTTCCCGGTCCGGGGCACGAACCCGTGTCCCCTGCCTTGGTAGGAGGACTCTCAACCACTGCGCCACCAGGGAAGCCCCCATTTCTTTCTTTTATTGTTCTCTCTACCCTGGCTTCCCCAGGCTAAAGGAAGGTGGATGATGGACCAGCTGCAACCATTCTTTTGAAGGAGGGAGGAAGGGACAGAAAACAAGATCAGAGGTGTGATGAGACCTCATTGGCTGACTTTGAGTAGGGGAGTTACATGACCTAACTTTACATTCCTGCATGTCACTCCAGCTGTCGTGAAGAGTAAACAAATGAAGACATTCCTTGTGACCCTGAAAGTAACAGAATCATGGAAGAAATGGCCAGAACTGCCCCATTCAGGCCTAGCACAGCAGGTAACAGAAAGCTTCTATGTTAATGGTCTGATTTTGAATTACACTTTCATCTCCATGACTATTTTTTAATGCCTGTCCCCTAATAAATGGTTAGCTCTGTGAAGAAAGAAGTGACTTGCCTGTAACTGTCTCTCTGGTGGTTAGAACTGTGCCCGGGACATATTAACACTGAATAAATATTTGTTGAATGAATTAGTATTTTTGAAGCCAAAAGTTTTTGTTGTTGTTTTCTCTTGTTTTGTTAATTGTAGTAAAATAGACATTACAAAATTTACCATTTTAACCATTTTTTAGTGTGCATGTCAGTGGCATTAAATACATTCACGTTGTTGTGCAACTATCACCACTATTCATCTCTAGAACTTTTCACATTCTAAACTGAAACTCTGTACTAATGAAACAATAGCCCCCATTATCCCCTCCCCTCCAGCCCTGGAGGCTCAGAGAAATTGTAACCTCCCAAGGTCACACAGTGCTAAGCAGCAGTTTGGGATTGGAGTGCCGGTTCCGAAGATAGAGAGATGTGAACGATTTGCTTTGCATCTTTTAACACACTCTTGGCATTTCATCAAGAAGGAGCTTCCTTCTTTTATAAACTTTGTATCCTTAAATTATATCTTGATGGGATGTGGCCAGCCAAGTAGGACAAAAAAAACACATTTACAGGACAGAGGTGCTAAATATCACATATTTTCCCTTTAGAACATGAAAATAATAAAAATCAGTAGGCATTAATTCCCTCCTTCCTATAAGCAAGAATTCTGGAATCCTGAGTTCATTTTTACCTAACAGCAACTTCACGGGATCCAAAGAGTCATCCAAGGCCACCAAGATTGTAAAACTCCTCTGAAATGCACATTAATTATTCAGACTCACCAAGAGTCGTTGACCAAATTAAGACAGACAATTAAGCAAACTGAGTTATCAATAAGTACAAGAACAATTTGCCTGTATGTAAGTTACCCACAATAAACTTCGTAATCGCACCTCATGGAGTTGCCTGCTTCATTTTTCAGTCTCAAAGTTCCTTCCTAGTTCGAAGGATATTATTATTTCCACCTTCTAACAAACCCATAAGAACAATGGCATAGGACATTTGTCATCCAGCAAGTCTCAGAAAAATCTACAATATGTAAAATCCACTAATATCAAAGCGAGTTCTCTTTCAAAAGGCAAGGAAACTAACACACTTGAATCACATAAGCCTTCAAACACACTACGGGAGATGTTATCCTCTATCCCATGCAAAGGAGGCATCTGAGCCAGAGAGGTTCATTTGTTCATTCCTTCCTTCCTTCCTTCCTTCATTCATCCAACAAATACTGAGCATTCCCTATGAGTCAGGATTGTTCAGGGTGCTAGGGATATAGTGGTGAACTCAGGAGTCCAAGTCCCTCATTTCATGAAACTCAGTTTTGTTTGTCAGTCCTCCCAGCCCAACTCCAGCCTCCCTGTTCTGACTTCCTCCCAATCCCACCGCAGCCCACCCAGCTGGCCCCAAATTGCTAACAGCATGGGTGTGTTCTTCCCTCCCTGGCCCCACTGCACTCTTCAGGACCAAACATTAGATTTATGATAAACATGTACTACTTCCAGTGATTTGACAGCCTGTCACCTCCCCACCACCCTGGAGAAATTTCACTAACTTCTTCAAAACCTAATTCAGAGCCCCAGAGTGGACCTTCATGGTTTGAAGAGTTCAAGGAGATTGTGTCAGTGGAGAAAAAAAATAAGCTTTTAAATTCAAAACACTTTGGGGGGGGGGGATATGGGGATATATGTATACATATAGCTAATTCATTTTGTGGTACAGAAGAAACTAGCACACCATTGTAAAGCAATTATACTCCCATAAAGATATAAAAAAAACAAGTACACCTGCAACTAATATAACACTAAATTAACTACACTTCAAATTTTCAAAATAATAAATAATACAAAACAATATGAAAAAAACAAAAATTAAAAACTGAGATATTAAAAAAAAAACACTTTGGGAGTTGTCTTCTCAATAAGTTCATGGCATAGGAAAAAGGCAGAGGGAAAGTAAGGACTCTGTTACTTTACAAAGATTCAAGAAACACAACAGCCAAATGTCAGAGTGTGGACCATGTCTGGATCCCGATGAGAAAACCCATTATAAAAAGACATGATGGGGACTTTCTTGGTGGCACAGTGGTTAAGAATCCGCCTGCCAATGCAGGGGGCACGGGTTCAAGCCCTGGTCTGGGAAGACCCCACATGCCACGGAGCAACTAAGCCTGTGTGCCACAACTACTGAGCCTGCGCTCTAGAGCCCTTGAGCCACAACTACTGACCCCTCGCACCACAACTACTGAAGGCCGCACACCTAAAGCCCATGCTCCGCAACAAGAGAAGCCACTGTAACGAGAAGCCCGCGCACCGGAACAAACAGTAGCCCCCGCTCACCGCAACTAGAGAAAGCTCGCGCTCAGCAATGAACGCCCAACGCAGCCAAAAAAAAAAAATACATGATGAAGACAATCCAAAAACTGAACTATAAACCAGGTGTTACATGAGATTAAGGAATTATTGTTGATTTGTAAAATGTGATTATCACTGTAGTGATATAAGAGAATGTCCTTTACTTTATAGAGATGCCTCGAACTGTTTAAGGGAGAAATATCATGTTGACTGCGATTTGCTTTTTTTTGTTTTGTTTTGTTTTGTTTTTGGCCATGCTGCGTGGCACGTGGGATCTCAGTTCCCTAACCAGGGATCAAACTCATACCCCCTGCAGCGGAAGTGTGGAGCCCTAACCACTGGGCAACCAGGGAATTCCCAGGATTTGCTTTAAAATAGTATAGCAAAATATAAAGGTGAATGCAATATGCAAGAAATTAATAATTGTTAAATCTAGAACAGCACTATCCAACAGAACTTTCTGCAGTGAGGGAAATGTTCTGTATCTAAGCTGTTTGATATGGTAGTCAGGAGACAAAGATGGCTGCTGAGCCCTTGCAGTGGCTACTGAGACAAGAAACTGATTTTTTTTTTCCAATTAGTTTAAGTTTAGATAGCCACCTGTGGTCTATGATGGCTATATGAGGTTTCATTTATTCTCTCTACTTTCATGCATGCTTGAAGATTTTTATAATAAAAATTTATAAAAATGACTTAGCAAAAGACGACATTTTGTCCCTGGGTAACCTTGGGCATGTGGCTCATTCTCTTAGTTTTCTCATCTGTAAAACAGGTATTCTTAACTGCTGCCCTCCTCACGCTCTATTGTAAAGCCTGAAATTTCACGTGCTGCCTTGGCCTGTTTGAGCCTCACAGGGCCCCAAAGGCCTTACTGTGGGTTCCCCTGCTGTTGCCATATATGCCCCCTTCCAGAAGGAAAGGCTCCCCACCTTGTCACTCAGGGCAGCAACCCAAGGGTCCCTAAACCGCACCTAAACTGTCTCTATAAAACAAGTAACACCTGTCTTAGACAAGGAAGCCCCCCAGTTCTAATGAAGACCTCCAGGCAAATTTGCAGAAAACCAAAACGGACTGTATCTTCTAGCTGTGTTTATATGACAGGAACGAGAAGGCTTAACCACAAGAAACGAGTATAAGCTGCCTGAACTTCAAAATGGGACAAAGTTTGCTCTACATATCACTACCATCTCATTGTGATAAAATCTCCACCTGCTAGTGCCATATTGGTTCAGCCTGTTTGGATCCAGATACCAAATGGCCAGACAAGGCAGAAAAGAGGTGTGAACTGCATTCTGGGATATCCCCACTCATTTCCATGAATCGGATGACAAAAGACTTCCGCCCCCAATAACCTCCTTCATCCTTTCCTATAAAAATCTTGCTCCTGCTCGTAATCAAGAAGAAGTTGTCTTTAGAGCATGAGCTCCCCTTCTCCATTCTCTGGCCACTGAATAAAAGTTTGTCTTTCTTGCACCAAACTCAGTTTCCTTATTGGCAGTTTGAACCTGAGCAAGGAAGAACTCCCTGACTGAACCAAAAGGGGCGTCGGTTCAGCTAGGGCCACACAAGGAGGGCCTTGCATCTCATTCGGTAACAACCTGCCTAGTTCCCCTGTTGCTGACACAGCTGCACCACACTCAGTCTGCTGAGTGAAACCCTAATGGGTTTCACTTCCCTGCTAGCCCAAGAAGTCAATCACATCCTCCTCAGGAACCAGGGGTCACCTTACCCTCCTGTTACTACCCAATCTGCCCCACCATGGTCCTTGCTTGTTCACTCAGAGAAAAAAACCCCTGTGGCCCTGCAGGGCATGCAGAGTCCTCCTCCCCCGGGGCTGTAAGTACATGTGTGACTCATAAACAGCTGTCCACCTCATCTGTGCAGTGTTGCTGTGTTCTGCGTTCAGGCAATTTCATATTATTTAGGGTAAGAGATTCCCTCCCTCACCAGCGTAGTGACTAGAAGACAATCAGAATACCCCTCCCCCATCTAAGAAGGTATTTTTGAGGATTACTTGAAATACATAACACAAAAGTGCTTTTTAAATCTCAACGAGTTAAATGCAAGGCATTATAAGTTAGAACGCAAGGGATTGTAAGTATTGCTCTTGGTTTTGTTAATTCTCTGATAATTGAAAAAAGAATTCTCAGACTAGTAATAGTAATACTAACTGGTGGGTGAATACCTTGCCCAAGTTTATTATTTACACTTTATTAACTTTTTGATGGTCAAATAGAGTTGTATCACGCATTATATTCTCAAAGGTGTGGCTTTTTTCGTGCCACAATAAATCATAAACATATTTTCACTGCTGTTTAATCCCTTTTAAGAACCCCACAATGTTCCAATGCATAAAAATATCTTAATTCAACCAACTTCCAAGCCGATCTCATTCATTTCCAGGACTTTAAATATCATCTAAGTGGCGCTGGTTTATGAATGTATGTCTCTATCCCATTCATTCCTAAATTTGAGATTTATACACGCGACTGCCTGATTGCCCTCTTCACTCTGATATGTCACAGGCATCACAAACTTATTGCGCCCCAAACAGAACCCCTAATTTCCTCCAGTTTCTTATATCCAGCTTTTTCATTCTGCGTTTTCCCTCATTAATAAGTTAAATGAAATTCTCACACATGTTCACTATGCATTTTATAAAAACTATGCTTTTCAACATTTTGAGAATTACATTTTAACAATCATCATGAAGATATGGTAATCACCAACCTCCTGTATGTTATTTTTTGTACTTTTCAGATTATTTCTGGAAAGGAAGGTGTTACAACAGTCCATGACTCCCTCTTTCCCAGCCGGGGAATACCTGGAAATGAATGGCCTCCACCATTCATTTCAAGACTTGCTTGAAAATAGGCTAATGGTATTTACTAGAAGAAAGAGACCAGGGAGAGCTTATCTCTAAAATAATTTTAGCAGGATGTACCTGGCTTGTCTAGATTGCTTACTGAGAGTAAACCTGGAATTTCTGGACAATGACTGGCGAGAGAATAGGTAGTAATCACGCAGACATTTCTAATTAATGGAGGATAAAACTGGGAAACCGCAAAGCCAACATTGCTTCACCTGAGGACAATGATCCATACCCATCACTGGGAACTCACTGATTAATCCAAAACTAACCCAGAACAAGAGGAAGCTGTAGCTGACAGATTTGGGCTCCTTCATAAAAGGAATGCAATGTTTGTGCTTACATCTTGCTTGCAATCTTTAATCACTAGTAAGGATAAGCATTAGATTATATGTATGATTCACTTGAGGTTGATTTGACTCGTCAATTCTTTGTGCTAATATAATCTCCTTAAGAAAAGTTCCCAAAGTGAGAATTACTTAAAATTCTCACTTTGAAAGAGAAAACTTTTTAAAATTGAAATTGATTTTTTGGAAGTAGCAATTTTGAAAGTGGAAGAAAAGGTATGCACCATTAAAATTCTGATCCATTCTGTGATGTTATCCCCACTTCAGAGAGTCTTGTCCACTTTCAATGATACCAACAGAGCATGAGTGTGCCCCCTTCACACACACTCACACACCAGCTCTAGGCTCAGTATCACCTTTGCCACCATGATCAGTGGAAAACAAAGGCGTCTCATTTCTGGAATAAGAGTGATCAGACAGTCTGGGGAAGAGAACTCAGCCAAGTCCCCCCAAATTATGATGCCATTTCCTTGGAGGGGGTCAGAAAAACACATCAACAGTCTATCAGCCATTTCCCTATATCTGCCTTCCCAAAGGACCTAACAGTAGGCACCTGACAACTGCTCACCTCAGTTATACGTGGCAACAACTCTCGGAGAAACCAGACATCCAACAAGAGAAGAAGCCTTTGAACCAAGTGTAAGAAACCTATGCCCTGTAGACACCAGAGCCCTGGAATACGGGCTGGAGCCCTGGAGCTCTCTTGGGCGTGCCATTTCACTTCTCTGGGATATACAATTCCGGGGACTGTTGGTCAGAAATGAAATGAACTTCAGACAACTCTGCCAGCTCTCTAATTGTATAGGAGAGGAAATCAAACCTCAAAGCACTTAAGGTCCATCTTTTCTTCATTCAACAAGTATGTGTTGAGTGGCTAATGTATTCAGTGCCGGGCTTTGTGCTAGGAGGTGGAGACAGAGAAGAAAACAAGACAGGATTATCCCTGACCTCACAGAGCTTAGTCTAGTGCTGGGGATGGGGAGGTATTTCTTCACATAATTTCAGGGACCACTTGGAGAATCTAATGAACTCTCTTTTCAAAAAAATTAAGTAATTGTACATGCACATGCCCCCCCACATGCACACAGTTCAGCCTATACATTCTGGTAGATTCACTGACTCCTAGAAGCCAGCCCATCCACGGATCTCCCAATTTAAAAATGGTTCATTAATGCAAAACATACTGTCACTGCACTAAGCCATTATATTTCGAATCCTTACACCAGTCCATCAAATAGAAATTAATAGTCTCATTTTACGGAGGAAGAAACCAACATGCCAGACTTAACATGCTCAGATCACACTGCACGCCTCTGTTACATTAGATCGGTTCTTTGTGCGCAAGTAACAGATGGCAAATTCATGAAGAAAAGGAATGAATGGAGAGGATGTTAGGTAACTTGAAGAACCAAAAAGAAGGCTATGGAATTGGGCTCAAAACAGTGGTAATTCGGGCAGCTCCGCAGTTTTACATTTCCCCCCAATCTCTGAATGACTGCTGTTAAGAAAACAACAGGCGAAAATGGCGTCGCTTATGCTTTCCCACGTCACCAAACCAAGACTGAACTTAACCACAGTTTCCGCTCTCCCAGAAACGGAGTCTTAAACCAGCCACTCAGAAATCGCTAGGTCAGCACTAGTGCTATCACCGGCAGAAACTGTTAACTTCCGGGAAATAAAACTAGAATCTGGGTAATAAAATAAAGTCTAACGTTTTGTTTTTCCTTTAGGCTTTGTCTAGTTTCACTTACTCACCGGGTGCTGCGTACGGAGGCCTCACACCCGGCAACTCAGACCAGTGTTCCTCACGAGAAATGGCGGCGCCGGCAAGACGGGCCGTGTGCAGAAGCGCGCACCCGGCACCTCGATTCAAGATGGCGGCCGCGGGCTGTGCGCAGAGAGGCTTCACCCTGCTCTGGGACCTGGAGCCGTGAGCAGCGCGCCTGCGTCAGACCTGGTGGAACCCCGCCCACTCCCGGCTATAAAGCTGCCCTGCCCACAGCCTTCTGGGGAGAGTATCTACTCAGAGCTCACGTTTCTCCGTTCTTTGCTCCAAGAATAAAGCTTTCCTTTGCTTCTGAACCAGACTCGGTCTCGGTCTCGGTCTCACTCTCTTGGCTCAATGGACACTGGACAGAAAGAACGCTTGTTGGGGACCGATTCAGGAGGGTAATAGGTCATCTGATAGACCCCCCCCCCAATCATCCCCTAAAGAAAAGTGACCTTGCAATAACCAAGCCACTTTTTGCCTAGTATAACTTCCTTGTTCCTACTCCCTTCTGCCTATAAAAGTCTCTCATTTTGTACAGCTGCTCGGAGCTCCTTTCTATCTGCTAGATTGGATGCTGCCTGATTCTAATTGATTTTTGTTCAAATAAACAATTAAAAGTTTTAATATGCTCTAGATTATCTTTCAATACTGTCCTCAAAATTTAGAGCCCTGAACCATTGACAAAGACTCTTTTTTTGGTATTTTATTGAAGTATAGTTGATTACAATGTTGTGTTAATTTCTGCCGTACAGCAAAGTGATTCAGTTACATGTATATATACATTCTTTTTCATATTCTTTTCCATTATGGTTTATCACAGGACATTGAATATAGTTCCCTGTGATATACAGCAGGACCTTGTTGTTTATCAAAGACTCTCTTCTTGACCAAACTTGTCAGGCTCCTCTGACCGCTCTTTTCAATGAGGCCTCAACCTTCAGGCTTTCGTGTTCATTGCATTGCCTGGTTTTAGCAAAAATCCTGTCAAGTCAATTTAGCCAGACTCTCCACCCTCAAAATCTGATCAAATTCCTCATCTGCCACCGTTCCCCAGGTACCGTCTGATCACCTTGGGCTATCTTCAGCAAGATTCCTGTTAGGTCAGTTTAGTAAGAATTACCCTACCCTCTTTAGTAATTTTCCATCCACTGACCACTCCCCTCCTTAGCTCCTTGGCTATAAATCCCCACTTCTCATGTTGTATTTGGAGTTGAGCCCAATCTCTCTCCCCTACTGCAAACTCCATTGCAGTAGCCCCTTGAAGAAAGTCTTTGTTATTCTTCTTTAGTAAGTGTCAGAAAAATGTTTTTTCTTTGACCCCATAGAGTAGATTCCCCCGGGTTGGCTCATGTGACCATATGCGGCCAAGGGACAGTCCTTGCAAGGCTGTGTACTGTGGGAGAGCAGTACACAGCCTTGTGGGAGAGCATCTCTGAAAGAAGTGGGATGCGTTAACTTTTTTTTTTTTTTTTTTTTTGCGGTATGCGGGCCTCTCACTGTTGTGGCCTCTCCCACTGTGGAGCACAGGCTCCGGACACGCAGGCTCAGTGGCCATGGCTCACGGGCTCAGCCGCTCCGCGGCATGTGGGATCTTCCCGGACTGGGGCACGAACCCGTGTCCCCTGCATCGGCAGGCGGACTCTCAACCACAGCGCCACCAGGGAAGCCCAGGATGTATTAACTTTTAAACCGAAGTAGGGAGACCAAAAATGCCAACAAGTTTATAGTAAAAATGGCAGGTGTAGAATCATGGTTTGTAAGCAAATCTGACCAGGGTATCTTCACCCTCTTTTCCATTTTCTGATTTGAGCAGAAGTCAGGCTCATTGGTAATCAGTCAACATAACTAATCAATGCTTCTCTCTGCCCTGAATTTGTGATTCAATTATCCTAATGATGTGCCAGAAATGTTTAGTCATCTCTGACCTGCGAGCTCTCAGAAAGTAAATATAAAGCCAAATGGATTGTTAGGCTGTGTCCCTGGCCTTGGATAAGTCTAATGAGTAAGGAGGTGTCATGGAAGAATGTAGTTTTGCCTTTCCAGCATCAATCCCTCCTTCTTCTGATAACAGCATCCTGACTCCCCTGCTCTGTCCTGACTCCCAAGAGGGAGTATAAGACCCAGGCTTGGCCAATCAGAAATACTCAGCATTAGTCCCAGGACTGAAAACATTTGGGAAATTATTGGGAAATACATATTTTTTCCCGGGTTTGCTAGCCTGGAAAGACTTGGGCTAATATTTGTTTATTTCACCACTTAAGCACCTAGATCCAGCCAGGCCTGAAGATCTCTAAACTTTTCAGTTAGGTCATTCAATGGTATTTGTGTGTGTGTGTGTTTTAATATTATCACTTGGAAACAAACAAAAATGTCTAGTATAAAGGTGTTCTACCATGTCTAATCATGTAGTGATACCAATGACTTTTTGTTTGATAGTAAAGGTGTTTTGTTTGCTTTTTGATTAACCACATAATATAACATAGACACAGAGTAAGAAGAAAAACACAAGACAGCAAAATGACAAAGACAGCCACATTTGTATCCCAGCTGACACTTTCCCTGTTCCATCCGTCTCTGTTTCCAGGCTCCGTTTTTGTAGTCACCCGATATTATCAGGATGCTGGGTTATGTACCATTCACAACTTTGAAGCATAGGAATATACCACCTATTTTAAATAAATTAACAAAATTAAATAACTAAGGACCCAGGACCTGAATGTATTTTTGTCAAATACAAATGATTTGCATATTAAGAAGCACCTTGAAAGAAGGTGATGCAAAACCCAATGGAATAAACTAATAATGGTGGAACTTCAGGTGTTCGTCTAATACAATGAACTGAATGTTTATGTCCCCCCAAATTCATATGTTGAGATCCTAACTCCTGGTGTGATAGTATCAGGAGATGAGGCCTTTGGGAAATGGTTAGGTCATGAGGGTGGAGCCCTCATTAATGGGATTGGTGCTGTCATAAAAAAGACCCCCACAAAGCTCCCTTTCCATTATCCATCATGTGAAGATACAGCAAGAAGACACCATCTATGAACCAGGAAGCAAGTCCTCACCAGACACCGAATCTGCTGGCACCTTAATTTTGGACTCCCCAGCCTCCAGAACTGTAAGAAAGAAACGTTTGTTGTTTAAGCCACCCAGGCTATGGTATTTTTGTTATAGCAGCCCAAACAGACTAAGACATCTAATATAGAATTATTGCGCATCTACCATGTGCCAGACGAGATGCTATGACACAAAAATATACAAGTGTTCTCTTCTCTCAAAGAATTTACAACTTCAGGAAGAGATAAGTAATGAAACTGTTACACAGCAGAAAGGTAAGTAATAAAATGAAAACATTTCTTGGACACCTAACCTCTGGGGAGGGAGACAGCCACCAGGAGAGGCTTCCTCTGGGCCCAGCACGTTATTTCTAGCCCTAGCACAGTGTCTATCACAAAGTGATTGCTCTGTAAATATTTCCTATGCAATGAACAGCTGGGATGACACCTGGGCCTTTAGGGACCTTGGATCTGCCTCCTTGGATGCTGCCCCTGCAGCTCTCTCCAAAGGGTACTGGATCAGCCTGAGAAGGGCTGCCAACACGCTAGCTTAGCTTACTCAGCTGCGGTCTCTCCTTGGATCATTAACATCCTATTTTCAGGGCAGTAGGCTCCTGACTCCTAGCAATTAGTCAGAGGGTTTTGCACAAGATGAACAAACACAGGATTGCCTTAGGGCAAAACTCAGGTTCTATATGTTATAGTCTAGGATTTTTGAAGGCTTGAAGAGTGAAGACTGGGAGCTGGGGTGTGCTCTGGGCCTGGCCGCAGCTATCCTAGAACAATTCCAAAGGAAGCTGAGAAGGTAGAGGCATCGACCAGAGACCCCCTAATTGTGTTGATCAAAGTGAATGAATTACGGTGAAAAGCCAACTCCATGGGCTGGAAGACCCAGTGCTGATCTACCTGGCAGCACACATATGTCCAAGACCTCAGCCCACACATTATAAAGGGTGTGCTTGAGCACTATCCGCCGAGCAGAGAAGGGAAGAAATGGAGTAAGGAAGAGGGGACGACAGCTTAGAGAGGTGAGAAAGCAGAAAACTCTCACGGAACTGGATAGTAGCTTCAGGTATATAAGTACTGTGTGTGTGTGTGTCTGTCTCTGTTTGTCTGTGTCCACCTGTCTTCACTCTTCATGCCCCCGTCAGGGCAGAATTCCCATTAGGCACAGCAGGCACATAACTAGGGCCCATGAGTCTTTAAGTATCTTTTTGTTGTTGTTGTTTTTTGTTTTTGTTTTTGTTTTTTTTGCAGTACGCGGGCCTCTCACTGTTGTGGCCTCTCCCGTTGCGGAGCACAGGCTCCGGACGCACAGGCTCAGCGGCCGTGGCTCACGGGCCCAGCCGCTCCGCGGCATGTGGGATCTTCCCGGACTGGGGCAGGAACCCGCGTCCTCTGCACCGGCAGGCGGACTCTCAACCGCTGCGCCACCAGGGAAGCCCTAAGTATCTTTTTCTCTTTTTTTGGCTGTGCTGCACGGCTTGCGGGATCTTAGTTCCCCAACCAGGGATCAGGGATTGAATCTGGGCCCTGGCAGTGAAAAGTCCTAACCACTGGACAGCCAGGGAACGCCTAAGTATCATTTTTTAATTTTATTTTAAAATCAGAAGAAACAAATGAATATGACAACAATGATTCCAGCCTGGGTTTTATTCACCTCTATACCAACACAGCTATAAAATATTATTTTTGTATTTTTTTATGGAGAAAGAGGCCCATGATGGCAAAAGTGCCTAGAACCCATAAAGTGGTAAGGTGCCCACGGCCCCAGTATCTAGAACCCCACACGAGTTGGCAAAACTCAATAAACTGCTGAATGAAGGAGTGAACTGTAAGTGGTCCTGTTTGACTGGAAAGCAGGACATGTGTTGGATAGACAAGAACTAGTGGATGACCTTGACTGCTGGTTGAAAAGCTTGGACATGATCTTACGGGATACAGGGAGTCCTGAGACGTGAGTGACAGTCCAGCTGGAGCTTGCAAAGCCTCCTTTGGCCGTTCTGGAGGAAGGTAGAGACTGGAGGCAGGGCCAGCACTGAGGTGGAAGCAAGGAAGACACTCAAGGAGCAGGACGCCCTTTTGGTAAAGCATCACTTCTGGCCAGTGTTTCCCAAAGTGCAGCACCCAAACCTCTGCCAACACTTGGACAATTTGGGATAGCAAGTTCCCATGGCATCAGACAACCTCCCTCTTCACTCATCTCCCAGGGCTGCTTGTTCCATCAAGGGAGAAGTCTGTTTGGTGAAAGTCTATTTTTAAACCCTCTCTAACCCTGGCTCATATCCCTTTGTAACAGTGGGAACAGGACCAAGGTCTTCGGGGGCAACTGTATCTGGTTATTACTTGATAATGTTATTTCTGTTTTCATCGTATTTATTTGCCAAGTTGTCTTCCGTTTATACCAAGCGGTCCAGGATTTTCCATTTATCATAGTGAGATCAAGTTTCTTGCTAAAAGAATTATCTGAATAAATAAAAGGGCAAGTCAATTAAAAGTAACATGAAAGCAGTTATGGAGTCTGTAGACAAATATGACTAAAATAAACATCAAGGTGGTACTCAAACGTCTGGAGTTTGGGGTACGTTTTTCTGTGCAAAAGGCAAAACCTGATATATTGTCCTATGTTTTCTCTCGTTCTCCACCCCACCAATTGTTCCAGAAATGCTTTTTCTGCAGACAGACTTGCAGGCCTTGGAGCAGAAAGAAGGCACTCCCAGGGAGGCCCCTGGCACACACTCAAGATTCGGGAAGAGGAAGATTTGCCCTCCTGCTTCCACGTCTTCTCTCCTCTCTAGATGACAGCAGACATCTGAGACCAGGACAGTGTCAAGAACTGCAGAGGGTCACAGATTTTAGCCCTCTTGCATGCTAACAAGTTAGTCAACCATAGTTTTATGGATATTGGTAAAAGACATGAGACTCCTGCCTCAGAAAAAAAGGACAGTTTATTCCTCACAGAAGTAGCCAGAGTGTGAACATTTTTCGTGCTGGTTCCCCCAACCCAAATTCTGACAGGGCATCATGAAGAGGGTCAGGTTACAGCTGCACACACAGTGGGTTGCAATATAGGAGAGGACCCCTTAGCTTAGGGAGTCCGAACCTATTATAACAGGCAGTAAGCAAGCCAGCCCTTTGCTCCAGAGAGAGGCATTATCTTAATTATGTTGGACAGTAAGCATGCCTGCCCTTTGACCTGAGGGGACATACCGTCTCTATCTTCATTACACAAACATGCTTGAAAAGTCCAGAGCAAAAGACAGTTAGTGCCTTCTTCATAAGGTATGGAAAAGAGGCCCATGGAGAACAGCCTCCCAACAGCCAGCAGCTCGTACTTCATCAGAGCCTTAGCTACCCTCCAAAGCCGGCCCTGTGTAGTAGGCATATTGGAGTTTGTAGCCAGACACGCATTGTTAACATTTATTGAAAACTTCTCAGGCCCTTCAGGTGCATTGTCTCGTGGCAATAGCTCCTTGAGGTGGCTATTATTCCCATTTTATAGATGAAGAAGCTAAGGTAAATAAGGTGTCCAAGATCGCTCAGTTAGAAGTGGGAGAGCGGGATTCTAACACAGCCCGGTCTGACTTCAGATTACTGATATCCCTGCTATACAAACATTTATTTCCCAAATAAAGTTAGATGGCCAGGAATATTTATGCTTGCTTTTTACCCACTACACTCTCCTGCACTGCATTTTTCAAAGGCAAGACTAGTCCAGGGAAAGGCTTTCCTACATTCCAGCTGGGCCCTGGGCCAGCTCCAGTGGTGATCTAGTGGTCTACCTCATCTCCTTATGGATCCTGGCTCCTTGAAAGTCAAGGTTCCAGCAGAGCCACAGCCTCTGTTACCACCCCTGGAGTCAGGGATGGTTTTACTTTGGCTCAAGATCGAGGAAAAGACCTGGGTGGGAGCTGGGCATGAGGGTCACAACTGGGGGCAGGCAGAGACACTGGGGTGCACGGTTGCCTAGCATCTGAGTGAATAACTGAGGCTGATTCAATGAGTCAAAAATAAAAATGCCTAAATGAGGGAAGAAGGACTAAGATTCATGATGACAAAGCTTCACTCAATCACTAAATACTAATTATGATCCTTTGTTAACCTAATATTCATTTTCTTTCCTGGCAATATCAGCTCCACTTCACAGATGGTGAAATTGCTTCCCTGAAACAGAGCCTGAGATGATACAGCAAGCTGGTGATAAAACAAGTAGTAGAACCCAGGTCTCCCACCTCCCACTGCAAGCTCTTTCCAACAGGCTGCGCTGCCTGTCAGAGCCCTGAATACAAACCACTGATGGCAAGAAGCACGGCTAAAAATCAATGGCAACAGGTTATATGAGATACACCTCCATCATTTCACCTCTCAAGTGATCCATGCATCAGCCCTCTTGGGTCCTGCTCAGCCCTGCAATGGCTTCTCCATCCCATGCTTATTATCCCCAGAACTCGCCATCACCTTATATACCATCTTCGGCTAAAGACAAAAGAAGATGTTGAGGGTGGAGAAAGTCAGTTCCAGGAGGTGAGCAGGAAAAGCACAGTAAACAAGGGTAAGGTTGTGATGATTTTTAAGCCATTGCCTTCTCCTTAGTAAGAGTTTCTAGAGATTTGGTCATCCTCCCCTCCCCAGTACTGGGAGGGAGACACCCTTACAAATAGAGATTTTTCCCTTGCAAATGTAAATATTTGTTACAAAAGGGTAACTCCTACTTGGTTTTCAGAGTTTTTCCCATGGCTGCTGCTTCTTAGAAACTAACCAGCTTAAAATAGTTAAGACGACAAAAAGACATATTTTGGGGTGGCAAATTCTGCTCCCCTACATGACCATATTTCTGCCTTATTTCCTAGTTTTAGATGGTTCTCCCTAGCAAGTCTTACCCTTTATATTATTATTGTTGTTTTTGTAGATGGTGATGAGGCCCTGTTCCTTGGTCCTCTCAAGGAGTTAAAACCAAGCAGGACCCTGTGGGGCTCCTGGACACAGAAGACATTCTGTCCCCCACTTCTTGTTTATAGGGAACAGCCTCCATGACCTTCATTGAGTTCCAAAGGGCAGATTCAAACAGTTGCTAATCAAGGGAGAAGCAGCCAAGAAACCACCTGAGGTAAGATTAAGGAGACCAAAGAAGCTCATCAAGATCAGGAGATGGGGCTTCCCTGGTGGCGCACTGGTTGGGAGTCCGCCTGCCGATGCAGGGGACACGGGTTCGTGCCTCGGTCCGGGAAGATCCCACATGCCGCGGAGCGACTGAGCCCGTGAGCCATGGCCGCTGAGCCTGCGCGTCCGGAGCCTGTGCTCCACAACGGGAGAGGCCACAACAGTGAGAGGCCTGCGTACCGCAAAAAAAAAAGATTAGGAGATGGACCACCTGAGACAAGATTAAAGGAGTGCAGACCCTGCACACACCCTAGTCTTACCAGCAACCCCACCCTTGAACCCCTGCTATAAAACTCCTCATCAAATCCTCCTGGGTTGGGACACACAGTTTCTGGGGCAGGAGTCTGCTTTGTCCCCCTTTACCTGGCAAAGCAATAAAGTTATTCTTTTCTACTTCACCCAGAACTCTGTCTCCAAGATTTGATTCACCACTGGTGCACAGAGGCCAAACTTTTGGCATCAGAATCCCCAACTATCCCCATCCTGGGCCTTTTCTGTGGTCCCTTTTCCCTGCTGCTACCAAGTCTGTTCAGGATCAAGATGTTGAACTATCACCCCAGTGTCACTGAAAAATTAATTAATAGGCAATTTAAGGGCTTCCCTGGTGGCACAGTGGTTAAGAATCTGCCTGCCAACGCAGGGGACACGGGTTCGAGCCCTGGTCCGGGAAGATCCCACATGCCGCGGAGCAACTAAGCCCGTGCGCCACAACTACTGAGTCTGCGCTCTAGAGCCCATGAACCAGAACTACTGAAGCCTGCGCACCTAGAGTCCGTGCTCTGCAACAAGAGAAGCCACCGCAATTAGAAGGCCGCGCACTGCAACGAAGAGTAGGCCCCGCTCACCGCAACTTGAGAAAGCCCGTGTGCAGCAACAAAGACCCAACGCAGCCAAAAATAAATAAAAATATAATAAATAAATTTTTTTAAATAGTCAATTTAAGAAAGAAATAGAAATTTTTATTAGAGCCAATCTGAGGATTATAACCTGGGAGACAGTCTTTCAGAAAGCTCTGAGGACTGTTCTGCTTATTAGAGGTCAAAGCACAGTTATATACATTTTTGAGATAAAGGGTTATACGTTAAATGACATATTGATGGTTTACACAATCCAGATCTGCATGTGCAAAGCAAGTAATGAGTCATCTTGACCCCTTACAAGATTAGGAAGGAATGTTATTGATAGGGACAGAGTAAAGGGACAAAGTAGGTAAATAGTTAATCCCACTAGGGGATTGTAAATAAAGAAAAAAAACAATGGGAGACACCTGTAAGTTAATGATCACTCAAGAAAGCATGTTTGCTTAACCACAAAACCAAGCAGGCTTGCTTAGCAACAAAACCATGCAACAGAAGCATGAGGCGTGCCCCAAAACAATAAAACAATTGTGGCACACAATTGAGACCCACATCCTGCCCAGTGAGCTCAGTAGTTAATGACCCCTAGGACACGCTCTCTGCACACATTAAAAAAATAATAATAATTTATGGAAAGGTGACATTTCAAAGTGAAAGACCCTCATTGTACTGAGACCTGAAATAATTTTTCCATAGCGCCATGACAGTCCCAGCTTGACCGTGTAGAGACAAGAGAACTCCCCCACTGACATGGAGGAGGAACTGATGATGGAACTGTGACATCTACTCAAGAACGAGGAAGAAGGTGGTCTTCTCCCCCCCCCCACTTTTCCTTTGATTATAAAACTGTGGCCCACTAAGTTCTTGGGGCATGGCATCCTCTGGCCCTCCCACTTGTAAGCCTCATAAGCGTCCTATTCTAATAAATCACTTTGCTTCTCGCTGAATTCTTTCTGCACTGAGACATAAAGAACTGGAGCTCCTTGGAGCCCCCCGAAATGCCACTTAGTGGTTTCATTATCTCCTAGGGAGGTTTGGTAAATGCAGGAGACCCAATGGGCAGAGAAAAATTTTATATTTAAATTCTTCTTGCCTTGCCATACGATATGGATTTTATTTCATCCTCAGGCAATAAGTCTGATGCTTGGTCAGGAGCTGGAGACCGTGAGAGCTTCCTATCAGCTTTCAAGGATGAGACTCCTGATGCAAACAGACAACAGGATACTTAGGTTCCAGGTAACTTCACTCTCCTCTTTTGCCACTCTTGTATTTAAAATGTCTTCTTCTCACTGTCTTTCTTTATTAACCTCAGTTTCTGTTGGAAAGTCAAATGCCTCCAAGGAAAGTCATGGTGTTCAGAGGCAAATGAGCAGAAAATCTGCTTCTGGCTAATTGGGAAATGTACCATGAGCAAAAAGTCTTCTATTCAAAGGGGCCCCTGTGGTCCTGCCCTGGTTTTCTGGGGAGGAAACTAAAGATGAAGTTGTGGGGGGAAATTGCTTACATGTCTCTATTTCTCCCCTCGTTGATGTTCACATATTTTCCCTTGTAATTAATTTCCCCAGAATAATTTGAACCAACATGGTAAAACATTCATAACATAATCCTGGTCCTTTGTTTCAGAAAAATGGGCCTTTAGACAGGGAAATAATAACTTTTGAAATATCTTGAAAAAATGTCTTATAATAAGGACAGACACTCGCCTGTGTACAGAAGAAACTCCAAATAATGGTGTCTTATAAGAGCAAAGACAATAATATATTTCTCTTTCTCCCCCCAAAATGCAAGTAGTTTTGGTGGTTCTGCTTTGCAAAGCTGTCGGGAGCCCAGGAGCCTTTCACTTTATGGTGTTTTCATCTCTAAGATGTTGTCCTTGTTCTCATGGTCCAAGGTCCACATTCCAACCAGTAGAGAGGGGAAAATGACAAAAGGAAGGACCACACATTACATTATAAAGCATAACTTAGAAGCTGTCCACAACACTTCCTCTCACAGCCCTTTGGACAAAATGCAGTCTTATGGACATACTTTATTACAAAGGAGGCTAGGAAATGTAGTTTTCATACTGGGAAGACTGTACAGAAAAAAAAAAAAAAACTTCTGGATCTCTTAATAGAGAAAAGGAGAATGGCTTTTAGAGAACGGAAAGCAGTTTGTACCATCGCTAGATAGCCAAGTATTTGACAATTTACAGACCTGATTGATGATTTTACTGATTTTTTTTGTCAGAGGCTCATTTAAGAGACATTTATCCAAGCCAAAGTTATTAAATACTTGGAATTCTTTCCATTGGATTATGTAACAAGTGAAAAAGGTGAGTTCCTTTTGTGGATATATATGTGTGTGGGTGGACATATATGTTTATCTATTTAAATATATATATTTATTGGCCCCGGAAATTTCTTCAAGGATACTCAGAAGACTGTTATAAATAATTAACTTTGAAGAGTAGAACAGGTTGTGAAGAGGAGGGAGGCTTTACATTTCATTTTATTCCTTTCTGTATTGTTAAATACACTTACCATGTACATATATAATAATGAGAGCTAGTTAATAATAAGGGAGATTCTGCCTTTGATTCAAAAGCATACAATTTAAAGTTGGAAAGGAATTTAGAGGAAATTCAAGTCAAGATATACTATCAAATAAGAAAGAAAAAAAAGACAGTTGAAGATTCCTTTGACTACTACGATCTTGTTTGGGTTTTTTAAATTATATATAATGATGTAATAGAAAATTCACATTTTAAGGCAACACAAGAAAAATTTAAACATTAAACTTTTTCTCTGCCCTTTGGCCTCTTCCCTCCCCTCTAGTGTGCATTGTGCATCTGCATTATGCATTAACCAAGCCACCCCAATGGCAAAAATACCTGATCAACCATAAAGATCATTTTTTCTTCTTCTGGCACCAGTTATCCTTAGAAGATAACATTCCTTTCTCAACCCTGTAAGGGGTCATGAGGACCCGCCACTTGCCTTATATGTGCAGACATCTTTGGTGAACTTTATGTACAATGCTAATATATCATTTCCCTTAAAGACAGCGATTGGTGCAGAACAGACTGGTCAGACAACCTGGGGAGATACTGGGCCACACGAAATGGAAGTTCTTAGCTTAAATACTTATGACCTTATTAATGTTACTAGCTGTATTACTTGTATTCTGCTTATTTTACAAGACCATTGTTTCTTGCATTACCAAATGTGTGACCGAGTCTTAGATAAAATTAGTGATGATTAAGCAACTTGAAAGATCAATGCCTGTAATAGTGTAACTCTAGATATGGGAAGAAGCAACAAGAGGAAACTATTTCCTGGACCATAACAGACTAGTAAGACAGGTGGTCCAGAGGTTTTGGCTACTGTTAACAGGGTCTAGTCCTGTAACAGCACATTGTGTGACCTATCAACAAAATCCTCCCTGACCTGGGGATGAGCATTCTTAGCATCACAGGACAAACTGGTCCCTAAATGCCTCCCAAACCTTTATAAAAATTAAGACCAAGGGGCTTCCCTGGTGGCGCAGTGGTTGAGAGTCCGCCTGCCGATGCAGGGGACACGGGTTCATGCCCCGGTCCAGGAAGATCCCACATGCCGCGGAGCGGCTGGGCCCGTGAGCCATGGCCGCTGAGCCTGCGCGTCCGGAGCCTGTGCTCCGCAACAGGAGAGGCCACAACAGTGAGAGGCCCGCGTACCGCCAAAAAAAAAAAAATTAAGGCCAAAAGGGAATGGTTTGTAAAATAATGTTGCCCACTATCCAGTTCGACACGAGTCAAGTTAGTAGCCACTGCACTCACTGACCTACAATACACCCTGAAAGGAACTCAGGGCAAAAGTCAGGATGAGGCACTTCGTGCTCTAGGAAAACTGGCAGAACTGGCCCTCAGATCGTCAGATATTTTCAGGAGAAAATATTTTGAATCCAGTTTCTCACATCTTCTCGTACTTAGAAAAGCACTAAAGCCATTAACTAAGCTATCTATTCCTTGTGAATAGCAGTAACCTTTTACCAAGATGTGTGCTTGACTGCACGTACCCCTTTGCCAAAATCACATATATACTGGCCTCTTTGTTTACCTCTTCAGAACAGTCCTCAGAGCTTTCTAAAAGACTGTCTCCCGGTTATAACCCTCAGGTTGGCTTGAATAAAATTTTCCACTTCTTTCTTAGATTGAATATTAATTTTTTCATTGGCAATAGGATATAAATATACACATGTAGGTGTGTATACGGATAGATAGAGCTACATAAAAAAAGAAACAAATTGGAGAAGTACACATCATATTGTGAACTACATTTATCTCTAGAGATTAGGGATGTGAAGGAGTTTCACTTTCTATTTTATTTATTTGTGGAGTGATTTTATTATTATGTTGACTCATTTGACTCCTTTTTTAGCAGAAAAAAAAAACATAGATAAAAATGGAAAGATTCTGCTGGGGAGGAAGACATTTTCCTCTACCCTCCAGGCTCTCTTGGCTGTTCTAAGAATTAAACTGACATGAGACAGATTAACAGGAGAAAATCAAACAAAAATTTAATAACACGTATACATGGGAGAGACCCAGGAAAACTGAGTAACTCTTCCAAATAGCCAAAACCCTCACCTTAAACACCAACCTCAGCTAAAGACAAGAGGATGTTAAAGGTAGGAGGCACAGTTCTGGGAGGTGACCAGGAAAAGCACAATAAACAAGGGTAAGGTTGTTATGCAAATTCAAGTCCTCGCCTTCTCCACTGGTAAGAGTTTCTAGAGATTTGGTCATCCTCCTCTTCCAGGTACAGAGAGGGAGACACCCTTACAATTGGAAATTGCCCTTGCAAATGTAAATGTTTCTAACAAAAGGGTAACTCCTACTTGGTTTTCAGAATTTTTCCCATGGCTGCTATTTCTTAGAAAATAATCAACTTAAAATAAGTAATATGCCAAAGAGATATATTTTGGGGTGGCAAATTCTGCTCCCCTAACAATTCCAAGGAGTTTTAAAATTCCTTCTGCCACAGCTCTACCATCCAGGCTCTGATTAATTCTAGTGAAGGAGAATTCATTTATTCATTACAGAAAAATGTATGAAATATGGCCCACTGTGCTGTGCGCTAGGAATACAAAGATGAAATAAATCTAGAAAGGTCTTCATATTGGAGCCCCAAGTAGTGAAATGAGGGTAAGGATGGAAGAGGAGAGAAGCAGATTATAGGAGAGGGTGAAACTGAGCAGGAACCTGTGTGGCGCTCCTGGTACAAAAGTCTTTATGTGTCCCCTGTTTCTAGTTTGCAGGAAAAAGGCTTCAGCCTCCTAGACCTTCCCTGAGTCACAGAGAGCAGATCCAAACAATTTGCTTATCAGGGAAGGGAGGGAATGCAGAAACAAAGGAGGAGCAGTCAAGAAAGAATAGTGCAGCAATGGGGCCTGTTTTCTCCTCAAGGAATATATATAACAATATATCTTTGAGTTCTTTTACAGGAACTAACGCCCCCACCCAGGTGGAGGATGGTAATTTCAGGCTGAGTACACGATTTCTGAAACACCACCCTGTTACCTTAACAGCAAGCCATCAGAAGAAAGCCACACGCTCTGCAGCCCTCACTCTAAATTTTGCCTATAAAACTTTTCTCTGAAAACCATCAGGGAGTTTGGGTCTTTTGAGACCAAGCCACCCGTTCCCCATGTGTGGCCCTGCAATAAATCTCTGCCTGCTCCAAACTCTGACATTTCAGTTTGTTTGGCCTCACTGTACACATGAACTTGCATTTGGCAACAAGGGAAGAGGAGAACATTGTTAGGATGGATCATGCCAATCTTTTTCATGGTTGCGAAACCATGCAACTCAGACTGGGACTTGAACCCACAGTCTTTTTTTTTTTTTTTTTTCATTTTAACATCTTTATTGGAGTATAATTGCTTTCCAATGGTATGTTAGTTTCAGCTTCACAACAAAATGAATCAGTTATATATATACATATGTGCCCATATCTCTTCCCTCTTGCGTCTCCCTCCCTCCCACCCTCCCTATCCCACCCCTCCAGGCGGTCACAAAGCACCGAGCTAATCTCCCTGTGCTATGCGGCTGATTCCCACTAGCTATCTACCTTACATTTGGTAGTGTATATATGTCCATGCCTCTCTCTCCCTTTGTCACAATTTACCCCTCCCCCTCCCCATAGCCTCAAGTCCATTCTCTAGTAAGTCTGTGTCTTTATTCCTGTTTCAGCCCTAGGGTTTTCATGACATTTTTTTCCCTTAAATTCCATATATATGTGTTAGCATATGGTACTTGTCTCTCTCTTTCTGACTTACTTCAATCTGTATGACAGACTCTAGGTCTATGCACCTCATTACAAATAGCTCAATTTCGTTTCTTTTTATGGCTGAGTAATATTCCATTGTATATATGTGCCACATCTTCTTTATCCATTCATCCGATGATGGACACTTAGGTTGTTTCCATCTCTGGGCTATTGTAAATAGAGCTGCAATGAACATTTTGGTACATGACTCTTTTTGAATTATGGTTTTCTCAGGGTATATGCCCAGTAGTGGGATTGCTGGGTCATATGGTAGTTCTACTTGTAGTTTTTTAAGGAACCTCCATACTGTTCTCCATAGTGGCTGTATCAATTTACATTCCCACCAACAGTGCAAGAGGGTTCCCTTTTCTCCACACCCTCTCCAGCATTTATTGTTTGTAGATGTTTTGATGATGGCCATTCTGACCGGTGTGAGGTGATACCTCATTGTAGTTTTGATTTGCATTTCTCTAATGATTAGTGATGTTGAGCATTCTTTCATGTGTTTGTTGGCAGTCTGTATATCTTCTTTGGAGAAATGTCTATTTAGGTCTTCTGCCCATTTTTGGATTGGGTTGTTTGTTTTTTTGTTATTAAGCTGCATGAGCTGCTTGTAAATTTTGGAGATTAATCCTTTGTCAGTTGCTTCATTTGCAAATATTTTCTCCCATTCTGAGGGTTGTCTTTTGGTCTTGTTTATGGTTTCCTTTGCTGTGCAAAAGCTTTGAAGTTTCATTAGGTCCCATTTGTTTATTTTTGTTTTTATTTCCATTTCTCTAGGAGGTGGGTCAAAAAGGACCTTGCTGTGATTTATGTCATAGAGTGTCCTGCCTATGTTTTCCTCTAAGAGTTTGATAGTTTCTGGCCTTACATTTAGGTCTTTAATCCATTTTGAGCTTATTTTTGTGTATGGTGTTAGGGAGTGATCTAATCTCATACTTTTACATGTAGCTGTCCAGTTTTCCCAGCACCACTTATTGAAGAGGCTGTCCTTTCTCCACTGTACATTCCTGCCTCCTTTATCAAAGATAAGGTGACCATATGTGCGTGGGTTTATCTCTGGGCTTTCTATCCTGTTCCATTGATCTATCTTTCTGTTTTTGTGCCAGTACCATACTGTCTTGATTACTGTAGCTTTGTAGTATAGTCTGAAGTCAGGGAGCCTGATTCCTCCAGCTCCGTTTTTCGTTCTCAAGATTGCTTTGGCTATTCGGGGTCTTTTGTGTTTCCATACAAATTGTGAAATGTTTTTTTCTAGTTCTGTGAAAAATGCCAGTGGTAGTTTGATAGGGATTGCATTGAATCTATAGATTGCTTTGGGTAGTAGAGTCATTTTCACAGTGTTGATTCTTCCAATCCAAGAACATGGTATATCTCTCCATCTATTTGTATCATCTTTAATTTCTTTCATCAGTGTCTTATAATTTTCTGCATACAGGTCTTTTGTCTCCTTAAGTAGGTTTATTCCTAGCTATTTTATTCTTTTTGTTGCAATGGTAAATGGGAGTGTTTCACTGATTTCACGTTCAGATTTTTCATCCTTAGTGTATAGGAATGCCAGAGATTTCTGTGCATTAATTTTGTATCTTGCTACTTTACCAAATTCATTGATTAGCTCTAGTAGTTTTCTGGTAGCATCTTTAGGATTTTCTATGTATAGTATTATGTCATCTGCAAACAGTGACAGCTTCACTTCTTCTTTTCCAATTTGGATTCCTTTTATTTCCTTTTCTTCTCTGATTGCTGTGGCTAAAACTTCCAAAACTATGTTGAATAAGACTGGTGAGAGTGGGCAACCTTGTCTTGTTCCTGATCTTAGTGGAAATGCTTTCAGTTTTTCACCATTGAGGACGATGTTGGCTGTGGGTTTGTCATATATGGCCTTTATTATGTTGAGGAAAGTTCCCTCTATGCCTACTTTCTGCAGGGTTTTTATCATAAATGGGTGTTGAATTTTGTCAAAAGCTTTCTCTGCATCTATTGAGATGATTATATGGTTTTTCTCCTTCAATTTGTTAATATGGTGTATCACGTTGATTGATTTGCATATATTGAAGAATACTTGCATTCCTGGAATAAACCCCACTTGATCATGGTGTATGATCCGTTCAATGTGCTGTTGGATTCTGTTTGTTAGTATTTTGTTGAGGATTTTTGCATCTATATTCATCAGTGATATTGGCCTGTAGTTTTCTTTCTTTGTGACATCCTTGTCTGGTTTTGGTATCAAGGTGATGGTGGCCTCGTAGAATGAGTTGGGGAGTATTCCTCCCTCTGCTATATTTTGGAAGAGTTTGAGAAGGATAGGTGTTAGCTCTTCTCTAAATGTTTGATAGAATTCGCCTGTGAAGCCATCTGGTCCTGGGCTTTTGCTTGTTGGAAGATTTTTAATCACAGTTTCAATTTCAGTGCTTGTGATTGGTCTGTTCACATTTTCTATTTCTTCCTGATTCAGTCTTGGCAGGTTGTGCCTTTCTAAGAATTTGTCCATTTCTACCAGGTTGTCCATTTTATTGGCATAGAGTTGCTTGTAGTAATCTCTCATGATCTTTTTTATTTCTGCAGTGTCAGTTGTTACTTCTCCTTTTTCATTTCTAATTCTATTGATTTGAGTCTTCTCCCTTTATTTCTTGATGAGTCTGGCTAATGGTTTATCAATTTTGTTTATCTTCTCAAAGAACCAGCTTTTAGTTTTACTGATCTTTGCTATCGTTTCCTTCATTTCTTTTTCATTTATTTCTGATCTGATTTTTATGATTTCTTTCCTTCTGCTAACTTTGGGGTTTTTTTGTTCTTCTTTCTCTAATTGCTTTAGGTGCAAGGTTAGGTTGTTTATTCGAGATGTTTCCTGTTTCTTAAGGCAGGATTGTATTGCTATAAACTTCCCTCTTAGAGCTGCTTTTGCTGCATCCCATAGATTTTGAGTCATCGTGTCTCCATTGTCATTTGTTTCTAGGTATTTTTTGATTTCCTCTTTGATTTCTTGAGATCACTTCGTTATTAAGTAGTGTATTGTTTAGCCTCCATGTGTTTGTATTTTTTACAGATCTTTTCCTGTAATTGATATCTAGTCTCATAGCGTTGTGGTCGGAAAAGATACTTGATACAATTTCAATTTTCTTAAATTTACCAAGGCTTGACTTGTGACCCAAGATATGATCTATCCTGGAGAATGTTCCATGAGCACTTGAGAAAAATGTGTATTCTGTTGTTTTTGGATGGAATGTCCTATAAATATCAATTAAGTCCATCTTATTTAATGTATCATTTAAAGCTTGTGTTTCCTTATTTATTTTCATTTTGGATGATCTGTCCATTGGTGAAAGTGGGGTGTTAAAGTCCCCTACTATGAATGTGTTACTGTCAATTTCCCCTTTTATGGCTGTTAGTATTTGCCTTATGTATTGAGGTGCTCCTATGTTGGGTGCATAAATATTTACAATTGTTATATCTTCTTCTTGGATTGATCCCTTGATCATTATGTAGTGTCCTTCTTTGTCTCTTCGAATAGTCTTTATTTTAAAGTCTATTTTGTCTGATATGAGAATTGCTACTCCAGCTTTCTTTTGGTTTCCATTTGCATGAAATACCTTTTTCCATCCCCTTACTTTCAGTCTGTATGTGTCTCCAGGTCTGAAGTGGGGTCTCTTGTAGACAGCAAATATATGCGTCTTGTTTTTGTATCCATTCAGCCAATCTGTGTCTTTTGGTGGGAGCATTTAGTCCATTTACATTTAAGGTAATTATCGATATGTATGTTCCCATTCCCATTTTCTTAATTGTTTTGGGTTCGTTATTGTAGGTCTTTTCCTTCGTTTGTGTTTCTTGCCTAGAGAAGTTCCTTTAGCAGTTGTTGTAGAGCTGGTTTGGTGGTGCTGAACTCTCTCAGCTTTTGCTTGTCTGTAAAGGTTTTAATTTCTCCATCAAATCTGAATGAGATCCTTGCTGGGTAGAGTAATCTTGGTTGCAGGTTTTTCTCCTTCATCACTTTCAATATGTCCTGCCACTCCCTTCTGGCTTGCAGCGTTTCTGCTGAAAGATCAGCTGTTAACCTTATGGGGATTCCCTTGTGTGTTATTTGTTGTTTTTCCCTTACTGCTTTTAATAGGTTTTCTTTGTATTTAATTTTTGACAGTTTGATTAATATGTGTCTTGGCGTATTTCTCCTTGGATTTATCCTGTATGGGACTCTCTGTGCTTCCTGGACTTGATTAACTATTTCCTTTCCCATATTAGGGAAGTTTTCAACTATAATCTCTTCAAATATTTTCTCAGTCCCTTTCTTTTTCTCTTCTTCTTCTGGAACCCCTATAATTCGAATGTTGGTGCGTTTAATGTTGTCCCAGAGGTCTCTGAGACTGTCCTCAGTTCTTTTCATTCTTTTTTTCTTTATTCTGCTCTGCATTAGTTATTTCCACTACTTTATCTTCCAGGTCACTTATCCGTTCTTCTGCCTCAGTTATTCTGCTATTGATCCCATCTAGAGTATTTTTCATTTCATTTATTGTGTTGTTCATCATTGTTTGTTTCATCTTTAGTTCTTCTAGGTCCTTGTTAACTGTTTCTTGCATTTTGTCCATTCTATTTCCAAGATTGGGGATCATCTTTACCATCATTATTCTGAATTCTTTTTCTGGTAGACTGCCTATTTCCTCTTCATTTGTTAGGTCTGGTGGGTTTTTATCTTGCTCCTTCATCTGCTGTGTGTTTTTCTGTCTTTTCATTTTGCTTATCTTACTGTGTTTGGGGTCTCCTTTTTGCAGGCTGAAGGTTCGTAGTTCCTGTTGTTTTTAGTGTCTGTCCCCAGTGGCTAAGGTTGGTTCAGTGGGTTGTGTAGGCTTCCTGGTGGAGGGTACTAGTTCCTGTGTTCTGGTGGATGAGGCTGGATCTTGTCTTTCTGGTGGGCAGGTCCACGTCTGGTGGTGTGTTTTGGGGTGTCTGTAGACTTATTATGATTTTGGGCAGCCTCTCTGCTAATGGGTGGGGTTGTGTTCCTGTCTTGCTAGTTGTTTGCCATAGGATGTCCAGCACTGTAGCTTGCTGGTCGTTGAGTGAAGCTGGGTGCTGGCGTTGAGATGGAGATCTCTGGGAGATTTTCGCCGTTTGATATTATGTGGAGCTGGGAGGCCTCTTGTGGACCGGTGTCCTGAAGTTGGCTCTCCCATCTCAGAGGCACAGCACTAACTCCTGGCTGCAGCACCAAGAGCCTTTCATCCACACGGCTCCTTAATTTGGGATGCTTCATTGTCTATTCATGTATTCCACAGATGCAGGGTACATCAAGTTGATTGTGGAGCTTTAATCCACTGCTTCTGAGGCTGCTGGGATATATTTCCCTTTCTCTTTTTTGTTCTCACAGCTCCCAGGGGCTCAGCTTTGGATTTGGCCCCGCCTGTGCGTGTAGGTCGCCGGAGAGCGTCTGTTCTTTGCTCAGACAGGACGGGGTTAAAGGAGCCGCTGATTCGGAGGCTCTGGCTCACTCAGGCCGGAGGTAGGGAGGGTCATGGAGTGCGGGGTGGGCCTGCGGCGGCAGAGGCCGGCGTGACGTTGCCAGCCTGAGGCACACCGTGCGTTCTCCCGGGGGAGTTGTCCCTGGATCCCGGGACCCTGGCAGTGGCGGGCTGCACAGGCTCCGCGGAAGGGGGGTGTGGATAGTGACCTGTGTTCGCACACAGGCTTCTTGGTGGCGGCAGCAGCGGCCTTAGCGTCTCATGTCTGTCTCTGGGGTCCGCACTTTTAGCCGCGGCCCGCGCCCGTCTCTGGAGCTCCTTTAAGCAGCGTTCTTAATCCCCTCTCCCCGCGCACTAGGAAATAAAGAGGGAAGAAAAAGTCTCTTGCCTCTTCGGCAGGTCCAGACTTTCCCCCGGACTCCCTCCCGGCTAGCCGTGTTGAACTAATCCCCTTCAGGCTGTATTCACGCTGCCAACCCCAGTCCTCTCCCTGCGCTCCGACCGAAGCCCGAGCCTCAGCTCCCAGCCCCGCCCGCCTCGGCGGGTGAGCAGACAAGCCTCTCGGTCTGGTGAGTGCCGGTCGGCCCTGATTCTCTGTGCGGGAATCTCTCCGTTTTGCCCTCCGCACCCTGTGGCTGCGCTCTCTTCCGCGGCCCCGAAGCTCCCCACTCCGCCACCCGCAGTCTCCGCCCGCGAAGGGGCTTCCTAGTGTGTGGACACTTTTCCTCCACATCTCCCTCCCGCTGGTGCAGGACCCGTCCCTATCCTTTTGTCTCTGTTTATTTTTTTCTTTTGCCCTAACCAGGTACGTGGGGGGTTTCTTGCCTTTTGGGAGGTCTGAGGTCTTCTGCCAGCGTTCAGTAGGTGCTCTGTATGAGTTGTTCCACGTGTAGATGTATTTCTGGTGTATCTGTGGGGAGGAAGGTGATCTCCGCGTCTTACTCTTCCGCCATCTTCCCGGAAGTCCGAACCCACAGTCTTTTAACAGAGATCACACACCTGGTCTCAGGACTTAATGAAGCTCAGGTTCTTGTTGTCTAGTTGCAGAGAGAATTCAGTGAGAGACAAAGTGATAGGTAAGCAGTGGATTTATTTAGTGAGAAACACACTCCCCAGACAGAGTGTGGGCCATCTCACACACTGGTGAGAGGCACCAAGGTACAGGGTTGTCAGTTTTTAAAGGGGTGAGTAATTTCATAGGCTAATGAGTGGGAGGCGTATTCAGCTATATTGGGGAAGGAGTGGGGATTTCCAGGAATTGGGCAACTGCCCACTTGTTGACCTTTTATGGTCGGCCTTGGAACGGTCATGGCACCTGAGGGTGTGTCATTTAGTGTGCTGATGTGTTACAGTGAGCCTATACTGAGACTCAATGTCTAGTGGAAGTCGATTTGTCCGCCATCTTGGACCTAGTTGGTTCTAACCGGTTTATGCCATTTCCTCAGGCTATGTCATTCTTTTAAAGGTTGTGCCCTGCCCCCTTCCCTGCTGTTTCACTTGTAGCCCCAGCTCCTAGACTAGTGGTGATGCCAAAACTGGCCTCTGTACACTGACACCAAATTAAATCTCAGAGACAGAGTTTTGGGTGAAGCAGAAAAGAAGAGCTTTATTGCTTTGCCAGGCAAAGGGGCCACAGCGGGATAATGCCCTCAAAACTGTGTGTCCTGACCTGGAGGGGGTAGTGAGGAGTTCTATAGTAATGGTTCAAAGAGGAGGATGTGATCAGCTCGTGGACTTTCTTCTGATTGGTTGGTGGTGAGGTAAGCGTGAGTCAGCATCATCAACCTTCTGGTTCCAACAGGTCTGGGGTCTACGTGCTTGTGGGCAGCATATAGTTAACTTCTCCCGCCTGGTGGGGGTTTCAGTACCTGCAAAACAACTCAAGGATATTATGTGTGTCCCTTGAGGGGGAACCAGGACCCTGCCCCAAGGCTGCACTATTGTTTCTCGCCTCCCTTCCCTGATTAGCAACTGTTTGAACCTGTTGGTTGGAACGCAGGGAAGGTCATGGAGGCTGGATGAAGCCTATTTCCTGTAATCAAGAATGGGGGGTACACAGAAAGTCTTTTGTGCCCAGGAGCCCCACAGGGTCCGTCTCAGTTTCAGGGGATGGCACAGAAAAATGCTCAGTAAATATTTGTGGAGAAGATGAGTAGCAGAGGAGGAAGAAATGGCAAACAACCTGACTTGTCAGATGGAACAGTCCTATCAGCAGTGTAATTAAGACTCAGAGATAGGATAAACTAAGGCAGTTGTGATGGTCCATTGGTGGTGGGGTGCAGGGAGTGCAGAACTGGATCTCTGAAAAAGGGAATTAAAAGAGCGAATCCTTAGGTTACCCTTTCTTCTGTGACGTCTTCCTCCTGTACCTTCCACTCATTGGCATTTTGTTATATAAATGAAGGTGTTGTGCTGATTAGAAAGTTAATGATAATTATAATCGCTTCCTTTGGTTCTCCTGCCATTAGTCTACACATATTTCGTTTGGTATACATTTTATTCAGTTATACTGAGCTGGCTTTGATGATGGAAAAATACAAAAGAGTTCTCTCTTAATTATAACAGAATATTTACATAATTCCCAAGCAGTCCCAAATTTAATTCATACTTTCATAGTGAACCTCAAAGGGTGATTTTGAGTTTCCTTATAATGTTCTTTACTTCTGCAATTTCTTTACAGTGAAATTGTGTTACCTTTATAATAATACTTTCTGGGGGAAAAAAATAGACCAAAAATAAGTAAAACAACAATAAATTTTATTTCTTCTAATCATTCTAAAATTTTAGGGGCATTGAAAATTACCTGTAAGGGGCTAGTGTGGGGGTGGGAGAGGGGAGAATTTTCCAGGCTGTTGAAATGAAAAGAGATCATTTCTCCCTTCCCCTTGCCAGAACAGTGCCAGGAGAAACTTACTGGTTGTAAATCCTCTCCCTAACCTTTTGTTGTGTCTATAATCTCTAGAGGGAACTAAGCCTCTGGCCAGTTTTACAACCCAGAAATATTTTTCAAAGGTCTGGGATTTTTCCCTTTTGAAATGTAAACTTCTGAAAAGATAATATCCCAGCCTCCCTGTCACTGAGGGCACCTTATCTCGGAGCTAGCAGGAGGGGATAGAGAAGTTTAACTTTTCAGTGCACTCAGGGAAACCCAGTGCCTTCACAATCAATCCAAATAAAAGACAACTCTTCGGCCCCTCAGTATACCATCAAACTCCCATATCCTCAGTGCCATCCGGATATGGATGGGATTCTCTACTTTGCATCTAGAAGTTGGATCTTTCAGGCCAAGCCAGGGAAGCCCTGCAGCTGAGATTTCCTAAATCTGAACTGGGAGCCTTAAAGTGTAGTCTCAGCTCTAGCACTGAGGAGCAGTTGGAAAAGACCTTCAGGGATTAGCTCTCAAAGCTCTTCCATTTCATCCTCCATAAAGAGGAACCGGTGGTTAATCCTTTCCATTTAAATTACCCTGAGATTCATTCAGCCTTTGCTGGGCAGCCTGTCTCCTGTCTGCTATCTTTTCCTCCCACTTCAAGGAGACAATGGATCAAATCCACAACCAACACGAATATCCTACAAACCTCTGCCAAGAGTTTGATTAATGTCTGCCCCAAAGCACCACAGACAACTGATGCAAAAAGTATGCCTCGGAGTGTTTGAGCAACTCTAACGTATCCCCCTACTCTGGAAAATGGCTTTTTGAATACACTGAGTAAACGAGGGCTTTATGCCAAAATAAGATGGCAGATTCTCTTTCTTGTCCAAAAGCCTAGATGGAAATTATTGGCCAAATGACTCAAAAAGAAAAAGTGAAGTGTAGCATCATTCAGGCCATGACTGCAAAGCTGGTACTTGGTGATAGGTGAGCTGGTTAATGGTGTTATAAATATACATCGTGTTTCTGGAAAATTCAATCTAGGAGAAAAATACAAAAAAACCCACATAGTTTCTTAATTTTTTTAATCTCTTATCTCAGTTTAGTGGTCTTTGTAAATAAAGAATATAAGGTAGCCAAAGGAATAAACTCCATGTAAAGAGTGAGGTAAGATGCATCTTAACCAAAGAGGAAGACTCAGAGTTGTCCTGGGATGTCATTGGACAGTGATACCTGGAAAAATGTCAAAGAAATACCAGGTCTATAAGATTCAGAGTTAACTAGATTTGGCCAGTATGTATGCACTCAACAAATATTTATTAAGCATGTGCTTGGTGCTGGTGCAAAACCAGACATGATACCTTTCCTCAGGGAGCATATTGTCAAATAAAGAAGACAGATATTTCTCAGACACACAGAAACAAACGTTTCACCTCATATGTAATGAATGAAAGGTCTCAGATAGGTGGTTTTAACCCAGAGGGAGCAGAGGAGGCTCCCCTGATGAAATGATGCTTAAGAAAGATGAGAGTACAGAGAGGAAGGAAGAGTGATTAGGAAGAGGGAACTGGTATGTGGGAGAGGGCCTGAGGGAGAGGGGCAAGTATCCGGAGGAAGATACTTGGCCAGAGGGAGAGGGGAAAGTATCCGGGACAGAAGGAACACAGGCATGGGCAAAGCAGAAAGAGATGAAGGAGGAAAAGGACATTCGATTTGCATCTTAAAAAGACATCTCAAATGAGCTATAAAGCTATAAAAAGACGTGGAGGAAACTTAAAGGCTAAGTGAAAGAAGCCAATCAGAAAAGGCTACATAGGGGACTTCCCTGGTGGCACAGTGGTAAAGAATCTGCCTGCCAATGCAGGGGACACGGGTTCGAGCCCTGTTTTGGAAGATCCCACGTGCCGCAGAGCAACTAAGCCTGTGCGCCACAACTACTGCGCCTGCGCTCTAGAGCCTGCGAGCCACAACTACTGAAGCCCACCTGCCTAGAGCCCGTGCTCCGCAACAAGAGAAGCCACTGCAATGAGAAGCCCGCGTACCGCAATGAAGAGTAGCCCCTGCTCTAAAGCTAGAGAAAGCCCACGCGCAGCACCGAAGACCCAACGCAGCCAAAAATAAATAAATAAAATAAATTAAAACAAAAAAAATGGGCTTCCCCGGTGGCGCAGTGGTTGACAGTCCGCCTGCCAATGCAGGGCACACGGGTTCGTGCCCTGGTCCGGGAAGATCCCACATGCCGCGGAGCGGCTGGGCCCGTGAGCCATGGCCGCTGAGCCTGCGCATCCGGAGCCTGTGCTCCGCAACGGGAGAGGCCACGACAGTGAGAGGCCCGTGTACCGCAAAAAAAACAAACAAACAAACAAACAAAAACCTGGCACATAGAAATGGAGCAGCTATTATGTTGTTAATAATTAGTAAATTATTAAATACCAATAATTTTAATTGATATTAATTAAGCATTAATATACTATTATTATTATTAACAGTAATAGTACTGTCTACAAGTGTTGTCTACACTGCTTCATTTTACTGCAGTACCCTTCCTCCACATTCTTGAATGGAATAACTCATTACTTGACCTATAAATTTCAACTCCTCTGAGTTCTCCTGGCTTCCTGGACTGCCCACCTCACAACTCTCTTGCACTTGTGCAAGATTCTTTCTGACACCAACCAACTCTCTGGCACCAATAGGTGTCCAACAATTCAAATCAATTCTGACACTATTTGGAGTCAGTGTCAGATCCCACAAGTTAAAGGGGCTCAATCCCACAAGACTGCTCCCCTTGCAGATGACAGTCACAAATCCTGGACCACCTGTACTTCTGACCAATTGCCTATAAATCAGAGGTTCCCATGACTCGTCCTCAGGTTTGATAATTTGCTAGAATGACTCACAGAATTTTACTTACGTTTATGGGTTTATTATAAAGGATACAACTTGGGAACAGCCAAATGGAAGAAATGCTTAGGGGAACATGTGCGAGAGGGGAGCACAGAGCTTCCAGGCCCCCTCTGGGCATGTCACCCTCCCAGCACCTTGATATGTTCCTCAACCCAGAAGCTTCCACAATCTCCAGTTTGACTCCCCTCCCTGGAGGTCTGTAGTTGAGGCTGAAAGCTCCAACCTTCTAATCACTTGGTCTTTCTGGTGACCAGCCCCATCCTCAGGCTGTCTGGGGCCCCATCCTAAGTCACCTCATTAGCATAAACTCAGGTGTGTTGGTGAGGAGTTCATTATGTATAACAAAAACACTCCTGTCACTCAGGAAATTCCAAAGGTTTTAGGAGCTGGTGTGGGGGGGGGGGGGACAACAAAAAACAAGTACTTTTCTTATTATACCAAAACTTATCTATTTGTTCTCTTTCCCCCTTAGATTTGGAATGCTGAAGCTAGGTCTAGTCACTTCGAATTCCTACTGATTGGCACATGGTAAGAGTCAATACACAATGGCTATTTTTATTAATCTTGCCATTATGTTTGTGGTTTTGTTACAGTCTAACATCTACCTCATAGAGTCACCTAGCTCATTCAGTGACATGAGCTGTGTAAAGTCATTGAATGGATGATTTAATGAATATTTTTCAGTATCCCCTCCCCTAAGTCCAGAGAAGGCAACTGTCTTGTCCAAGGCAACTTAACTCTTTAGAATAGAACTCAAGTTTCCTGTTTCTGGAGTGTTCTTTCCATTCCGTCCTCAAAGATACACCAAGAGCCCTTTAGCATAATTGTAACTGAGCAGGAACCTATTTGGCCTTCCTGGGACAGACCTTTATGAAACAGGAGGGAAGAGGACAGGGCACAACCTTAGAAGAATAACATAGCCATAGGACATGACAAAAACTGGTTAGAACCAACTAGGTCCAAGCTGGTGGAAGATTTGACTTCCAGTAGACCTTGAGCCTCATTATATGCTCGTTGTAATACTTTAGCATATGCTAAATGTCACACCCACCAGCGCCATGACACTTCTGAGACCGACCATCAAAGATCGAAAAGTGGGCGGTGGCCCAATTCCTGGGACCCATCCCCAAAATAGTTGGAATAATCCTCCCACTCATTAGCATATGAAATTACGCAGCCTATAAAAACTAACCACCCCATATTTTGGGGCCTCTCGCCTTCTGAGATGGCCCACACTCTGTCTGTGGAGTGTGTTTCTCTCTAAATAAATCCAATTCTTACCTATCACTTTGTCTCTCACTGAATTTTTTCTGTGATGAGACATCAAGAACCTGAGCTTCATTAAGTCCTGAGACCAGGTGTGTGATCTCAGTTAAAAGACGTGGTTCAAGTCCCAATCTGGGTTTAGGCTGGGTTCAAGGTCCGGCACATGGGTTCAAGTCCCAATCTGAGTTGCATGGTTTCATTTCCACCATATCCTCTGCTGTAGCTCCTCTCTGAAGTACCCAGATAATAGTACCTCATGGATTTTTCCTGAATTTTTCAGATGCTAAAAACCACCACCAAATGGGAGAAATTAACTACTTGACCATGGGCACATAGCCCCCAGACCTTCTGGCACCTAAGGATTGATAATGTTAACCTCTGTGACACCACCCTGTTACCTCAACATCAACCAATCAGAGAACTGTGCATAAGCTGATCACATACCCTGGGACGCCCCTCCCTCACCTGGCCTTTAAAAATGCTTTGCTGAAAACTTTCAGGGAGTTAGGGGTTTGGGGGGGCTTGAGCCACCTGTTCTCCTTGCGTGGCCCTGCTACAAACCTTTCTCTGCTCCAAACTCTGATGTTTCAGTAATGTTTGGCCTCACTGTGTGTTGGGCACACAAACTTGCATTCAGTAACGTATTGGTGATGGAAACAAAAGAATTTCCAAGTCTAGAGACAGATCTCAACTCTGGCTTCCTGACTCCCTTTTCATATTGTCCTCCCAGGTCCTCCTTTCCCCATGGCTGCATAAAATAGATTGAATCAAATGGACCCCATCATCCATGCTGCTTCTCTCTGCTCGGGCCTGGAGCAGCCTGGCTGTGCAGCACCAGCTGAGCGAAGACAGACAGCAAAGCACTATGCTTCTCCTTCCCCAAAAAACAGCCGCTCAAGGTCACAGAGAGCCTTTACAGTGGGTGACTTTAAAGCTACCAGAGTAACTTTACAGTGAGAAACCTGACAAACCCTGTTTCAAGGTCAGCATCCAGTGATAAGATGTGATAAAAATGGTACTTTACCGCTGCAGTCGTCCTCTCCCCAAGCCCAAAACCCTAGTCTAATCATGAGAGAAACACGAGACAAATCCCAACAGAGGGACATTCTACAAAATACCTGACCAGTATTTCTCAAAACTGTCATCAAAAACAAAGAAAATGTAAGAAACTGTCACAGTCAAGAGGAGCCTAAGGAGACATGACAATTAAATGCAATGTGGTATCCTGGAACAAAAAAAGGACACTATGTAAAAACTAAGGGAATCTGAATAACATATGGACTTTAATTAATAATAATGTATCAATATTAGTTCATTAGTTGTAAAAAATATACCATACTAATGTAAGATACTAACAGGGAAAACTGAATGCAGGGTTTATGGGAATTCTCTGCGCTATCCTCACAGTTTTTCTTTAAATCTAAAACTATTCTTAAAAAATTTATTTTAAAACAAAAAATTGACCAGTTTTCAATCTCTCAAAAATATAAAGTTGATGTATAATATTTCTTAAAATATTTGCATTCAAGAAGGAGCTTCAGAATAGACCACATGAATAAAATACAGCAAAATTGATTTCTCCATAGAATAAGAAGATAATACCCAGGTATTCAATGATACGAGGGATCAAAGGAAGAACAAGCTGAGGGAAGGGAAATTATTCCAATCAGTCTCCCGCTGCAGAAACCATAAATATAAAGATGAAACGATGCCATGAATCTCTCTTTGAGAAAGGGGAGGTGATCAATAGCATGCACCTAGTTTCACTGCCCCACTGAGATGACACTCTTCCCAAAGGGGAAAATGAGCTGCCAATGAGAAATCGTTTGGATAACTAAGAAAGACATCTTCTCAGAAACTTCCAAATCAAGTTTGACTGTTAGTCAATGTGCCAGGCAGTGGTTAAATGTCATTTCCTCTCCAGAAGATGGAGCTTTAGTCTAAAACATGAATGCAAAGACAAGTTGGAAAACAGGGTCCAGAATGATAGAGTTCAAAGAAAATGCATAAAATTGGGTCCGTATCACAGAGGGTTTCAAAAGCATTTTATTTTATTTTTAATTTTTTAAACATCTTTAATGGAGTATAATTGCTTTACAATGGTGTGTAAGTTTCTGCTTTATAACAAAATGAATCAGCTATACATATACATATATCCCCATATCTCTTCCCTCTTGCGTCTCCCTCCCTCCCACCCTCCTTATCCCACCCCTCCAGGTGGTCACAAAACACCAAGCTGATCTCCCTGTGCTATGTGGCTGCTTCCCACTAGCTATCGATTTTACATTTGGTAGTGTATATATGTCCATGCCACTCTCTCACTTTGTCCCAGCTTACCCTTCCCCCTCCCTGTGTCCTCAACTCCATTCTCTAGTAGGTCTGCGTCTTTATTACTGTCCTGCCCCTAGGCGCTTCATAACCATCTTTTTTTCTTTTTAGATTCCATATATATGTGTTAGCATACGGTATTTGTTTTTCTCTTTCTGACTTATTTCACTCTGTATGACAGACTCTAGGTCCAGCCACCTCACTACAAATAACTCAATTTTGTTTCTTTTTATGGCTGAGTAATATTCCATTGTATATATGTGCCACATCTTCTTTATCTGTTCATCTGTCGATGGACACTTCGGTTGCTTCCATGTCCTGGCTATTGTAAATAGAGCTGCAATGAACATGGTGGTACAGGACTCTTTTTGAATTATGGTTTTCTCAGGGTATATGCCCAGTAGTGGGATTGCTGGGTCATATGGTAGTTCTATTTTTAGTTTCAAAAGCATTTTAAATCTCCTTGGAGATGAGCTCATTTGACATGATTCTCCCACCTATTATAAACATCCATTGCTTCAGCTGTTTTTAGCCAGGCAAAAAAGAAAATTTCAGTGGGAGTCCTAAAAATGATTATGTATCATCTTGTTTTAATGTGGCATTTGTCTTTCCAGAAGTCCAAAGGCTGACCATAACTTGTCACGCAATTTGTATGTTGAGGGAGGTGACATATAAATTCACTGTTCTGGTAAATTTATTACACAGAAATGAATTTTGTCTAAAATATTCAGACGTAAAATTCATCTCTCATGCTTTATTCTAAAACAGATCAATCGGACCTAGCCCCCATCTCAGGCACATTTTTCTCATTTCTAACCTCCATATATAAAACTGTAGGGAAGAATTCTGATGGGGATACTGCTATGGACTGAATGTTTATGTTCCCCCATACGTTGAGATCTTAACCTTAATATAAAGGTATTAAGATGTGGGAACTTTGGGTTGGGATTAGTGCCCTTATAAAAGAGCACCCCTAAGAGTGCCCTTCTGCCGTATGGGGACACAGCTGTTCATGGATGAGGAAGCTGACTCTTACCAGACACTGAATCTGCCTTGAACTTAGATGGACTTCCCAGCCTCCAAAACCACGAGAAATAAATGTTTGTTTTTTTAAGCCACTCAGTCTATGGTATTCTGTTTTGACAACCCAAACAGACTAAGACACATATCTTGACTCAGATGCTCATCTTTGACTCATCATAATGACCATAGCAATGTCTCACAAGGAGCCAGGATAGCTCATGTGCCATCCCTATTTGTAGCCAGCAAGGTGGCATAATGTTATTGGCCACTGTCTACCTTTTCCCAGGTCTAGGAATCTGAACAAAATTTACACTCTGTTAGCTGGGAAGAAGAGAGGGAGATATGTTTTTAGGCAATAAACAACGTCTGCCACGGTATATGTGTCTGTTGAATGGCAGGGATATTGAATAATATCCTATGAACTGAGAAGGAACTTTGAGAGCAAAAAACCAAGCAGGCAACTCCATGAAGTACAGTTATGAGGTTTATCGTGGGTAACTTACATACAGGCAGGATCAGGCAGATGACAATCCAGAGGCATTCACAGCTGCTCTCTGAGCCACCAAAAGGGGTACAGGGAGATTAACAGGGGCCAAGACTGAAGATATAATCTGAGCACTAAGGGAGAAGCACATACACAATGATGGAAATTAGGGATTTTTTTTCCTACCCCAGGGGTCTCATGACCATTAACCATCTGTGTCAGCAAAGACATTCTTGCAGTTTTCACATCAGATGAAGGAAAGGGTAAAAGCTGATAGGGAACTTATCTGGCTTGGGCACATTCCTTATGAGTAGGCTAAAGCTCAGTCATGCAGAAAGGGGAGGGGTAGGACTGAGGGCCTAAGATGGAGCTGACAGAATGGAGTCAGTGTAGTTCAGCCACAGTATCAGTTAGCTATTGCTGCATAACAAACTAGTCCAAAACTCAATGACTTAAAACAATAGGTATTTGGAGTCTGTAGGTCAGCTGGGTGGTTCTGTCGGTCTTAGTGAGCTCATACATACATCAGTGTTAGGTGTGGGTTGGGTAGGTGGCTCTGCTGATCTAGACTGGGCTTTCTCACATGATAAGAGGTAGGCTGGCTGTAGGCTGAGGTGGCTTGACTAATTTCCCAACATGGTCTTTCATTCTTCATCAGGCTAACTTGGGCTTGTTCATATGACAGAGTTGGGATTCCAGGAGAAGCAGCAAAAGCTGGAAGGTCCTCTTAAGGCCTAGGCTCAAAACTGACACACCTTCAATTCTGCTACATTCCATTGGCCTGAACAAGTCATCAGGCAAGCCCAGACTGAAGGGCTGGGGAAACAATTGTTCTATCTCTTGATGGGAGGAGCTGCAGAGTCACATTGTAAGGGGTGTTGTTACAGGAAGAGATAAAGAGTTATCGTTTTTGCAATCAAGCTGCCACACATTTTTAGTATTGAGTAAACTTTGAGCATGCTTGTAAGGCTAGATCATGTTTGTAAGTGTAGATGGATCACAACTGAAATGGAAAAATTGATCATACAAAAGGGAATTTCATTATCGTTGCAATCACACAACCTCACATTTTATGCAATCAGATCATTTGGACCATTGCATTTTGGTGGGGATTTTATCACATTTACATACCACAGACACACAGTATATATAAGGTGGTGATTGACTCTCCAAGGACCTCTGATAAAACCTGTTGTCCAAGCAAAGCTGTTGATTGGATGTACTACAGTAGAGGAGAGCATCATCTTAACACAGTCTTGGTAGCATCTTAAAATGGGGAAATTAGTGTTGGGGAGGAAAAACTTTTCCTCTGTCCTCTTAGGCTGTTTATCTCAGCTCCCGTGAACTACACTAGCAAAAGACAAATTTAACGGGAAAAAAGTCACACAATTTTTACTAATATTGAAGTGCATGGGAGTTCACAGAAAAGAAATGAAAACTTGGAAAAGTTGTTCAGGGGTTTATGTGCCCTTCTAACAAAGGAAAGAGGGCTTGGGCTTCAAGAGACAATAAATTATGGGGAAATTACTAGAAAATATATGGAGAGAACTAATGGGAGAACGGGAGTTATTTTAGTAAGGTCTATGTATGCAAACTCATTTTGGTACAGACTCCCCACATTCAATGATAAGAGTCACTTTTCTCTTGCTAGTAGTGGGGAGAGGGGGAGGGCACCATCCTCAAAGGATAATTTTTGTCCTGCTTTCAGTCAGATAAGGGGAGGGCAGAGAACTCTTCCTGCATCTATTGACTCTTAACTGTCTTCAGGGCAAAGTAATCCTTACACCATGGTGGCATGTTTTGGGGTGGCATATTCTGATCCCCTTTATTAGCAGAGAGTATTTATAGGACTTTAGGGCCTAGGCTGGGTGATTTTAATGTGGTTTTTGCAAGGTAGGGGACCATCTAGGATTGGGCATAGCTTATGACATAATAGCTTTGGGTAGGTGGGCCCAGTGATTCTAAAGTCTTAAGAGCAGATCTTGATGACCACCTTATTTTAGCTGGTTCACAGTCTTATCTTCTAAGAGCAAGTATTTCCTGAAATCAACAGCTAACTGTTTTAGGCCTGGTTTCTCTGTTATTTAATATAAGCATGGAAACATATTCCTGGTCCCAGTATGGTTTAATTCAGACACAGGAAATTATGTCAGTTTCCGTTCTCATATATATTCAACTTGTTTTATTTATCCCCTCCTTTTCTCCAACTCCAGCTGTCTCTGGGTGAAATGTTCCATGACCTTACTTCTTAGAAGTATGAAATGATTTTGAACTGCAAACAAAGTGTGTTTAAATCCAGGCAAAACAGTCAACACAACGCTGAAAAAGCTAGCTCAATTCTAGGTAGGGAATTAATTGAAAGGCCTGATTTCACTATTTTTGCAAGCAGGACACAGACTCCCACACAACCTCTTTTAAAAATCACTTTATCTTCAGAAAAGCTAGTTTTCTCAACCAACGTTCAGTACATAACACTGTAAAAAGCTCTGACATTGACGGATTCTGAAGAAAATAAGGCAAGATATAAAACTTAGAATACTACTCACTGAACATATGGCTAGACGCTTTATTTAAAGGAAAGGACAAGGAATCCAGAAGGGCTATAATTAGAAAAACTTCATGCACTTTTCACAAGAACAAGTAGCTTTCCTGGGACCCAAGTGTTTAAGATAATGGCCTCTGACATTTTGAAAAACGGCCATATTGTACCAAGTGAATAAACGTGAAAAGGCACGGTCTGTGAGAAGAAAATTGTGTGATGTGACATATTTTTGGTTGTCTATTGACAGGGGTAAGATGATGGACTGTGAGTGTTCTCTTTGTTGCCATGACGATCACTTCCCTTTGTAAGATGGACAACTGCACCATGATTTGGTGACTTCAGCCAATGCCATAACAAGCGGAGGTAGGTGGAAATCAGCCTCCTTTTGCTGATATGATCAGGAAGGCCTTCTACTCCCACCCTGCTCCGTTCCATTCTTCACACAGCAACAGGCACCATCACAGCCCTGTATACAAAACCCATCAATGCCATCTTCCTGTATCAGCCTTAACTCCATACCTGCCCCCTGGCTCTTTCAACAATTTTACCTGGTACCAGTCTCCCCAAAACCAGTTTTTCATCTTCGGAAGGGCTACCTCTGCATAGCTGTTCCTTCCACTTGGAATGCTCTCCCCCCAGATCCTTACATGGCTGACTTCTAATCCTCCCTCAGGTGGCAGAAAATCTTACCTACAGAAAAACCTTCCTTGCCACCCTGAATACCACAAATCTTCCCCCCAGCCCTGTCCCTTTTAACTCTCAGCTCCTCATTTGTTTTCATCATAATTACCCCACATTTTAAGTATATTATGTCTCTGTCCATTCACTAATTTGCTGTCCTTCTCTCTAATAGAACACGACTCCCACGAGAATAGGGACCCTGTCAGTTTTGTTCATTGAAATATCCCCAGTGCCTGCTATATCTAAACTCAATAGATATTTGTTAAATAAAATGAGCCATAAAGGTCAAGCCAGCCAAGAAATGAATGGAGAAAGGAGGGAGGGAGGAAGGAAGACATCTGATCACACTATTTGAGCACCTAGATCCAGCTGTGCTTGCTTACACTAAATAGACTTTGCAATTATGTGAGTCAGAAATTCTATATGTATTGCTTACGCCAGTCTGGCTTGTGTTTCTGTCCTTGTCCATTGAAAAATCACTTCAAATATGCTTGGTGGTGGTGGTGGTTGTGATGGTGTATACCCTTCTATTTGAATATCTTTCTATAGACTTTGTTTTTGAAATGGCCACGACTAAATTCCTATGTGCAGGTAAGTGTTTTGTCTGGTAATACGGTCTTTCCACAGAGACTCTCCAGAACTGGTTATTGACAATGGTCATAACTACAGATTTTTGTTAATTCTGATGTTCTCTGTACAAATACACCTAGAGTCAAGAACAGGGGTTGCTGGGGGAGCGGGGGGTGGCACTCTGGTGAGGGGGGAGAACTCAGTGACCCTGTCGGCCCTGAAAACTCAAAAAGGAATACAGAACTGTTAAAAGTTCTTGGCTTTCCAAGTGACCCTGGCTTTTGAAGATATATTTGAAGGGGTCCCCAATTTTATATTTTCTCAGTCCCCCCTTCTCTCAAGCCTCTTTCCTTAAAGCTGCATGAGAATTTAGTTATTTTATTTAGGGTCCAGCTGCTCTGTCCAAGGAAAATGGAAAACAAGCATGTCTCTGAGGATAACAAGTGTGGTTGGCCTTGGGTGGAAGAGAGTGGAGCAGATAAAGGTCCTTGAAAGACAGACGAATAAGTAGCCGAAAAATATCACGTGTCTCTGGGAAAGTAAGAGATCATTAAAGAACAAGATAAGTAAACACTCCGAGCCTGTGTTGCGATAGAAAACGGGACCCCTCAACCCTTGGGCAGGGAGAGGAAGAGGTGGTGGGTCTGAATGGCAAAGGGAAGAACAGCTTAGAGAGAGAAGGGAGGCGGGGGTCAGGGAGCTGTAACCCAAGTCTGAAGCTGCTTCTTGGACCTCAGCAGCAGGGATGTGTCTTTATTCCCATCGGTTGGGAAACTGATGGAAAAGGCTGCAAAATTCATAATAAAGCTAGGACTGTGTGCCAGGTACCATTCTAAGTGTTTTTCATACATTAAACCATTTAACCCTGTCAAAGAAAACTCAGAGCTGGACAGTAAAGTGGCAAAAGCAGATTTACTCAGAACTATCACAACAGGGAGAAAGAGACTTCTGGGTGGAACCGGCTTCAATTCGGAATACAACAAGGACAAGTGGGGATTCATAGCCCAGGAGAAAGTTGAGGGTTGGGGGATGGAAAATCAATAAGAGGAAACACTGGGGATTCTGGCTAAACCAGCCTAACAGGATTCTCCCCGCAAGTGGGCCGAGCTGATCAGACTTCACCTGAGGGACGGTGGAGGCGGTGAGGAATTTGTTCAGACATTGATGGTGATCAGAGGTTGAGGGTCGGGGATTCTGGCTAAGCTGACTTGACAGGATTCTCGCTAAAACTGGGCCATGTGAAGAAGGGCGTGGAAGCCCAAAAGCTGAGCCTTAGCTGGGAAGAGAGTTCAGAGAAGCCCGATTAAAGTTTGGTTAAGGAGAGGGCCTTTGTCAACTCTAAAACAACTCTATGAGATAGATGGTATTATTCCCTTTTACAAATGAGAACACAGGTACAGAGAGTCCGGCCAGCCGTGGATTCAGCATTCCGTACTTAGGCAGCGTACTTTACGGAGGGCACGGTGTGGTTACACTAACCTGCTGCACACGTGGCTACTTCTTTCCAATCAGCGGTCACAAGATCCTTTCCTTGTACCTCAATTTCAGCTCCTGGAGAATGACGAACTACATCTTCGAGGTAATGCTCCAAGGCCTCCCGAAATGAAATCCACATTTTTCAAGTGAAGGGGATCAGGATAGGCCACCCCAAAATATACCACTTTGGCAAAAGAATCATTTTGAGCTGAAGGCATTTGCGTTCCTGAAATCCCTTATCTACCTAAAAGCAGAACCTCCTGAAAGAACACAACTGTCCTAAGTCCCCTCTCCAGGAGCTGCTCTAACCTCCTGAGGTGAGACGTCATTACCCCACCCAGACAAACATTGTCACAAGACTGTCCTGTCACCCATCTAGTCTTTTAAGGGCTCACTGAGCTTTTTCCAAAACATTGTTTGCTTTTCTATAAATACTCTTTCTCCCACTTCTGTTTCCCCTACTAAGTTAGGAATATAGATCTCAAATTCTAACCACCCCTATGACCTACTTACCTCTCTCCCATGTATATGGGCAATGCACATGCTAGCAGACTTCTCTTTGATTTTCCCTGGTTAATTGGTCTTTTGTTGGTCTCCTTCATAGGGCCCCAGCTGAAGACTCTTAGGATGGGTAGAGGGAAAAGATTTTTTTCTTCCCCTACACAATTCAGATGGTCTTAAACACACCCTCCCTCCATCCAGTCTTTTTTGCATGGTGAAGCAACAAATAATTTGACATCTGGTTCTGTTTATACAGAAGACCACTCTCGTGGTATGGTCACATTTCCTGATGTCTCCTCTCTGAGGTTTGGAGCCTAAAGGGTTGGGAGAATGCATTATACTGGATAGTACACAGTTTCTTTCTTCAGATTTTTTAACATAAATTTATTTGTTTATTTATTTATTTTTGGCTGTGTGGGCTTTCTCTAGTTGCAACGAGCCGGGACTACTCTTCGTTGCAGCGCTCGGGCTTCTCATTGTGGTGGCTTCTCTTGTTGCAGAGCACGGGCTCTAGGTACACGGGCTTCAGTAGTTGTGGCTCGCGGGCTCTAGAGTGCAGGCTCACTAGTTGTGGCACACGGGCTTAGTTACTCTGCAGCATGTGGGATCTTCCCGGACCAGGGATCGAACCTGTGTCTCCTGCATTGGCAGGCAGATTCTTAACCACTGCACCACAATGGAAGTCCCCATTTCTTCAGATTTTAATAGCATCTGGTATCCAAACTTTACAATGCCTTTGCTTTTATTTTTTGGCCGTGCCAGACAGCATGCGGGATCTTAATTCCCCAACCAGGGATTGAACCCATGCTCCCTGCAGTGGAAGCACAGAGTCCTAACCACTGGACCACCAGGGAAGTCCCCTGCCTTTACATTTTAAACAGACTTCTCAGCAGAACTGATCTGGAGAACTGCCTTAGTTATTTCTTATGTCTAACAAGTCACACCAAAACGTAGTGGCTTAAAACAGCCATTGATGTATGATTTTTCATGATTCTGTGAGACGGGTGGGCAATTCTTTCTGCTGGCCTCAGCTGGGGTCACTCATGTGGCTGCATTCAGCTGGGGGGTCAACCGGGCTGGATGGTCCACAATGGCCTCACTCACATGTCGGGCAATTGGTGCTACTATTGGCCGGGTCACCTTCCCTGTGTGGTTTCACACGGCCTCTCATCCGCAGGCTCCACGGGCTTCCTTACATGGTGGGCTCAGGCAGCATTCCAAGACAGCAAAGGCAGAAGCTACAAGACCCCTTGAGGCCTGTGCCCAGAAGTTGCACAACATCTCTAGAACTGAAACAGGAGGGAGGGGGGCAGGGAACAACCCTGAAAGAATGGCAGAGCTGTTGAGGACACGATAAAAAGTGATTAGAACCGATTACTCCCAAGATGGTGGAAGATTCAACTTCCAGTAGACCTTGAGCCTCACTATGCGCTTATTGTATTCATTAGCATATGTTAAATGAGACACATCCACAGGCGCCGTGACAGCTCCAAGGCTGACCATAAAAGGTCAAAAATGGGTGGTGGCCCAATTCCTGGAAATCATTGCCCTTTCCCCAAAATAGCTGGAATAATCCTCCCACTTATTAGCCTGTGAAATTACCCAGCCCATAAAAACTAACCACCCCATATTTCAGGACTGCTCTCACTTTCTGAGACGACCCCATGCCCTGGGGGCTGCTCTTGCCTTTTGAGACAGACCGCATTCTCTCTGTGGAGTGTGTATCTCTCTAAATAAATCCACTTCTTACCTATCATTTTGTCTCTCACTGAATTCTCTCTGCGACAAGACATAAAGAACCTGAGCTTCATTAAATCCTGAGAGCAGGTGTGTGATTTCAATTAAAAGACGTTGGGTTCAAGTCCCAATCTGAGTTGTGTGGTTTCAGAACCATATTCTATTGACCCAGGCAAGTCAGAGGCCAGTGCAAACTCAGGGGCAGGTGGAGAAATAGACTCTACCTTTAGATGCAGAGAGAATCCTGCTGCAAATGTGCATATATATGGGGTGAGGGGGAGGGAGTAGCTGCAGCTACTCTTACAAACTACCACAAATCACATGTCAACTTTTTAACAGAAGGAACAAACAAAAGCAAAAAGAAGTTGACACAGTGCTTTTCAAGAAGGAGGATTATATTGCAAGATTAGGTTCTAGAAAGAAATACCTGGTTAAAGATTGTTGAGTCTAGTCACAAACTAGTTAAAGATTGTTAGGCAGTAAAACTCATGACTAAGTTGTTTGGGGTAAATGTTAATTTCATAGACTGGGCCATTAATCAGATATAACCACCAATAAACAAAAACATCAAACAACAAAATTCCTCTTCTATCGACAAGTTGCTCAAGTTTGTTACAGTTATCTGCACACTGGAACTTGGCCTTGTCTCCATTTTTGGACAACTTTTATCTTCTCAACACATAATCCTCTTTACATCCCCATCCACTTCCCACACCCTAGCTTCTTGGATAAAGATACCATTCTTAAAATTAAAGCCTGTTGAACACGTAACACATAAAATTTTTCTTACCAACAAACTCAATTTGCAGTATTTCTTGACCCTTAATATCACACAGATATAAATATTACACACATCAAAATTTGAATTATAATATCCTTGCTTTTCTGGCTTCTTTCTTGGTCTGTTTTGAATGGTTTTCTTGTCATCACATCAGTCGTAATGGCAATATCTGTTACGATCCTCTGAGTAGCAAGCAATGGAGATCCATGTTCACTGTCTTGAACAGTAATGAGAATGTATCACCCCACAAAATTAATAAGCCCAGGAACAGAGCAGACTTCAGCAGCTCAGCCATGTCACCAATGACCTAGTTTCTCTTGGTTATTCTTCAATTTCTCTAAAATTGGCTTCAAACTAAGGCTGTGAAGAGGTGCAGAACATGCCAACCCCAAATACGCCGCTTTGACGTATCAATTATCTTGAGTTGCCGGCACTTGAGAAACAGCAGATGCAGGAAGGACTCTCTGACCTCCCCTTTCTACCTAAAATCAGGTCATAAAATTTCCCATGAGAATGGTGCCCTCCCTGCACCAGGGAGAGAAGAACATTCTTATCACCAGAGACAGGGAGTCGACACCAAAATGGACCTGTGCAAAGCAACCTACTGTCATAACCCTTATCTTCCATTAGTTTCCCCGTATATTTCCTAGTCACTGCCCCACAATTTACTGACCCTAGACCAGGCTCCTTTGTCTCTTTTCTCAACCCCACAATTTATCGTCATTTGTAAGCTTTTGGGTCTGTCGGATTCTTCGGGTCTTCATTTTCCTTCTAAAGATTCCCATGTACACATAAAAATATTACATAAAATCTGTATGCTTTTCTCCTGTGAACCTGTCTTACATGAGTTTAGTTCTTAGGCTCACTACAGGACCTAAGAGGGTAGAAGGAAGTGTTTCTACCCTACATCTGCTTCCCAATGTGGTCCAAGGATGCCTGCCAGGAGCCCCAGGGCTACATACTTCTTTTCCTATTAGATGAAACAACATCTTTCCCAGAATTTTTCTCAGAAAAGGAAGGAAACTTCTTTCCCAGAATTTACCAGCATCTCATTGTCACTTCTTTGCCCAAATATGGTCACGTGGACAAACATTCTTAAGACAATTGTGGGTCCTGAGAAATGAAACTGTGTTTGCTGATTGCCTTAAGTTGATCAGGTGCCACCCCCAAGTCTATAGGTGGGGTCAATCCTACCTAAATTGTTTGGCTAATTTTGTTCAAGGAAATCCAGTGGACTGATGCCAGTGGAAAGGAATGGGTGCTAGGCGGCAAGCAATAAGGTTCAATTATGATGGCTTAAGTTTTACTTGTGAAAATTCTATAGACTATCTCTACCTCCTAAAACATATTGGGATAAAAGATTTAAACATTGGTGGAAAGGTTTGTAAAAGTGCTTCTGTTCAAAAACAGTATGGAGGTTCTTCAAAAAACTAAAAATAGAACTACCCTATGATCCAGCAATTCCACTCCTGGGTATATAGCCAAAGAAAATTAAAACACTAACTCAAAAAGATACATGCACCCCGATGTTCATAGCAGCATTATTGACAATAGCCAAGATATGGAAGCAACCTAAGCATCCATCAAGAGATGAATGGATACAGAAAATGTGGTATATAGATACAATGGAACCCTAAAAAAGAATGAAATTCTACCATTTACAACAATGTGGATGGACCTAGAGAGTATTACACTTAGTGAAATAAGTCAAGAGAAAGACAAATACTCTGTTATCGCTTACACGTGGAATCTAAAAAGTAAAACAAACTAATATATATAACAAAACAGAAACAGACTCACGGATACAGAGAACAAACCAGTGGTTACCAATGGAGAGCGGGAAGAGGGGAGGGGCAATACAGGGGTATGGGATTAAGAGATACAAACTATTATGTTTAAAATAGATGAGCAACAGCACGGGGAAATATAACCATTATTTTGTAATAACTTTAAATGAAATTTAATCTATAAAAATATTGAATCACTATGTTGTACACCTGAAACTAATATTGTAAATCAACTATACTTCAATAAAGCATATGGGATGACAGTACACACACCAAGCAGGCTTGGAACAGTGTTTATTGGAGGAAATAATAGAGATAGAACAGTAGCAGGTGTGTGACTCCCCTCCCCTCCAACGTCCCTTTTCACAAGGGGCAGAAAACAGACTTTGCAGAGTCAGATAAGAGTCCAGGAGATGAACCTAACCTCTGGGCTCACCAGGTCCACAGCTCCCTTCCATGTGACCTTGGTCTGTGGTCCAAGTCTTTCAGATACAGTCATTTGATATGACATACCACCTCAGCCCTTTCCCACCACATCAGCATGCTTCCAGAAAGGTTATTCTTTTCACTCTGAGCTTTAACTAGTTTCTGTAACTGAAACAGACTCTTTCCAGAGGAAGCCAACTTCCTCCTTAGGAGGCCAGTCTGCAGGGAAGCAACGTCTGGACAAGTTAATCCTTGCCTCTTGGGCCACCGCTTGATTTCGAAGGATAGCTTCTATGTGTCATAGTCTGTTCCACTAGCAGACTTGTACCTGTACCCCTTGAACCCATAGGATTGTAAAGCTAGTCTCTGGCTTCGCTGTAGTAGACAATGAAGGATGGTTAGAACAGTGAGCAGGAAAAGGAAGGTCAAGAATAACACCTGAAGTCCTCCGCAAAACCAGGGACCAAGGGATGCTGGAGCAGACAAGAGAAGAGGTTCTAAGCTGCTGGTCAGGGCACATTACTCAGCCATGCTACCTGTTTCTACATTCACGAGTCTGATTGTTCTACCTTGCCACCAGTGTGAATCTAAGCAACACAGTTTGGTCAGGGTGCAATCCATCCCTTATCTGGTTTGCTAGGACACTGGGACTTGAGCCACTTCCCTTGCTATTTGGTCTAGCAGTTGAGAGATCCCATATGGATCTCACCAGTTCATTAATCCCCCAACCCAGAAATGAAGCCCCATGTGAAGCTGTAGTTTCATGTACTATGTACAACAACCACTTCCAGGCCCAAGGCTGGTGTGGATCCTGGGAGTCCTGGAAAACGTGGATGGCTACCCCAGACTGAAGATCATATTCACTAAATATGGCTATCTGTTTAGACAGTTAGAATAGCCCAAGGACACAGAGTCTATTCCAGGGAGTTATAGTCATTCATGGTCATTGTCAGAGGTGTTTCTACTGGTAGGCATAAGCCTTGAGTAATTAAATAAGACTGAATCTGTAGCTGTGACGGGGGAGTGTGCATGGCCTGGAAGGAAGACAAGGTGCTTTGTAGGCCTTGGGACCTGGGTCTTTTCTTGGCGGTTTCACTGGCGGGCATTGGCTAGGGTAACACAATGGAGTAGACGAAGCGGCCAGGAGTGCTGGGAGCAGATGTGGCATTGTGACCGCTCTCCCCTCCACATCTGATTCTAGACTAATGCCCCATCTTGGAGACTATCAGGGGCGAACAAATTTTCCTCTACCCTTCTAGGTTCTTCTGGCTGGTCTAAGAATTAAAATGACATGAGACAGATTAACAGGAGAAAATCAAAGAAAAGTTTAATAACATGTATACCTGGGAGAGACCCAGGAAAACTGAGTAACTCACCAAAAGGGTTAAAAACCTCACCTTAAATGCAAAAGAAGAGATTAGAGACGGAAGAGAATTTTAGGGGTAGTGGTTTAGGACTTCAAAAGTGAGGAAGGCAATTGACATTGAGATGGAAAAGCAAATGTTTGCTTAAACAAATGTTTGCTGGGCCAGGCAGTCAATGGGACACAGAGTGGATTCTGGTCTCAAAGAGTTTCCCCCATAACACCTACTCCATATTCTTTTCAGGTATCTCTGGTGAGAGCTCTACTCTGGGAATATGTCTTCTATCTAAATTCTTTTAGGCAGTTAGGGAAAAGGTCAAAGTTTCTTCCTGAGTCTTGGGCCTTGGATGTTTTCAGTTCTAAATAATCCATGTGCCAAAGAGACATTTTGGGTTGGCAAGTTTTGCTCCCTTACAAGTTTTGCTCTCTTCTCAAAACAATCAATGTAGTGAGCCTTTTCTCCAACTTTAGATTAGGTTGTACTTTCACGAACACCAGACGAAGCACTCGGCTTGTGTTTGGAAGCATGCCAAACAGAAACGGCTGCTTTTCACATACTAGAATCACATTCGTGTCGACGAGATAGATATTCATTCTATGACAAGCACCACTTCCAAAGTGAGGCCTGGGAATTTCAGTAGATTCCTGTCTCCCATTCAAGCTCAGGATGGACAGGGACACAGGCCATTGAGTGCAAAGTGGGGCAGAATCATGGGCAACAGTTATAGTATTTTTGCTGGTATCAGTTGCTCTCTCTCCTGAGCTTTATTCATTTAAATTGAGTATCTATCATATGACTTTACCTGACAGTCTGTTTTGTGTGTGTGCGTGTGTGTGTATTTGTGTGTGTAATTAGCTTATTTTGCAGTTTGTCTATAAATTCAGGGAGAAATAAAACAATCTTGCCAACCAAAGAAACTTCCATACCAGTTTAATATGAAGTAAGCGTTACAGTATTTACGCGCAGGCAAGGTAGCACAAAAAGTGTCTACAAAGTCTGAACGGAATTTCACACCACTGTACATAGAAAAGTAGAGGCAAAAATAATTAAAACTACTCTCATCTCTGGGATTGTCTCCATATACCTTCAAAGTTAGCCCCGGAGGCATGTGTGTTTACAGCTCAAAGGATCAGAAAGCACAGATTTGCACTGCAAAATCAAAAGGTTGGCCCTCCTATGGGGCCTATTGTTTCCAGGAGACATCCCAAGGAGAAGAGGGAGGGGAGGTGTCAGGGAGGGAAAGGTCTCCTGGACCTTCTTAGTGACTCTAGGTCTAAAAATGTAACCAACACAGACAGATTAACAGGAGAAGAGCATACAAATTGATTTAGTACAAGTTTTCCGTGACACAGGAGCCTTCATCAGGAAATGAAGACCCAAAGAGACAGACTAGTGTAATTTTACGCTGGGTTTGAGGAAGAGTGGACAGTCGTGGGGGACAAGTTAAGGAGTGTGAGGTCTAACAAGTAAATTGGGGGAAACTTAGCAAGGCTGGTTGGTTAGGATTCTTCCTGGTGTCCCTTTATCTTCAGAGATAAGAGTGCTCCTTTCCCAGGTATAGGGAGGGCACCTGTCACCTGAGGGTTTTATGGCCTGTTTCTGGAAAGGAGGGCCAGAGGGGGAAGGAGGTCAGAGCGATTTCCTTTCTGCTGTTTTCTCAAACTTCAGCTTAAAATATTCAATATGTCAAGGTGCCATGTTTTAAGGTAGCGTGTCCTGAACCCATCAGAGGCAATCACCTCCCTCCTTTTTTTTAAACAAAGGAAGCTTGACCATGTCACCCTGACTTGGCCTGCTCCTGCCTTTCCTGCAACTGCTATTAATCATCTTTCAGAACAAATCACATGAAAACTGCCAGGACCTATTTTACATAGTATACGTCTTTATATACTTACAGAAGTAATACGCAAACACATTCCTGTAAAGTTTTTCGAAAAAGACAGAAGTATATAGAATTAAAAGGTAAAATTTTCTTCCTCCTCCACCCCCCACCCACAGCCCACCCTGCCCCCACTCCTCCCTTCAGAAGTGACTCTGCCTTTTTTTATGCATATCAAGAAACAAGGACAGAAGTGATCTGATTGGTTGGGTGGGTCCTCTGGCTTCTTGGGTCTTCTGCACCTCAACGATGTCATGGCCCTCAGAGCAAAGTCTGGGGCACTGAAGGCCATTTATTGTATGAGGTTTTACACTTATTTATAAGGAATTTTATCTGAAAGTTAAACCTTGCCAGACATTACCCTTGACAGCTTGATCAGTGAATCTAGAAGATCTGTGATGGAGGCCCGGTCTGATTAAGATTTCTGGGCTTGTATCGATGAATTTTGACAAATTAAAAGCTACTGGGAATTCCTGGTGGTCCAGTGGTTAGGATCCGGCGCTTTCACTGCCGTGGCCTGGGTTCAATCCCTGGTTGAGTAACTAAGATTCCACAAGCCACGCAACGTGGCCAATAAAAAGAAAAAAAAATACGGAAAGATATTAAGAGTGCCTCTTCTCCCTCTTCTTTCCTCTCTCCCTCCCCTTCCCTTCCTTCTCACCAGAAACATTCTTCCTGGCCTATCACACACGTGCCAAAGTCTTCAATTACCACCTTCATTAGAATAACTCTGAAGCTCTCCCCAGGGATCCAACCTATAGCCAAGAGCATCCAGATGTGTCTTAGCAAGACTGACAGCCAAGAGTGGCTCCATCATCCACCCCAATGTCCAAACAGAAACCTGAGTATCAGCCCCTGATTTCACCCTCTTTCCTGTCCCCCACATCAAATCAAACGCCAAGCCCAGTGGCTTCTACCTTCTTGTTTAGTTCTTAAATCCAGAGCTTCCCAACCAGGGGGCCCTGCGCACTGCTGTGCCCCAGACCTGGTTAGGGTGGGTTGAGTTACCTGTGGGGCAGCTGGAGGAGATGAGGGGCGGATCCCCAGGGCCAGTGCCTCAATCTGTGAGCAGTGTCCTCCCAGTGCCCCAGTGCACTGGATGAATAGTACCACTTTTCTGTGTGTTCTGCCACTTGGGTCCTCTCCTCTCCATCCACGGCCACCAAGACTGTGGTCCTCACCGTGTGTCATCTCTCTGCTTCAAGCCTGCCCGTCCACTCCATGTGCCACACCAGAACCAACAATCTTCCCCTGACGATACTTCCCTGCTTCCCTGCCATCTGCAGGATAAACTTCAGGTTCACAGCCCAGTAAAATCAGGCTATAGGACTCTTCTGTACCCAGTTGTTGCGGGAAACACTGACTGAAACCGCCCACCCTGGCCAGGCACCACAGTAACCATTTGCAGGAGTTATTTTACAACAGGAGGTCCTGGTAAGGAACACAGAACTACCAAGCCACCACCAACCAGAAGAATTTGGGAAAGGTCAAAACGAGACGCCAGTCCATATGTCCTACCAACCTCCCAGAATCCTTCTCACTGGAATCCGTCTTGGCTGAACGATGTACGCACCACCAGGAAGGACCCTGAGTCAGAATGATTGGCCAGAGACAACCCGGAAACAAATCCCATCACCATAAAACCCAAGACTTGGAGCCACGTGGCAGAGCAGTTCTCCCGGGTTCCCTTACCCTGCTGCTCTCCGCCCAGGTGCCCCTTCCCAATAAAGTCTCTTGCTTTATCAGCACATGTGTCTCCTCGGACAATTCATTTCCGAGTGTTAGACAAGAGCCCATTCTCGGATCCTGGAAGGGGGTCCCCCTTCCTGCAACACACTAATCTTTCCTGCCTTCTCTCCGCCCCCCCCACCCCCGTTCCCTTCTTCCTCTACTTTCTAGGCACACCAAACTACAGGTCCATCCATCATCCTTTCAGTGCAATTCCAAAAATTAAAATCCAAAATGGTTTTGACAACTAAACATTTTCTTTTCTTTCACAGCAAATTCATTTGGTAGCAAATGACTGACTGGTGGCTATTTATGGTCTTAATTGGTCATGCTTGGTGCACATATTTATACATTTTCCCTACAGATGAATTAATATTTTGCATTACCCACTGAGAAGTTATGAAAATATGTATAGGTACTGTATTATCATTCTACAATTAAAACCTCTGAATTCTAAAATATAGCTCACCTTCAGGATGTTGAATAAGTGAGTGTGGACCTGTGGCAGATACTGGAATTGTCTTGGGCCCGGAATACTCATCCTGTCACCACCCCTTTTATCCAGCTAATTGATCGGTTGTTATTGCTGCTTCACAAACCATGCCAAAACTTGGTGGATGAAAGAACAATCATTGATTTAGCTCACACTCCTGCAGTTTGGTCAGGGTTCAGCAGGGAGAGCTGGCCTCTGCTCCACCAGGTCAGCTGGGGTGGCTTGACTGGGACTGGAGGGCCCATTTCCAGGATGGCCCACTTACATGGCCAGCAAGGTGGGCTGGCTGTCGGCTGGGAACTCAGTCGAGGCTGAGGACGGGGCGAGGGAGGGGACGACTCAGTTCCTTTCCACATGAGCTTCTCCACCAGACCCTCTCCACGGGCTGAACAGGCTTCCTCACAACATGGTGGCTGGGTTCCAAGAAGGGGACTGAGGGACAGGAAGTGGAAGCTGTCCATTTCTAAAGCACAGCATCACTTCCACCTATTCCGTGATCACGTAGTTACAGGGTACTAGTCACAGACCTTGATGGGAGGAGTGTCACAGAATTTTGAAATGTTTTAAATAGCCACAATACTCCTCCTCATTCTTCAAGTAGCAGTTCCAATACCATCCCCTTTGAGAAGTTTCCTGCACTTCTTGGAAGAGTGCAAAATGCTCCTCCTTTGTATTTACTTACAGTGTGTAGAGAATTTCCTTTTTAAAATCAACTTTACTGAGGCATAATTTAAATACATTAATATTTCCCTTTTGTAAGGCTATGGTTTGATCGGGTTTTGATGAATGTATACACCTGTGTAATCACCATCACAATCAAGACATAGAATATTTCCATTACGCTAAAAAGTTCTCTCCACCTGAAAGACTTCTTAAAGAGCTCTGTTGAGACTTTCGTTGTTCTTGTTTTTGCTGCTGCTGTTTTTTTGTTTGTTTATTTGGTTGGTTGGTTTGAGCTGTGCAAAGGGGAAGTAAGAGTTAAGAAAATCTATGATTAGAGTCTACTCTTCTGAATTAAGCGAAGTAGATGGAATGACGCATTTGTCAGCTACTGCTAACCACAAAAGTTTGGCCGTTCCAAGCATTGCTATGCTTTGCCTCACTAAGGAAGGTGGGTAAAGTGAGTAATGACGACTTAGTCCCCACCTCCACAGGCACAAGGCACACCAGATCTCATTTCTGCCTAAGGTGCTCCAATGGCTTCATGCTGCCTTTAGAATGAAATTTAATCCCCTTGCCCCAGATGACACCACTGTGATCTGGCCTCTGGGACTCTCTATGCTACAGTCACATGGCCTTCCTTCAGCTCCTCTCAGTGTGTTCCTACCTCAGGGCCTTTGCACTAGCGGTTCCCCTTTTTGTGGCAATCAGATAGATCTTTTCAATGTCACCTCCTCAGAGAAGCTGTCCCTAAATTCTTGACCTGAATACATTCCCTTGCATATCACAGTATCAATATGAAACCACTCCATATCTGAACAGGGAATGTAGAAAGATCTGGATCTCATGCCCCCCTTGTCTACAGTGTTCCTCTCCTGTGTGTTTTGGCAGTAAGTTGTATCTTAGGGCTAATGATCCTTGGTGGCACTCTGTTAGTGAAATCAAATTTGTGACAAAACGTGTGATTGTAGCATTGATCATACAGTTTTTAAATTACTGATTTACTTGTCCACCTTAATTTCAGATGACAAATCCCTTGGAGGACAAGAACTCTTTCTTGTTCACCATGACCCTGGCACACCACAGATATGTTCATTAAATATATATTGAATGACTGAAGAAATAAATGAATAAAACTGTTGATACAAATAATCAATAATCGATCTATAATAAGGAACAGAAGAGAGTTTTATTTGAGCCAAATTGAGGACTATAGCTCTGGAGGCGGTCTCTCAGTAGCTCTGAGAAACTGTTCTGCTGAAGCATGGTTTTCAGCACAGTTTTATATCAGAACAAAGAACATACATCAAATGTGACAGGGGTACATTCCTTCAAGATTTCAAAAGAGATAGATTTGTATGTACACAGAGAGTCAGTATGACCCTGGGGTCCGAGAAGGGAACCTTATCTTCAAGGCAGCACTAATATTGGATGCATAGGAAGGGAGTCATTTATTCTTATCTTCAAAGAGGAAATTCTTTACCTTAATGGTTAAGGCAGATGTGCAATGTATGTTTGACAGGACATAAGTCAGGCTGTTGAAGTTCACACAAAGTTCAGGCCAAATCATGTATAAGCCAGAATGACTTCTCCATACCTCAATATCTGAAAATTTCTTCCATCAAAACCTATAATTCTAAAACTGAGCAGTATAATGTGAGAAGCCACTGTCACTGATTGAGATTTTGAGTTACTTCCTAACAAGAATCTTTACAGTTTCCCTGCTGGTCTCTTACTCTAGTTGCTACATGTGATGGTTAATTTTATGTGTCAGTTTGACTGGGCTAAGGGATACCCAGATAGCTGGTAAGGTATTTTTTCATCTCTTAATAATCAACTTTTTGTCCCTTGGCCAGATATCTAAATATCTGGAAGTGGAATTATTGAGTGTTATGATAAACATGTTTAATTTTATGTATATATATAATACTGCCAAGCTGTTTTCCAAAGTGGTTGTACCATTTTATACTCCCACCAGCAATATATAAGAATCCATTTGCTGCACATCCTCACCAATCCTTGGTATTGTGCATCTATTTTTTAAATTTGAAGTATAGTTGATTCACAATATTTCACATGTATAGCAAAGTGCTTCAGTTATACATATATGTATATATTCTTTTTCAGATTCTTTTCCACTATACGGTATTACAAGATATTGAATATAGTTCCCTGTGCTATACAGTAGGTACTTGTTGCTTTCTGTATCTTTTAAGTTTTCGACATTCTAGAGGGTGTATGATGACATCTTATCATGGTTCTATGTGGCATTTCCCTGACGACCAGCTATGTTGAGAACCTTTTCATGTGTTTAAAGATCATTCTGAAAAAGGCTGTACCTGGGACCTGAGACCCTTTGCTGCAGTGCTTGCACCTGGACAAATGTTTCCTTGAGCAACAAAATACAAAGAAACCATAGGGATTGAAAATAACTGCATATATGCTCAGTTGGGGCAAATTATGTTCAACAAGATACAGAAAGACCAAAAAAGCCCAACAGTCAATTCTGAAGAGCCAGGAGAACAACAGGGTACTGGGAGCAAAGGCAGGGTACTGCATATGCACCCTGCACACACCACGACCAAAGGGGTGGGCAAGCCACCTAAGCCGCCCCTCTGACCTGACCTCTGGCCCCGCCCCTACCCTCACCCCATATAAGGAACCAGCTCATCCCTCCTTGGGGAGCGAGCAAGGGAACCTTTTACTTGTTTTCACTCCCTTCTGCTGCCACAGGAGTCCCAATAAAGCCTTGCCTGAATTTCTTGTCTGGCCTCTTATCAATTTCTATTATTAAGGAGGCCAAGAACCCTGATGGGTAACAATTCCTAGGTGAAATGGGATATGTGAACTTCAACCCGAAGGCAAAATGGAACAAACAAGAAAACACAAGCTTCCAACTTGTGTCCCCGAAACCTCTAACCAATGGGTTTAAAGGTCACTTGCCTCTAATAGCTTTGCCCACTTCCTGAAGTTCAGAGGTGTGGTGAACCCCTTCCTGCTTCCACCATTCTTAGAAATGACTGTGCATCTTCCACCATTCAGATAACACTATGGCACTGCTACGGTCCTGCACCCAAGTTGCTTAGCAAAATGAAACCAGATGTAGAGCAAACAACTCCCTTGTTCTTGTCCTGCCTCACTACCATGTAGACCAAGACTTGAAGCAACCTCTGGAGTTTGTCCCATTGATGTGGACGTTGTGAAAATACTTCACTAATTTTATTTCAGAAACTGATATCTTTTCTTGACAGAAACTTAAGTGCTGAGATTTTTTTTTTCATGTGCTTCTTGCATTTAATTGGCTGAAGATACATCCGAATTATTATTTTTTTTTAAGAGAAAAGAGAAAAGGTTTTCTTAAATCTGGAAAAACAAAGCACAGAAGAACCAACAATGTTTCAAACAGAAAGTCACAAAAATTATAATCATCCTCATCAGTTCACTCACTCCCACGTCATTAATTTTTTTTATCTTGTTTTTTTGTTAGTACTTCTATGAATTCATCAGTTTTCCATCAGAGTTCTGAAAATGCTTATTTATTCAGTTCAGCAGTGTAGTCAGTTACCAGAAACGTGTACTCGTCAGAGTCTTTTCCATGCATTCCTTGAAGATGAAACCCTTTTACAGGAACATTTTTGCAAAAGCATCGGAGTCCACCCAGAACTGTCTGTAAATGACAAAAGACTTAAGAATGACCACGGTTAAAGGTTTGAAGATACATCTGAATTCTTAAGAAAAATTTCAAATGTCTTCAAAGAAGTGGGCTTTGATTGGATTGATAGAAGAGAGGATACTTTTGTTACAGAAAGAGGAATGGTTATAAATCAACTAAAACCGAAAGAAAACAGGAATTGCAACAGATTGATTCTTAACAGGAACTCCATGACTGCCAAATGTTGCAGGTTTTGGACAAACTCAAGCCTGAGGCAGGAACTGTGATGCAGAGCGAGTTATGGAATGATCAAACTTGCCATGTAATTGAACTTGATACGTGCCTCACCTGAATGGATGCTTTGAGAGCTACCATTTATCCCTGCCACAGGAATGACACATGCTAAGTAGGGGCCACTCCTTCGGTCTGGGTCCAAGGATGGAAAGACACATCTGGCGGCAGTAGAGCCACCACTGACCTGCAACTGTTGTGGGTTGAATTGTGTCCCCTGAAAAGATAAGTCCTAGCCCCCTGTAACTGCAAATGGGACCTTATTTGGAGATAGGGTCTTTGCAGATGTAATTAGTTAAAATGAGGTCATACTAGATTAGGGTGTGCTGTCATCCCAATATGACTGCTGTTCTTATAAGAAGAAGAGAGAACACACAGAGACACACAGGGAAGAAGGCCATGTGACAACAGAGGCAGAGGTTAGTGATGTAGCTACAAGATAAGAACTCCAGGGCTTCCCTGGTGGCGCAGTGGTTGAGAGTCCGCCTGCCAATGCAGGGGACACAGGTTCGTGCCCCGGTCCGGGAAGATCCCACATGCTGCGGAGCGGCTGGGTCCGTGGGCCATGGCCGCTGAGCCTGCGCGTCCAGAGCCTGTGCTCCGCAACAGGAGAGGCCACAACAGTGAGAGGCCCATGTACCGCAAAACAAAAACAAAAACAAAAGAACTCCAAGGACTGCTGGCATCCATCGGAAGCCAGGAGAGGGGAACAGAATGGATTCTTCCTCAGTACCTCCAGAAGAAACCAACCCTATCAACATCTTGGTTTTAGACTTCTGGCCTCCACAACCGTGAGAGAATACATTTATTGTTTAGCCACCCAGTTTGTGGTACTTTGTTTTGGTAGCTCTATATAGCAGCCAATGTAAACATGAGCAAGTGAGTAACAAACCTTTGTTACTGGAAATCACTGAGATGTTGGCGTCATTTTTTAAATGGTTAAAAGTTAATATGTGCATTATGGAAAACTGAAAAACACAGGAAGCAAAGTATACAAACATCATCCACAGTTATACGCACTTTATAGCTTGATGTGTCCTTCTAGGTCCTATGTTTGTATACATAGAACTAACCAAATATTTTTATGTAGTTGAGATTATACAGTATGTATCATGCATTTCCACACATCATGATCATGCATATTTACCAATTCAAAGTCCAAAAACCATGAGTATTTTGATAACCAAGAATACCCTACACCAACTCAATCAGGAAAAAATAAAATAAAATCCTTATTCTCTTGGTGTGATGGTTAATTTTTTGTGTTAACTCGACTGGTCATGGGGTACCCAGACTAAATATTATTTCTGGAGCCAATTCTAATCAATCAATCCTACTGGTTCTGTTCCTCTGGAGAATCTTGACTAATACACTTGGGGACAAAAATGTCATAAAAGACAAAAATGGCAACAAGCCTCTTACATAAAGATATTGAAAGAATTGTAATTAAAATACTACATTCCCTCATGTGCAATATTAAATGAGACAAAAAGTGATGAGTACAATGCTTTTAAGAGAATTCATTATCAGATATATTCTCTTAAAACATTATCAGGAAGGTATGTTTCCACTGAATTATTTAACAATACATTCCTACAGTACAGCCAAAAGAATTGTATACATACATAAATTGCTATCATCAAAATGTAAATATGAACACATATGCCTACATCCCTCCCCATCAACAACCTAATGTACAAGTCCTGACATTCACTGCTCAGAGGTGGTTTAACAATGCCATGCCCAAGATGCTTCTTTTGTATTAATTACTTCTTTTAAGATATTTACAATTTGGTTAATTCACTAACTCTATTTTTTTTTTTTTTTTTTTTTTTTAGTACGCGGGCCTCTCGCTGTTGTGGCCTCTCCCGTTGCGGAGCACAGGTTCCAGATGCGCAGGCTCAGCGGCCATGGGTCACGGGCCCAAACGCTCCGCGGCATGTGGGATCCTCCCGGACCGGAGCACGAACCCATGTCCCCTGCATCGGCAGGCAGACTCTCAACCACTGCGCCACCAGGGAAGCCCCTAACTCTACTCTTTATCATACAGTGTTAGCTCAAGATATCCATAAAGCTTAGATAAACACAGGTGCTTTATAAAAAATGCACATATAGAACTATGGATATAAGCCAAGACTATTTTCCAGATATGGAGATACTAGCAGAGAGACCCCTCCCTTCATGTTCTCCCTCTCCCACCGTTTCAATGACCAAGTACAGAATGGTGGTAGCCAGATTGCTAGAGTGGGAGCTACAGACAAGCAAGGGGAGAAGGCTAGAATGTTCCATGTGATAGTGATTACAGCAGGGGACATCAGTGTGAAATAATACTTAGCTTAATGCAAACACAGATGGTTACATACTGAAATCTTTATAGATATGTGTATATATGTGAGTTAGTATACATATATATTTTCTTGTTCAGTCAGCTGAGAGGGTCTCTAAGGAATTAGAAACCAGTAGCAATCCAGCCCCCCAATCTTGGTTTCTAATACCATGCTCCAATGAAAGGAACCAGAGCTCTTCAGGGAAAAATGGCTAATTCTAGGGCAGGAAATGTAAGATGAGCTCGGAATATCTTCTACTACCAGAAAGTATAGAAGAAGTACTCAAACAAAAACACAATAATGGGATACATCAGAAGGACACAGGAACCAGTTGCAAGTGCTCTATTTAATAACCAAGCTGAAACAATTTGAGCAACAAAATAAACAAGGTAGTATTGGACTATAAACAAAGTAAAAAATAACTAGCCATTAGTTCATATTGATCTTAAACATGGACTGAGTTAATAAATAGACAAATCTCCTGTGCAGAATTCCTAATAATATATGTGGATACTCCACCATGAAGGAGGTGTAGCATAACTCCCCACTTTCTTTCAAAGGGTACATTATGTAAACAGAGGAAAAAAGAATAATTTTGCAATGGAGAAAGTTGACCACGTGACCTCAGGCATGTGATCAACAGTGATTCATCCTCTGTTGAGAAATGAAAAGTCACGTGGAGAGCATTTACCCTGATAAGATGTTACCAAATGGCGCTTTACCTCTGTGGTCTTTCTCCAAGAAAACAATTACCCCAATATAATTACGAGAAAAACAGCAGACAATTCCCAGGTGAGGGACATTCTACAAAACACCTGTCTTGTACTCCTCAAAACCAACAAGGTCATCAAAAACAAGGAAAGCCTGAGAAACTTTCACAGCCAAGGGGAGCCTAAGGAAACATGATGACTAAGTGAAATGTGGTATCCTGAAGCAGAATACCTGCATAGGGAAAAAAACCCGTGAACAATCGTCAGAAGACAAATGATATGCCAGAAAATAACTCACATAAAAGACAAGCATTAGTATCCCTAATATACAAAGAGCTAACCAGACATTGAAAAAAAGAAAAACGTCAGAAACCTAAGAGCAAAATGGGCAAAAGATATGAACAGATAGTTCACAGAAATATAAAAACAAGACACCTTTTAGATGCATGAAAAACATCTTCAACCTCTCTCATAGTTAAGATAATTACAAATGTAAACTACATAAACTACTAATTTTTACCTATCAGTTGCCAAAATCCAAAAGTGAACCACATATTTCTATGGGAGAAGCAGTGGAGAAAAAGCACTCTCATGCAGTACCAATGGAAATACAAAATGATACTATCTATAATCCCACCAAAAGGATCAAGTTTATGAATTGTATTCAATGCTTTGACCTGGCAATCTCACTTCTGGGAATTTATCTGAGTACAAGGCTATTCATTAAAACATGGTTTGTAGTAGCAAAAGGTTGGAAATAGTTAATAACTAGTTTAATAAACTATGGAACATTCACAATTGAAAAAAAAAGAAAGTAAATGAGCAAAAAGCTTATTTACTAACTACTCTTTTTTTTTTCCCTGTCTTCTTCCCACTTTCAGTAAACCGTCTAGGGATTTTTTTTATTCAACCTTACAAAACAAACAAACAAACAAAAACAAAATATGATCAACCTGCAACATCTCTTGACAGGAGCATAATCTGGCTCTGAATGATGCCTCTCTTGGCAGGATTTTAATACTAATTCCAAAAACTGTCAAGGAATGTCATTGGCTTGCATTTACATAACTGATAAAGTATTGATTCGTGTTAGTAAACCAGAAGGCTTGAACTTAAGATGTGAGTTAATTGGGGTTATACTAACTCTACTCTTGTCATACACTAGCAACTTCTTTAACATCTAGAAAGACTAGATGTTATACAATTTTAACTTGTTTGTCCTTTATATACACCATAGACACCACAAAATAAAGCCAGATGCACAGAACGTAAGAGGATGATGGTTAATCTTGCCTAACTATAAACAGACTGGCTTCGAGCCCTTTACCCTTTGTTCTCCCTCCTCCCTGAACCAGCACAAACAGCATGTGTTCTGCTCAGAGAGGCAGTTTGACCACTCCATTTCCAAAATACATGATTTCAAATGAATTTTAACAAAAGGATATGTGCAAAATGTGTTATTTCACTACCTCCACTTTTAATAGATTTTATGTACTTCTAAACATCTAGAAAAGGCAGATGTTTCCAATAAGAACTTAAGTTTGTCCCTCATATACACAGTAGTGTTGAATAAATTATACTCGTGTAACAACAGTTGTATCTGAATGTGACTCCTGGTTAGGAACATTATAGCCTAGGATCCTTCATTTCTCTTGATTTCTTCTCTCCAAAAATGACCAGCTGAATGAGATGTGGTTTTATGATTTCATTCCCAAAGCCATTTTCAGAAGACAATCTTTCTCTGAATTTTAACACAAAGTGAACAATATGTGTTCGTTTGCTAACTCTACTTTTGTCACTGATGGGGAAATATACTTAAGAAAAAAATATTCTCCCAACCCAGAAATCCTCTCCACAAATATAATAGAGAAAGAAAACAGTTTTATTATTGGATAAGGATTAAACCAGAATGTGATGCTCATCACAGGGAAGCCACCAAGAAATTGGAAAGCCAGGAAGAAACCTCAGCCTTTCTTCAGGGCATCCTTCCTCATGCCAAGCAGATACAACCTATTACCCATGTTCTCAAGATAAGTGATAACTAGTGTTCAATTGCAAGGACTTGTCAACACCATTCATCACACATCATCCATCTTAAGTTCACCTGGTAATTGACGTAGCCATCAGCGTTTGCTAATTGGCTTTATCCAAAGGAAAAATAAGCTTATTTTGAGTATTCATGATGAAAGGTAGTTTTGCACCTTAGTAGGATCACACTGAACATAGGCTCCTACTCTCTCACAGAAGCTGGGGGACAGGGGCTATATCCCTTGATAATTACACTTTAAAGAGATGGCTCCCAGACCCTTGAAAAAGATATTCCTGGATTTATATACAGTACAGCTAAAGTTAAATGAAATGCACATAATATACCGGGCAATGTGTAACATGAAATCTTCCAGTACATGCCAGCAAAACACCTTTTGTAATTTTTTCCTCCCATCTCCTTCAACCCAATGAATGAGTACAAAAAGTATACTGTAGAGATGATTTAACAATTCCATTTGCAAAGCTGATATTTCCCATAAATTTCTAAAAACCATTTATTGTGGTGAAATATACGTCATAAAATTTGCCACTTAACCTTTTTTTTTTTTTTTTTTTTTTTTTTTTTTGCGGTACGTGGGCCTCTCACTGTTGTGGCCTCTCCGGTTGCGGAGCACAGGCTCCGGACACGCAGGCTCAGCGGCCATGGCTCATGGGCCCAGCCGTTCTGCGGCATGTGGGATCTTTCTGGACTGGAGCACGAACCCGTGTCCCCTGAATCGGCAGGCGGACTCTCAACCACTGCACCACCAGGGAAGCCCCACTTAACCATTTTTAAGTCTACAGTTCAGTGGCATTAATTACATTCACATTCTTGTGCAACCATCACCACCATCCATCTCCAGAACTTTTTATCAATCCAAAGTGAAACTCTGTACCCATTAAACATTAACTCCCCATCAGAACACTCCCCCAAGCCCCTGATAACCAGTATTCTACCTTCTGACTCTAAGAATTTGACTATTCTAAGTACCTCATATAAGTGGAGGCATACAATATTCCCATCAATTTTTAAAAGCTCTTTACAAAATGTCATTCTATCTCTAATTTTAAATATACTAAGCACTTCTAAACATCCTGAAAGATTAGAAATTTCAAATAAGAACTTAATTGTCTACTATATATACAATATTGTTAAATAAAACTGCACACACACACACATAGCACTGGTTATAATTGAGGTATCTTCTAAATATGGCCATTTTGGCCTTGAACCATTCCCTCCTTACTTCCTTCTCTCTACCACAATACAGTGGGCAAGTATGGGCACATATAATGCTTAGAGGTGGTTGAACAAATTAATATTCACAAGTCCCATATAGAAGGCAAGCTTTCCTATGAATTTCATCACGAACTGTGTAAAATATGATAATTTTTACTAACTCTATTTGTCATACGTTGGCAACCTCTTAATCATCTAGAGACTTGATGTTATCAAATTAGGATTCATTTGTCTATTATATACACTATATACACAGCAAAACAAAATGCATAAAGCTCACCAAAAGTGGTTTTGTCTGGAATTATGCAAATATGAACATATTACCATATTACCTTTTGCATTTCCTTCCCTCCCAGCTCCTCCAAACCACTGAACGATATAGACAGTAGTATACTCCTGACAAAGGAAAAATCAAAATGGAGCTGTTATTGCTAACAGACCTCTCTAAAATGGAGCTGGGAGGCCATTGAAGAAGCGTGACTTATGTACATCCAGCCTGATGGAATCTGACCTTTGAACCACTTATTGTCTTAATGAAGGCATCCAGAACATCTGCCCAATGTTCCAGAAACTCAAGATACTTATCAGACCCTCACCCAAAATAACTCATGACAGCCTATCTCTTAAGGACAATTATTTCCTTTCTTGTGTCAGAGTACAGCCTTTTGCCTTTATAAGCCCCTGATCCTTTCTCTTCCCTGGAACACTCTTTCAGTTTTACCCAAATCTGTGTCTTCCAAATTGCAAATTTTAAGACTCCAAATAAACTCTTTTCTTACATGCAGACTTCTGTGTTTTTTGGTTGACACTGCTCACAGAGGTGGTTTAGCAATTCCATTTCCAAAAGACAGTACTTCCTATGAACTATAGCACAAAGATATTTACAAAGTGATATTTCACTCCCTCTACTTTAAACATGTCCGGCACTTCAAAACATCTAGATAGACTAGATGTTTCAAATAAGGACTTTGCCCACTATATACACAGCAGTCCTGAATAAACCACACACATATGACAACAGTTATGATCTAAAAGTATCTTCTAAATATGAACATTCTGGCCTAGAACCCTTCTTTCTTCTCTGCATCCTCCACTGACCCAGTGAACTATAACACTCAAATTTTCAGGAGACAATCTTTCCTAGGAATTTTAACACAAAGCATACAAAATGTATTACTTTAACATCTATGTTTTTGTCATAAATTTGAGACAGGCTGGAACCTGGGACCCTTTGCTGCAGTGCTTGCACCTGGACAAACGTCTCCTTGACAACAAAATGCAAAGAAACTATAAGGGATTAAAAATAACCATGTCACAATGGAATATTACTCAGAAACAAAAAGAAACGAAATCGAGTTATTTGTAGTGAGGTGGATGGACCTAGAGTCTGTCATACAGAGTGAAGTAAGTCAGAAAGAGAAAAACAAATACCATATCCTAACACATATATATGGAATCTAAAAAAGAAAAAAAATGGTACTGATGAACCTAGTTACAGGGCAGGAATAAAGATGTAGACATAGAGAATGGACTTGAGGACACGGGGTAGGAGGGGAAAGCTGTGGCGAAGTGAGAGTAGCATCGACATATATACACTATTGAATGTAAAATAGATAGCTAGTGGGAAGCAGCCGCATAGCACAGGGAGATCAGCTCGGTGCTTTACCATGACCTAGAGCAGTGGGATAGGGAGGATGGGAGGGAGGCTCAAGAGGGAGGGGATATGGGGACGTGTGTATGCATATGGCTGATTCACTTTGGTGTACAACAGAAACTAACACAGTACTGTGAAGCAATTATACTCCAATAAAGATCTATTAAATAAATAAATAAGTAACTGTGTCGGATATGCATTTGGGGCAAATTATGAACAAGATACAAAAAGACCAAAAACCCAACTGTCACTTCCGAGGAGCCAGGAGCAGAAGCAGGGTACTGTGCATGCACCCTGCACACAGCACCACCAAGGGGGTGGACAGACCATCCAAGCCAGCCTGACCCTGGACCAACCCCCACCCTCACCCCATATAAAGAACCAGTTCGCCCCCCCTCAGGGAGCAAGCAGAGGAAACTGTTATTTGTTTTTGCTCCCCTCTGCTGCAGCAGGAGCCCCAATAAAGCCTTGCCTGAATTTCTTGTCTGGCCTCTTATCAATTTCTATTGATTAAGGAGGCCAAGAACCCTGGTTGGTAACAGACTGGCAACCACTTTAACATCTAGAAAGGCTAGATGCTGTAAACCAGGAATAATTTGTTCATTACATGCACTATTACATACACAGCAACGTAAAACTAAATATATGACCCTAAAGGACAATGGTTAATCTTGCCCAAGAATAAACACACTTGCTTAGACACCTTTGCATTTGCATCTCCTCTCTCCTCCCCCAAACCAATGCACAAACACACACAATGTGTGCTCAAAGAAGTGCTTTGGTCATTCCAAACAAACAAGCAATATTTCTTGTTAATTTGAACAGAAAGATATTTATGAAATGTGTTATTTCACTACCTCTACTTTTAATATATATCAGGCACTTCAGAACATCTAGAAAGACTATATATTTCAAAAAAGCACTTAGCATTGTCAACTATATATAGTGAGGAATAAAATGCACATATGGAACAGTGGTTTTACTATGAAAATATCTTCTCAACATGGCCGGTCTGGCATAGAAGCTTCTTCTCTTCCTCCTCACACCTTCTGCTCCGTGTCCTCCAAACTACAGAACAAACACGGATGTGTGTGGCGCATGATGTGGCTTCTAGAGGTCATCTAACGATTCCATTGCAACAGGTCATTCCAGAAGACGTTCTTATGATTGTTTTAAACAAATGGTTCTGTACAAGTCATGTGATTTCGGGCAACTACTTTACAGCCAGAAGGCCTAGATGTAGCAGAAGGTTTCCTTTGAAAGGTTGGAAGTGAAGAGCAGGTTTTCCATGATCTATGTACAGGCCTTCCATAAATGGCCAGCAAATCTTCCTCAAGCACGGTGGGCACTTCCTCTTGGCCCAATGTAGTACGTTATTCTACCATTTCTGGCTTCCAGTGTCAAGTCCTGAGGGCCACCGCCCCAACCTTAGTTATCATGTGCTCCGTTCACTTCCCGGCCCTGACAGCCTTCATCCACGTTGTTTGGGACCAATCAGTCACGCCAGGTGCTGGATCTGTGCGACAACTTGGCCTGACGCTGAGGTGGCCAAGCTCATGCCAGCCTAGACCAGACTTCCCCGCCCTGCTTACCCTTTCATTGGTCACCGTTGCCCTTGCCCCGCCATGCAAGCCACCCCAAGGCCACGTGTCCTCTGCAGGCTGGTGGGGATTCACCGCGGCCCAACCCAGACAGGGCAGCCTGTATGGCTGGGGCCAGGCTCAGATAGGCCTACAGCCATCAGGTCATGGTGGTGGAGGGAGGAGGTATCATTGGGGGGGACGGGGGGAGGGTAGGGGGACAGTGGGGGGGGTGGGAGGAGCTGTGGCTCTAGGTGTTGCCAGGCTTCTTACCTGCGGTCTGCCAGAAATTGGGGCAACAGTTCAGTTTTCCCCTTTTTAAACAGCAAACAGAGCTAACATAATCAGTGCTAACATAATTAGCACTAAATAACCTTGTGTTTCCACCTCAAAATTTCAGGTTACTCTGAATCCACAGGATCTTAGTCACGGCACTGGGGAGGTGAAAGGAAACACCAGTTTGCAACTATTACATTTTCCTAAATGTTTGGGCTACTTTGGGTTTTCTGTTATTTGCAAAACATCTGAACCGATAAAAGTCTGTCCTTTCTTCCTGGAACAACCTCCCTTTTAGACCAACTTCCCTGTGAAGCCACCATTTGGCAATTCATGTCAAAATCTGATATATAGATACCATTTAACAAAGTACTTTTTTCACGTCTGGTTCCTTAATATATAGAACTAGGGAACAAGTCAGAAAGATATTCACTGCACAATGTTTATAAAAGAAAATAGGAAGGAGCATCATGCTATGTCTTCCAGTTGGGAATTGGCTAAATAAGTTACTGTACATCTACACAACAGAATGTGGTGCAGTTTTTAAGAAGAATGAGCTGGGTCTATGCTCACGTGGAAAGAGCTTCAAGATATTATGTCTTGATGGATAAAGAGAATGGTAGGATGGGCCCATTTGTGTAATAATAAAAACTCTAAAATTGTACGTGCATATGTATAGATGTGTGTGTATGTGTAAGTATATAGGAAAAAGGCTGTAAAGTCATAGTAGGAAGGTTAGAGTGGGAGTATGGTTATGTTTAGTTGTGAAGCGGGGATTTCAACTTTTACTGAGTAGAATATGCTTGTATATGGTTTGTGTTTCATAAGGCTGCATACAGATAATCATTGGGTACATTTTAAAAAATCAAAATCATTTAATGGATTGGTGGTGGTGGTTTTAAAATCAGTCCATAAATTCTAGAATATTCCTCCATTTAAGAGGTAAAATTTACGGACTTCCCAGCTGTCCAGTGGTTAAGACTTCACCTTCCAATGCCGCAGGTGAAGGTTCGATCCCTGGTCGGGGAGCTAAGATCCCATAGGCCTCCCAGCCAAAAAAACAAAACGTAAAACCGAAGTAATATTGCAACAAATTCAATAAAGACTTTAAAAATGGTCCACATCCAAAAAAACACAAAAACTTAAAAAAAGAAAGGTAAAATTTAATTTCCCCCCTCTTGAATGTGGGATGCTGCAGGTTAAGTTGTACTTTCCTGCTCAGAACTGGAATCAACTGTTTTTCTAAGAAGCTCTAGTTTCTTGGAGTGGGAAACAACACATAGACTGAACCCTGGGGGAGTCCATTACCATTAGATTGGTCATTATTTCTTGGCTTTTTCAGTGGGTAAAGTTAGAAATACACAGTTCTTTTGTTTTCAAAAGAGAAAATAGACTATGAATTCACAGTGTAAGAAAAAAAGAGTTATTTGGATGAAGGTGCTTTCATGGTGTAGATGAATATGCAGTTTCCCATTCTCTTTTTTTTCAATTGCCTTTTTAAAATTTAGTTGCTAAGGACACACCATCAAATAATTTTTTTCTTTTGGTAATGAATCTTCTATTTTAGTTGGAAAGACAGAAACAATTATCCTCTCTTTTTCTAATATAGTTACTTGTCTCTGAATCATTCAAATTAAATTGAGCTGTTGCATAACCAAAATTAGTATCTTTTTTGGTCTAGTTAAATATTTTTAAAATAATATTTTTGAGACAGAAAAGTAAAAAGAACAAAAATATTTTATAATCTCAGCCTTCAGAGGATTACTATTAATGTTTTTAATAAAAATTATACATATACATGTCAGAATGTTAACTGCTCATGGATTGGAAGACTCAATATTGTTATGGTGCCAATTGTCTAGGTATGCAATACAGTCAAAACCAACATCACTGCCGTTTTTTTACGTAAAGTGACAAGTGGATTCTATAATTTATATGGAAATGAGAAGGACCTAGAATAGGCAAAACAATTAGAAAAAGAAGAACAAAGTTGGAGGATTTATACCCTCTGAATTAGAGGCCTACTATAAAGCCACGGTAATCAAAGCCATGGAATATCGGCATGAGGATAAATATATAAATCAATAGAAACAAATAGTGAGTCCAGAAATAGATATGCATATGGTTAAATTGCTTTTTGATAAATACGCCAAGTAATTCAAAGAGGGAAAGAACTGTCTTTTCAACAAATGTTACTGAAACAACAAGAAAAACAGTATGAACAAAAAAGTGAACCTTGATCCTAACTTCACACCACCTACCAAAATTAACTCAACATTGATCTAGGCCTAAATATAAAAGCTATAGCTATAAAATGCCTAAAAGAAAACATAGGTGTGAATCATTGCAAAGTTGGTTGCCAGGGTTCAGCAAACTATGGGCTGCTGACCAAATCTGAGCCACTACCTGTGTTTGTGAATAAAGTTTATACAGACATGCTTGTTCAATTATGTATCACCTATGGTTGCTTTCATACTACAGTAGCTGAACTGAGTAACTGTAACAGAGACCCTATGGCCCACAAAGCCTAAATTATTTACTTTCTGGTGAGAGAAAACGTATGCCAAGCCTTGAAGTTAAGCATATGTTTATTACGTGCCTTCCCAGGTGGAAGAAAAACATATGATCTCTGAAAGACTTTTGCACAAATGTTCAGAGCAACTTTATAGACATAATAGACAAAACTGGAAATAACCAAAATGCCCATCAGCAGGTGAATGGATAAACAAAGTGTGGTCCATCTATACAATAAAACTCTGTTCCCCATTCAAAAGGAAAAAACTACTGAACACAAAGCAACATGAATGGATCTCAAAAACGCTGTGCTGAATGAAAGATATAAAAAGCATATGCTGTGTAATTCCATTTATATGAAATTCTAGAATAGGCACAACTAATATATCTTGATTAAAATCAGATCAGGAGTTTCTTGGGGCTCAGAATCAGAGGTTGCGGGTGATTACAAAGGGAACAGGGAATTTTGGGGGGGTGATCTTGACCATGGTGGTAGTTACATTATGCACAACTCATTGTTTGCTTAAAACGTGTGCATTTTATTTTATGTAATTTTTATACCCATGAAGTCGATTTTAAAGTAAAAAAGAAAAAAAAATTTTTTAGATGTTTATTTATTTATTTTATTATTTATTTGGCCGCACTAGGTCTTAGGTGTGGCACGCTGGATCTTCGTTGCCACGTGCTGGATCTTCATTGCGGCATACAGGATCTTTTTTCTTTTTTTTTTTAGTTGTTACATGCGAACTCTTAGTTGCAGCATGCGGGATCTAGTTCCCTGGCCAGGGATCAAACCTGGGCTCCCTGTATTGGGAGCATGGAGTCTTAGCCACTGGACCACCAGGGAAGTCCTGCAAAAGATTTTTAATGAATTAAACTTGAACTCATAAAATAGAAACAAATAGTAAAGCAAAGTCTCACTTTGGGACAATATTGAAATAATCTATGCAGAAAAGGACCACAGGTCTGAAGCCTATTATTGACATAAGCACCTTGGAGACTAACCCTTGATCCCATTAAGTAAATGGTCAGGAATGTGCTGAGTTACCAACTGACAAGCATAAAATAATGTAAATGTGTTGGGTTGTGCTGTATAGATTTCCCATCAACACGCTGGAGACCAGAGACTTGTGATAAGCATATGGTAAACGAGCAGACATATAATTTAAGTCTTCCCTCTAGGGAGGGGCCATAAATGAATACAGACCCTCAAATCAGGAGGGGGAAAAGCATCTGTAGCCTGCAGAGTCCTCACTCTTGTTGGGCCTTATCATCCACAGCCATACAACCACTGGGGACGTCCAGGGAACCAGAACCTAGTACCTTTACCTGTTTACATATTACCACCCTGTGGATGTTTCCATAAACTTTGTTACCAGAGTGTAGGTTCTTGTTTCATTACAGAAGGTATTCAGAGATAAGACATGGAGACCAAGTAGGCAAAGCAAGCATTTATTAACAGACGGAACGCTCTCAGGAGGGAGAGTGGGCAGGCTGAGTTCCTTCTGGCAAGCTGGTTATATGGGGTGTGAAAATGACTGGGCAGAATATTCACTGAGGAGGGTTTGGGGGGTAATTTCCTAGGTTTTGTCCCAGCTCCACCTTCCCAAGGGGAGGAGGAGTTTTTGTCCTTAGTTGGTCTTGCTCGGATCTGTCATGGTGTCAGTGCATGATGGGTACTACTCTGGTTACAATGCTAATTCTATTGAAATAAGGGCATAAAGAGCAAAAGGTTACTTTCTGATGCTAGAGATTCCCACTGTTCTTTGTTTGCCTCTAGGACCCCTGTCATCACAAGATGTATCTTTCCTGTCACATGACTCGTGCCTCCCTTCTCTGCTCATATCTGGCTAACTGCCTGCTCTACAATTTTGCCATCAATGACACCTTATATTCTGTAACACTATCTGTGGGCATCTTTTAAACACATCACAGTCCCCAAATCTGACACCCATGTGGTGTGAATCCCCCAAAACTAAGCCTTTGACAAAAGTGAAATAATTTCAGAGTTGGCAGACTGAGTGCATTCTAATGTATATTATCTCTTAATATTTTAATTGCTAAACAGACACATCATCCTTTATCAAGATTAGACTTGAAACATGTATGCTTCCTTGTCTGCAAATTCATCAGAAAAGCCTAAAGTAGGGCAATGTCATGGTCATAATAGCCCTCACCAGCCTCTGTTTTCTCACAGTTCTGCAGGCTGGGAAGTCCAAGATCAAAGCACCAGAAGATTTGGTGTCTGGCAAAGTCCTGCTTCCTGGTTCATAGTTGGCTATCTTCTCACTGTATCCTTACAAAGCAGAAAGAGTGGGAGAGAGCCCTCTGGGGATTGTTATATAAATGCTCTTTATCATGTTGAGGATGTACTCTACTATTCCTAGTTTGTAAGAGTTTTTATGATGAGAGGGTGATGGCTTGTTTTTCAAATGGCTTTTCTGCATCAATTAACTGATCAAGTGGTTGGTTGTTTTTTCTGCATTCTCTAAATGTGATGCTTTACATTCATTGATTTTCTTATGTTGAGCCATCTTTGCATTCCTGGGATAAATGCCAATTGGTTATGGTGTCTCATCCTTTCAATATGCTGCTAGATTTGGTTTGCTTCTATTTTGTTGAGGATTTTGCATTCACATTAATAAGGTATATTGGCCTGTAGTTTTATTTTCCTGTGCTGTCTTTATCTGGCTTTGGTATCACAGTAATTCTAGCTTAACATGAGTTAGAACATGTTCCACATCTATCTGTGGGGAAGGGTTTAAGAAAGATTGGTGTTAATTCTTCTTTAAATAACTGGTAGAATTCATTGCTGAATCTATCTAGTCCTGGTCTTTTCTCTTTTGGGAGGTTTTTGATTATTGATTCAATTTATTTACTTCTTATAGGCCTGTTCAGATTTTCTATTTCTTCTTGAGTCAGTTTTGGTAGTTTGTGGATTTCTATGAAGTTTTCCATTTCATCTAGGTTATCTAATTTGTTGGCATACAGTTTTTCATAGTGTTCTCTTATAATCCTTCTTATTTCTATGTGGACAAGAATGTTGCCAGTCTTATCAGTAAACAAAGGATGTTGTGACCATCAAGCCATCAGCCACTACAGGCGCCCCAGAAGGTGTACCCTGAGGGGATTTAGGATGGAGAAAAACAGGATACTGGCCCTATATAGTTAAGGTGGATATCAAAGGAATAATTTCATTAAGCCCAGACTCTTGCATCTTCCCATACTTGGAAAGTGCTAAATTCATTAACCTGAGCTGTCTGATTTTTCTTTAATTAATAGTAATCTTTTGATGTTTGACAATTTGGTTTTTTGAAAAAACTCCTATGTATCCTGGCTCTTCCCTTACCTCTTTGGAAAAGTCCCCCGGAGCTACCTGAGAGGCTGTATCCAGGCTTAAGTCCTCAGTAAAGCTCCAAATAAAACATACTTCTCAACTTTCAGGTTGTACATTTTTTTCAGTTGACATCTATAAGGGTAGTAGTAATGTTCCCACAATCATCCCTGCCTTTAGTGAGTCTTCTCTATTTTTTCCTTGGTTAGTTTAGCTAAAGATTTGTCAATGTTGTTGATCTTTTCAAGTAACCAATTTTTTTTTACTCTGTTGATTTTCTCTATTTTTTGTTGGTTTTCTATTCTCTATTTCCTCTATCTCTGCTCCAATTTTTATTTTTCCCTTCCTTCTCCTGACTTTTGATTAGTTTTAGGAACTTTCTCTAGTTCCTTAAGGTATAAAGTTTGGTTATTTATTTAAAACATTTTCTCTCTTTTAATATAGACATTTACAGCTATAGATTTCTCTTGGAGCACTGTTTTTGCTGCCTCCCATAAGTTTTGGTATATTGTGTTTTCATTTTCATTTGTCTCAAAGTATTTTCTGATTTCCCTTGTGATTTCTTCTTTGGCCCAGTGGTTGTTTAAGAACATGTTGTTTAAGTTCAACATACATCTGAATTTTCCAGTTTTCCTTCTGTTACTGATTTCTAATTTTATTCCATGTGTCCAGAGCATATACTTTCTGTGATTTTAATCTTTTTAAATGTTTTGAGACTTGTATTGTGGCCTAACATATGGTCTATCCTGGAGAATTGTTCCAGATGCACTTGAGAAAAATGTCTAGTCTGCTGTTTTGGTAGGAAATGTCCTGTATATGTCTGTTAGATCTGGTTGGTTTATACTATTGTTCAAGTCCTCTATTTCCTCATTGCTTTTCAGATTAGTTGTTCTATCCATGTTGAAAGTGAGGTAGTAAAGCCTTCAACAATTATTACAGAATTATCTGTTTCTTCCTTCAATACTGTCAATTTCTGCTTCATATATTTTTAGCTCTGTTGTTAGTGTGAATATGTTTATAATTGTTATATATTCTTTTTTTTTTGGGGGGGGTACGCGGGCCTCTCACTGTTGTGGCCTCTCCCATTGCGGAGCACAGACTCCAGACGTGCAGGCCCAGCAGCCATGGCTCACGGGCCCAGCCACTCCACAGCATGTGGGATCCTCCGGGACTGAGGCACGAACCCGTATCCCCTGCATCGGCAGGCGGGTTCTCAACCACTGCACCACCAGGGAAGCCCAATATAATTGTTATATATTCTTGAAGGATTGACCCTTTTGTCAATATACAATGGCCTTCTTTTTCTCTTGCAACAGTTTTTGACTTAAAAACTATTTGTCTGACATTAGTATAGCCACCCTAACTCTCTTTTGGTTACTATTGGCATGAAATATTTATTTTTATCTTTTTCATTTTCAACTTACTTGTGTCCTTGGATCTAAAGTGAGTCTTTTTTAAAAATTTAATTAATTAATTTATTTTTGGCTGTGTTGGGTCTTTGTTGCGGTGTGCAGGCTTCTCTTGTTGCGGAGCATGGGCTCTAGGCATGCAGGCTTCAGTAGTTGTGTCATGCAGGCTCAGTAGTTGTGGTGCACAGGTTTAGTTGCTCCACAGCATGTGGGATCTTCCTGGACCAGGGCTCGAACCCATGTCTCCTGCATTGGCAGGTGGATTCTTAACCACTGCACCACCAGGGAAGTCCTAAAGTGAATCTCTTATAGAGAGGATATAGTGAGATCATGGTTGTTGTTGTTATTTTTAATCTATTTTGTCACCCTCTTTTTTTTTTTTTTTTTTTTTTTGTGGTACGCGGGCCTCTCACCGCTGCGGCCTCTCCCGTTGCGGAGCACAGGCTCCGGACGCGCAGGCCCAGCGGCCATGGCTCACGGGCCCAGCTGCTCCACAGCACGTGGGATCCTCCCGGACCAGGGCACGAACCCGTGTCTCCTGCATCAGCAGGTGGACTCTCAACCACTGCGCCACCAGGGAAGCCTGTCACCCTCTTTTTAATTGGAGAGTTTAATCCATTTACATTGAAAGTAGTTATCGATAAGGAACTCCTTACTCTATTATTTTGATATTTGTTTTCTCTGTCTTTTTTTTTTTTTCTGGTTGTGCCTCAATTTTTCCATTACTCCCTTCTTCTGTTTTTTTGTTTTTTTAATGGTGTACCATTTTTATTCCCTTCTCATTTCCTTTTCTGTGAAAATTTTAAAAGTTATTTTCTTTGTGGTTACCTTGGGGGATTACAATTAGACTCTTACACTTATAACAGTCTATTTTGTATTAATACCACTTTAACTTCAATGGTATACAGACACCCTGCTCTTTTACAGATCTTTCCCTCCCCCTGTCTGTTGTTGTTATCACAAATTTCATCTTTACACATTGACTTTAAAGTCAACTTATTTGTAGCTGTTAATCATATCTACAAAATACCTTCAAGGAACATCTTTTATAGTGTCTGACCAAACAACTGGGTACCATAGCCTTGCCAAATTGACACATAAAATTTAACCATCACAACAATCACACCAACAAAAAATTATTCAAGATAATAATAGTTTTATCCTATAACTTAATGTTGGATTCATAATCAGCAATGTTTTAATCTTCCATTTTCCCTTAAATAAAATTTAGTTGTTCTATTTTGATTTATGCTAACAGAAATGATACCATAAATGATATGCTGAAAAATTCCTTCTGAATGAATTCATTCATTTGCTTTCATTTTATGGACTTTTAATGAGCACTTATTATGTACCAGATAATGGAAATAGGAATATATAATGATAATGAGAGGGTGGCAATGATGATTTTATTAGTAATAGTAGTTTTAAACTTTTTTAAGTACATACTATGGGTCAGGCACATCTTATTTAATATAATACATAAAAAATCGGTCACTGATCTCAAGGTGCTCATAAGCAGTGGGAAAAGACAAATGAAAAAAGAGACAAAACGCAGTATAATAAGCGTTATGGGCTTCCCTGGTGGCGCAGTGGTTGAGAGTCCACCTGCCGATGCAGGGGACACGGGTTCGTGCCCGGGTCCGGGAAGATCCCACATGCCGCGGAGCGGCTGGGCCCATGAGCCATGGCCGCTGAGCCTGCGCGTCCGGAGCCTGTGCTCCGCAACGGGAGAGGCCACAACAGTGAGAGGCCCGAGTACCGCAAAAAAAAAAAAAAAAAAAGCGTTATGCTGTAGATAAAGATGGAACCACCTGACTTAACATGTGAATAGACATTAGCCAGGTGAAGACGAGGAAAACGACTTTTCCAGATAGTTGGAGCAACTATGCAACAAATGCAAATTCCCAAGTCCTGATTTAATATGGTATTATTATCTCGATAATAATATAGCCTCTGGAAAGGCTGGAGATCAAGGGGGCAGAAATAAGAATGGTTAGCTAGGCAGGGGTTACTTCCCTGGAAAGTTACCACAAAAGTGTTTTTTCTCTCTGCCATTGCAGGCTTCCAGAGTTCTCCTATGGCTTTTGAAAAAGATCCAGTAAAGACTGGTATAAAATCAACTGTCTAACCCCAGAGTTGTTTTTCACAGTTGACAGTGCTGAGAACTATATATAATCCTGAGTTCTTATGTTATAAGGTACTTTGTGGCTGCTAAAACTCCTCAATAGGTAAAGTAGTGACAATGTGTATGTGTTTTCAAGATAGGAATGTCGATGATAGGTTTGGAAAACGGTACAATAAATTGGCATTGGGTAGTGTCAATTTTGTTAATCATATGAATAACCCTTTAGATAAAATAGTAAAAACCATTTATTGAGCATGTACTGTGTGTTCAATACTCAGCACTTAAAATGGATTTATCCATGTAATTTAATCCACACAACAATTCTAAGAGGCTACTTTTTAATCTGTGCCATGCATTATTGGTAATTTCACTTTATAGATGAGGGAACTGAGGCATGGATAAGTCTATAAGTAGGGTTCAATCATGAAAATAGAAACTGCTCCAGGTATTTCAAGCATAATGGTATTTAGGACAGAGAATTAGGTGCTTAAAAGCCTTTGGAAGGGCTGAAGGAGCTAACGTCACATTAATTTTCATTTGTGCCACTGCTTCTATGGTTGGTCCAGAGAATAGAGAAGTTGCTGCTGCTGCCACCCAAGAGCCAGAAAAGTTCAGAAAAGCACTGTTGACTGTCTACTGAGGCAGAAACTGGCAGGGAAGCAAGCCAAAGCCCAAGCAAAAAACACCGAGCAATAATTTATGTCTTTCTGCCACTTTCCAGATCTCAGGAAATACATGCCACTTGACAAAATGTAAATGAATCCAGAACACTGGTGGTAAGGGCATCTGGGAAATGTAGTTCCCAGGATTCCAGTATGCCTTGGGGAGAGCTGAGAAGGGTATGAGAATGAATGCTATTATTAGTTTTCTATTGTTGCCATAAAGTTACCACAAACTTAGTGGCTTAAAACAATACCCACTTATTATCTCACAGCTCTTTAAGTCAGAAGCCTAGTGGACTCAGCTGGGAGCACTGTTTAGGGTCTCATAAGACTGGAATCAAGGTGTCAGCCTGCCAACACTCTGGGGAAGAATCTGCTTCCAGGTTTGTTCCAGGTTGTGGGCAGAATTCATTTCTTTAGTATGGTTTTCATGTGGTTCCTTCCATCTTCAATCCAGCACCCGTGGTTTGGGTCCCTCTTATGTATGAAATCTTTATGAATTTCCTTTCTGCTGCATCTCTCTGACCTGCTATTTTGCCTTTAGGGGTTCATGTGATTATATTGGGTTCACCTGAAAAACCCAATCTAATCCCTCCATCTTAAGGTGAGTTGATTAGTAAGCTTAATTATATTTGCAAAATCCCTTTTGCCAAAGATGTAACATAACCATGAGAGGAATACCAGGGGACAAAGATCATGGGAGTCAGAATTCTGCCTACCACAATTCTCACTGGAAGAAACTATCAAACAAAAAAATTCCAACACAAAAGGTTAAGAGATTTGCTCAAGATCATCCATGTTATTCAGCTTTATCAATTTTAATAATAATAACTACAATGTACCAAGTGTCTACTATAAGTCTGGAAATATTCAAGGAGGTGTCTCCCTACTATCCCATGTATTTTTTAAATCAAATATAGACAATATATATATATATTTTTTGCGGTACGCGGGCCTCTCACTGTTGTGGCCTCTCCCGTTGCGGAGCACAGGCTCCGGATGCGCAGGCTCAGCGGCCATGGCTCACGGGCCTAGCCACTCTACAACATGTGGGATCTTCCTGGACCGGGGCACGAACCCGTGTCCCCTGCATCGGCAGGCAGACTCTCAACCACTGCACCACCAGGGAAACCCCCTAGACAATATTTTATAAGAACTGTAAATGGAGTATAACCTTTAAAGATTGTAAATCACTATGTTGTACACCTGTAACATTTAATACTGTAAATCAACTATACATCAATAATAATAAATAATATAAAAATCAAATAGCAAATTGAGAATCTTCATAGTACTTCATATACTGAGTTATGAGAATTAATTTAAATAACATGGATAAGTGCTTAGTGCAGTGTCCGGGACAATTAAGAACTCAAAAAATCCTTTGTTGTTATTATTCCCATTTAAGAGACAAGATCATCGTGGCTCTGAGAGGTGACCTAACTTGTCCAAGACTACATGGCTAATAAGTAACACAGCACAATTTTGAATACAGATTGTCCAATTTCAAATGTGGAAATAAATGGGAAAAAATGCATGTAATGAACTTAATTGACATAATGCCTGGTAAATATCAATTCTTATTAAAATGGCACACAAGATACCCAATCACCCTAAATAGGCATGATATTTCTAAAGGCTACTTACTCACTATTGACTGAATTAAGTCTAAATTCCTTATCTGGCTCCAGTTTACTTGCCTCACACTCCCTCCCACACCATCCTTCTCTCTCAGCAACCCTATACATACCCTTCAATTATATTCAAAATTGTTATTTTCTCAAGAGATCAGATTTGTGGTTAAGAGAGGTGTGGGGGGGCAGTGCTGGGCACGGAGGGAAGCAGTGGAAATCAGATGAAGCCGGTCAAAAGGTACAAACTTCCAGTTATAAGATTAATAAGTACTAGGAATGTGACATAACAACACGTTAAACACAGTTAACACTGCTGTATGTTATATGTGAACGTTAAGAGAGTAAATCCTAAGATTTCTCATTACACACAAAATTTTTGTTCTGCTTCTTTAACTTCGTACTTATATATGATGAATGTTCACTAAACTTATTGTGATAATCATTTCATGATGTATGTAAGTCAAATCATTACGCTGTACACCTTAAACGTATACAGTGCTGTATGCCAATGATATCTCAGTAAAACTGGGAGAAAAAATTTTTACGCAACAAAAAAATTGTGCAAAGATTGGCAACATTTTACATTTTCCCTAGTGTTTGATGTAAAACAGCTGGATTCTCACATCTGTTTCTGCATTCAATCTGTTGCAAAAGACATGTCAATTTTCTAGAAGCTTCTGGAAAAGTCCATTGAACACTTGTGACTATGAGAATGAAAAAGGCCAATAACATCTTCCTATTGTTATGAAAATAGAATGACCTTGTAGACCTCCAGGGATCCCTGGACCATATTTTGGGAACAGACTGGGTTAGAGTAGGTTTTTCTGTTAATGACCTATTTCTAGATCGTCCGACCTTGGCTCATTTTTCTAGTAGCCAGTAGTTATAAGCAGGCAGCTCCACCCTCCATGATGAGGAGGCCTTAATCGAACTAGCTGATGGTGATATTTCCTGCACCCGGTACAGTGAGGGTACTTAACTATTCAATGAACCCAGGATAATCACCAAAAGTGTGGTTATTCGGCCGCAGAGTAGGTCTCATTAAGTCTGATGCAGCCTAGCTTGGCAGATCCCTGGGTCGATTTAGGAAACTCGAGAGAACACAATGGGGCCATGACCCCTCGCCTGGGTTGCAAAATTTAAGGAGTTGTCACAAACCTCTGAAAGCAAGATCAATTATATTTTATTGTAGTGTTTTAAAAATTCAAATGGGTTAGCCAGTGCTTGCGGACGGGCCGCCTGTTTTTGTAAATACAGTTTTTTTAATAGTGATCTTCGGAAAACTTTCAGTCGCTCGAAGTAGAGGCCCAGCTCAGGCGCTTGGTCGCGTAACCCGCCGGTAGGTCTAACGTCCTGACAAAGAAGCTCGGGAAGGCGAACTTTCCACACCCCTCAGCAGACTTCCACTTCCCCGCCGCGTTCTCCCCGCCCCCTTCATCCGCTCGTCTCTGATTGGCTGGGCTGCCGCAAGTGCGCGCTGCCATTGGCCGGAAGTCCATCGGGGCTGGGCGCAAGGGAAACTTACCTCAGCTGGTTCGCGAGGAAGCGTTATTGTGCTCGGCGGCAGCGGTTGTCGGCAGTAGCGGTTGTCGGCTGTAGCGGTTGTCGGCGGTTGTCGGCGGTTGTGGGGAGAGAAGCGGTTGGCGCGGCGCCGCACTAGGTACGTTGGGGCCGGGCGAGAACCCTGCGCGAGCGACAGTTGGCCGGGACGGAGGTTTCTTGCGCGCCGCGCGCCTGAGTGCCGGCCCCCGGAGGCCTCGGAGCGCCGCGCGAGCCGGGCGGTTGCGGCGGGGTTGACTCAAATGTGTCCGCGGAGTCGTTGGGGATCCGACCCGGCCGGCAAGACAACGGCGAAGAGCGAAAGGACGTGTCTCCACCCGCTGTCCGAGCGGGTGGTGGGCGGCGGCGCGGGCTAGTCGGGGCCGCGTAGGGACGTTGCCTCAGGGTTTGGTACTCGCCAAGTAAGTAAGTGGAAGCATGGGGCCCTACCGGACTACATTTACAGACTAACGGAGAAAATGTAGTAGTCCTCCGCGCAACTTTGGGATTCCGTCGCCAGATTTCCAGGAGTTTCAGTTATAATTTATCTGAGGAAACCAGGTGCCAGAACAGTTAAGTGATCTTCATCAGGCGGTGGGGAGGCTTTCCTTGATGTACATTTTATGCAGAAGGTACTAGAACATCAGGGAAAACAGAAAATTCCGAGCCTTTAATGCCCACATGCCTTTTTAAAGGAAACCGCCTGGAGCACAAACGTGTAATGTACACCTGTGGAGCTCACCAGTGTTGGGATGCTGTGATTGAAGGATGAAAGCCGTGTAACGGCAGGCGTGGTTCTTTAACACAGTTTATTTTTGAGGAAGTTAAAAAGAAAAAAACCATTTCCTGCTTGTCGCCCTTCCCTCACCTACTTTCAATTTTGGCAAGTTCAAGAATGTGTCCTGTACAGAGGAAGCAATTATTTTGCTTTGTCTCTCTGATTACAACCTTGCTGTGCTTGGAAAACTGGCTTGGAAAACTGACTTCCACCTTTCTGTGATACTGTGTTGAAGATGAAGTTTCCAACATTGTAAGCCAGCATGTGTTGCTTGCTTTGTGACGAGCCGGTATTTACTGCTCTGAAGACTCATAGATGGTCAAGACCTAGAAAAAGATGATCATACTGAGTAATTCATTAGGAATAAAATATTAAAAAATAGAAGAATTATGTGAAACCCACTTAAACAGGCTGTTATGCTAGATTGGGATTTCATACTCTTTTATTATGATTTTGTCATATATTGTAGCCAGTAAATGACTGGCGACAACTATTTGCAAAACAAATGGGGAAGAACATTCAAGATAAAAATAATTTATATCACAGGAAAGCTATTGAAAATACAAAAATGAATCATCTGGCTGAAGGACTGATTACATTGAGTTCAGCTCTTGTGAAGTATGTCTTCTTAGTTCGTTCATCCTTCAATACATTTTTGGAAATGTTGAGTCTGACCGTAATCAAATTAATCTACTTAACTCTCAGTCTTATCTGCAGATTTGTACAGACTACATCCTAAGATTGACTTCTGCCTCAACAGAAATGCATGATTTGCATCTTTTAAGAACTGGTGTATCTAGGTACATCTTGAATTTTCAGCTGTTTATCTTATTGACGCTCATACTTCACCTCAACCTTCAATTCTGCTGTATTTCCTTGCTACTTAACATCTTGAATTCTGGTATGAAAATATTGCATGATCCCTGCATCTTTGCATGTGCAAATCATGTAGTTCTCTTATAGTGGGTGTGTACAGATGTATTTCATTTTATATCAAATTTTAAATAATATATCGGATACTTGTTAAAAATAAACTGATTTTAAGTGCACAAGAGTACTAGTTCTCATTAAGTTGAGTGAGATTATATTAAAATACAAAGAAACATATTCTTCTATCTTATTTTGTCTCATATCCTTACATCGTTTAAATACTTATTCTGTTCTCTAAAGCTTAATTAAACCTTGACCCATATCTTTAAAATGCATTACTATAGACTCAGGTAACTTCGTATCCTTTTTTTATCTTTACCAATCTAAGTAGGACAGAAAGATTGTAGTCAGGTAATATCTAGAGGGAAGTAAACATAACTGTTTGGGTAAGGGAGATAATTGGATATAATGTGAATTTTTGAATTTCTGATTAAATTTCTAGGGATATAAGGGGTGTTTGTATACAGATCTTATTAAATTTAACCATTAATTATATAGAGGCACTATATGTATCTACTAAATGTGGTATCAGTATACCTTTGAAGTTCTACTGTGTATAGTGCTGCTGATATGAAATAGCTTATGGTAAAGCTATGGCAAAAGTTGCTGAGGCCTGTTCTGGTACTCTTTATTAAGGAAAAAATAACCCTGGGTGGCTTTCCAGAGGTTCATTTTTATAAGTTGAGTATTCATTTAGGCAGCATTTAATAAAACTTCTACATGAAAAGCATCTCACTGAGGATATAAAAGTAAGACAAGTCTCTGCCCACAAATATCATGACTAAAATATGAATTTCTAATGGGAAATTCAGATAAGGAAGTAGTTCTCTTGGGGGAAGTCTTTCTCTGAAGAGATGATCTTTAAACGAGACCTTGAAGGAGTGGAGAATAAGGGAAAATGTTGGTATATGACTGTTCTGATGAATTTGAAAAAAAAGTGAAGGATAGGTTTATAGGAAATTCAGAGATAAAATTTAATAGCTTCAGGAAAAAGGAAATATAAAAAAGATAATGCAGTCGTGATTCTCTGGTTATGTATTTGCTTGTAACAACTCAAGTATTGATTTAATTACAAATGTGATGAAAAGATGTATAGGGTATAGAAAAGAGCTAAATCCTCATCTGTATGTATAGGACCTTGATAGTGGCCAAAATTTGTAATTCAAGAAATACTACTGTGAATGTATTTTAAAATACTGAGATTAAAAAAGAAACAAGTTAGTTTAAAATGATTGTTACTAGGCATTGAGTGTTGACAAGCAACTACTTTATTTCACTATGAGCATTTTATGCTGCTTAATTTTTTTTTTTTTGGTGGTACACGGGCCTCTCACTGTTATGGCCTCTCCCGTTGCAGAGCACAGGCTCCGGATGCGCAGGCTCAGCGGCCATGGCTCACGGGCCCAGCCGCTCCGCGGCATGTGGGATCTTCCCGGACCGGGGCACGAACCCGCATCCCCTGCATCGGCAGGTGGACTCTCAACCACTGCGCCACCAGGGAAGCCCTATGCTGCTTTTATACCACTACATCGATAAAATTTTTTTAAGTAAAAGCAAAATTCTACTACCACTTAGAAGATGCTAATGCTGCTGGTCCATGGACCACATTTAGAGTAGTAAGGATTAGTTCATGCTCATTATAAGATTGTCACCTGGCACAAGTTGGTCATGTTTTGTCCTTTTGTTGACCACTATATATCCCTTAAAGGTAACATTGTTACTTCATAATATCTGATTTGTACTTGTGATATGAGATTTGAGTCTTACGATCCTGGGTTTAAATACTGGCTCTGAACTGTGTTTTTCTGAACAAGTTATACAACCTAGCTTAGATTTGTTTTGGTGTAAATGTAAAATATAACAGGAATTGTGCTTTATTTAGTATTGATATGTATAATGTATTAAGGTAATATCTCAGCAACAAGCATCACTAGAGATAGAGACATTTTGTAATGAGAAAAACCAGTCCAGCACCAGGAATAGAGAAAATAAACTCAATCAGTATGTACCCATGGCTTCAAACTATATACTGTAAGGGGGGAGAGACAGTGATTCAGTTAAAAGAAATAGACAAATCATAGTGGAATAGACAAGTTGTGGAATCATAGTGGATCACTCTGAACACACTCCTGTTTTAATAGCTGGAAGATTATAAACAACACAGCTAAGAAATTTGAACTAGTTGGCGTCGACATAGAATAACACTGTACCCAACAATATTGGAATACAGGTTTTGCTCAAATACACATGGAGCTTTTGAAAAAATTGGCTGTGAAACTAGCCTCAACAGATAATACAGGATGGAAATTATTCAGAGGACATTCTCTGATTACAATGCAATTAAATTAAGCTAACCTTCAACAACAAAACTGCAACTTGGAGATCTGCAATTGCCTGGAAATAAATGTATTTCTAAATAATGCACAGATCATAGAAGGAATTATAATGGAAATTAGGAAGTATTTTGAACCAAGTAATAAGAGGGCTTATCAGAATTTGTGAGACTTGACAAAGAGACAGGACTTAGAGGAAATTTTGTAGCTTTAAATGCAAAAAAACAAAAAGGACTGAAAAAAATTTGGGTTTTATCTCAAGCTGGAACAAAAATCAAGCCTGAAGAAAATTGAATCATAAAACTAACAGGAAATGATGAAATAGAACACTGCATACAATAGAGAGTCAGGAAAGTCAGAATGTCAATGCTTTGACAGTATTGATTAAATGGATAAATTTCTAGTAAGAGTGACCAAGAGAAAGAAAAACAAAACATGTCAGTAATATCAAGAATAAAAAGAGACAACACTACAGATCCTGCATGTATTACAAATGTAATTAGAGAATATTATGAAGAACTTTGTAAACTTGAAATTCTGTTAAATTTTGAAATTTTGTGTGAAAAAAAAAATTAACAGAAAAGTAAAATATGAATGATTCCTATATCTATTTTTAAAAATTCAATCATAATTGAAAACCTTTATCACTAAGTTAACTCCAAGCCCAGATGGCATTGTGATGAATTATTTCTAACATTTAAGGAAGGAGTAATACTATTTGCAGACAGAAACTCTTCAGAGAATGGAAAAAGACTTTCCAGTTTTTTATATGAAGCCAAAATAACCCTGATTTCAAAACCTGATAAAGGAAAAGAATGACTCATCTTTCTCATAACATTGATACAAAGTCCTAAACAAAATGTTAGCAAGTTGAATACAGAAACATGAAGCAAAAAAATGGGCATATTATGACTGACTGAGGTTTCTTTCAGAAATAAGCTAGGTTTAGTATTTTAAGAGATCAACCAATATGATAGAAGTTAATTGAAAAAATGAGATTATATTATCTAAATATATATGAAAAGGATAAAATTGAAAATGCATTAATGATAAAATCTGGGAATAGAAGGGTATTTTATTAATCTAATATAGAGCATTTGTAAAACGTATAGCAAAAATCATAGTGGTGTTAGTGAAACCACACACTCCTTTCAAGATTGGTAATGAGTGAAGGATGCCTGCTAACAGCATACCCATTCATAGCATACTGGAGGTTCTAACTAGTGCAATAAGAAAAATAAGGCTTAGCAAGAAAATTATGACACTACATAGAAAGTTCAAAAGAACTTACTTGGTTTAATAAGTGAATTTAATGAATTAATTGGAGATACGATCAATAAAAAAGCACTGATTGTATTTCTGTATGATACCAGGCAGAAAAATGAAATTTTGAAGTGATGCCACATAGAAAGTATTAAAAAATGAATGCCTATGTCAGTAATGGGATAGAGGAACAAAAGACATGAAACATATAAAACAAAGTAAAATGGTAGCCAGAAATCCAGCTATATCAATATTAATGTCAAGTGTGAATGGATTAAACAATCCAGTCAAATACCAGATTGTCAGACCAGAGGAAAAATAGCATCCAACTATATGCTGTCTGTAGGAGACACACATAGATTGAAAGATACAATTATGTTGAAAGCATAGAAAAAATCATGTGAATAGCAACTATAAGAAAACTAGAGTGGCTATACTAATTTAAGACAAAATAGACTTTAAAATAAATATTAGAGGTAAAGAGGGACATTTTGTAATAAAAGGTGCAGTCCCTTAGGAAGTTATAACAATTACAAACATGCCACTAACTAGCGCCAAAATATATGAAGCAAATATTGACAAGAATTGAACAGAGAAATAGAAAATTTCAACAATAATAGTTGGAGACTTCAGTACAACACTTTCATAATGGAAAACTAGGTGAAAGATCAATTAGAAAAGACTTTAATAACGCTGTAAATCAACTAGACCTAAGAAACATCTTTGGAACACTCAACCAAACAAAAGCAGATTATATTCTTCTTAAATGTACATAGAAAAATTTCCAAAATAGACATTATGCTAGGCCATAAAACAAACCTCAACACATTTTAAAGGACTGAAACCACAACAAACTACATTCTATGACCACAGTGGAATGAAATTAGAACCTAAGAAGAAGAAATTTGAGAAATTCACAGCTATGTGGAAATTAAACAACACACTCCTAAATAATGAGTGAGTCAAAGGAGAAATCATGAGGGAAGTTAGAAAATACTTTAACATTAATGGAAATGAAGACATAACATACAAAACATTTTGGGTGCAATTAAAGCTTTTCTTAGGAAATTTGTTGTGATAAATGCCTATATTTAAAAAGAAGACTTCAAATCAATAAACTGACTTTTAATCTTAATGCAGAAAGAGGAAACCTAAGCAGAATGAAGGAAATGATTAGTAAAATCAAGAAAGAAAAAAATAAAATTAATAAAATCAAAAGTTGTTTTTCAAAAAGATAACAAAATTGACAAACCTTTACCTAGAGTGACCATGAAAAAGACTCAAATTACTGAAATTTGGAATGAAAGGGTGCATTACTACTGATCTTGCAGAAGTTAAAAAGATAATAAGAGACTCCTATAGAACGATTCACTTATATACTGATCAGTTTTATAGATGAACTAGACAAAATTTTTTTTTTTTTTTGTGGTACGCAGGCCTCTCACTGTTGTGGCCTCTCCCGTCGTGGAGCACAGGCTCCGGACATGCAGGCTCAATGGCCATGGCTCACGGGCCTAGCTGCTCCGTGGCATGTGAGATCTTCCCACACCGGGGCACGAACCCGTGTCCCCTGCATCGGCAGGCGGACTCTCAACCACTGTGCCACCAGGGAAGCCCTAGACAAATTCTTAACAAGACCAAAATGAACAAAACTGACTCAGGGAGAAACAGAAAATCTGAAAAGCAAGTAAAGAGATTGAATTAGTACACAAAGAAAAACTCAGATGGTTTTCGTTGTTGAATTCTACCAAACGTGTAAAAATACCAATTTCTTACAAATTCTTCAGAGAAATAGAAGAGGAAGGCACACTGCCCTGATCATTCTGTGAGGCCAGTATTATCCTGGTAACAAAATCAAAGACACTGTAAGAAAATGACAGAACAATATCTCTTATGAATATAGGTGCAAAAATTGTCAACAAAGTACTAGCAAGTTGAATCCAGCAACGTCATGACCATGTAGGGTTTATCCCAGGAATGCAAGGTTGGTTTCACATCCAAAAATATATTAATGAATGTACCATATCAATAGAATAGAGAACAAAGCCATATGGTCATGTTAATGCTGAAAAGGCATATTCTGACAAAAATCCAAGGTTCCTTCATGGTAAAAAAAAAAACAAAAAAAGAAGTAGGGTTAGTTGGGAAATTTTTTTTAACCTGATAAAAGGTACCTGTGAAAAATCTACAGTTAACGTTATGCATAATGATTAAAGACTGAAGGTTTTCCTCCTAAATAGGGAGCAAGACAAGGATGTCCACTCTTGCCACTTCTAGTCTACATTGTACAGGAGGTTGTAGTCAGGACAATTAGGCAAGAAAATGGAATAGATTGGAAAGGAAGAAATAAAACTGTTGACAAATGACATGATCTTGTATGGAGGAAATCCTAAGGAATCTGCAAAAAGCTATTCTGAGATGAGAAGATCAATAGAGTTGCAGGATGCAAGATAAATATACAAAATTCTATTGTATTTCCATGTACTTGCAGTGAAAAATTTTGAAGTTTCATTAACAATAGTATCAAAAAGTGCAAAACTTTAACTCTGAAAAGTAAACATTATTGAAAGAAATTAAATGTCTAAGTAAATGGAAAGACATCCCATATTCATGGATCAGAACACTTGATAGAATGAAGGTAATTGCTCCCTAAGTTGATCTAAAGATTCAACACAATCCCTATTGAAGTGCCATCTGGCTTCTTTGCATAAGTTGTTAATCTGGTCCTAAAATTCATATAGATATTCCGAGAACTCAGAATAGCAAAAACAGTCTTGAACATTGAGGACTCACACATCCTGAATTCAAAACTTACTAGAAAGCTATAGTAATCAAGACAGTGTGGTACAGGCATAAGGCCATACCTATATATCAGTGGGATAAAATTGAGAATCCAGAAATAAACAATAAACCTTCACATTTATATAGACAATTGGTTTTTTTTTTTTTTTTTTTTTGCATTACGCGGGCCTCTCACTGTTGTGGCCTCTCCTGTTGCAGAGCACAGGCTTCGGACGCGCAGGCTCAGCGGCCATGGCTCATGGGCCTAGCTGCTCTGCAGCGTGTGGGATCTTCCCAGACCGGGGCATGAACCTGTGTCCCCTGCATTGGCAGGCGGACTCGCAACCACTGCGTCACTAGGGAAGCCCTAGGTAATTGGTTTTTGATGAGAGAAACAAAACAATGAGGGAGAAGGAATGGCCTTTTCAAAAGGTGCTGGAACAGCTCTATGTCCACATGCAAAAGAATAAGTGTGGACCTTCTCCCTCACTTTATTACAAACACACATAAAAATTAACTCCAAATGTATCCAAGAGGTAAAACAATAAAATTTTTAAACAGAGATAAATCTTCATGACCTTGGATTAGGCAGTGATTTTTTTTTTTTGGATATGACACTAAAAGCACAAGCAACAAATGAAAAAGTAAATTGGGCTTTATCAAAATTTAAAACTTTAGTTTCTCAAAGTATACCATCAAGAAATTGAAAAGACACCCACAAAATGTGAGGAAAAGTTTGGAAATCATGTCTATAGGGACTCAGATCTGGAATATATAAAGATGTCTTACAAGTCAACCATGAAAAGTCAGATAACCCAATTTTGAAGTGGACAGATGAGCTGAATAGTCATTTCCCCAAAAACAATATACCAGTGGCCAATAAGCTCATGAAATAATGCTCATCATCATTAGCCATAAGGGCAGTGCAAATTAAAATGACAGTGAAGTCATCACTCACACCAAGATGCAATACTAAAACAGACAGATGATAATGAGTATTGATGGATGAAGAGGTGCTAAAATTGGATCCCTCATACTTTCTTGGTGTGAATGTAAATTGGTCCAGACCCTTTGGAAAACAGTCTGTTTCTTAGAAGGTTAAATGTAGAGTTACTGTATGATCAGCAATTCCATCCTTGGGCATATACCCAAGAGAAATGAAAACCTGTTCACACAAAAATTTATACGTGAATGTTCATAGCATTATTTATAATAGCCAAATCTGGTTCTTTAGCAAGATGTGAATATCCAGAGTTATTCTTGAAAGTACAGTTTACCCTTGAACAACATGAGTTTGAACTATGCAGATCCACTTATGTGGGTATTTTTCAATAGTAAATATTATAGTACTACATGATCTGCAGTTGAATCTGCTGATGGAGAATTGTGGATATGAAAGCATCATAACCACATATATGAAAGGCCAACTGTAAGTTATATGTGGATTTTCAACTGCACGAAGAGTTGAACCCCAAACCCTATGTTCAAGGATCAAATGTGTGTGTGTGTGTGTAAATATAATGTAAGAGTAAAGTAAAACCTGGGATATAAAGTTCTAAATTCAGTGAAAAGAAATCTCTTGACCTCAGTGGTTAATGAAATGTTAGCTGAAAAATGCTTTTAGGGAATGTTTAAATATACTAGGCTCCACAGAATTGTAAAGCATTTGTAGACCTTAAAAAATAGGACATTTTCAGGGCTTCCCTGGTGGCGCAGTGGTTGAGAGTCCGCCTGCCGATGCAGGGGACGTAGGTTCGTGCCCTGGTCCAGGAGGATCCATGTGCCGCGGAGCGGCTGGGCCCATGAGCCATGGCCGCTGAGCCTGCATGTGTGGAGCCTGTGCTCCGCAACGGGAGAGGCCATGGCGGTGAGAAGCCCGTGTACCTCAAAAAAAAAAAAAATAGGACATTTTCATACTAAAATGACATGGAGATAAACATAAATAATAAAATGTAAAACATAACAAGTTATAAAAATCAGAGGGCATAAAACCAAATGTAAACTAAAGCTTTAATGTGTCATTTACAATAAATGTAATTGGATTAAATTCTCCTATTAAAAGACATTCATTAGTTTAAAATATTTTCAATAGGTTTTATAAGAGACATCTAAAAAAAGTTGGTGGGATGAACAGCAATATATTCAGCATGAGTTTCATCACCAGATAAAATAGAATAAAAGGGACAGATTAGATTATGTTTTTACAGTTTAAAATTAATAGGATGCTTTCAAACAATTACAGGCATACCTTGTTTCATTGCACTTCTCTTTATTGTGCTTCGCAGATAGTGTGTTTTTTACAGATTGAAGGGTTGTGGCAACCCTGTGTTGAGCAAGTCTGTGGGCAGCATTTATCTAACAGCCTTTGCTCATTTGTGTCTCTGTCACATTTTGGTAATTCTTACAATATTTCAAAACTTTTCATTATTATATTGCTATGGTGATCTGTGATCAGTGGTCTTTGACGTTCCTATTGGAATTGTTTTGGCATTTTTTGGACAATAAATTATTTTCAAATTAAGGTATGTACATTGTTTTTTTAGTCTATTGTACACTACACTACAGCATAAATAGCTTGTATATGCCCTGGGAAACCAAAAACTTCATGTGAGTCACTTTATTGCAGTATTTGCAGTGTCTGGAACCTAACCTGCAGTATCTCCTAGGTATGCCAGTATACATCTGAGGGAAAGCAAAATTACTTCCCTTCCTGTAACTATATCCTAAAATCTAGATGGATTGAGGATGTAAATTATAAATGACAAATCTTTAAGACTTGAGAAAATGTAGATGACCTGTTTTTCTGACCTTGTGCTGCAGGACAGTACCACGATTCCAAAGACCTCTGTGAAATGTGGCTTATTTGCAGCAAAGGACTCAAGTCTAAATGTCAGGATGGTGATGCCAGTGATCCCCCAATTAGACTGAGTTGTTGCTTTTTATGCTCCCAGTAATAAATTTCACTCACCCTCACTACAACATGTAAACTATTTCTTCACCTTTTAGGCAGTTACCAGTACAGTTGACCCTTGGAATTATTCTTTTTTTAAAATTCTTTTATTTCTATAGCTCTTTTTTTTCAGACTTCATTTTTTTAGAGTAGTTTTAGACTCACAGCAAAATTAAGAAGAAGATACAGAGATTTCTCATATATCCCCTGACCCCCACATGCATAACCTCTCCCATTATGAATATCCCCCACCAGAGTGGTATATTTGTTATAATTGATGAATCTATGGATCATTCTCTTCTTGATGTTGATTCTGATTAAATGGGTGTATTCAGTTTGTGAAAATTCTTTTAACTGAACACATGATATGTGCACTTTTCTGTAGGTACTTCAGTAAAATGTTTGGAAAAAAAAAAAACCCCAAAATAAAAAAATTAAAAATTGATCAACCTTGCTAGAGAAAAGATTTGGTTTGTCTTTGGGGAATATTACAAATACTGTATTCATGAAAAGGCTATCAAATATGTAGTCATATAGAGAAAATAGAGTTCTATTTTGTATCAGGCCCTTAATGAAAATGTGCTATTTTTCTGGATTTCCTGATTTTTATGTATACATAACAGGTTTTTGCAATTTGAGTTTGTGATATTTTTTCTTTTTCTAAATATTCACTTAGCCTTCAAGTCTAACAAATCCTGGAACTGTTCCTGGTCAAATGATATAGTGAATGAAAAAACTACAGTAAATGAAAACTTTGAGTAAGAAAATAGATAAGGATAAATCAGATTATTCAGGTAGCTTTGACTGGGTTATTTGCACCTTAAAATGTCTTAGATTCTGTCTTCGAGTTTAATAAGTGCTCTATAGTTTGTTAGGTAACTGGTCTATCATGTATTATATAATTTTTTTTTTTTGCTTGTATTATGCCTTTAAGTGCCTTGTAATTTGGCAGTTTTCCTTTCTTTTAAACCATTTACTTACCTATGGTTCAGATCAGGCTTGATGTGGATACTGAGAAATAAATACTAAAATATTTTTCCCTGCTATGTAGTAGATTTTTCTTAAATTAATAGAAATAATTCAGAATTAAGGATGTATTGAAACCTAACTTGGCTTTCTTATTTGAACTAGCATCACGTTGTGTATTTTAGTGCTCATTTCATACTGATGATTGTTGAGAATTACTCGTGCAGTACCATTAATTTGGAAATTTGAACATTAGGAAAGCTTTAAAAAGGTGCCACGGTATGTAGAAAATGGAACATTCCACACAAAACATTGTTTTTTGTTTTTATGAAGAAATGCAACTTAATCTTTAGATTATCTAAAGTATGGCCTACTTGGATTATTTAAATCAGAACTTAATGGTTATAGTAGTGAGGTGATATAACAAAAAGTGGCCAGATAAATTATCAGACTTAGTATCAAATAGAGGCTTACTGACAGTATAAATTTTGACTTTATATAGAGTTATAGAACAAAATTTAAATTATCAATAACAGATGAAAATGGGTATATTTTTCAATAAAAATAATTATCTAAATCTGGTAAGATTAGTTACGGCATTATTTTAATATTGTAAGTAAATGTTAACTTTTGTCTGCTAGAGATATTCATTTAAATATGGTATCTTAAATTCTAGGATATGAAAGATGGCAAGTCCAGATAGAAGTAAACGGAAGATTTTAAAAGCAAGAAAAACAATGCCTGCAAGTTGCCGGAAGCAAGCAGAGATCCTGAATAAGTCAAAGAATGTTGAAGCACTAAAAACAGCAGCAATTGGGAGTAATGTGTCAAGTAGTAATCAGAATTCAAGTACTGATGTCATAAGTAGCAAATGTAGACATTCTGAAAATGATGCTTCCTCTTTGGACTCTATAAAAATTTCAGTATGTGCACCAAAAAGTAAAGTATTTTCTCAGAACTTAATAAAACCACTAGAAATTGTTGATTCGAAAACAAGATTAGAATACACTGAAGAACAAGTTGTGTACTCTTATGAAAAGCCAAGTAAAACAGTAGAATCTCCCAGGAAACTCTTTACACAAGACGCAAAAGATTCACAAAACACTTTTGAAAGCCATTTTGAATGTCAGGCAAGTGTAACACGATCCATTTTTGAACATGAAGAGGATTGTAATCTGAAATCCATTTGCTGTCCATCCAGTGTATTGAGTGGTGTAGTTCAGATGTCAAAGTCTACAATAACCAATACCTTGGATGATAAGAGAACTGACAAGATAGTTTCCTATTTAGAAACAAACTCCAATTCTGAGTTTCGTGATAAAAGACAAAATAACACTTTAACTTTAAATTCAGATATCCCTTTTGTGCCTGTTGATAAAATACCTAACTTGGTAAATTCAGTCATTTCTAGTAACTGTGCTGCTGACATTTTGAAAAGTGAAGAATCCTGTAGAACCTGTCATTCCAGCATTTTAAGTTGTGAAAGTACAGATGCAAAGTGGCTGTCCTCATTTGACACTGATAGTAATAACAGTAAGTGCATACTTACGTATCTCTTGGAGAAGTTAGAATAGTTACTTTGCTTTGGGCAGTTTCATAATCTCAGAAACAGTAGAGTACACATAGACAGGAAAACAGTAAATGATAATTATTTCAGAGTATCTTATTTCTGAACCATTCTTGGCGGGGAGGGGGAATGGTATCCTCTATGTCCAAAGGGAAGTAAATTCTGGCAAAGAAGGAATCAATCACTTTCCTTTGAAAGTACAACAAAATCAAAAGGTGGTTTATAGAAATTGCTTGGTTTATTTCATTTACACCTTTTCTTTTTTTTGAAGTTTTATTAAATTTATTAATAAGGAGGCTAGTTGAAAGGCAGAGTGGGTTTTTTAAATAGTTGAACCCATTTCTTTCCATAGAATTGGCCTGTATATCACATGCCAAGTGTAAGCGGATAGATAATAAGAATACATACAGGTTTGTGTGTAAAGTGAGAAACTCATCAAATAATTAACCAATGAAGTTCTAGGGTTATAAAGTTATTAAAATAGCACAAGTAAATTTCATTAAAAGGGTGTTTTTGTAGGTTAATGAAATATAAGAAAAACTTGATTTACTAGGATAAATTGTATTTGTGTTCTTATGTATGCTACAGAGTGATCATTTAACAAGGTGAATTTTAAATTGCTTAAAAATAATAGTAGGATCACCTATTAAAAATATGTAGGACTGCCTAAGTAACTCTAAAAATAATGTAAGACCACCAAGTAAATAACTGTAAACAGAAGATCAAATGCTGTAATTTATTGTTTTTGTTAGTATTAAGTGTATATTAAATACTCTGGAAGGAAAGTATATCTGAGACCAGGACTAAAATACTCTTTTTTTTTAAGGATTAGTTTGTCAGAATTTTTTATACATTTTCTAAAAAATACTGCTGTGGTCACATTTTAGTTTTTTAATTTGCTTAGGGGTCCCTAAATTAGAGAATTCCCCTGTTTCCTTCATTAGAAGGAGTATTTTTCTGTCTCATCTTTCCGTCTCCCCAAGGCCATAATCAAAAGAAGAGGATGTTTTCAGAAATCAAAGAAAATGTTAAGCGTGTGAAAACTTCAGAGCAAGTTAATGAAAATATTTCTCTAGCTCTGGGAAAGCAAACAGCATTGCTGGAACAGGTAAAATATTGGGCTTAAATATTTGCTTCAGAAACTTTTACTTTTGATTAGTAAAAAATGGTAAAAGTTAATTGATCTAAACAATGAGTACAGATAACTTTCATGATGCAGGGCAGGTATATGAAAACTGAATTATTAGCAGGTGGAGATATTAGGGAAAAATAATTGTTTACATCACCAAAACATCTCTAGATCCTTCAAAATGATCCTATGCAGAGTAACCTACAGAATCACATGAAGGTAGAGTGCTGTGGTAGAAAGAGAATGGGCTTTTTAGTCAATATTATGCTCAAATCTCTTCAAGTCAGACACTACATGACCTTGAGCTTTGTGAACAATTCTGTCTCTTTTGTACTGGTCATGGCGTTCTTGATCTACAGCTATAGCTGTTTATTATCACAATTGACCACTACTTCATAGACCCAGGCAACCCGGAAGTTCATTACAAAGTCCTGCTACATTCAGGTTTACTTGCCCTAATTTCCAAGAAATTAGGGAAAGGTTTACTTACCCTAATTTACACAGATATGGTGCATTATCTGACGTTTTGCTTTTATAGCATCATTAAGTGTACTTTTCTTTTTCTTTTTGCCCCATTTCATCTCATTGTACTACAGTTTCCATTAATGTCTGATCAACTCTGACTTTAAGTGTAATGAGCTTCAATTTTAGTAGGTCCTGTATCAGGACTTGTTTTGATGATCATGTTTTGCTATTTTATTACCACTGAAATGCCACAACTAAAAGTCATTATGTGATAGATTGTCGTCAGCTATAGTGGACAAAAAAATGTCCCAATCCAAACTATCCTGCTGTTTCAGAAACAAAAACACTGTTTCTAAAACAGGCCATTACAATTACATAGTTACATGTTATATCAACATATATTCACATAATAAATGGAAACCATTGAAAGACTCATGCAGAATCAGCTTAAAAGGTGAGTCAATACTTCCCCTTTCTACTTCTTATTTTCTTCTGCAAGACCAAAGGAGACATTAATAAAAAAATATGTAAATATTCTATTGTTTGCAGGGATGGGGTAGTGGAATTATGTTAAACATGGATCTAGCTTAAGAAGTTGGGGATTGCAGCTGTGTTACTCTCAGTGATTAGTAGCTGATTTCAGAAATAAGTTCTGATATGGACATATAAATACAAAATTTAATCTTTGAACATTTTAATTTCACTGGCACAGAAAAATCAGGGTTTTCATTCACCACTATTATCTACCTCACAAAAAACTTGGTCCAAGTTGACACAGAATATGGTCCTTGCCAGTGAGGTTGAAGGAATGCAGTTTATTTGTTATCCTCCCCCACCACTACCACCAGAAGTTTCTTACATTGTCGGGTGACAGCTTGGGTTTTAGCTAATTCCTATCTTTTATCTATCTCTCAGTAACTAGCTCTCCCTCACTTGGTATTTTAATTCCTGTCTGAACAGTTAACTCTCTAAACCACATCTGTTTGTTTTTCTTGTTTGAATCCCAGCGGAATAGGGCCTCTCATTCTGACATTGTTCTTCCTTACTGAGAGAGTCCCAGAGCAGTTAACGCTTATCTTTTGAGGTTTCAGAAGGATCTTGGCCTGGTTGATTCCAATTAAATTACTGAAGTAGAGGGGTTTTTCTTCCGAAGTCCAAGTTGTTAACCCTACCCACCATTGCAGAAAGTTGAGGCAGATAGGGGATATATATATATGTATATACACACACACATACACACATAATTTCCAGTTTTTCTCCAATCTTTAGGCCACTTTGCCTACCATCTGCAAATTGTAGCTAGGACTTCATCTGATTCCATAATTTTTGACACATTACCATCTGCAGAAGATATTTATGAGGTATTTGGTGGAGGTTATTGTGTCTTCCTTCTGTATGAAGACCATAACCACTAAATGAGAACAAGTGTGTACTCTACACTAGAGGATGCATGCCTTGGAGGGCAGTTAATCCAAAGTAACCAAGTTTTAAGAGTCTGCCTCCATCTGAATCACCAGGAGTACTTGTTTAAATTGTGGTGTCTTCAGCTCACTACTAATTGTTTTAAGCTTCTCTTTTCTCAGACTTAGCCGATAAGAATCATTAGTGGTGCCAGGCCTCTTTCCAGGCCTCTTTTCAGGAAATTGGTGGATCAGGGTAGGTCCTAGGAATTTGTGAATTTAACAAGTATTCCATATGATTCTTCCTTACCAGGGAAGTTTGATGAACACTGTATGGCTTTTGCTTCTTAGCAAAACAGTATTTCCATATTCAAAACAGTTAAATATGTATTCCAAGATTCATCAGGGTATGAACTTCACGTATTGACCTCAGCCAGTGAACTGGCAAGCATGCAGTAATCCATAAAAACCACACATGGGGACAGGTAATGGCTGTCAGTAAAAATAGTATGATTTTCTGAGCACTTATTTACATAATACATATGCTTTGAGCAGTTATTAATCAGATATTTAAAAGTTGTGAGAGTACAAATGACAATCATGTCTAATAATGTTGAGAAACCACTGTAGAAATGTTAATGAAGCATTACGGAAGAAATCGAGTAGATGATAGTGTTGAAGATCAAGAACAATAGGGAATGAAAAGGAAAAACCTTGGGAATAATCAAATAAAATTACTGAATATGACTAATCATCTAGGTGACATCAGTATAAAGGAGTTTAACATAGAAACTATGTGCTACAGTTTTGAGCACCAAGAAACAAGATATTATGGGAAGATATAAATATTACTAATAAATACCTTAAATATATCATGACAGAATTTGTTATTAAGAGAGACTACCTACTCTGTTGTGAAAGTTGCTAAAAGGGGCATATACATTGAGCAAACACCTGCAGTGGATATTTCTGAATGTATGGCTCAGCAAAGCCATCATATCAGTAGGCATTGAGATTAATTATGCTACCTGAAAATAGGCCAACCTATTTTCTGAAAACTAGCCAGATAATGAAATTCATTAATGTTTCATGTGCTAACTACTGTAGTCTGATAGAATAGCATGCATTATGCCAGATAGCATTAGTCACATAATTGCTTTTTTCACTTTAACAATAAGTCATCCCCTCCCCCTGCAAAAAAAAAACTAAAGGAGATTATCTTGTATATTTATTTCTTTCATTTCAATTCAGTGTTTTCCATTTTATGGAGCTCTTATGCATATTATCTTTTTATGTTCTTATGAAAATCCTATGAGCATCACTTGTTCAACATTGTATGACATCTACCCATTTGTGGACCAGGAAAATGAAGCTCAGAGATGTTGTGACTTCCCGAAGGTCATATAGCTTGTTAATGGTGGGGTCAAGGCTCAAATTTTCATAATTTCCTTTCTGTCTACTACAGATCAACCAGCCATTTTCACTGGGCTCTGGTTTTCAGATAAGTGGAGTCCCTTTTTATAGAATACTAGGTTTCAGCTATGGTCATTAAAAAGTATAAATGGGATATATATAGACTTTTACTATTCCTTTAATTTGTATTATGGAATTCAACCAAAACTGTAGGAAACTAAAATTAGCACTAGGAGAATAAATTTAATTTCTAACTTACCCATATATTTAAATATTAGATGTGTTCTGCTGAATTTGCTATTTAACTTTTATAAACCTTATTGACATAGTAATATAAATACATAAATAAAGAACCTTTTGTTAGTTACAATAAATCCAGAAAAGAGCAAAGCTGTTTTTAAGAAGTAGAAAATAAAATTGCTTTTAAATTTGAAACGTGGAGTGTTTTGGTTTTTATTTTAACATTCTAGGTCGGACATTTGATTCGACAGGAGATCTGTAGTATAAATTACAAACTATTTGATAACAAACTGAAAGAATTGACTGAACGCATTGGGAAGACACAGTGCAGGAGTAAACATGAAGCAATAGCTGATGAACTCTTCGTAAGTTTCTAATTTCATTTTATTTCATTTGAGTCCTTTTAAAAAGTAGAATTTAATGATATTTTACATATTAGGAAAGGAAAACAGTAAAGGTGGACCCAAATCTGATCCCTGGCCACAACCCTGATGTGCTATACCATTGGTAATATAAATTATTATATCTCAGCTGTATTGGCCCTTGAGAAATACTTGTAGAACCATCAGCCATTCTGTGTCAGTTCAAAATATATTCTATATTAGAGCTTGTATAACCTGTTTCAAACTTTCTTTAGGTTTTTTGTTTTGTTTTACTCTTCTAGGGTTACTTGCTAATTGGTGTTTCTACCAACATTAATTTTATTATGGACCAATTAGAAGTTTGATTTTCTTAATCTTCTATTCTTGAACATCTTATAGTAGATCAAACCTGATTTAAATGTTTGGCTTACATAAGAATTTCTCATTTATTTGGTGGATGCCTAAGTCTCACAAAATTACATTGGCAAATATTTTTCTCTCCATCTCTATATGATATATTATTTGGTACTCTGGTTTTGTATTTATTTGTTTTTCTCTTCTAGACAAAAATAAAAAAACTTCAAAGACGTATTAAAACGGTAATGTTATCTCATAGGAATTGTGTGGAACCAAACGTGGTATCCAGCAATACAGCTTGTAAGGTTGGTATAAACGTATAGGAGTTTTAATAACTTACTTGCCCCACATTATAAGTAGTTGGATTGTAAGAGCAGAATATACTTCCAATGAAGACATAGGTTTAAAAGACAATAAATTTATACTTAGAATGTTCGTCTATCTCTGGAGAAGATACCCTCAGATAGCCAAAAGTAAATGCCACCTGTATTTATTTCATAAAGTGAGTAGAGAGGTGGTTTGTGATTGCCTGTACTGCCTCCCTCCCCGCCATTTTATCATGATGAAAAATTTCAAACATAGAAAAGCTGAGAGAATTTTACAGTGAACGCTTGTATAATCAACGTCTGACTTCTACCTTTACTCTTTTAATATATTTTTGTCATGTATCTGCCAGCCTACTCATCCCCTAAGCCATGTTCATATTTGGTACAGTCATAAGTACTAACGTATTTTGTATCAAAATACACTTTGCAGTGTACACTTCCAAAATATTTCAGCATGGGTATCATTAAGTAGAGTTTAGTATCTGTTTATATTTTTTATATAAAATTTAAAATAGGGCTTCCCTGGTGGCGTGGTGGTTGAGAGTCCGCCTGCCGATGCAGGGGATGCGGGTTCGTGCCCCAGTCCGGGAGGACCCCACATGCCGCGGAGCAGCTGGGCCCGTGGGCCATGGCCGTTGAGCCTGCGCGTCCGGAGCCTGTGCTCCGCAGCGGGAGAGGCCACAACAGTGAGAGGCCCACGTACCGCAAAAAAAAAAAAAATTTAAATTAATCATAAGTATACATTCACTGAATTTTTTCTTATGTCTTTATTCCCTTTAGTATCATATTTGCGCTAGCCTCAATAAATCAATTGGGAAGCATTTCCTTCCCTGTTTTCTGAAAGTTTGTGCAAGATTTTTATTACTTCCTTAAATGTTTGATAGAATCCACCTCTGAAAACTATCTGGGTAAGGACCTTTCTTTGTAGGAAGACTTTTTCCTGAAAATGTAATTCTTTCATAGGTATAAAGTAATTCAGATTTTCCTATTTCATTTTGTGTATTAGTTTTGTAAGTTATCTTAGCAAGGAATTTGTCCATTTCATCTAAGTTGATGATCTTGTTGGCATAAAGTTATTGAAAAAATTCCCTTGTCCTTTTAACCTTTGTAGATCTGTAGTGATATACTCTATTTCATTTCTGATACGAGTATAATCTGTATTTCCTTTTTTTCTTTCTTTCTTTCTTTATTTTTACATCTTTATTGGAGTATAATTGCTTTACAATGGTGTGTTAGTTTCTGCTTTATAACAAAGTGAATCAGTTATACATATACATATGTTCCCATATCTCTTCCCTCTTGCGTCTCCCTCCCTCCCACCCTCCCTATCCCACCCCTCCAGGCGGTCACAAAGCACCAAGCTGATCTCCCTGTGCCATGTGGCTGCATCCCACTAGCTATCTACCTTACGTTTGATAGTGTATATATGTCCATGCCTCTCTCACGCTTTGTCACAGCTTACCCTTCCCCCTCCCCATATCCTCAAGTTCATTCTCTAGTAGGTCTGTGTCTTTATTCCTGTCTTACCCCTAGGTACTTCATGACATTTTTTTTTCTTAAATTCCATATATATGTGTTAGCATACGGTATTTGTCTTTCTCTTTCTGACTTACTTTACTCTGTATGACAGACTCTAGGTCTATGCACCTCATTACAAATAGCTCAATTTCGTTTCTGTTTATGGCTGAGTAATATTCCATTGTATATATGTGCCACATCTTCTTTATCCATTCATCCGATGATGGACACTTAGGTTGTTTCCATCTCTGGGCTATTGTAAATAGAGCTGCAATGAACATTTTGGTACATGACTCTTTTTGAATTATGGTGTTCTCAGGGTATATGCCCAGTAGTGGGATTGCTGGGTCATATGGTAGTTCTATTTGTAGTTTTTTAAGGAACCTCCATACTGTTCTCCACAGTGGCTGTATCAATTTACATTCCCAGCAACAGTGTAAGAGGGTTCCCTTTTCTCCACACCCTCTCCAGCATTTATTGTTTCTAGATTTTGTGATGATGGCCATTCTGACTGGTGTGAGATGATATCTCATTGTAGTTTTGATTTACATATCTCTAATGATTAATGAAGTTGAGCATGCTTTCATGTGTTTGTTGGCAGTCTGTATATCTTCTTTGGAGAAATGTCTATTTAGGTCTTCTGCCCATTTTTGGATTGGGTTGTTTGTTTTTTTGTTATTGAGCTGCATGAGCTGCTTATAAATTTTGGAGATTAATCTTTTGTCAATTGCTTCATTTGCAATTATTTTCTCCCATTCTGAGGGTTGTCTTTTGGTCTTGTTTATGGTTTCCTTTGCTGTGCAAAAGCTTTGAAGTTTCATTAGGTCCCATTTGTTTATTTTTGTTTTTATTTGCATTTCTCTGGGAAGTGGGTCAGAAAGGATCTTGCTGTGATTTATGTCATAGAGTGTTCTGCCTATGCTTTCCTCTAAGAGTTTGATAGTTTCTGGCCTTACATTAGGTCTTTAATCCATTTTGAGCTTATTTTTGTGTATGGTGTTAGGGAGTGATCTAATCTCATACTTTTACATGTACCTGTCCAGTTTTCCCACCACCACTTATTGAAGAGGCTGTCCTTTCTCCACTGTACATTCCTGCCTCCTTTATCAAAGATAAGGTGACCATATGTGCTTGAGTTTATCTCTGGGCTTTCTATCCTGTTCCATTGATCTATCTTTCTGTTTTTGTGCCAGTACCATACTGTCTTGATTACTGTAGCTTTGTAGTATAGTCTGAAGTCAGGGAGCCTGATTCCGCCAGCTCCGTTTTTCGTTCTCAAGATTGCTTTGGCTATTCGGGGTCTTTTGTGTTTCCATACAAATTGTGAAAATTTTTTTTCTAGTTCTGTGAAAAATACCAGTGATAGTTTGATAGGGATTGCATTGAATCTGTAGATTGCTTTGGGTAGTAGAGTCATTTTCACAGTGTTGATTCTTCCAATCCAAGAACATGGTATATCTCTCCATCTATTTGTATCATCTTTAATTTCTTTCATCAGTGTCTTATAATTTTCTGCATACAGGTCTTTTGTCTCCTTAGGTAGGTTTATTCCTAGATATTTTATTCTTTTTGTTGCAATGGTAAATGGGAGTGTTTTATTGATTTCACTTTCAGATTTTTCATCATTAGTGTATAGGAATGCCAGAGATTTCTGTGTATTAATTTTGTATCCTGCTACTTTACCACATTCATTGATTAGCTCTAGTAGATTTCTGGTAGCATCTTTAGGATTTTCTATGTATAGTATCATGTCATCTGCAAACAGTGACAGCTTCACTTCTTCTTTTCCGATTTGGATTCCTTTTATTTCCTTTTCTTCTCTGATTGCTGTGGCTAAAACTTCCAAAACTATGTTGAATAAGAGTGGAGAGAGTGGGCAACCTTGTCTTGTTCCTGATCTTAGTGGAAATGCTTTCAGTTTTTCACCATTGAGGACGATGTTGGCTGTGGGTTTGTCATATATGGCCTTTATTAAGTTGAGGAAAGTTCCCTCTATGCCTACTTTCTGCAGGGTTTTTATCATAAATTGGTGTTGAATTTTGTCGAACGCTTTCTCTGCATCTATTGAGATGATCATATAGTTTTTCTTCTTCAATTTGTTAATATGGTTTATCACATTGATTGTTTTGTGTATATTGAAGAATCCTTGCATTCCTGGAGTAAACCCCACTTGATCATGGTGTATTATCCTTTTAATGTGCTGTTGGATTCTGTTTGCTAGTATTTTGTTGAGGATTTTTGCATCTATGTTCATCAGTGATATTGGCCTGTAGTTTTCTTTCTTTGTGACATCCTTGTCTGGTTTTGGTATCAAGGTGATGGTGGCCTCGTAGAATGAGTTTGGGAGTATTCCTCCCTCTGCTATATTTTGGAAGAGTTTGAGGATAGGTGTTAGCTCTTCTCTAAATGTTTGATAGAATTCACCTGTGAAGCCATCTGGTCCTGGGCTTTTGTTTGTTGGAAGATTTTTTATCACAGTTTCAATTTCAGTGCTTGTGATTGGTCTGTTCATATTTTCTATTTCTTCCTGATTCAGTCTTGGCAGGTTCTGCATTACTAGATATTTGTCCATTTCTTCCAGGTTGTCCCTTTTATTGGCATAAAGTTTCTTGTAGTAATCTTTCATGATCTTTTTTATTTCTGCAGTGTCAGTTGTTACTTCTCCTTTTTCATTTCTAATTCTATTGATTTGAGTCTTCTCCCTTTATTTCTTGATGAGTCTGGCTAATGGTTTATCAATTTTGTTTATCTTCTCAAAGAACCAGCTTTTAGTTTTATTGATCTTTGCTATCGTTGCCTTCATTTCTTTTTCATTTATTTCTGATCTGATTTTAATGATTTCTTTCATTCTGCTAACTTTGGGGTTTTGTTGTTCTTCTTTCTCTGATTGCTTTAGGTGCAAGGTTAGGTTGTTTATTCGAGATGTTTCCTGTTTCTTAAGGTAGGATTGTATTGCTATAATCTTCCCTCTTAGAACTGCTTTTGCTGCATCCCATAGATTCTGGGTCATCGTGTCTCCATCGTCATTTGTTTCTAGGTACTTTTTTATTTCCTCTTTGATTTCTTCAGTGATCACTTCGTTATTAAGTAGTGTATTGTTTAGCCTCCATGTGTTTGTATTCTTTACAGATCTTTTCCTGTAATTGATACCTAGTCTCATAGCATTGTGGTGGGAAAAGATACTTGAAACACTTTCAATTTTCTTAAATTTACCAAGGCTTGACTTGTGACCCAAGATATGATCTATCCTGGAGAATATTCCATGAGCACTTGAGAAAAATGTGTATTCTATTGTTTTTGGATGGAATGTCCTATAAATATTAATTAAGTCCATCTTGTTTAATGTATCATTTAAAGCTTGTGTTTCCTTATTTATTTTCATTTTGGATGATCTGTCCATTGGTGAAAGTGGGGTGTTAAAATCTCCTGCTATGAATGTGTTACTGTCGATTTCCCCTTTTATGGCTGTTAGTATTTGCCTTATGTATTGAGGTGCTCCTATGTTGGGTGCATAAATATTTACAATTGTTGTATCTTCTTCTTGGATTGATCCCTTGATCATTATGTAGTGTCCTTCTTTGTCTCTTCTAATAGTCTTTATTTTAAAGTCTATTTTGTCTGATATGAGAATTGCTACTCCAGCTTTCTTTTGGTTTCCATTTGCATGAAATACCTTTTTCCATCCCCTTACTTTCAGTCTGTATGTGTCTCTAGGTCTGAAGTGGGTCTCTTGTAGACAGCAAATATATGCGTCTTGTTTTTGTATCCATTCAGCCAATCTGTGTCTTTTGGTGGGAGCATTTAGTCCATTTACATTTAAGGTAATTATCGATATGTATGTTCCCATTCCCATTTTCTTAATTGTTTTGGGTTCGTTATTGTAGGTCTTTTCCATCGTTTGTGTTTCTTGCCTAGAGAAGTTCCTTTAGCAGTTGTTGTAGAGCTGGTTTGGTGGTGCTGAACTCTCTCAGCTTTTGCTTGTCTGTAAAGGTTTTAATTTCTCCATCAAATCTGAATGAGATCCTTGCTGGGTAGAGTAATCTTGGTTGCAGGTTTTTCTCCTTCATCGCTTTCAATATGTCCTGCCACTCCCTTCTGGCTTGCAGAGTTTCTGCTGAAAGATCAGCTGTTAACCTTATGGGGATTCCCTTGTGTGTTATTTGTTGTTTTTCCCTTGCTGCTTTTAATAGGTTTTCTTTGTATTTAATTTTTGACAGTTTGATTAATATGTGTCTTGGCGTATTTCTCCTTGGATTTATCCTGTATGGGACTCTCTGTGCTTCCTGGACTTGATTAACTATTTCCTTTCCCATATTAGGGAAGTTTTCAACTATAATCTCTTCAAATATTTTCTCAGTCCCTTTATTTTTCTCTTCTTCTTCTGGAACCCCTATAATTCGAATGTTGGTGCGTTTAATGTTGTCCCAGAGGTCTCTGAGACTGTCTTCAGTTCTTTTCATTCTTTTTTTCTTTATTCTGCTCTGCAGTAGTTATTTCCACTATTTTATCTTCCAGATCACTTATCCATTCTTCTGCCTCAGTTATTCTGCTATTGATCCCATCTAGAGTGTTTTTAATTTCATTTATTGTGTTGTTCATCATTGTTTGTTTCATCTTTAGTTCTTCTAAGTCCCTGTTAAGTGTTTTTTGCATTTTGTCCATTCTATTTCCAAGATTTGGGATCATCTTTACTATCATTATTCTGAATTGTTTTTCAGGTAGACTGCCTATTTCCTCTTCATTTGTTAGGTCTGGTGGGTTTTTATCTTGCTCCTTCATCTTCTGTGTGTTTTTCTGTCTTCTCATTTTGCTTATCTTACTGTGTTTGGGGTCTCCCTTTTGCAGGCTGCAGGTTTGTAGTTCCTGTTGTTTTTGGTGTCTGTCCCCAGTGGCTCAGGTTGGTTCAGTGGGTTGTGTTGGCTTCCTGGTGGAGGGTACTAGTGCCTGTGTTCTGGTGGGTGAGGCTGGTCTTGTCTTTCTGGTTGGCAGGTCCACGTCTGGTGGTGTGTTTTCGGGTGTCTGTGGACTTACTATGATTTTAGGCAACCTCTCTGCTAATGGGTGGGGTTGTGTTCCTGTCTTGCTAGTTGTTTGGCATAGGATGTCCAGCACTGTAGCTTGCTGGTCATTGAGTGAAGCTGGATGCTGGTGTTGAGATGGAGATCTCTGGGAGATTTTTGCCGTTTGATATTATGTGGAGCTGGGAGGTCTCTTGTGGACCAGTGTCCTGAAGTTGGCTCTCCCACCTCAGAGGCACAGCATTGACTCCTGGCTGCAGCACCAAGAGCCTTTCATCCACACGGCTCAGAATAAAAGGGAGAAAAAGTAGAAAGAAAGAATTTGTAGAAGTAGAAAGAAAGAAAGAAAGGAGGGAGGGAGGGAGGAAGGAAGGAAAGAGGGAAGGAAGGAAAAAAGAAAGAAGATAAAGTAACATAAAGTAGATAAAATATAATAAAGTTATTAAAATAAAAAATAATATTAAGAGAAAAAAATTAAAAAAACAAAAGACGGATGGATAGAACCCTAGGACAAATGGTGGAAGCAAAGCTATACAGACAAAATCTCACCCAGAAGCATACACATATACACTCACAAAAAGAGGAAAAGGGGAAAAAATCATAAATCTTGCTCTCAAAGTCCACCTCCTTAATTTGGGATGATTTGTTGTCTATTCATGTATTCCACAGATGCAGGTACATCAAGTTGATTGTGGAGCTTTAATCCGCTGCTTCTGAGGCTGCTGGGAGAGATTTCCCTTTCTCTTCTTTGTTCGCACATCTCCCAGGGCTCAGCTTTGGATTTGACCCCGCCTCTGCATGTAGGTCGCCGGAGGGCGTCTGTTCTTCGCTCAGGCAGGATGGGGTTAAAGGAGCAGCTGATTCGGGGGCTCTGGCTCACTCAGGCTGGGGGGAGGGAGGGGTTCGGATGTGGGGCGGGCCTGTGGTGGCAGAGGCCGGCGTGACGTTGCACCCGCCTGAGGCGCGCCGTGTGTTCTCCCGGGCAAGTTGTCCCTGGATCATGGGACTCTGACAGTGGCTGCACAGGCTCCCCGGAAGGGGGGTGTGGATAGTAACCTGTGCTCACACACAGGCTTCTTGGTGGCGGCAGCAGCAGACTTACTGTCTCATGCCTGTCTCTGGGGTCCGTGCTTTTAGCCGCTGTTCGCGCCAGTCTCTGGAGCTCCTTTCAGCAGCGCTCTTAATCCCCTCTCCTCATGTACCAGGAAACAAAGAGGGAAGAAGTCTCTTGCCTCTTCGCCGGGTCCAGGCTTTTCCCCGGACTCCCTCCCGGCTAGCCGTGGTGCACTAACCCCCTGCAGGCTGTGTTCACGCCGCCAACCCCAGCCCTCTCCTGGCGCTCCAACCGAATCCTGAGCCTCAACTCCCAGCCCCGCCCGCCCCGGCGGGTGAGCAGACAAGCCTCTCGGGCTGGTGAGTGCTGGTCGGCCCCGATCCTCTCCACTTTGCCCCCCGCACCCCTGTTGCTGTGCTCTCCTGCGCGGCTCCAAAGCTTTCCCCCTGCACCACCCGCAGTCTCCGCCCGTGAAGGGGCTTCCTAGCGTGTGGAAACCTTTCCTCCTTCACAGCTCCCTCCCACTGGTGCAGGTCCAGTCCCTATCCTTTTGTCTCTGTTTATTCTTTTTCTTTTGCCTTACCCAGGTACGTGGGGGGGTTTCTTGCCTTTTGGGAGGTCTGAGGTCTGCCAGTGTTCAGTAGGTGCTCTGTAGGAGTTGTTCCACGTGTAGATGTATTTCTGGTGTATCTGGCTTCTGAATAACTAGGCTTTAAAATGCTTAGGATCTGGACTCAACCTCAGCCAGTTTCTGATTAAAACTGAAGTGGCTCCTTTTTTTCTTGATCAGTCTTACTTTGGATATAATTTGTTCTTCTTTTTCTGGCTTCTTAAGAGACAAAGAGCATTAATTTTTAACCTTTTCTACTAGAAAACATTTAAAGCTATAAATTTTCTTCTAAGCACTGCTCTTTCTAAGCACCTTCTAAGCATCTTCTTAATGCTTATATTATGTACTTTTCAGTGTAGAGAGTATAATATAATCTGTATTATATTGTATTTTTGTTTTCCATCAGTTGAAAATAATTTCCAGTTTCCCTTATGGTATTGTTCTTTGACCCATGGGTTATTTAGAAGGATATGTTTAATTTCCACACATTTCTAGGTATCTTATTTTTATAGATATCTAATTTCATTTTGATCAGAGAACATACTGTGTAAAATTGCAACATTGAGAGTTATTGACATTTTATAGCCCAAGATATGCTTTCCCTTGGTGAATGTTTCATGTATACTTGAAAAGAATATTGGGTATAATATTCTATAAATGTCACTTCTGTGCTAATTGTGTCAAGATGGTTGATCGTGGTGAATCATGGCCCTTAAAAGATGCCCACGACCTAATCCCCAGAACCTGTGAGTATGTTACTTAATGTGCTAAAAGAAGCTTATAGATGGGAAGATTATCCTGGTGGGCTCAATAAAATCACAAGGGTCCTTATAAAAAGGAGTCAAGAAGGTTAAAGACAAGACGGAAATGGGACAATGAAAGCAGAGGCTGGATGATTGCACTGAAGATGGAGGCAAGGGGTACAAGCCAAGGAATGCTGGCAGCTTCTAGAAGCTGGAAAAAAGGAAACAGATTTTTCCCCTGAAGCCTCCAGAAGGGATGCAGCCAGCTAGCAACTTGATCTTAATGAAACTGATTTCAAACTTCTGGCCTTCAGAAGTGTGACGGAATAAATTTCTGTTGTTTTAAACCACCCAGTTTGTGGTAATTTGTTATCACAGCCTCGGAAAACTAATATAGAATGTGGTACCAGGAAGTATGGCATGCTGTTGTAACAGATACCTAAAAATGTGGAAGTAGATTTGGAATGGCAGAGGCTGGAAGAATATTAAGGCGCATGATTTTTCAAAAGCCTGGATTGCCTTGAACAGACTCTTAGTATTATAGAAATATAGATGATAAAGTCTGCAAGTGAGGGCTCAGGAGGAAATGAGGAACATTGTAGAGAAACCCTGTATAGTCTAAGAGAATACCTAAATCTTCATAAACTGTTGGTAGAAATACGGATATTTAAAAGCACTGTTGGTGAGGACTCAAAAGAGGAACATGTTATTGGAAATTGGGGAGGGGATGGGGTTCTTGTTACATAGTGGCAGGAAGCTTAGCTGAAATGTGACCTACAGTGATATGGAAAGCAGAATTTGTAAGTGATAAACTTGCATGTTTATTAGGCTGATGAGATTTTTGAGCAAAATGTTGAAGGTTTGGCTTGGTTTCTTGCTTCTTACAGTAAAATGTGAGAGAGAAGAGATAAATTGAAGGAGAAACTTTAGCAAAAAGGAACCAGGATTTGATTGGGGAAATTCTTAGCCTATCCAAAACTCATCAACTAGAAGAGCAACTTGGAAAATTGATTTATTTCTGGTCTTCACTCTTATTAGAAGTATAACAAAAGTAAAAGTTTCCTTGTTGAAGTCTAATGTTTATTCCTAAAATTTAGTATAATAGGAATAAAATGTTGTCTAAGTACTTAGGTATTTGTTTCTCCTTCTTTCCATTCAAGCTAGGAAGTTGATTTGTGCTGTCATTATTTTTATTTCTTTTGAAGTATTTTTTTAAATTCATTTTGGCAGAGTAACTGCAATCATGGTCATCTGCCATTGATATACATATAATTTAATATATGTTTTACCGTGTGTATGCAAGGATATTTTGAGAACACTTTCCAAGTGGAATTTTAACCTATCATCAATTTTGTTGGAAGAGCACAATTGGTAACCCTACCCTCAACTGCTTTTTCCTCACCCAACTAACAGGTTGCAAATTCAGAGACTATGAATTTGGATAAGAATCCAGAGTCAGTTAATAGTCCAGAGGAAAGAAAAACTTCTGTGAACTCTGAACCTTCTAACCCTTCAGAAAAAGCAAGTGAAAAGATTAATTTGTCATGGGAACATAATGAGGCTGTTTCTGAAAGGTAGGCATTTCTATAAAAATGCATAAACTTACTTATCTAAATATGTTTGTAAACACATATACTCAAGCATAAAATAGCTTAAAGCTTCATATTTATATGAATGCTATTTTTGTCCATTATGAAGAAATTGGTTCTCAAAAGCTTTTATTGTCGTTTTAACTGTACTAAATAAAATTTTGAATTGGTTAGGTGATCAGGTTTTTCATTGTGATGCTTTCCATCTTTGGTATGGCAACTGGAGTGATCAACTGGATCACTCCAGTAGTTTCCACTTCTACACATGGAAGAATCAAGGCCCTATGAAACAGTGGTTTTAAAGAATTACACAGAGGAGTAAGACTAGGAGAAAAGTGTCTAAAATTAGTTCCCTGAATGTGGAAGGTAGTATCATGATAACTTCAAACTATAGTGAATAGGTTAACTTATTTGTCTGATTGATCACAAAGCAGCTGAGACACCTAATCTCCAATCTAGTCTAATAGAAGATTTAGGGCTGATAGGGAAGAAATAGTTTAGTTTAACAAAGACGCTTGATTGGTGATCCTGGCCTGGATTGATGTTCAAGGATAGGGGGATGGGGACATTTTAATGAATTCTCTTGACTGGTGATTCTCAACAGTTTTGGAGCTTTATAATATTATTTATTCTTAACATTTCACTCCCTAAAATGTCCTATGGTTTTGCTTTTATATGTTAAATTATATGTCAGCTTTTAAAAAGAGGAAAATTTATAACTAAAAATAAGTGAATTAAATGATGGCCATTGTTTGGAGAACACCACTCTTTCCCCCAAATAACTATGCATACTCAAGGATGCTATAAAACTAAAGAGAAGCATTACAGATCGACACCATTTACAGGAGATTCTTGGTATTTGGGAATTCACATGCAGTTCTGGCTCTTCAGAAGAAACCCTAATATTCCATGATATTGAGGCCTGCATTTTAGTTTTGAGCCAGGAAGCTGCTGTGAAGAAGGCACTTATTTAGTTGACAAAGGAAAGAGTCACATTTCAGTGAGTGTTTGTTGTTACCACTTATTGATGCCTGTGCTGAAACTCAAAGTGACAAAAAAGAAAAATGCTGTTGATGGAAGTGAAAACGCCGTTAAAGTAACATTTTATAGACTGATATGTTAACTTTATCAGTGGCTTACACGCATGATATGAACAATTCACCTCATGCTCTATAATGAAGGAAGAATGTGCAATTTATGAAACTGTTTCAGGCAGCACTGTCAGCCCATGGTGAGTGTGAGAATAGGTGTAACAATTGTGTAACTTGACCCTGATGGGTAGGTTCAGTGGTAAATTTTATAAAACATTTAAGAAAGAAACAATACCATTTTTAAACAAACTATCCCAAAGAATAAAAAAAGAGGGAATATTTTTCATTTTATGAGACTAGATGCTAAAATTTGGTATAACTCTGATACTTTGATAATAAAATCAATTTAAAAATTTTACAGAAATGGAAAATTACAGTTGACTTTTACCCACAAAATAGATGCAGATATCCTAAACAGAAACTAGTAAACCAAATTCAACAGTCTATAAAAGTTGAGTTTCTTCCAGGAATGCTGCAACATTGGTTTAACAATAGCAAGTCCACTTACATAATGTGCCAGGAGAAGAGTCATCATCAGCTCAAAATAGACGTAGGATTTTATAAAATACATGTTTATGACTAAAAAAAAATTCTTGGCAAACTTGGGATAGGAGGTACCTTCCTTAATTTGATAAAGAGTATCTATAAAAACCCTAAAACAAATCTGATAGTGAAATATTGGAAATATTCCCTTTGAGATAAAAATAGAAGGATGCCTGCTGTTACCACTTTAAGGTTATACTGGATATCTTAGCTAATGCAAAAATGCAGAAAAACAAAAGAAAGAAAAATATAAAAGATTCAAAAAGAAGAAACAATAAATATTATTACTATTCCTAGATGATTGGGGGTATATATGTAGGAAATCCAAAGGAATTTACAGATAAATTATTAGGATTAATAAGAGTTTAGCAAGATTGCTAAACTCAAACATATAAGAAATCAATTGTATTCCTATAAGATATAAAAAATTAGGAAATGAAAAATTTTTAAACATATTATAGTATTAAATGTATCAAGTACCTAGAAATACAATTAACGAGGCATGTAATAACTGAAGAAAATTACGAAACTTTGAGATATTGAAGAAGAATTCATTGGAGAAACGTACTATGTTTATGGTTTGGACAATACAATATTAAAAATGCTTTTACTTTTGTTCAAATTAATTTATAGAGGACAGTTTCAGTCAGTTTCCCAGTGTGTAATTTTACGGAACTTGACAAGCTGATTTCATTTGAAAATGTATATATAAATGCAATGGGTTAAGAGGCCAAGATACCCTTTAAGTAGAGAAACAGAATGGAAGGAATTTGCCATCAGATGTCAGGACATTATGAAACTGCAGTAATTAGGATAATGTGATATTGGCAAGTGCTAGACAACAGAGCTGTGTAACAGAGAGTCTGGAAACCTATATCTATATGTATTATGTGATTTGTGTTGGAGATTGTATGGCAGATCAATTGGGAAATGATTGACTTTAGTAAATTCATATTGCTGTTCATATTGTGAGAAATATAAAAGAAATTGGATTCCTGAGTCCAATCCCTGTACATCAATCTCAAGTGAATTAAAGAACTAAATATCTAAAGGAAAATTATGAAGCTTTTAGAAGGTAACATAAAATGTCTTCATGAACTTCGGATAAGGAAAGATATCTTCAGACACAAATACCCTTGCCATAAAAGAAAAAAAAAGATCAATTTTACCACATTAAAATTAGAAACTTCTTTTCTCAAAAGGCACTATAAAGATAGTGAGAAGACAGGCCATCAAGTGGGAGAAGATACTTGCAGCACATATAACCTATAGAGGACTAGTAACCAGAATATATATAAAGAACTTCAACAAATCAATGAGTAAAAGCCAGATAATGCAAAAGAAAAATGGGCAAAAGACTTGTACATCTACTTCACAAAAGAGGAATTCCAAATGGCAAATAAACATATGAAAAGGTGCTCATCTTCACTAGTAATCAGGGAAATGCAAATTAAAACCACAATGAGATACCATTTCATATCAGGTAAGGAAAAGTAAAACATTTAAAAATCTGACAATACCAGGTATTGGTGAGGTTTTGAAATAAAAGGAATTGGTTTTAGTTAATATTTTGTTGGGTGAGTAAATTGGTATAGTACTTTAGAAAAAATTTGGCATTATCTAGAAATATTGAAGATCTGAATATCCTTTGACCTAGCAGTCCTATTCCTTGGTATATACCCTAGCTAGAGACATGTTCACATGTGCAATAGGACATATCTAGAGGAATGTTTATTAGCAGCATTTTCCATAATAGCCAAAAACCAGAAGGAAAAAAAGTCCATCTACAGCTGAAAAGAAAAATAATTGCTGTAAGTCCATACGGTAGAATTTTGTACATTAATGAAAGTGAAGGAACTACAGTCACATGTAACAGTATGTTACTCCCACAAAAAACATTATTGAAAGGCAGACACAAGGAATAGTATGATTCCATTCAAATGAAGTTCAAAAATAGCCAGCAAAAAGTACATTATTTATGAATTCAAAGCTAGATGGTAAATCTAAAGAGTAAAACAAGGGGATTAGTACCACAAATGCTATTTATGGAGGAGATTTATGATTCAGGATGGAGGCACGTGGGTTTCTGAAGTGCTGATAATTTAAAATGTATTTATCTGGGGCTTCCCTGGTGGCACAGTGGTTGAGGGTCTGCCTGCTGATGCAGGGGACATGGGTTCGTGACCCGGTCCGGGAAGATCCCACATGCCGCGGAGCGGCTGGGCCTGTGAGCCATGGCCGCTGGGCCTGCGCGTCTGGAGCCTGTGCTCCGCGGTGGGAGAGGCCACAGCAGTGAGAGGCCCCCGTACCAAAAAAAAAAAAAAAAAAAAAAAAGGTTAAAATGTATTTATCTGAGTAGTGGCTACATGGATGCTAGCTTTATAATTATTTATTAAGCTGAACATGTATTTTTAATCCAATTTGAAAATAATTATTAATTGGAAAGTTTAGATTATGTTTAATGTAATCTTACTGATATATGTGGGCTCATAACTATAATCTTAATACTTGTTTTCTATTTGTTGCATTATTTTATGGTCCTTTTCCCTTATCTGTGTCTGTTTTTTTCTCTACTTATTTTAGCCTTCTTTTGGATTTCTTTTTCCCATTCCCCATTAGCTCATTAATTATACATCTTTCATTGTACCTTTTGAAGTTATCCTAAAGATCATGATATGGATTCTTGACTCTAACATTAGAGTCTAATATGAATTGCTACTTTTACCATTTTATAGGCAATGCTTGACCTTAGAACACTTTTAACTCCATTTAGTGCTCCCTCCCATTGTTTGTTTCATGCATTTAAGTTTTACATTATTTTAAATCTCATAATACAATATCATTACTTTGTACAGTCATTCACTTAGAGTTACCCAAATACAGTTGTTGACTCTTGAACAACAAGGGTTTGAACTACTCGAGTCTACTCGTATACATGGATTTTTTTTCAATAAATATAGTACCTATAAACAAATAATTTTTTTCACATTTTCTTTTCATTTTTGATGTCTAATGTTTGTAATACATATAACATCTATGGTATTTGTATCATTAGGACAATATTGATATAGGTAGTGACAGACGATTCATCTTGTAAACAGACAGCATAAACTTATAGTATCAATAAATAGAGGACACTACTGCAACTGTATTTTCCTTATGATTTTCTTAATATTTTTTTCTACCTTTATTTTAAGAACACAGTATATAATATATATAACATACAAAGTATGTGTTAATCGACTGTTTATGTTAACAGTAAGCCTTCTAGTCAACAGTAGGCTATTACTAGTTTGGGGATGAGTCAAAAGTTATACTTGGATTTTCTGATGCCTTAATTGTGCAAGGGTCAAGTGTATTTACCCTTTCTGTTGCTCTTTATTTCTTCCTGTATTTCCATCTGGGATAATTTTTCATCTGCCTGAAGAATTCCATTTATTATTTATTTTAAAAATTCTGCTCAGGATAAACTTTGTTTTTATTTGTCTGGAAATAACTTCATTTTGTCTTTATTTTTAAAGGATATTTCAACATAGGTATTGAATTATAGGTTGGCAGTTATTTTTAGCACTTTCAAGATGTCATTACATTGTTTTCTGACTTCTATAATTTCTGTTGAAAAGTTAGATATCCATCTTCTTGTTCCTTCTTTGAGGATGGTGTCTATTTGTCTAGCTGCTTTCAAGATAGTCTACATATTTTTGGTTTTCATCAGTATATTCTATGATGCTGGCGGTGGGGGGGGATTAATTTATCCTAATTGGGGCTCATAGTTTTTCTTGAATCTGTGACTTCATGTCTTTCATTATCTTTGGAAAATTCTTGGCTATTATCTTTTTAGATATTGCTTCTGCACCATTCTGTCTCTTCTCCCCTTCTGGTATTCCAATTATACTCTTCTGTGTACACTCCATCTATTTTGTTCTCCATGCTTTTGTCTGGATAGTTTCTACAATTTTCTAGTTTATTCTCTCTTTAGCTGTATCCAAGTGGCTGTTAAACTCAGGTATTTAGTTCTTAGTTTCAGTTTTTTTAATTTTCCAGTCTCCTCTTTTCATTGGATCCATTTTCTCTCCATTATTATAACTCTAGAGAAATCCAGGAGGCTTTATAATTGTTTCTTCTGATACCCCAAGTGTTGAAGGAATTAGTGCCACTACTAACTTTCTATGTCTATAGTCATGGTTCGATTTAGAAGTTTAAGCATTTTCTTTTTAGAATGTGAAGAAAATGGGAAAGGCAGTAACAGCTGAGCTGAAGAAGCTCATAGAAGAGAAGGCCTGTGTACCAGAACACATATTTGATGAAGGAACTTGCTTAAATAGAAAGAAAATGCTTTCATATGCAATCTTTTCCAAAGAGGAAAAGTAAGCATCAAGGTCTAAGGCACCCAAGAACAGACCACTTCACCAGTGTTGATGGAATGAAACATTAATATTGTCTGAAAAATAAATCTTGCATTGAATTTCATGTGAAGAAATGTTTACAGAGATACAAAGGAGAAAAAAGTAGTTACCAGCCATAGTATTATAAGAAACTTTCCACTGTTTTTCATGTGCTTCTTCCTACTCGTTATTAACACTTATTTAATCTCACATTTATGACATATCCCTCTTTAACAGATCAGGAAACCAAGTTTCCTGTCCCCCAGACACTGAGCTAGTAAATGGCAGAGCCAGGATTTAGACCTAGACAGTTTTGTCTCCAGATCCCATTATTGAACTATGTACTACATTATAACGTTACCTGGAGAATTTTAATTACTGATTTTAGACACAGAAGTTTTTCTCCAACGTAGAATACAAGTAGAAAAATAGGTGCATCTAGAAGACCACGAAAATCATCAGTGTCCTCAGTTTTCCTCCCAGATATGGTTCATTAAAAAAAGAGCCATCATTGGAAGCAGTCAGTGGAACAGTTTCATGAAAGTTACGTATCATTAACTGCTTCTGGAATTCCAATCTTTAGTGTGTAGATGTATAAATGAATTTCTCAGGATAAGCATTAGCAGCTTTACGTACATACATACACAGACACATAATTTTTAAAATAAAGTTAATTGACCTATAATACCTACTGAAAACTGCACAAACAGTAAATGTATAGTTTGGTGAATTTTGACAAAGTAAACACATTTTGTAATTATCACCCAGATCAAAAAACAACACCAATGGCATCTGTTCTGCCTCATGCCAGTCACAAGTCCCACCCCTACCACGCTGACTTCAGTAAACATCATCCTAACCTCTAACACCATAAGTTGTTTTCGTTTACTTTTCACCTTTATATAAATGGAATCATACTCAATGAACTCTTCGGTGTCTTGCCTCTTTTGCCCAACTTTATGTGTTAAGAGATTCATCCATGCTGTTGCTTAGCAACAATAATTTGATTATTCTCATTGCTATATAATAATGTCCATCATATGAATATACCACAGCTTATTCCATTCACAACTGTTGATGGACATCTGAGTTATTTGCAGATTGGGGAAATTATGATTAGTGCTGCTATGAACATTCCTTTACGTGTTTGTTGGTGAATATACATAGGTAAATTTCTGTTGGACCTTTGACTGGAAGTGGAATTGGTAGGTCATAGGATATGTGTATTTTCAGGTTTAATAGATACTACTAAATACCAAAGAAGTTGTATCAAGTTACACTCCCAATGAGAGTATATGAGGTTTTTCTTATTCTATATCCTTGTCAACACTTGGTATTATCTGCCTTTTTCACTTTAGCCACACTGGCATGTTTATAGCATCACATACAGGCATGCCTTGTTTCTTTGTGCTTTGCTTTATTTTGCTTCACAGATATTGTGGTTTTTTACAAATTGAAGGTTTATGGCAACCCTGCGTCAATTCTGTTGGCACCATTTTTCCAATAGCATTTGCTCACTTTGTGTCACAGTTTGGCAATTCTCACAATATTTTTTTTTCCTCACAATATTTCAGACTTTTCCATTACGATTTGTCATGGTGATCTGTGATCAGTGATCTTTGATGTCCCTATTGTACTTTTGGGGGGTTGCCACAAACCACACCCATATAAGACAGCAACTTAATAAATGTGTGCATTCTGACTGTTCCACTGACCTCATCTGTCTCCTTTCCTCAGGCCTCCCTACTCCCTGAGACATAACAATATTGAAATTAGGCCAGTTAATAACCTTACAATGGTCTCTAAATGTCTAAGGGAAAGAAGACCTACATGTCTCTCACTTTAAGTCAAAAGCTAGAAATTAAGCTTAGTGAGGAGGGCATGTTGAAAGCTGAGACAGGCCAAAAGCTAGGCCTTTTGCACCAAATAGTTAGCCAAGTTGTGAATGCAAAGGAAAAGTTCTTGAAGGAAATTAAAAGTGCTACTCCAGAACACGTGAATGATAAGAAAGCGAAATAGCCTTATTATTGATATAGAGAAAGTTTAAGGTCAAATCAGCCACAGCATTCCCTTAAGCCAAAGCTTAATCCAGAGCAAGGCTCTAACTCTTCAATTCTGTGAAGGCTTAGAGTGATGAGGAAGAAGCTGCAGAAAAAAAAGTTTGCAGAGGTTGGTTCATGAGGTTTAAGGTAAGAAGTCATCTCTATAACATAAAAGTGCAATGTAACGCAGCAAATACTGATGTAGAAGCTGCAGCAAGCTATTCAGAAGATCTACCAAAGATAATTAATGAAAGTGGTTACATTAAACAAAAGATTTTCAGTGTAGAAGAAATAACCTTAAATAGCAAGAAGATACCATCTAGGACTTTCATAGCTACATAGAAGTCAATACCTGGCTTCAAACTTCAAAGAACAGGCTGACTCTCTTTTTGAGGGCTAGTGCAGCTGGTGACTTTTAGGTTGAAGCCAGTACTCATTTACCATTCCAAAAATCTTAGGGCCCTTAAGAATTATGCTAAATCTGCTTTGCCTGTGCTATATAAGTAGAACAACAATGCCTGGCTGACAGCATATCCAGGCTTGAATTACTGAATATTTTACTCAACTGAATGTTTGAGACCTACTGCTCAGAAAAAAGATTCCTCTCAAAATTTACTGCTCAAAGGGGGCTTCCCTGGTGGTGCAGTGGTTAAGAATCCGCCTGCCAGTGCAGGGGACACGGGTTCAATCCCTGGTCTGGGGAAGATCCCACATGCTGTGGAGCATCTAAGCTCGTGTCCCACAACTACTGAAGCCCGCGTGCCTAGAGCCCAGAGCCCGTGCTCCACAACAGAAGAAGCCACTGAAATGAGAAGACTGCACACTACAATGAAGAGTAGACCCCGCTCACCACAACTAGAGAAAGCCCACGCACAGCAACAAAGACCCAATGCAGCCAAAAATAAATAAATTTAAGAAAAAAAATTACTGCTCATTGACAATGCACCTGGCCACCCAAGAACTCTGATGGAGATATACAATGAGATTATTGTTGTTTTCATGCCTGCTAACACAACATCCTTTCTGCAGCCCATGGGTCAAGTAATTTCAACTTTCAAGCTTATTATTTTAAGTACTTTGTAAAGCTGTTGCTGCCATAGATAGTGATTCCTTCAATGGATCTGAGCAAAGTAATTTGAAAACCTTCTGGAAAGGATTCACCATTCTAGATACATTAAGAACATTCATGGTTCATGGCAAGAGGTCAAAAGATCAACATTAACAGAAGTTTGGAAGAGGTTTACTCTAACCTTCATGGATGACTTTGAGAGGTTCAAGACTTCAGTGGAGGAAGTAACTGCAGATGTAGAAATAGCAAGAGAACTAGAATTAGAAGTGGAGCCTGAAGGTGACTGAATTGCTGTAATCTCATGATAAACTTTAATGGATGAGCAAAGAAAGTGGTTTCTTGAGATGGAATCTATTCTTGATGAAGATCCTGTGAAGACTGTTGAAGTGACGACAGAGGATTTAGAACATTACATAAACTTAGTTGATAAAGCAGTGGTTGGGTTTAAGAAGATTGACTCAAACTTTGAAAGAAGTTTTACTGTGGGTAAAATGCTATCAAACAGCATTGCATGCTTCAGAAAACCAATCACTTGTGAAAGGATGAGTTAATTCATGCAGCAAATTTCATTGTTTTATTTTAAGAAATTGCCAGAGCCACCCCAGCCGTCAGCAACCACCACCCTGATCAGTCAGCAGCCATCAGCATCAACACAAGACCATCCAGCAACAAAAAGATTACAACTTACTGAAGGCTTACATGATGGTTAGCATTTTTTAGCAATGAAATATTTTAAAATTAAGGTATGTATTGTTTTTTTAGACATAATGCTATTGCACACTTAATAGACTATAGTATACAGCACACTATAACTTTTAACTTTTAAACATAACTTTTATATGCACTGGGAAATCAAAAAATTCAAGTGATTCACTTTACTGAGATATTCGCTTAATATTGTTCTGGTCTGGAATCAAACCCGCAATATCTCTAAGATATGCCTGTATTCGTTTTAATTTGTTTCCTCCTAATAATGAAATTAAGCACTTTTTTATATTTGTTAGTCATTTGGATATCTTCTTTCATAAAGTTTCTCTAAGACTTTTGCATGTTTTTCTTTTGAGTTGCCTGTCTTAAGTTTTTTATCAGATATATTGACAAGTATCTTTTCCCATTCCAAGTCTTTCCACTTTCATAATAGTGCCTTTATATGTATTGACTCTTCTTAATTTCAGTGTAGTCTTTTTTTTCATAGATTGTGCTTTTCTGATGAATGTTCCATCTGGTTTTGACTATTTTCTCCATCTTTCCTCAGTATTCTTAAAACTATTCATCATAGTTTTTTGGGGTTTTTTTGTTTTGTTTTGTTTTGTTTTGCGGTATGTGGGCCTCTCACTGTTGTGGCCTCTCCCATTGCGGAGCACAGGCTCCGGACGCACAGGCTCAACGGCCATGGCTCACGGGCCCAGCCACTCCGCAGCATATGGGATCTTCCTGGACCGGGGCACGAACCCGTGTCTCCTGCATCGGCAGGTGGACTCTCAACCACTGTGCCACCAGGGAAGCCCAGTTTTTGTTTTTTTTTTTATGTCCTTGTTTTATAACTCCAGTACCTCAATCATCTGTACATATGTTTTTATTGTTTTTCTCTGTTTCTAGTCATTTGATTCTGTCTGTTAGTGTGCTTGATAGTTTCTGAAGAATTGGTGAGGCTCTGAATAATATCTTTCTATAGACAAGATTTATTCTGTTCTCTGGCAGGTAGAGTAGGGCCTGGTCACCTAATCTGCTCAGGTAATGGTATAAATTCAGGCCTGTTGTTATTTTGGTAAGTCTCCTATATCTACTTCACTCTGGCTTTTAAGATGTAGCCCTTAGTGGATTCCAGCTGAAAGCTTGGAGTGTTCACCAGGGCCTCTCCACCTCGGTGGCTTCTAAATCTTTACCTTTACCTCGTCAGCCCAAAATTCCAATGAGATTGCCAAAAATTTCACTCTGATTTTTAGTCTTTCTGCTTAATGTCTTAGACTCCTTAATAACATTATATTTGATATACTGTAGCAGCAAATAAAGATATTTAAAACATTATAAATATAGAAATATTAAATGAAGAATTGAGATTGATAAGAGATTTTGACTATAGTATAATGAAAAGAATTGCTTATAGTTGTAGTAAAGCAACAAAATAAATACAGCTATTAGTCTTTCATCCACTATATGACTATTATTGAATACTAGTAGAAAAAAGTATGTACAAAATAAACTTTGTAAGTTGTGTTAAAGGCCAAAAATGAGTAGAAGAGTAAAATATTATTGATAAAATTTAGATCTGAACTTTTTTGTTGTTAATTGAACTTAGAAATAATAGCTTTTGTCAGAATGTTTTATTGATAAATTTGATATGGAAAAAATTATTGAATTTGTTTAAAAGTGCACATGAAAAACAGTTGATTTCACAAAATGGAAATCAGTGTGTGGGAAATGTATCCTTCTGCTCATGAAGTATTAACTGCACAGGAATTGTTCTTTTGCTGTAAACAAACAGAAAACTAGACTAAAGAAAAGAAATTGTGTTTAGACATTGTTCAACAGGGAGTACACAATTATGATCCCTGTGAGAAAAGAAACAAAAGAAATGCACCCTACCATTGTGCCAGTTCTGCCTGGAGGCATTTCCCAAGTTGAAAAGCAGGGGTGGGAGGAGCCCAAACAGCCAGGTGGTCTTGGTGCCTTTAGATCAGATATTGGAGAATATGAATTATCTAGAATTTGTGAGGCAGAGCAAGAGAGGTAATTGCATAAAGGTAGAGCTCTGGAGATCTGCAAAGGGAACCCCTTGAATCATTGGCTGAATACAGATCTATATGTGCAAAGCATGAAACTACAAGAGGCTGGGGCAAGAACCACTGAAAAGAAGAAGGCCATACATTTTTTGGAGGTTGCACAGGGCTGGGAACATTTTGCTTTCTCACTGGCTGTAATGAAGAGACTTAGCACGCACCAACAGGTAGAGTCCTTGGATGGGTATAGCTGTAGTGAGGCTAAATTAATTCTGGACTAAAAGACTCCAGTGGACCTACCCCAGAAAGCTAAACGGACTCAAAGGAGTCAGAACTAATCATGGGTAATTTAACTGTATGCCAGAACAAAGTCCAACACTCTGATAGAATGAAACATCATCCAACAGTGTGAATTTAACAATGTCTGACATCTAATAAAAACTTACCAAGCATGCAAAATATGAAAAGTAACCCATAACAAGGAGAAAACCAAAATGATAGAAACAGAATTAATATGGTTGTTGGACTTAGCAGACAACATAAAATAGCAATTATCAGTATATTATTCATATCTAACAACATAGAGGAGAATGTCAACGTGATAGAAATGGAAGATGTAAAAAGAAAGACCCAAATTGTACTTCTAGAGATGAGAAAGACAATAAAGTGAAAAGTACATTGGATAGGATTAATAACAGAATAATTACTGGCTTTTTAAAAATCAGTGAAATACCAGAAACTGTTCAGACAAAAGCATGGGGAGAAAACAGGCTAACAAAAAAATGAACAGAGCATCAGAGACTTGTAGAACAGTATCAAGTAGTCTAATATATGTATATATCATTGAAGTCATCACTAGGCAGGGGGGCAGGAAAATATATCTAAAATTTGTCCAATTCTAAACCCATAAATAGAAAGGAAGAAAGAAAGGTTAACAAAGCTAAGCAGAAGCATAAAGGAAAAGCACATCATAACCAGACTGCTAAAAATCAATGGTGACAAAATCTTAAAAGCAGCCAGAGAGAAAAGACACACTACATAGAAAGGAACAAAAAATAAGATGAGAATTCTCACTGTAAACTATTCAAACTTTAGAGATGTCGAAAAGGAGACATCTCTAAAGTACTGAAATGGAGAGACATCTCTAAATCATTAAAAGAGGAATTGTCTACAGTTTCTACAGTTCTACACTCAGTGAAAATATTTTTGAGATGTGTACAAGAAAACGGACTTTTTCATACTCAAAAAAAGTGAAAGAATACATCAGCAGCAAAATTGCACTACAGGGAATGCTAAAGGAGTTTCTTCAGGTAGAAGGAAAATAATATCAGATGGAAATTTGGATCTATACAAAGGTAAAGTTATGAAGGGTGCTGGAAATTATAAATATGTGGATAAATATAAAATATTTTATTGTTTCTATATAGGGTATATATGTGTGTATATATCACACTATTCCTTTGTACTATGTGGTGTGTATATATATGTTATAATACTGGTTGTCTGTAGTATTTCTGTGTACAGGCACAAACAGTTGGAATTTTAAATTACCATTTACAGTAATATCAGAGTATGATATTCATAGGGGTAAATTACCAAAATACATATAAGACCTAACTCCAAAACAAGATTCCTGGTCCAGCCTGTAAGGTGTCATCACTCCATACTAACAAGTAAAAGCTGAACAGACTGGAAAAAACCACTCTTCTGTGATCCACCAGAGAAGTAAGGTCATAGAGCAAACTACTGACACCCAAATTGGAGAGAGAAACAGGCAGAAACAGAATCAAAACGCCCTGGAAGTGGAGCAAAAACCTCCGTGGCAACCACTGCTGGGGTAGGGAAACCTAAATTGTAATTGCTGGAGGCTCAGAGTAAATAAATCTCAGAGATAAAAACTCCAAGGGGGGGGGTCCAGGTAAGGGGGGGCACAATTTTGTGAGTTTTACCTCTAGAGCTCTACTGATCTTTGCAGTGAATATTGAAGAAAAATCCTCTCATGCTTCCAGCAGGGGGCAAGATAAAAAGAAGCTTTTGAAATACACCAGAGCACTCTGTTCTTAACAAGCCCTGCCATCAGGAGAAAGTATTACCAAAGATTAACCTATCTGGAGGAAAGGAAATATCTAATACCTACTCCCTCCAGCCTTCCACATGGAGGAAGAGAAATACCCAACTCTAGCCCCCTCTAGCCATCCTGTCCCACCTAAGAGGGGTATGGAGACTGGGCTGCATTAGTGAATTTCATACTCTAGGGGCACAGGCTCATTAAAAGACTGAGACCTACCCATAGGACTAGTAGAATGCTTCCCCTTCCCCCACATTTTACCACTACATTACTAAAGGCATGTTTACCATAGTTCCTTTTACCCAGTACATCATGTCTCCCTTTCAACAAAAAGTTACATATTAAAAACATATTATAAAAAAAAGACATATTAAAAACCAGAAAACACAATTTGAAGAGACTGAGCAAGCATCAGAACCAGAGTCAGATATGGCAGGAATGTTCAAATTACTAGACCAGGAATTTTTTTAAACTATGATTAATGTGCTTTAATGGAAAAAGTAGACAAAATGCAAGAACTATTAGGTAATGTAAGAAGAGAGATGGAAATTCTAAGAAAAAGAAATGGTTGAGATCAAAACTACTAACAGAATGAAGAAAGCCTTTGATGGGCTCTTTAGTAGAATAGACATGGCTGAGGAAAGAATCACCAACCTTAAGAATATGACAACAGAAACTTCCAAAATGGAAAAGCAAAGAGAAAATAAAAGACAAAAACAACCCAGAATATCCAAAAACTTAGGACAACTACAAAGGGAGTTATATATGCATAATGGGAATTCCAGGAAGAAAAAAGAAAGGAACAAAAGCAATATTTGAAGTAACTGTGACTAAGAATTTCTCCCAAATTAATGTTAGACACCAAGCCACAGATCCAGGAAGCTCAGAGAACACTAAGCAGGATAAATACCTAAAAGAGTACACCTAGACATATCATATTTAAACTTCAGAAAATCAAAGCTAAAATCTTGAAAGAAGCCAAGGAAAAACACCATACCTGTAGAGGAGCAAAGGTAAGACTTACATTCAACTTCTCCTTAGAAACTATGCAAACAAGAAGAAAGTAGAGTGAAATATTTAAAGTGTTGAGAGAACAAAACTTACCAACCTAAAATTCTTTACAGTGTGAAATTATCTTTCAAAGGTGAAGGAAAAAGACTTTCTCAGGCAAACAAAAATTTAGGGTATTAGTTGCCAGTAGATCTGCCTTGCGGGAAATGTTAAAAATTCTTCACAGAGAAGGAAAATAGTATGTCAGAAAATCAGATCTACATAAAGAAAAGGAAGATCATCAGAGAAGGAATGAGTGAAGATAAAATAGAATGTTTTATCTTTCTTATTATTAATTGATTTAACTGACAAGAGTTTGTTCAAATTAATAGCAACAATGTATTTGATTATGCTTGTGTGTGTGTGTGTGTGTGTGTGCGTGCATGCTGCATTCACGCACTTATATATAAGTGAAATGAATGGCAGCAATGATTGAAAAGGAACAGGAAAGAGGAATTAGGAATATTTTGTTATTATAAGGTACTTGTACTACTTGTGAAGCAGTATAGTATTATTTGACAATTGACTTGGATTAGTTGTCAATGTGTATTACAAACTCTGGGGCAACCACTAAATACAGAAGTATAGTTTGCTAAGAAAGGAGAGAAAATGGAATCATATAAAATGTAGTTTTATTCATAACTGCCAAAACTTGGAAGCAACCAGGATGTCCTTCAGTAAGTGAATGGGTAAACAAATGTGGTATAGGGTTGGCCAAAGTTTCCATTGGTTTTTAAGTAAAAATAAAAGAAACATTTTGCATATTCACCAAGAACTTTGTTGAACAACATATTCACCATTTTGTTCCACTACCTTCTGACATTTTTCAGGCAACTTCATAATTCCATCTTCCCAAAACTTGTTACCTTTTTGAGCAAAGAACTGTTCCAGGTGCCTTTTACAGTCTTCCAGGGAATTTAAATTTTTTCCATTAAGAGAATTTTGTAAAGAGTGAAATAAATGGAAATCCAAAGGTGCAATGTCTGGTGAATACAGCAGATGAATCAGAACTTCCCAGCCAAGCTGTAACAGTTTTTGCCTGGTCATCAAAGAAACATGTGGACTTGGGTTACCCTGATGGAAGATTATGCATTTTCTGTTGACTAATTCCGGATGCTTTTCATCGAGTGCTGCTTTCTTTTGGTCTAATTGGGAGCAGTACTTGTTGGAATTAATCGTTTGGTTTTCCAGAAGGAGCTCACAATAGAGGACTCCCTTCCAATCCTACCATATACACATCATCACATTCTTTGGTTGAAGACTGGCCTTTGGTGTGGTTGGTCGTGGTTCATTTCACTTGCCCCACGATCTCTTCCATCCACATTGTTGTACAGTATCCACTTTTCATCACCCGTCACAATTTGTTTTTAAAATGGCATGTTTTCATTGTGTTTCAGTAGAGAATCGCATGTGGAAATGCGGTCAAGAAGGTTTTTTTTGCTTAACTTATGTGGAACCCAAACATCAAGGCGATTAACATAACCAAGCTGGTGCAAATGATTTTCAACGCTTGATATATTTTGAGTGTGTCCGCTATCTCTTGCCTGGCATAATGTTAATTGTTCTCAATTAATGTCTTGATTTGATCTCTATCAACTTCAACTGGTCTACCCAACCGTGGAGCATCGTGCAGCAAGAAAATCTCCAGCACGAAACTTTGCAAACCACTTTTGACGCGTTCGATCAGTCATAGCACCTTCTCCATACACTGCACAAATCTTTTTTTGCATTTCAGTTGCAAATAATAAAGCATAGTGTGCCGAAAATGTTGCTTTTTTCTTCCATCAATATCAAAATGGCTTCACATAAATTTACCAATTTTGATAAGTTTTTTTAAATGCATGCTGATATGGCAGCTGACACAATACAATCTAACAAAACTGTTTTGAATGAAGTTAAAGACATCTAAGCACTACTAGATCCATGTTACGGAAAAAACCGAACAAACGTTTTGGCCAACCCAGTACATTCAGGCAATGGAATACTGTTTAGTGCTAAAAAAAAAAAAGTGATCAAGCTATGAAAAGACATGGAGGAAACTTAAATGCATATTATTAAGGGAAAGAAGCCAATCTGAGAAGGCTGTATACTGTATGATTTCAACTATATGACATTCTAGAAAAGTCAAAACTGTGGAAATAGTAAAAAGATCAAATGTTGCCAGAGGTTGGTGGGGAGGGATGAATAGGCAGAGCACTGGGGATTTTTAGGGCAGTGAAACTAGTTTTTATTATACTGTAATGGTGGCTACATGTCATTATATACTTGTCAAAATCCACAGAATATCCTAACACTAAGAGTGAATGTTATTGTAAACTATGAAGTTTGGGGGTAATGATGTTGTTAACGTAGTTTCATCAGTTGTAACAACAGTACCCACTGGTAAAGGATTTTGTGGGAGGTTGTGTGTGGGAGGGATAGGGGGTATATGGGAAAACGCTGTAGTCAATTTTGCTGTAAACCTAAAGCTGCTGTAAAAAGAAAACCCCAGTTAATAATTTTTAAAAGTACAAAATATTGCTGTGAAAAATTAATGGAAATATAAATATATGGTGAGATATGCCATAAATATATGGTGAGATATGCCATGTTTACAAATCAGAAAATTCATTGTTAATGTCACTTCACCCAAGTTGTTTTGTATATTTAACGCACCCTTAAACAAAATCATGGCATCCTTTTCTGTAGAAAGTAACAAACTGATCATAAACTTGTATGAAATGCAAAAGACCTAGAAGGTGAAAACAGTGTTATAAGAGAACAACGTTGGAAGACATACACTACCTGAGTTCAAGACTTACTATAAAGCTATAGTAATTAAGAGAATGGTGTTGGCATGAGGATAGAAATATAAATCAATGGACAAATTAGAGAGTATATATAGAGTCCATTGGTTTTCAGCAAAGATGCCAAGGTAATTTAATGGGGAAGAGAGAGTTGTTTCAACAACTGTTGCTGGAATAACCAGAGGGGAAAAGTAAACCTCAACTCTTACACCATACACAAAAATAACTTGAAATGGATCATAGACCAAATATAAAGGCTAAAAATTAAAAACATCTATAAGAAAATGGTACAACCCTGTGTGTAGAAAATTCATGTAGCAAATTAAATGGGCTTACTGAAATTTGTGTCAAGGTTTTCTTAACAAAAATTCTGATTTTAAATGTCACATTCAAAAAAGTGGAGTCGGGGTCAAATGGGAGCAAAAGACAGTCTCATGACTCAGAATATTCTGTAACCATAATCAGCATCCTTTATCATCATTGCATAGTAAATATTGCTACTATAGTGATACAGAGTAGTGGCAGAATTAATTTTTTAATATCTTTATTTTTTATAGTTCTACATCAGTAACAAAGTTTTAATCAGTTTCTTTTATACATTGTTTCATTTTCAAGAAGGCAAGTATATATGCTAGAGTGACTTTTGTATATTTTGTACATTTATATATGTTGAATACTTATAGTTCATACATTTGGATTTATTGTAAATGGATTTCTATTAAGTTTTTTTAATAAATTTATTTATTTTTGGCTGCATTGGGTCTTTTGCTGCTGTGCGCAGGCTTTCTCTAGTTGCGGCGAGTGGGGGCTACTCTTCGTTGCAGTGCACGGGCTTCTCATTGCAGTGGCTTCTCTTGTTGTGGAGCACAGGCTCTAGGTGCGCAGGCTTCAGTAGTTGTGGCACATGGGCTTAGTTACTCCGTGGCATGTGGAATCTTCCCGGACCAGGGCTCGAACCTGTGTCCCCTGCATTGGCAGGTGGATTCTTAACCACTGCGCCACCAGGGAAGCCCTCTACTAAGTGTTAAGGGTCTGTGTTTATTGTATATCATGAACTTTCGGTCATATAAATAATTGGCTATACACAGGGTTTCTTGGGTACTTGGTTTTATCATTTTCATTCCACATCCTCCCCATTGTTAGATTAAAACATCTCAGTTATGAAATGTTAAATTAGAAGAATTAAAACCATTGATTGCACATCTCAGCATAATCACATTTATTTTATTTATTTATTTATTTATTTCAGTAAAGATGATATCATGTTGATTTCTGTGGAAAGTCCTAATTTGACAACTCCAATTACATCAGATCCAACAGGTATCTTAAAATATGACCTATCAAATCAGAAAGCCTCAAATCAGTATTTGTTTAAAATAGAGAATTGAATATTATCTTTTAATAAAATAAAAGTTTTAATTCTACTCTCAAAAATGTTTAATTTATATCTGTGATTAATATTACCTGAATAAATCAGTGATTGCTTAATAAAATTGAGGTTTCTTGTTAACTTTGTGTTTATCAATTTATGGCCTTTTGTTTCTTTACTGTGTTTAATGGCTTTGTAAATTATAAAACTACCTACCTTTCATATCCGTTATTTGTACTTGTTTACTCTGGTCTTGTTGCTGATAGTGATGGTTTATTTTTTGCTTGTCTTTTGTTTTATCGAGTTATAGTCTACTAGTTTGTCTAATCTTTAGTATCTTTGATTTTTTTAAACTTTTATAAATAATACTTCTGTTACTCTTTAGAGTTTCTCATTACACTTAATGTAAAAATCTTTAACCTTAGATTTCCAGTAAATTTCCTTTCCCTTAAAATAGCTATCTTTTTTGCCTCATAATTTCTCCTTCAAAATTCCCCATTTCCTTTTCATTTTTAATATACATTAGAGAGTTTAATTTGCATCTTAATTTCAGAAAGCTTTGTCTGCACTTATATAGCTACTTAATTGCCACTATGATTTGGGCTGTTAACATTGTAAATCAAATAGTTAAGGGATATTAAGCATTTATCTGAGGTTTTTACTGGTTCTGTGAAGAATCCTCCTCAGCCATCTCAGGTGGTCTAGTCTAAAGATACTATGAATAAAAAATGTGTAAATTTCCAAGTTATTTCCTCAAATGCTATAGTGGTTTACAGATAGATACTCAAAAAAGAGTTACTAATATAGCTGTAAAGTTACAGAAGGAAAAAATCTTTTGAACCAAAATTAGAGTTTGCTTTTTTTGGACTGGTTCATTGGTCTTTGGAATAAGCAAAGTCGGTTGAGTTACATTTTTGAGTTACAACCATGATTATATGATGGTTAATTAGCATCCCCATTATTATTGTTTCAGCATTCACATATTATAAAGTCCATAAATATTTAATAGTTAATAAACTTGTCAAATGTTCATATTTTAATAATTTTCTTTCAGATACTGGAAAAATTACATCAGGAAATTCTAACAATTCACCTGATGCTGAAACTGAAGCTATGGTAGGTATTAAATATTGTCTCTGAATATTGTTTATTTGAATACGTTAGTTCTAGGAACTTTAGTGTTGCTACATGTTGGATGACTCATCTTTGTCATTCATTCTTTGGGAGATTCATTCTCTGAGAAATTAATGTCTCCTAGTTAGCGTGACCAGGTTTCAGTCCAGCTTAAACGTTAAAAGCAAACAGCTAATGATAAACATATTTCACAACCATATTTATTACCAAATTAACTCATTTAGACTCTGCTTAGTTATATTCACAGAAATCATATAGTATTTCACGAGCTTCTCTTTCATAGTAGAGTTAAATTAAGCTGTAAGACTTATAGAATGTTCAATCTCTAGCTTCTAAATAGTAATTTTAAATGATATGTGTTTTATTTTTAAAAAACATTTTCTGTTGAGGCAAAATCTTATTTTTTTAACAACTTTTCAGGCTAAAGAGAAGAAACTTGATTCTGTGATTGATCTAACGAAAGAAGGCCTGTCACACTGCAACACAGGTAAAGGATTTGTCTTTTTCAAGAAAGAGGGAAGGGTAACAACTCAAAATACATTTGACCCATTTATGAAGTTTTTGTGTGTGTGTTAGTGTGTGTATTTAGTAGCTCTGTGCAGTTTTATCACATGTGTAGATTTATGTAACTGCCACCACACTCAAATTATACAACTGTTCTATCACTACCAGGTTCCCTCATGCTATCCCTTTATAGGATTTTTTTTAGAGTTTGTTCCCAGTCCCTAAACCCTGGCAACCACTAATCTGTTCCTCACTATTATAATTATATGTTGTTTCACGGATGTTATATAAATGTGATATAATATGTATCCTTCTGATATTGGCTTCTTTCCCTTAGCTTAATTTCCCCCAAGGGTCATCCAAGTTGTTTAGTAACTATTCCTTTTTATTGCTGAGTAGCATTCCATGGTGTGGATGTGTAATGGTTTATCCATTCACTCACTGAAAGACATCTGGGTTGCTTGGGACTATTAGAAATCTCTTTTCTACCTGTGAAACACACCTTTTTTCCTTAACCATAGCAATACGGGCTGTGAGAGGATGCTAGGGCATAACATGAAAATGCAGAGGGAGAGTGACAGCAGTGCCCTCTTTCTCAGATTTAAACAAAAAGAAGTAAAATAGAGTCTTCTGGGGCTGGTAATCAATCATAAGGTTTCATCTCTTAATTGCACTTGAATGTTTATGGTACTCTTGATGAAATATTTGATTCCACTTATTAGCATTAGGAAATTAATATTAAAAATGGAGATTACTACAGGAACTATATAGTCCAGTTCATTCTCCGATCTCAACTGTGGATCCAAACAAAGGTTGGAACCGTTGGAATCTTTAGGCACCCCATGATAGAATCAAAAAACCCTTCAGTTTCCAATTTCATGAAGATTAGAATGAATTAAAAAATGAAATTGGAGTCCATAATGAAGTATCATTAATGATTAACAATTTTAACATTAATTTTAACAATTAAGATTACTAAATATTTTTTAAACTACACGATATAGTATTCGAGTTGCAGTAAAATAAAAACACAGATTCATTCAGTGCTTGATAAAATAAGGTATACCTGTAATGGGGTTGAGGGGGGCTTCACTTTGAAATCAAGCAGTTGGAAAGATAAATCATGCCAATTCATGATGCTAACTCATGATAATGTGAATGTGAATCTGTCTTGTAAAATGTTCAGTTCTGAATAAGGGTATAGTTAGTTAGTCAGATGAAACTTGGACCGTTTCTCATATTCCCAGGCTTGATGAATGGTATCACCAACTCATCCAGTTTCTCAAGCCAGAAGTAAGAGTCACTTTTGACTCATAGATATGCCTCATTCCACTATGTAGTCAGCTTTCAAGCTCATCAGTTGTCTCCCGAAAAGCTAACAGATGTAGTCCATATATTTCCTTATTCCAGAATTCTGTCATCTGTAGTCTATTGCCATAACTTAATAACTAATATTTCTGTCCTAACTTACTGCTTTTAATGAATCTTCTAAGTTGCCACTAAAATGTTATTTCCTGTATCCAAATCTGGTTATGTTTTTGTCTTTAGGATAAACTCCAAATTCTTTAACAAGATATACAAAATTCTTAATGACTTAAAACCCTGAAAACGTTTCTAGATTTATCTTCTACAGATTCCTTACCTCTTCTTTGATAGCTTCTCAGTAGGTAGTGCTTCTTCTCTCCTTGCCATCACCACATATCCTGTTCTCTTTGCCAGGAATGCTCTCCCCTCTGTATCTCCCCAGGCTTGTCTGATGACCCCACTTCTCATCCTTCAATATTCAGTTTAGACACTTGTGACAAACTGTTCCGGCAGAAATTGTCATCTTTGCTCTCCTTACCCTTGGTATTTTGTGCATGCCTATATTATACCTTTATTTCATTGTTTCTGTACATATCTGTTTTCCTAAAAGGACCTGAAATTCGTTTCAGCAGCATTAATGTTTTTATTAATCTGTATGTTTTCATCTTTTTAGCACAGTGCTTGGCACACAACATACGTTCCAAAAAAAAAGGGTTGAATTAATGCAGATTTTCCACTAAATAGTTTTAAAAGAAATGTAAGTTTATATACTGTGAATGGGAGTGTAAATTAATCTTTCTGGAAGACATTCTGTCAATATCAAAACTTTACAAATATGCAAGCCTTGTGACTCAATTCTTTGAATAGTTACCTGAAGAAAATAAAGTATAGGGGAAATATGAAAATGTTCATTGCAGTGCTATTCATGAAATATAAAACTTTGGAAACCCTTAAAGTTCTAGGAATAAGGAATTAATTACAAAAATTACATTTATATGATACAACCATATTCAACCATTAAAAATAATTTGAGGAAGTATATGTATTGATGTAAACATGTTAATAATATAACAAGAGAAAAAAGTTATAAAAGTATATATGTAGAGTCATGGTGGAGTAAGTGGGCTCAGACTTAACTTTTCTTCAGTAAACAAGTAGAAAACTAAACAAGATATAAGAAAAAATTTTTTAGATATTGCAGTACAGGACTACAGTCCCTGAGAGAAGGGAAATGCATGAGATGAGCCCTATGGGCTGCCCCAGCTTTCTTCCTAGATTGTGGTGCACTGATGGAGATCCCAAGCAGAGAATGGCTGTCTTGCTGAGGTAAAGAGAGATTGGCATTCAGAGAGGCTGAGGCAACTGGAATGAGGGGAAGAGTACTATCAGATGAGGAAGCCACTTGGAGAAAGAGCTCTAAGAGGTTAGCATAGGAGTCCTTTTGAGTCTTTGCTGAAATATTAAGTCACACATGCAGAGTGAAATTGCATGAGTCTGGGCAGAGAATGACCAAGGACCTTTACACTAAACAATTTCCAGAGCTCAAACAGCAGTGGGAAATGTTTCAGGTCTGACCAGCCATTGTGGTAGATTCTTACTGAATATACGGGTGTAAACTCATCTTAGAGCAAAGGCAACTCTAGCATTGCCCTAATAAAACCGAACTCAGAATTCAACTCACAACCATGTAAAATTCATAATATCCATAATCCAATTTTAAAAAGTCACTCGAGATATGAGGAAGAAAAATAGAACCCATAACCAGGAGAAAACTCAGTCAAAAGAAACAAGCTTAGAAATGACAGTTGACAGAATTAACAGACAAGGACCTTAAAAGAACTGATAGAAGTACACTCAGAGATTTAAAGGAAAACATGAACATAATAAGAGAAATAAAAGATATAAAAGAGAACCAAATGAAATAAAAATACTTGAAGTGAATGGAATAAATATTATTATATTAATAAATATTAATTAAATATTAATAAATATATTTAATAAATATTATTAAACACCAGAGAAAGAAAAACAAATTGGTATACTGGAAGAAATAGTACATGACTGTATAATTTGGAAAGAAACTATACAAATTAAAGAAAGAATATAAAAAGAAAAGAAGAAAGACTGGGAAAAAGGAATCAGACCTTTAGTAAACTGTGGGACAATATCAAGTGGTCTAACATACATGTATGGTCAAAAGTTTTACAAATTTAATGAAAAGTACAAGCCCACCATAACCAAGAACTTCAGTACTCTGCAGACAGGATAAATACAAAGAAAACTACATCAAGGAACATCATAATCAGTTCCTGAAAACCAGTGATTAACAGCAACAATTTTAGAGCAATCAGAAAGACACCATATGTATAAGATATATAGGGAAGAACAAAGAATGCACAGTTACCTCAATTGGAACTACGCAAAACAAATCAAATGGCATTATTAAAAGGCTGGGGGAAAATAATTGTCAACCTAGAATTCTATATCCAGCTAATATAACTTACAAACATGAAAGCAAAATTAAGACTTCTGTTTATTAAGATAAACAAAAGTTGTTGCCAGCAGACCTTCACTGTCAAAAATAAAGGAAGTTCTTCAAGCAAAGGGAAAATATAAGATGGAAAGTGGATCTACACAGAGGAATGTAACAGTATGTTTTGGAGTTTATAATTTATGTAGAAGCTAATGTATGCCAACAGTAGTGTGAAAGATGGTCAGAGGAATGGAAGTATGCTGGCTGTAAGGGTGTTACATTGTGAGTAGTATAATGTTATTTAAGGTTAGACTATACGTTATTAAAGATACTAGATACATACATACGGCAGTGCCTAGAGCAATATTTTTTTAAGTGCAAGTATGGCTGATAGACCAATAGTGGAGGTAGAATGGAATTTTTAAAATACTCAATCCAAGAGAAGGTGCAAAGAACAAATGACACTAAATAGAGAACAAATTACAGGATGGTAGATTTAAACCCAACCATATTGATAGTTAGAATAAGTATAGAGGGTCTAAACACTCCATTTAAAAGCACACATTGTTGGACTGGGTAACAAAACAAGACCCAACTATGTGACAACTACATGATGTATGTTAAATATAAATATATGGATAGGTTAAAATTAAAGGGATGTAAGAAGATAAGCCATGCAAAAACATACAAACAGGGCTTCCCTGGTGGCGCAGTGGTTGAGGGTCCGCCTGCCGATGCAGGGGACACGGGTTCGTGCCCCGGTCCGGGAAGATCCCACATGCCGTGGAGTAGCTGGGCCCGTGAGCCATGGCCGCTGAGCCTGCGCGTCCGGAGCCTGTGCTCCGCAGCAGGAGGGACCACAACAGTGAGGGGCCCGCGTACCGCAAAAAACAAAAAGAAGCATACAAACACTAATCATAAGAAAGCTAGAGTGACTATATTATTATCAGATAGACTTCAGAACAAGGAATATTACCAGGGATAAAGAAGGCTGTTTCGTAACAGTAAAGCAATCATTTCATCAGAAAGACACAGTAAACCTACGTTTATGCATATAATAGTAGAACTTCAAAATTCCTGATATAAAAACTGATCGGACTGAAATTGTAAGTAGACACTTATAATTGGAGGTTCCAACACTGCCTTCTCAGTAATTGATATAATATGTAGTCAGTAAAGTTTTGGAAGCCTGGGCAATACTATCAACCAACTTAACCTACTTGACATTTATAGAACACTCAAACCCAGCCACAGAAGGATACACATTCATTTTAAGTGCATATGAAACATATCAGGTTCTGGACCATAAAACTAGTCTCAGTATATGTGAAAGTTTAGAGAACATACTCTGTATGATTACAGATACAATTAAATTAGTAATAGAAAGCTAGTTGGGAAATCCCTAGATATTTGGAAGCTAAAGATTACATTTCTAGATAACCCATGAGTCAAAGAAGAAATCAAAAGGAAGGTTTAAAAATATTTTGAACTGGGGCTTCTCTGGTGGCGCAGTGGTTGAGAGTCCGCCTGCCGATGCAGGGGACACGGGTTCATGCCCTGGTCTGGGAAGATCCCACATGCCGTGGAGCGGCTGGGCCCATGAGCCATTGCTGCTGAGCCTGCGTGTCCAGAGCCTGTGCTCCACAACGGGAGAGGCCACAGCAGTGAGAGGCCCGCGTACCGCAAAAAAAAAAAAAATTTTGAACTGAATGAAAATGAAAACACAGCATATCAAAATCTGAGGAATGCAGCTAAAGCAGTGCTTAGAAGGAAAGTGCTAGCATTAAATGTTTATAGTAGGAAAAATGGAAAGTCTAAAATGAATAAGATTCTACATTAAAAAGAGCAAATTAAACCCAAAGCAAGTAGATGACACTTCACTAGAGAAGATATGGGGATGGCAAATAAACACAAGACATCCTCAACATTGTTATTCATTAGGGAAGTTAAGACCACAATGAGATACCACAACACATCCACTAAAATGGCTAAAATGAAAACAACTGAAAATATACAAAGTGTTGGTGAGGATGTGGAGTGACCTGGAATTCTCATGTTTTGCTGGTAGGAGTGTAAAATGGTGAAATCACTTTGGAAGTGGTCTGGCAGTTTCTCAAAACATTAGCTATACTCTTAGCAAATGACACTATTATTCCACCTTTAGGTATTTATCCAAGACAAATGAAAACCTACATCTACACAAAGACTTTTACACAAATGTTCATAGCAACTTTATTCATAATAGCACTGAACTATAAACAGTCCAAATGTCCATCAATAGGTAAATAGGTTGTGGCATATCTATCTCTACAGCTAAGTACTACTTACTCAACAATAAAAATGAACAAAATATTATTATATGCAACAACATTGATGAATCTCAGAAACAAAATGTTGGGCAAAAGAATTGTACATACTGTGTGATTTGCTTTATGTCAAATTCTAGAAAAGGCCAATCTGTAGTGACAACAGACCTGTGATTTCATGGGGCCAGCGGTGAGAGGGATTGAGAATGTTACCAAGACCAAGTTCATACTGCTCGCTGCACAACAGGCCAATAAATCAAGAGATGAATTGTTGGGTCAGGGAATGGCAACAGCAAACCGAGAAGATGGTGGACTAGTGTCCCAAAGAACCATGTTCTCCGAATTAGAATTCAGGCTTCTTTTATACTAAAAGAGGAAGGGTGTGTGGTTGGTTGCTACAAACTTCTTGGGGCTGGAATCCTTTGTTCTTGGCAGCTAGCTGTCCAGTAGGTCATTTCACAATGTTGCTATAAACTTCCAACAAGACAAATGTTATTCTCTGTTCTACAACTTTTTACCTCTATTTAAATGGATAAGTGTTATACCTTTTAAGGTCAGGGCCTTGAGAAAGAGCTATCCTATATATTTCAGGCTACCGGCAACATTTTTAACTTGTAGCAAAATCAATAGAATACAAAGGTTAAAGTAAAAGAAACAGATCCAATGTGGAGTCAGATTTGTTCTTCCATATTACCAGAAGGGACACTATTTGGGGTAATAAAAACATTCTGTCTTGATTTTGGTGGTGGTTTCACAACTGTAAATTTGTCAAAACCCAAAGAATGGCACATTTAAAATGGGTGTATTTTGGGGACTTCCCTGGTGGTCCAGTGGTTAAGACTTCAACTTCCAATGCAGGGGGTGTGGGTTCGATCTCTGGTTGGGGAGCTAAGATCCCACATGCCTTGTGGCCAAAAAACCAAAACATAAAACAGAAGCAATATTGTAACAAATTCAATAAAGACTTTAAAAATGGTCCACATCATGGAAGCAACCTAAGTATCCATCGACAAATGAATGAATAAAGAAGATGTGGCACATATATACAATGGAATATTACTCAGCCATAAAAAGAAATGAAATTGAGTTATTTGTAGTGAGGTGGATGGACCTAGAGTCTCATACGGAGTGAAGTAAGTCAGAAACAGAAAAACAAATGCCGTATGCTAACACATATATATGGAATCTAAAAAACAACAAAAAATGGTTCTGAAGAAATTGGAGCAAGACAGGAATAAAAATGCAGACGTAGAGAATGAACTTGAGACATGGTGAGGGGGAAGGGTAAGCTGGGACAAAGTGAGAGAGTGGCATGGACATATATACACTACCAAATGTAAAATAGCTAGCTAGTGGGAAGCAGCCACATAGCACAGGGAGATCAGCTCGGTGCTTTGTGTCCACCTAGAGGGCTGGGATAGGGAGGGTGGGAGGGAGACACAAGAGGGAGGAGATATGGGGATATATGTATATGTATAGCTGACTCACTTTGTTATACAGTAGAAACTAACACACCATTGTAAAGCAATTATACTCCAATAAAGATGTTAAAAAAAAAAAAAAGGTCCACACCAAAAAAATCTAAAAAAATAAAATGGGTACGTTTTATTGTATGTAAGTTATATCTGAATAGTTAATTTTTAAATACAAACTTTAAAAATCATGTCTATCATATAAATATTTACATAAGTGAACGTGCATCTACATGTGCATATACATGCAGCAAAGGATCTGAAAGGTCAAACACCAAAGGGGTAAGTTGAGACCAGAGGCCACAATTCTCACCTAGCAGTTTAATGAGGAGGAACTTTAAAATAATCGGGTACTGGCTCCTGTTGCTTTGAGAATACAAAGTGCTAAAGTAACCATTACTGGACTTCCCTGGTGGCGCAGTGGTTAAGAATCCACCTGCCAATGCTGGGGACACGGGTTCAATCCCTGGTCCAGGAAGATCCCACATTGCCGCGGAGCAACTAAGCCTGTGCGCCACAACTACTGAGCCTGCGTTCTAGAGCCCGTGTGTCGCAACTACTGAGCCCACGTGCTGCAGCTACTGAAGCCTGCGCACCTACAGCCTGTGCTTCACAACAAGAGAAGCCACCGTAATGAGAAGCCCACGCACCACAGCAAAGAGTAGCCCCCACTTGCTGCAACTAGAGAAAGCCCATGCGCAGCAGCCAAGACCCAACACAGCCAAAAAAATAAAATAAAATTTTAAAAAGTAACCGTTACTTATTTTTATATAGATAAGGGTAAAAGCTGCAGAGTATTTACAAGACATTGACATTGGTGACACAAAGGATCTAAACATAAACTGGTTTGGGATAAAAATCCTGTTTTGTCTCTTATCATAAAGTTGAGTTTCTGTCTTAGCCTGTTTTAATTTGCCAAGGGCTTGTTGACTTACTACCTTGAAAGAAGGAATGTTAGTTATGGGAAGTTATATCTATTAGAATTTCTTTTTGTATGAAACTGTTCACTTGAAAATTTAAAGGAGGTTATTTGTATCAGCTCTTGTGCATTGATTAACCTGCAGATTATGATTTCACAAATTTAGTTCTAATTAACAAACCAGTTATAAGAAGGGTGTATAGATTCTCCTACAATTTGTAATTTTTAAAATTTATTTCTTATACAGCAGGTTCTTATTAGTTATGTTTTATACATATTAGTGTATATATGTCAATCCCAATCTCCCAGTTCATCCCACCACCACCCCCCACTTTCCCCCCTTGGTGTCCATAGGTTTGTTCTCTACATCTGTGTCTCTATTTCTGTCTTGAAAACAGGTTTATCTGCACCATTTTTCTAGATTCCACATATATGCGTTAATATATGATATTTGTTTTTCTCTTTCTGACTTACTTCACTCTGTATGACAGTCTCTAGGTCCATCCATGTCTCTACAAAGGAACCAATTTCATTCCTTTTTATGGCTGAGTAATATTCCATTGTATATATGTGCCACATCTTACTTATCCATTCATCTGTTGATGGACACTTAGGTTGCTTCCATGTTCTGGCTATAGTAAATAGAGCTGCAATGGACATTGTGGTACATGACTCTTTTTTTTTTTTTTTTTTTTTTTTTTTTT
>NW_021703769.1:57034718-57182843 GCF_005190385.1 Monodon monoceros
TTTTTTTTTTTTTTTTTTTTTTTTTTGCAGTACGCAGGCCTCTCACTGTTGTGGCCTCTCCCGCTGCGGAGCAACATGACTCTTTTTGAATTATGGTTTTCTCAGGGTATGTGTCCAGTAGTGGGATTGCTGGGTCATATGGTAGTTCTATTTTTAGTTTTTTAAGGAACCTCCATACTGTTCTCCATAGTGGCTCTATCAATTTACATTCCTACCAACAGTGCAAGAGGGTTCCCTTTTCTCCTCACCCTCTCCAGCATTTGTTGTCTGTGGATTTTCTGATGATGCCCTTTCTAACTGGTGGAGGTGATACCTCACTGTAATTTTAATTTGCATTTCTCTAATGATTAGTGATGTTGAGCAGCTTTTCATGTGCCTCTTGGCCATATGTATGTCTTCTTTGGAGAGATGTCTATTTAGGTCTTCTGCCCATTTTTTTATTGGGTTGTTTGTTTTTTTAACATTGAGCTGCATGAGCTGTTTATACATTTGAGATTAATCCTTCATCTGTTGGTTCATTTTCAAATATTTTCTCCTATTCTGAGGGTTGTCTTTTCGTTTTGTTTATACTTCCCTTTGCTGTGCAAAAGCTTTTACGTTTCATTAGGTTCCATTTATTTATGTTTGTTTTTATTTCCATTACTCTAGGAAGTGGGTCAAAAAAGATCTTGCTGTGATTTATGTCAAAGAGTGTTCTTCCTATGTTTTCCTCTAAGAGTTTTATAGTGTCCAGTCTTACATTTAGGTCTTTAATCCATTTTGAGTTTATTTTTGTGTATGGTGTTAGGGAATGTTCTAATTTCATTCTTTTACATGTAGCTGTCCAGTTTTCCCAGCACCACTTATTGAAGAGGCTATCTTTTCTCAATTGTGTATCCTTGCCTCCTTTATCATAGATTAGTTGACCATAGGTGCATGGGTTTATCTCTGGGCTTTCTATCCTGTTCCATTGAACTGTATTTCTGTTTTTGTGCCAGTACCATATTGTCTTGATTACTGTAGCTTTGTAGTATAATCTGAAGTCAGGGAGTCTGATTCCTCCTGCTCCATTTTATTCCCTCAAGACTGCTTTGGGTATCCAGGGTCCTTTGTGTCTCCATACGTATTTTAAGATTTTTTGTTCTAGTTCTGTAAAAAATGTCACTGGTAATTTGATAGGGATTGCATTGATTCTGTAGATTGCTTTGAGTAGTATAGTCATTTTCACACTACTGATTCTTCCAATCCAAGCACATGGTATAGCTCTCCATCTGTTTGTGTTATCCTAGATTTCTTTCATCAGTGTCTTATAGTTTTGTGAGTACAGGTCTTTTACCTCCTTAGGTAGGTTTATTCCTAGGTATTTTATTCTTTTTGTTGCAGTGGTAAATGGTATTGTTTCCTTAATTTCTCTTTCTGATCTCTTGTTGTTAGTGTATAGGAATGCAACTGATTTCTTTGCATTAATTTTGTATCCTGCAACTTTACCGAACTCATTGATTAGCTCTAGTAGTTTTCTGGTGGCATCGTTAGGATTCTCTATGTTAGTATCATGTCATCTGCAAGCAGTGACAGTTTTACTTTTTTCTTCCAATTTGTATTCCTTTTATTTCTTTTTCTTCTCTGATTGCTGTGTCTAGGACTTCGAAAACTATGTTGAATAATAGTGGCGAGAGTGGACATACATTTGTTGTTCCTCATCTTAGAGGAAATGCTTTCAGTTTTTCACCATTGAGAATGATGTTTGCTATGGGTTTGTTGTATATGGCCTTTATTATGTTGAGTTTCCCTCTATGCCCACTTTCTGGAGAGTTTTTATCATAAATGGGTGTTGAATTTTGTCAAAAGCTTTTTCTGCATCTATTGAGATCATATGGTTTTTATTCAATTTTTAAATATGGTGTATCACACTGATTGATATGCCTATATTGAAGAATCCTTGTATCCCTGTGACAAATCCCACTTGATCATGGTGTGTGATCCTTTTAACTTGTTGTTGGATCCTGTTTGCTAGTATTTTGTTGAGGATTTTTGCATCTATATCCATCAGTGATATTGGTCTGTAATTTTCTTTTTTTGTAGTATCTCTGGTTTTGGTATCAGAGTGATGGTGGCCTTGTAGAATAAGTTTGGGAGTGTTCCTTCCCCTGCAGTTTTTTGGAAGAGTTTGAGAAGGATGGGTCTTAGCTCTTCTCTAAATGTTTGATAGAATTCACCTGTGAAGCCATCTAGTCCTGGACAGTCCTGGACTTTGGTTTGTTGGAAGATTTTTAATCACAGTTTCAATTTCATTACTTGTGATTGGTCCGTTCATATTTTCTATTTCTTCCTGGTTCAGTCGTGGAAGGTTATATCTTTCTAAGAATTTGTCCATTTCTTCCACGTTGTCCATTTTAATGGCATAGAGTTGCTTGTAGTAGTCGCTTCTGATGCTTTATATTTCTGCTATGTCCATTGTAACTTCTCCTTTTTCATTTCTAATTTTATTTTATTATATTTTTTTACATCTTTATTGGAGTATAATTGCTTTACAGTGGTGTGTTAGTTTCTGCTTTATAACAAAGTGAATCAGTTATACATATGTTCCCATATCTTGTCCCTCTTGCATCTCCCTCCCTACCACCCTCCCTATCCCACCCCTCCAGGCGGTCACAAATCACAAAGCTGATCTCCCTGTGCTATGCGGCTGCTTCCCACTAGCTATCTACCTTACAGTTGGCAGTGTATATATGTCCATGCCTCTCTCTCGCTTTGTCAGAGCTTACCTTTCCCCCTCCCCATATCCTCAAGTCCGTTCTCTAGTAGGTCTGTGTCTTTATTCCTGTCTTACCCCCAGGTTCTTCATGACTTTTTTTTCCTTGAATTCCATACATATGTGTTAGGATACAGTATTTGTCTTTCTCTTTCTGGCTTACTTCACTCTGTATGACAGACTCTAGGTCTATCCACCTCATTACACATAGCTCAATTTCGTTTCTTTTTATGGCTGAGTAATATTCCATTGTATATATGTGCCACATCTTCTTTTTTTTTTTTTAAACATCTTTATTGGGGTATAATTGCTTTACAATGGTGTGTTAGTTTCTGCTTTATAACAAAGTGAATCAGTTATACATATACATATGTTCCCATATCTCTTCCCTCTTGTGTCTCCCTCCCTCCCACTCTCCCTATCCCACCCCTCCAGGCTGTCACAAAGCACCGAGCTAATATCCCTGTGCCTTGCGGCTGCTTACCCCTAGCTATCTACATTACTACGTTTGTTAGTGTGTATATGTCCATGACTCTCTCTCGCCCTGTCAAAGCTCACCCTTCCCCCTCCCCACATCCTCAAGTCCGTTCTCCAGTAGGTCTGTGTCTTTATTCCTGTCTTACCCCTAGGTTCTTCATGACATTTTTTTTTCCTTAAATTCCATATATATGTGTTAGCATACGGTATTTGTCTTTTTCTTTCTGACTTACTTCACTCTGTATGACAGACTCTAGGTCTATCCATCTCATTACAAATAGCTCAATTTCATTTCTTTTTAAGGCTGAGTAATATTCCATTGTATATATGTGCCACATCTTCTTTATCCATTCATCCGTTGATGGGCGCTTAGGTTGTTTCCATCTCCGGGCTATTGTAAATAGAGCTGCAATGAACATTTTGGTACATGACTCTTTTTGAATTTTGGTTTTCTCAGGGTATATGCCCAGTAGTGGGATTGCTGGGTCATATGGTAATTCTATTTGTAGTTTTTTAAGGAACTTCCATACTGTTCTCCATAGTGGCTGAACCAATTCACATTCCCACCAGCAGTGCAAGAGTGTTCCCTTTTCTCCACACCCTCTCCAGCATTTATTGTTTCTAGATTTTTTGATGATGGCCATTCTGACTGGTGTGAGATGATATCTCATTGTAGTTTTGATTTGCATTTCTATAATGATTAATGATGTTGAGCATTCTTTCATGTGTTTGTTGGCAGTCTGTATATCTTCTATGGAGAAATGTCTATTTAGGTCTTCTACCCATTTTTGGATTGGGTTGTTTGTTTTTTTGTTATTGAGCTGCATGAGCTGCTTATAAATTTTGGAGATTAACCCTTTGTCAATTGCTTCATTTTCAAATATTTTCTCCCATTCTGAGGGTTGTCTTTTGGTCTTGTTTATGGTTTCCTTTACTGTGCAAAAGCTTTGAAGTTTCATTAGGTCCCATTTGTTTATTTTTGTTTTTATTTGCATTTCTCTGGGAGGTGGGTCAGAAAGGATCTTGCTGTGATTTATGTCATAGAGTGTTCTGCCTATGTTTTCCTCTAAGAGTTTGATAGTTTCTGGCCTTACATTTAGGTCTTTAATCCATTTTGAGCTTATTTTTGTGTATGGTGTTAGGGAGTGATCTAATCTCATACTTTTACATGTACCTGTCCAGTTTTCCCACCACCACTTATTGAAGAGGCTGTCCTTTCTCCACTGTACATTCCTGCCTCCTTTATCAAAGATAAGGTGACCATATGTGTGTGGGTTTATCTCTGGGCTTTCTATCCTGTTTCATTGATCTATCTTTCTGTTTTTGTGCCAGTACCATACTGTCTTGGTTACTGTAGCTTTGTAGTATAGTCTGAAGTCAGGGAGCCTGATTCCTCCAGCTCCGTTTTTCGTTCTCAAGATTGCTTTGGCTATTCGGGGTCTTTTGTGTTTCCATACAAATTGTGAAATTTTTTGTTCTAGTTCTGTGAAAAATGCCAGTGGTAGTTTGATAGAGATTGCACTGAATCTGTAGATTGCTTTGGGTAGTAGAGTCTTTTTCACAATGTTGATTCTTCCAATCCAAGAACATGGTATATCTCTCCATCTATTTGTATCATCTTTAATTTCTTTCATCAGTGTCTTATAATTTTCTGCATACAGGTCTTTTGTCTCCTTAGGTAGGTTTATTTCTAGATATTTTATTCTTTTTGTTGCAATGGTAAATGGGAGTGCTTTATTGATTTCACTTTCAGATTTTTCATCATTAGTGTATAGGAATGCCAGAGATTTCTGTGCATTAATTTTGTATCCTGCTACTTTACCAAATTCATTGATTAGCTCTAGTAGTTTTCTGGTAGCATCTTTAGGATTCTCTATGTATAGTATCATGTCATCTGCAAACAGTGACAGCTTCACTTCTTCTTTTCCGATTTGGATTCCTTTTATTTCCTTTTCTTCTCTGATTGCTGTGGCTAAAACTTCCAAAACTATGTTGAATAAGAGTGGTGAGAGTGGGCAACCTTGTCTTGTTCCTGATCTTAGTGGAAATGCTTTCAGTTTTTCACCATTGAGGACAATGTTGGCTGTGGGTTTGTCATATATGGCCTTTATTATGTTGAGGAAAGTTCCCTCTATGCCTACTTTCTGCAGGGTTTTAATCATAAATGGGTATTGAATTTTGTCAAAAGCTTTCTCTGCATCTATTGAGATGATCATATGGTTTTTCTCCTTCAATTTGTTAATATGGTGTATCACGTTCATTGATTTGCATATATTGAAGAATCCTTGCATTCCTGGAATAAACCCCACTTGATCATGGTGTATGATCCGTTTAATGTGCTGTTGGATTCTGTTTGCTAGTATTTTGTTGAGGATTTTTGCATCTATGTTCATCAGTGATATTGGCCTGTAGTTTTCTTTCTTTGTGACATCCTTGTCTGGTTTTGGTATCAAGGTGATGGTGGCCTCGTAGAATGAGTTGGGGAGTGTTCCTCCCTCTGCTATATTTTGGAAGAGTTTGAGAAGGATAGGTGTTAGCTCTTCTCTAAATGTTTGATAGAATTCGCCTGTGAAGCCATCTGGTCCTGGGCTTTGTTTGTTGGAAGATTTTTAATCACAGTTTCAATTTCAGTGCTTGTGATTGGTCTGTTCACATTTTCTATTTCTTCCTGATTCAGTCTTGGCAGGTTGTGCCTTTCTAAGAATTTTTCCATTTCTTCCAGGTTGTCCATTTTATTGGCATAGAGTTGCTTGTAGTAATCTTTCATGATCTTTTTTATTTCTGCAGTGTCAGTTGTTACTTCTCCTTTTTCATTTCTAATTCTATTGATTTGAGTCTTCTCCCTTTATTTCTTGATGAGTCTGGCTAATGGTTTATCAATTTTGTTTATCTTCTCAAAGAACCAGCTTTTAGTTTTATTGATCTTTGCTATCATTTCCTTCATTTCTTTTTCATTTATTTCTGATCTGATTTTAATGATTTCTTTCCTTCTACTAACTTTGGGGTTTTGTTGTTCTTCTTCTCTCTAATTGCTTTAGGTGCAAGGTTAGGTTGTTTATTTGAGATGTTTCCTGTTTCTTAAGGTAGGATTGTATTGCTATAATCTTCCCTCTTAGAACTGCTTTTGCTGCATCCCATAGATTTTGGGTCGTCGTGTCTCCATTGTCATTTGTTTCTAGGTATTTTTTTAGTTCCTCTTTGATTTCTTCAGTGATCACTTTGTTATTAAGTAGTGTATTGTTTAGCCTCCATGTGTTTGTATTTTTTACAGATCTTTTCCTGTAATTGATATCTAGTCTCATAGCGTTGTGGTCGGAAAAGATACTTGATACAATTTCAATTTTCTTAAATTTACCAAGGCTTAATTTGTGACCCAAGATATGATCTATCCTGGAGAATGTTCCATGAGCACTTGAGAAAAATGTGTATTCTGTTGTTTTTGGATGGAATGTCCTATAAATATCAAGTAAGTCCATCTTGTTTAATGTATCATTTAAAGCTTGTGTTTCCTTATTTATTTTCATTTTGGATGATCTGTCCATTGGTGAAAGTGGTAAAATCCCCTGCTATGAATGTGTTACTGTCGATTTCCCCTTTTATGGCTGTTAGTATTTGCCTTATGTATTGAGGTGCTCCTATGTTGGGTGCATAAATATTTACAATTGTTATATTTTCTTCTTGGATTGATCCCTTGATCATTATGTAGTGTCCTTCTTTGTCTCTTCTAATGGTCTTTATTTTAAAGTCTATTTTGTCTGATATGAGAATTGCTACTCCAGCTTTCTTTTGGTTTCCATTTGCATGAAATATCTTTTTCCATCCCCTTACTTTCAGTCTATGTGTCTCTAGGTCTGATGTGGGTCTCTTGTAGACAGCAAATATATGGGTCTTGTTTTTGTATCCATTCAGCCAACCTGTGTCTTTTGGTGGGAGCATTTAGTCCATTTACATTTAAGGTAATTATCGATATGTATGTTCCTATTCCCATTTTCTTAATTGTTTTTGGTTTGTTATTGTAGGTCTTTTCCTTCGTTTGTGTTTCTTGCCTAGAGAAGTTCCTTTAGCAGTTGTTGTAGAGCTGGTTTGGTGGTGTTGAACTCTCTCAGCTTTTCCTTGTCTGTAAAGGTTTTAATTTCTCCATCAAATCTGAATGAGATCCTTGCTGGGTAGAGTAATCTTGGTTGCAGATTTTTCTCCTTCGTCACTTTAAATATGTCCTGCCAGTCCCTTCTGGCTTGCAGAGTTTCTGCTGAAAGATCAGCTGTTAACCTTATGGGGATTCCCTTGTGTGTTATTTGTTGTTTTTCCCTTGCTGCTTTTAATAGGTTTTCTTTGTATTTAATTTTTGACAGTTTGATTAATATGTGTCTTGACGTATTTCTCCTTGGATTTATCCTGTATGGGACTCTCTGTGCTTCCTGGACTTGATTAACTATTTCCTTTCCCATATTAGGGAAGTTTTCAACTATAATCTCTTCAAATATTTTCTCAGTCCCTTTCTTTTTCTCTTCTTCTTCTGGAACCCCTATAATTCGAATGTTGGTGCATTTAATGTTGTCCCAGAGGTCTCTGAGACTGTCCTCAGTTCTTTTCATTCTTTTTTCTTTATTCTGCTCTGCAGTAGTTATTTCCACTACTTTATCTTCCAGGTCACTTATCCGTTCTTCTGCCTCAGTTATTCTGCTATTGATCCCATCTAGAGTGTTTTTAATTTCATTTATTGTGTTGTTCATTGTTGCTTGTTTCATCTTTAGTTCTTCTAGGTCCTTCTTAAATGTTTCTTGCATTTTGTCCATTCTATTTCCAAGATTTGGGATCATCTTTACTATCATTATTCTGAATTCTTTTTCTGGTAGACTGCCTATTTCCTCTTCATTTGTTAGGTCTGGTGGGTTTTTATCTTGCTCCTTCATCTTCTGTGTGTTTTTCTGTCTTCTCATTTTGCTTATCTTACTGTGTTTGGGGTCTCCTTTTTGCAGGCTGCAGGTTCTTAGTTCCCGTTGTTTTTGGTGTCTGTCCCCAGTGGCTAAGGTTGGTTCAGTGGGTTGTGTCGGCTTCCTGGTGGAGGGGACTAGTGCCTGTGTTCTGGTGGATGAGGCTGGATCTTGTCTTTCTGGTGGGCAGGTCCACGTCTGGTGGTGTGTTTTGGGGTGTCTGTGGACTTATTATGATTTTAGGCAGCCTCTCTGCTAATGGGTGGGGTTGTGTTCCTGTCTTGCTAGTTGTTTGGCATAGGATGTCCAGCACTGTAGCTTGCTGGTCATTGAGTGAAGCTGGGTGCTGGCGTTGAGATGGAGATCTCTGGGAGATTTTTGCCATTTGATATTATGTGGAGCTGGGAGGTCTCTTGTGGACCGGTGTCCTGAAGTTGGCTCTCCCACCTCAGAGGCACAGCACTGACTCCTGGCTGCAGCACCAAGAGCCTTTCATCCACACGGCTCAGAATAAAAGGGAGAAAAAGTAGAAAGAAAGAATTAGTAGAAGTAGAAAGAAAGAAAGGAGGGAGGGAGGGAGGAAGGAAGGAAGGAGGGAAGGAAGGAAAAAAAGAAAGATAAAGTAACATAAATAAGATAAAATATAATAAAGTTATTAAAATAAAAAATAATTATTAAGAGAAAAAAATTTAAAAAAAAAGACGGACGGATAGAACCCTAGGACAAATGGTGGAAGCAAAGCTATACAGACAAAATCTCACCCAGAAGCATACACATATACACTCACAAAAAGAGGAAAAGGGGAAAAAATCATAAATCTTGCTCTCAAAGTCCACCTCCTTAATTTGGGATGATTTGTTGTCTATTCATGTATTCCACAGATGCAGGTACATCAAGTTGATTGTGGAGCTTTAATCCGCTGCTTCTGAGGCTGCTGGGAGAGATTTCCCTTTCTCTTCTTTGTTCGCACAGCTCCCAGGGGCTCAGCTTTGGATTTGGCCCCGCCTCTGCATGTAGGTCGCCGGAGGGCGTCTGTTCTTCGCTCAGACAGGACGGGGTTAAAGGAGCAGCTGATTCGGGGGCTCTGGTTCACTCAGGCCAATGGGAGGGAGGTCCAGGGAGTGTGGGGGGAACCTGCGGCGGCAGAGGCCGGCGTGACGTTGCACCAGCCTGAGGTGAGCCGTGAGTTCTGCCGGGGGAGTTGTCCCTGGATCCCGGGACCCTGGCAGTGGCGGGCTGCACAGGCTCCCTGGAAGGGGGGAGTGGATAGTGACCTGTGCTCGCACACAGGCTTCTTGGTGGTGGCAGCAGCAGCCTTAGCGTCTCATGCCTGCCTCTGGGGTCCGTGCTTTCAGCCGAGGCTCGTGCCCATCTCTGGAGCTCCTTTGAACAGCGCTCTTAATCCCCTCTCCTCGTGTACCAGGAAACAAAGAGGGAAGAAAAAGTCTCTTGCCTCTTCGGCAGGTCCAGACTTTTCCCAGACTCCCTCCCAGCTAGCCGTGGTGCACTAACCTCCTGCAGGCTGTGTTCACGCCACCAACCCCAGTCCTCTCCCTGGGCTCTGACCGAAGCCCGAGCCTCAGCTCCCAACCCCGCCCGCCCCAGCAGGTGAGCAGACAAGCCTCTCGGGCTGGTGAGTGCTGGTCGGCCCTGATCCTCTGTGTGGGAATCTCTCTGCTTTGTCCCCCGCACGCCTGTTGCTGTGCTCTCCTCCGCGGCTCTGACGCTTTCCCCGTTCGCCACCCGCAGTCTTCGCCCACGAAGGGGCTTCCTAGTGTGTGGAAACCTTTCCTCCTTCACAGCTCCCTCCCACTGGTGCAGGTCCGGTCCCTATCCTTTGGTCTCTGTTTATTCTTTATCTTTTGCCCTACCCAGGTACCTGGGGGGTTTCTTGCCTTTTGGGAGGTCCGAGGTCTTCTGCCAGCGTTCAGTAGGTGTTCTGTAGGAGTTATTCCACGTGTAGTTGTATTTCTGGTGTATCTGTGGGAAGAAGGTGATCTCCGCGTCTTACTCTTCCGCCATCTTCCCGGAAGCCTCTCTAATTTTATTGATTTGAGTCCTCTCCCTCTTTTTCTTGTTGAGTCTGGCTAAAGGTTTATCAATTTTATTTATCTTCTCAAAGAACCAGCTTTTAGTTTTATTGATCTTTGCTATTGTTTTCTTTGTTTCTATTTCATTTATTTCTGCTCTGATCTTTATGATTTCTTTCCTTCTACTAATTTTGTGTTTTGTTTGTTCTTCTTTCTGTAGATCCTTTAGGTGTAAGGTTAGATTGTTTGAGATTTTTCTTGTTTCTTGAGGAAGGATTGTATAGCTGTCAACTTCCCTCTTAGAACTGCTTTTGCTGCATCCCATAGGTTTTGGATCGTCATGTTTTCATTGTCATTTGTCTCTGGGTATTTTTTGATTTCCTCTTTGATTTCTTCAGTGATCTCTTGGTTATTTAGTAATGTATTGTTTTTCCTCCATGTGTTTGTGTTTTTTTACATTTTTTCCCTGTAATTTATTTCTAATCTCAAAGCATTGTGGTTGGAAAAGATGTTTGATATGATTTCAATTTTCTTAAATTTACTGAGCCTTGATTTGTGACCCAAGATGTGATCTATCCTAGAGAATGTTCTGTGTGCACTTGAGAAGAAAGTGTAATCTGCTGTTTTTGGATGGAATGTCCTATAAATATCAATTAAATCTATCTGGTCTAATGTGTCATTTAAAGCTTGTGTTTCCTTATTAATTTTCTGTCTCGATTATTTGTCCATTGGTGTAAGTGAGGTGTTGAAGTCCCCGACTATTATTGTGTAACTGTTGATTTCCTCTTTTATAGGTGTTAACAGTTGCCTTATGTATTGAGGTGCTCCTATGTTGGGTGCATATATATTTAAAATTGTTATATCTTCTTCCTGGATTGATCCCTTGATTGTTATGTAGTGTCCTTCCTTGTCTCTTGTAACATTATTTTAAAGTCTGTTTTATCTGATATGAGTATTGCTACTCCATCTTTCTTTTGATTTCCATTTACATGGAATATCTTTTTCTATCCCCTCACTTTCAGTGTGTATGTGTCCGTGGGTCTGAAGTGAGTCTCTTGTAGACAGCATATATATGGGTCTTGTTTTTGTATCCATTCAGTGAGCCTGTGTCTTTTGGTTGGAGCATTTAATCCATTCACGTTTAAGGTAATTATTGATATGTATGTTCCTATTATCATTTTCTTAATTGTTATGGGTTTGTTTCTGTAGGTCATTTTCTTCTTTTGTGTTTCCCACTTAGAGAAGTTCCTTTAGCATTTGTTGTAGAGCTGGTTTGGTGGTGCTGAATTCTCTTAGCTTTTGCTTGTCTGTAAAGCTTTTGATTTCTCCATCAAACCTAAAGAGATCCTTGCCGGGTAGAGTAATTTTGGTTGTAGGTTCTTCCCTTTCATCGCTTTAAATATATCATGCCACTCCCTTCTGGCTTGTAGAGTTTCTGCTTAGAAATCAGCTGTTATCCTTATGGGAGTTCCCTTGTATGTTACTTGTCATTTTTCCCTTGTTGCTTTCAGTAAGTTTTGTCTTTAGTTTTTGTCAGTTTGATTACTGTGTGTCTCAGCATGTTTCTCCTTGGGTCTATCCTGCCTGGGACTCTGCGCTTCCTGGACTTGGCTGGCTATTTCCTTTCCTATGTTAGGGAAGTTTTTGACTGTAATCTCTTCAAACAGTTTCTCGGGTCCTTTCTATCTTCTCCTTCTGGGACCCCTATAATGTGAATGTTGGTGCATTTAATGTTGTCCCAGAGGTCTCTTAAGCTGTCTTCATTTCTTTTCATTCTCTTTTCTTTATTTTGTTCCATGGCGGTGAATGCCACCATTCGTCTCCCAGGTTGCTTATCTGTTCTGCCTCAGTTATTCTGCTATTGATTCTTTCTAGTTCATTTTTCATTTCAGTTATTGTATTGTTCATCTCTGTTTGTTCCTTAATTCTTCTAGATGTTTGTTCTTTAATTCTTCTAGGTCTTTATTAAACATTTCTTGCATCTTCTCGATCTTTGCCTGCATTCTTTTTCCGAGGTCCTGGATCATCTTCATTATCATTATTCTGAATTCCTTTTCTGGAAGGTTGCCTATTTCCACTTCATTTAGTTCTTTTTCTGGGGTTTTATCTTGTTTCTTCATCTGGTACATAGTCCTCTGCCTTTTCGTTTTGTCTTTCTGTGAATATGGTTTTCGTTCCACAGGCTGCAGAATTGTAATTCTTCTTGCTTCTGCTGTCTGCCCTCTGGTGGATGAGGCTATCTAAGAGGCTTGTGCAAGCTTCCTGATGGAAGGGACTGGTGGTGGGTAGAGCTGAGTGTTGCTCTGTTGGGCAGAGCTCAGTAAAACTTTAATCTGCTTGCCTGCTGATGGGTGGGGCTGGGTTCCCTCACTGTTGGTTGTTTGGCCTGAGGCGACCCAGCACTGGAGCCTACCCGGCTCTTTGGTGGGGCTAATGGTGGACTCTGGGAGGGCTCATGCCAAGGAGTATTTCCCAGAACTTCTGCTGCCAGTGTCCTTGTCCCCACGGTGAGCCACAGCCACCCCCCGCCTCTGCAGGAGACCCTCCAACACTAGCAGGTAGGTCTGGTTCAGTCTCCTGTGGGGTCACTGCTCCTTCCTCTGGGTCCTGATGTGCACACTACTTTGTGTGTGCCCTGCAAGAGTGGAGTCTCTGTTTCCCCCAGTCCTGTCGAATTCTGCAATCAAATTCCACTAGCCATCAAAGTGCGATTCTCTAGGAATTCCTCCCCCCATTGCCAGACCCCCAGGTTGGGAAGCTGGACATGGGGCTCAGACCCTTCACTCCAGTGGATGGTCTCCTGTGGTATAATTGTTCTCCAGTTTGTGAGTCACCACCCAGCGGTTATGAGATTTGATTTTATTGTGATTGCGCCCCTCCTACCACCTCATTGTGGCTTCTCCTTTGTCTTTGGATGTGGGGTATCTTTTTTTGGTGAGTTCCAGGGTCTTCCTGTCAATGAGTGTTCAGCAGTTAGTTGTGATTCTGCTGCTCTCGCAAGAGGGAGTGAGCACACATCCTTTTACTCTGCCATTTTGAACCAATCTCTCATGCATCGATTCTCTTACAATTAAAAGCGTAAAATCATTACCTTTACAAAAACGTATTTTAACACCAGTAAATAAAGCGATTAATAAGTTATCTTTGAAACAGTGTAGAATCTTAATTATCCTTGTCAGTTAAAAGAAAAATACAAATAAAAAATTTTATTGGGGGAGATTCTTAAAGTACGTTAAACAGTTATATCACTGCACACACAGTGGATTAAAAATGATTTTTGCTGCTTATTAGATATGTTCAAACTTCTGAAATTTTTAGCTGTCTGGTCCTATTACTTTCCAACATGGAGGCACTTTTCTTACTATCCCCATGATACTTTCCCCAGTTGTCCTCAAACCATTCTTGCGCCTACTAAACCTTCTTTCTCTCCCTCACACCCACATTTTCTCTGTTTTCCTCCTTTTCTTTCTTCTAACCATCTCTCTTTCTTCCGTTCTCTCTTCTGTCTCTCCTCCCTCCCCCTCCCTTTCAGCAGTCCACAATTGATATCTAATTCCCTCTAGGCTACCATGGGATACCTCCAACCCCAGCCTGCATGAGTTTTAGTTTGAATTCCCAGGCCTTGTTTGTATCACACATTCTTATAGGATTGTAAACAGTTCTGTGTTTGCAAACATCCTTGTTGACCTAACAGAGCAAAATCTGCCTCTAAGACTGCTAAGCAGGAATCCCTCTACCATGGGTAATTTTTCCTAGTTTCCAGTTGCATCATGACATTAGTGTTTACCTTGAGGAATTTTTGTCACATTAAAGAAAAATTCTCTATATTTGATACCTTTGCATATCAAAAGTTATCTTATTTCACAGTTTTATAATTTTAGTTCACATTTAATTACTACCCAAGATGTAAACTACTGTTTGCTTTAAAGGCTATGGGACTGATTATTGCAGATACATTTTACTTTTAAACCTTCTGTTGTTCACAGAAAGTCCAGTATCCATGCTTGAGTCACCTACGAAAGCTATTTCAATCTCAAAAGAGACAACCCCAGAGGCACAAAATACAGCCCAGGTACTGATATGAAATGTTCTGTAAGGGATATTATTCATTCCAAATTGAGTGGAAGTATCCATTTTACTCATAAAGAAACATTTGGGTTACATTTCATCTTAGAAAGCACTTTAATATGCTTTTTCAAATGTGCTATTGTGAGTCTACTTATTTACTCAATTAAAATAATTTAATTTTCCAGAAGCTACAGAATTAGAACAACTACATTTTTTAGTCCAACAAATTGGAAAAGATTTTTAAGAATAATAACCATTGTTGATGAAGGTGGATGGAAATGGGTGTTCTCCTACACTCACACTTTTCATGTTTGGGAACACAGGTTTGGAAATGAGATGGAATATTTCTCCAGAATGTCTGGGCCCTAACCCATTCTGGATTAGTGATATTCCAGAGTGTAGAGATCTTAACTCTTAAAGAAAGAAGCTTATGCTTGAAAGAAACTGGATCCAGCCTCACGTATCCTTGAAGCATCCTTTTGTTCTTATGATTTTGATAAATGGATTGAGGAATGGGAAATATATATTGTAGAACTGCAGTTGACCACTTAAAAAAAATCAGAACCCACCAATTCAGCTTGCTAAACTTTTTATAAATGTGTTTTAGGTTCTTGAATCCTTTGAGCACCTGCCACCTCTCCCAGAACCACCACCACTACTACCCGAACTGGTAGACAAAATCCGAGACACACTTCCTCCCCAGAAGCCTGAGCTCAAAGTAAAACGGGTGCTGAGACCCAAGGGCATTGCCCTGACTTGGAACATAACCAAAATCAATCCCAAGTGTGCCCCCGTGGAAAGCTACCACCTCTTCCTGTGCCATGACATCCCTAATAATAAGCTGATCTGGAAGAAAATTGGAGAAATTAAAGCTTTACCACTCCCAATGGCCTGTACTTTATCTCAGTTTTTAGCTTCCAACAAATATTATTTTACTGTCCAGTCAAAAGACATTTTTGGGCGATATGGACCATTTTGTGATATAAAATCTATTCCTGGGTTTTCTGAAAATCTTATCTAAAAGTAAGAAAAGTATTTGATAATTATATATTGTACTACATTTTTTTTTCATACTTCAGTTGTTTGTTTACAATGGTTCTCTAATCCTATTCAATGTCTTAAAGGGCCAGTTCAGATTGTGAACCCTTTATACAGGGACAGTCCTCTTCCCTATGTTGTAAGTGGCCTCTAGTTTCATGAATTTCTGATTTACATTCAATAAATACTTCCAATGGATATGTTCTAAGACATACACCATCATGGACCCATGTCGCTAAGCTGTGTTAGGTACAATACATTCGGTAACTATGGAGCTGCTGCTTCTATCAGAAGCCCTAGGATGCAAGCAACCACTATTTCCTCTCTTGAATATCAGCTTTTGGTGACCTGCTTGTGGTCAGTATAGGTACAGGAAAATCCAGCTCTTTACTGAGGCCAGATCATCCTTGGGGTGCATCTACACCAAGATTTTATGAAAATATGTCTTCCCGTTCTGTTCAAATTCGAAGGGCTATTAATTTGTGCCCCTCCCTACTCCCCGCTTTTGTTTTAGGCCATGTCAATCATTTAGGGAAATAGTCTAGGTTTTCCCGAAATCGGTTTGTATACTTAACATACGTAATAAAACTACTTAAACGTATGCTGTGTACACAAAATTACAGTATCTCTTGTAAAATAAAAAATTACCCAACCTGCTATTTCAGTTGAGGGAAATGGAGTTGTCTGCCTTAGATTTAAGGCTTTAATTTGCTGATTCCCTAATGAGACCCTTTGCTTATTTCCTGGCTACCGTCATTACTTACAACATAACACTAAGGGGCTCCCATAGATGTCCTGCTTACCTCTGTCTGAGGGAACACTGATGTGAGCTGTGGCTCCTACAAGTATCCCAAGAAACTTGACGGGTGAGCAGACTGGGTTAGTGTAAGTCAGGCCCTAATGGGACAAACCGTGGATGAGTAATACTAGGACACTGAGAAAACAGAAAAATAACGGTTAGTGTGAAAGTCTGTTCAAGAGAGGCATTCTTTTCTGGTATATAGTGAAAGTTCAGGCCTCAGAGGCTCTGAGATTTAAAAAATTGAACAGGAATGGCTTTCCTTGGCATTTTGTGAATGCTGTCACATCTTCAGTCATAAATAAAGATGTTATTTTTCAGTCTCCTGTGTCTACGTTTTAAAACATTATTACTGAAAGAGCCAAATTCTGACCTGAATTTGAAGAGATGAGCTGCCCTCTGTGAGGTCCTATTTTAGGCTCGGAGCAGCGGAGGGTGTCCTGCAGCACAGGACAAGGGCTTCACTTGAGGACAACTGCACCCTTGGGTTGGCATCAACTAGCCATTCACTCACTAAGCGAAGCCCAAAGCCAAGACTTCGGTGTGCATCAGCAGAGTGAAACTGCATCCCAACCAGCAGATCTGGAATGTCGATAGGTATACAAGTCTTCAGCAAAAGAGCTCTTCACAATAGTAGAACGAGGAGGAATGCTGATAGCAAGCAAGCATCTTACAGCTGGTGGCCCAGAAAGCATTAATGTTTCTTGCCTATTGGAGGGGCAGGAGCAAGATCCTCAGCTGTTACCTATCAGGGACACCAGAAGAGAACCGGCCTGAGAACAAGACCCAGGACTGTACAGTTACATAATACAAGGTAAACACCCCACCTCCACCCAGGCAACATTTCATGCGCTTTTGGTGGGAAACCTTTATGCCTCCTTGAAGCAACAGAACCAAACTCCTGATTGATGAGCTAAAATTGAATATATTGAGAAAAGGCTGTGGGGCGGTTCCTGGAATCAGCAGGGAGCTGAGAGACTCTGGCTTGGAAAACAGGAAAGGGGAAAAAAAGATACTTTGCAACAAATTCCCATGAGGTTTCAAACCTGAGACAGTTTATGCAATTTATACCCCATAATGATATGTTAAGATATTTTCTGCCCATTTTAAAGATGTGGAAACAGGTCCAGGGAGCGTAGTTGGCTTGCCCTGAGTCCCAGAGACCCAGCCCATTCACATGCAGCGCCCTGGTCCTGGGTTCCGGCTATATACACAGGCTGTGCGGCCTCGTGGGGACAATGGGCAGAACAGAAAGCCTTTCCCACTGTCCTTGCTGCCTTGTGGTTCCAGAATCAAAGCCCAGACACATATCAGATTGGCTTATCCTAGGGCATGTGTCAAAGCTGCAAGGTGAACAAGAAAGTAAACCTCTGGCATTTTTGGTCAGTGAGAGGTATACTCCACTACTCTTGACACTCAGGGTAGGTGTAGTGGCTTTGGATGATGTCCATGTCACTAAGCTGGAACTACCTTTCCAAGGATGTCCTTCCCTGGCTGGTTCAAGTTTAGCATTGGTCGAGACACTGCACGCAGTTTGGAGCAGAAGCAAAACATCAGTTCTGTGTTTTATGTTCTGAAGATAGACACGGGGCATCAGAGTGTGGAGGCTTCCATGCTCTGCTGGCTCACAGACCCACAGCTCCTGCCAAGTGCCTGGGCAAGTGAAGGGCACCTCTGCGTGCTGCTCTGTGCCTTTCCTATAGGCCGTGTTTCCTGTGGCTTCGAGGCTGGAGGTAGTCACACACACACGTGCTTCCAGTTCATACTTGTCCGCTTCCTTCCTTCCTGACGGCCACCTGGCTGACCTCTAGCGACTCCAGACTCAACACTAGACCCAGAGGGAACACTTTGCATAGGCTTCTCCACCAGCTCTCCCACACTGGGCCAAGCCTAGCCCCTGTAATCAGTTCCAAGTTCTATAGTTTTGATGGCTTCCTCACCAAGACCACAGGGCCCCCAGACAGAGGAGGCGCATCCTCACCCCGGGAATTGAGTATCAGGGCAGTAGCTTGTCCAACTGTCCTGGACACTGAATGTCTCCTATGTTGTTCTCGTGGGATAAGGAATTCACAGACAGACCCTGAGTCTGAAAGCCAGTTCCAACACTTACCATGAGGTCGGCATCTCTCTGAGCCTCCTTTTTCTCAATGGGTAGAATGAAGGCAGTGCTGACTCCTTCCTTCTGCCTCTTTCTCCCTCTCTTTCCTTGTTTAACTGGTTCTGCTGCCTGAGCTCAAGAGCCCTGATTCAGGGTCATTGTAAGGAGTTAACGATGTAACATAGACTACCTAGGACAAAGCAAGTCCTTTATTAGTAAATGGTAGAAAGCAAAAACAAAACCTTTGCTGGGGATGGGTAAATTAGAAATACCTTGTTTCTGAGGCAACTGCTAATTTACTGGGCCAAAGGGTCAGCAGGAGATGGCATGTCACTCAGAGGTGGCCATGGAGATAGAAGAAAATTCTTCTAAAAATCATAATGTGAACACGTTTCCAATATGGAGATAGAGGCAGAGATTGGAGTGATGCAGCCACAAGCCAAGGAACACCGGAGCCACCAGAAGCTGGAAGAGCCTCTGGAGGGAGCACAGCCCAGCCAACACCTGGATTTCAGACGTCTCTAGAGCTATGAGAAAATACACGTCTGTTGTTCTGAGCCACCAAGTTTGTGGTAATTTGTTACAACAGCCCTAGGGAAACTAACACAAGCACTCTTCCCTGGGACCATGATTTGTTCAAAACGTGGACACCTGGCCCTTACCCCATATGCTGCGGAGGTGGGGCCTCCTGTGTGTTCCTAGACACTCATGTTGGCCGGGGGGTGGTTTTATGCCCCCAACATGGAAGATGCAAAGCCTCTGTCAATCATTTCACAATGTCTTCTGTGAGATGTGCCCGACATCGTGACATCAGATGGTGGCTTTATCTTTAACTGGTAGATGGCAGCTGTTGAAGAATAATCAGTATCAAGGCTTCAGAAAACAAAGAGCCTTATTTGGGGTCCTAAGAATTGCAATTCGGGAGTCACAGATTCAGGTAAAACCAAAAGAGTGTTCTGGGGAAGAGGGAATCAGGGGCTTATAAAGGCAAAAGCCACAAGGTTATTGTCTGGCAAGAATTATGACTGATGCAAAAAGGAAATATTTGTCTTTAAGGGATAGGCTGAAACGAGTTATTTAAGGTAAGGGTCTAATAGGTATCTTGAACTTCTGGAACATTGTGCAGATGTTCTGGATGCCCGTGTTAAGATACTAAGTGGTCAAAGGTCAGATTCCACCCGGAATGAGACGTGCGTGAATCCCACTTCCTCGACAGCCTCCTGGCTCCTTTCCGGAGAGCTCTCTTAGCAATACTCACTCCATCTTATTTTCCTTTGACACAGCTGAAGTGGCAAATGCTCAGAGATAGACTTACATTACCTATTACCACAAATCCAGAGGATAGAGTTAAATCATTGAATTTTAAAAATCAGGAGTCCTATAGTGCAGACAAATCTAATTCAGTCAGTTCCTACATTTCAGCCTCCTGAGATTTTCTCAGGGGGAGGATGTGGCTACTTGATTTTTTTTATCTGTGTTGAAAGGGATCAAAACGTGCCACCACAAAATATGCCACTTTGGCATAAGGATTATGTTGAGCTGAACGCATTTGAGAAAACCGAAGACACAGGAAGAGTTCACTTGGCTCCCCCTTTCTGCCTAAAATCAAGGCATAAATTGCCACTTGTAAAGGTGACATAAATTTCCCTCTGTAAAGGGGTTTCCCTCTCCAGTACCTGGAAGACCTGAGATGAATCTGCATAACAAACCCTATTAAGCAAACCTTTATCAGCTATATATTTCCTAGTCACCTTCCCACAATTTACCACCTCTAGGAGCCCCAAATCCCTTTCCTTTGTCACTTCCCCATAATTTAATCACCCTTTGTTAAAGCCCTCCAGGTCTAACCACTTCTTTGGGGTTTCACGTGTTTTCTCTGAAACCTCTGTGCATGTAAAAATATTAAAATTTGTATTCCCTTTCTCCTATTAATCTGTCTTTTGTCAGTTTAATTCACAGGCTCCATTCATAGCCCCTAGAAGGGAAGAGGAAGTTTTCTTCCTCTACAATGTGAACTGTGGGTGGTAGAACTGTGTTGGGTTAAAGAGTGGAACCCACTGGGATCTAATCCTCCAAATACACAAGCAAAGTCTGAGACGACAGAGACCACAGACATTACGATGGGTGGTGGGAGAGCTTAACAGATTAGCTATTTAGATGGTGGAAAAGAACAAACATTAGTTAAAACTCAGACCATCACTGGTCAACAAGCAACCACTCTTATACATAGACAATGAATTAATCATCCATATACCAGGATGTTTTTCTCAAATTTATTTGAAAGGAAAATTTCTTACCATTTTAAAACTAGGGCCAGGGTTCTGTGAGATTGAAAGCGAGCAGGACCCTGCAGGGCCTTCCTGGTGGCAGATCCCTCTGTGTCCCCTGTTTCTTGTTTGTAGAAAAAAGGCTTCAGTCTCCTCCGCCTTCCCCAGGATCCAAAGAGCAGACTCAAGCAGTTACTAATTAGAGAAGTGAGGGAATGCAGAAACAAAGGAAAAGCAGTCCAGCAAGAAAATTAATGACAGCTTAAACAATAGGTCAGCCATAAAACAGAGTCACAGGACCCCAGTTCCTCCTCAAGGGATATAGATAACAATCGGACACATATCCTTGAGTTGTTTTACAGAAACCAGCGCCTCACTGGATAGAAATTGCTGACCACAAGCATGTAGACCCCAGATTGGTTGGAGTCAGAAGACTGATGGTTAAGATTGCCCAAACACCTCCCTGTTACCTCACCACTGACCAATCAGAAGAACATCCATGAGCTGATCATGTACCCTGCAACCCTCACCCCTAACGGTGCCTTTAAAAATCCTTCACTAAAACCCATCGAAGAGCTCAGGTCTTTTGAGCATAAGCTGCCTGTTCTTGCTTGGCACTGTGCAATGCACCACAACCTGGTGTCCGCAGATTGGCTTTTCTGTGCGTCTGGCAAGTGAACCCGAGTTCAGTTCAGTAACAAGATGGACAACTGTTTGTCAATGCCAGTGAAATAAAACACCTTAAAGATTGCAGTAAGTTGGATCAATGAAGATGATATCAGAAAACATATCTGTAGATGCTATGACTGACCACAGGGGCAAAGACACCTGAAGTTTCTTTTCCTTACTTTGATAGAGGGAAGTGATGTCTGATGTATGAAGAAAATATTTCTACACTCAAGATTTATTTAAAACGATTTCTAACCCAATTATGTTTCCCTGGATTTTGGCTATAGGGGAATATAGTAAATGCAGTTGGACAGGTTCGGATGGAATTTGGGCCAAGATAATACAAAAGGCAGATCATATTTGATTTTTGCCATATAGAGTTTTAACTATTCACATTAAAGAGAGTATTGAGTTTTGGGGGGTTCCTAAAGATCTGAGTAATCTGTGGGATGGATGTCCAGAGTGCCTGTGAAGGATACAGATGCAGCACAGCTGGTTCTGTAATGATAGCAAACAGCCAATTCTGGCCGTGGCAAACTCTGCCACCATGGAAACCACACATGGTGGTAAGGATCATGGGGAGTGTGAACTACCCACAAATTACCCCCATCACCTCCACAGCTTGAGGTCAGTTCCTTTTGAGCTAATTGTGCTTATCTACCACTTCTCTCTCCATGAAAAAAAATTATCCCTTAGCCTGGGGATACTCACCCATGTCTTGCTCACAGACTGGGACCCATGTGCAGCAAGCAGAGATATTTGGGGTAGTTTAAGTAGTAGGATTGAGGGCCCTGTTTCAGGCCACATAGGCTCTGTATAAATGCAATTTCGTAAATTTGTGGGCAGGGGTTATTCGTCTGAGCGAAACAGAGGCCAAGCTTAGGTAGGCTGGATTGTAGCCCAAGACACAGGAGAAATTCTTAGCAGCTGTGTTAAGAGGTTTACGACAAGGTAAAAGTTTGGTAAAGACATCAGCCCTGGCAACCCAAAACTCTATTTTCACCCATTGGTTAAAATTTCACAGTGAAATATTCATGTGTTCATTCATCAAGGGATCTACCAGATTCCAGACACCGTGCCAGGTGCTAACATGGAGAACAAGACTTATCACTGTCCCTGCCCTCTTGGAGCTGACCTAGTGGGGGACACAGGAGACAAATGGAAAGTACACACATGAGATTTTCAGAGAGCAATGTGATGTTGTCCATATGAAAATAAGGAGGGAGATATGGTGGGGCATGATGGGGGCAGTGAGGTTATGTGAGACAGGCTGGTCAAGAAGAACTTCCTGGAAGAGGAAGCACTTAAACTGAGGGATGATAAGGAGAAAGGCATGAGAATGCCTGGGGGAAGGGCTTGTGCCTGACCAAGGAGCTTAACGCACATGGGGAAAGTCCTCTGAAGGAAAAGGATTTGGGTGTAAGAGGGGATCCCACAGGACAATGAAATGCAATGCATGACCCACAGTGGATCCTGGATTTAGAGGATATTATTTGGACCTTGGTGAACTCTGACTATGGATAATAGTGTTAAATCACCTGAAAGTGATCATCGTATTGGGCTTACGTGGGAGGACAGTCTTGTTCTTAGGAGATACTGCCAACGTCCTTGGAGGCAAAGTGCCTTGATGTCTGCAGCTGACACACAAATGGCTCATAAAATATTTATACACACACACACATACAAAGAGATAAAAGCAAATGTGACAAAAATGTTCATAGTCAGTGAATCTAAGTAATGTTATTCTTGCAACACTTTTGCACGTTGAAAATTTTCAAAATAAGCAGTGGGGGGACAAAACAATGGATCATGGACTCTTAGAGTCCACATAGGGTCAGGTGAGACTACCCTCTAGAAATCCTGATTTAGCTGGAATCTGCAGAATGGGTAGAACTCACCAGGTTAAGTGCACAGGGAAGGACATTTGCAAGAGGCAGGTGGCTCTGGACAGTCTGGTTTGGGGCCTGCGGGAGGAGGCTAGACCTCCTAGTACCTCCCAGGCCACTTGCCTCTCTCCCCTGCCTGGAGGTGGAGTCTCTCTCTCCACCTCCTTGACCCTGGGGAGATCTATGATTGCTTTGACCAATAGAATACAATGAAAGCAATGCTGGGCCAGCTCTGGGAGCCAGCCAGGCGGCTTCTACTTCCTGCCTCTTGGACACCAGCCACCACATAAGAAGTGCAACCACCCTGAGATTACCAGGCTGTGGGAAGCCCAGGCCATGAGACCCTGGAGGACAAGATGCCACATGGAGAGAGGGAGAAAGAAAGAGACAGGCCAGGGAGCACTGAGATGGCAGACCCATGAGTGAAGAAACCATCTTTGGAGCAGATCCTGGATTGCAAATGCCCCAGCTGAAGCCACGTGGAGCAGACGAATAGCCCAACTGAGTCCTATCCAGATCTGGACCCACAAAACTGTGGGCAAAATAAGTTATCTTGGGCTTCCCTGGTGGCACAGTGGTTGAGAGTCCGCCTGCCAATGCAGGGGACACGGGTTCATGCCCCGGTCCGGGAAGATCCCACATGCCGCGGAGCGGCTGGGCCCATGAGCCATGGCCGCTGAGCCTGCGCGTCCGGAGCCTGTGCTCCGCAACGGGAGAGGCCACAACAGTGAGAGGCCCGCGTACCTCAAAAAAAAAAAAAAAAAAAAGTTATTTTAAGCCACTAAGTTTGGGGTTTGTTTATGAGGCAACAACAGCACCTGGGACACTGCTAGAGACTGTTGTCCATGTTAAGAAGTTTGGTCATCATCTTGGGAGTAACAGAGAGCCATTGAAGTCTTCAGGCCCGATGGATGACAGGACCAGAGTGGAGGCTGTGGTCACTCTGGCTGCCACATAGAAAATGGGCTGGGGGCTGGGGTGGGGGCGATGGGTAGGGGGGAACCAGGATGACAAATTACAAGTCCATCACAATGGTCAGGGTGACACGACAGCAGCTGGGACTGGGTTTGTGGAAGTGATGTCCAGAGGAAGGGGAACTGAAGAACAAATCCTTTCCAGGGAAACATCAATGCACATACCAGCCCCAGACCCCAAGGTCCAGTTATTCTGTCCCGATGCCACTAAGGAAGCCAGAATAAATGTGCATACCCTTCTTCCTCCGGGAAAAAAATAACATGGCAGAAGGAAATGTAGAATGACCACAAAAGGAATCACTGTAACGATTTCTCTTCTTTGGGAATATCTGATTTGAAAAAAAGAAAAAAAAAAAAGGGAAATTTTATCTGACCAGACCAAACCAAATTGTTTTGGTTTATGATTGGGATTGTAATTGAATATAGAAATGTATAATATGCAGGTCAGTAGCCAAATGTTGAGGCTTTGGAATGTTTGCGGTTTACTGCCGGCCTTCAACATCACAAATTTCATCCCTACAAGACCTGAACGAACAGTTTGGAAAATTGGCCACCAGGTGGCGGTAATGCCCCTTCTCCACCTTTCTGAAACTGAAAATAAACCTGCTTTTTGTCATGTTTGGTGTTGAAAACAATCGATTGTCACAAAACTACCAAACAACATATTTGAAATATGGTGCCAGTGTAGCAAGACTTTGTCTAATATTTAGGTACAGCACAGTCCTTTCTTCCCAGACCTCCACATTGATTCTCAGTTGATTTTGAGTCTTGAGTCAAAATTTTTAACTGGAATTGCTTCTCTAAACTTAGAGTCAGAAGCTCTTCCTTGACTGTGTTCTCCGTTCCAGAGCTTCAGTTCCATTTAGAAACAAAAGCCCTTGCAGGTGGATTTTATCATCCTCACTTCATTTCATCAAATTGGAATTGATGTAGATTAGAGGCAGTTAGTTTAAGCTGAAAATCCAATGCAAGTCAAAAAAGACTCAGATCTCAATGAGGCTCTGGAAGCAACTTACCCTTAGTTGTCTGTGATGAAAATGTAAAGCTTTTCTGAGGGACTGGATTGAAAGTGGCAAAATGTATAGCATAAAAACGACTCACATTACCGCCCCATCTCCACTCCTCCCCTCTCCCCATGACAAGTCAAAACAGGACAAAGCTTTCCAGAACTCGGCAGCAGCATGCGGACATAGATTAAGAGAGAGCCTGGGACTTCCCTGGTGGCGCAGTGGTTAAGAATCCACCTGCCAATGCAGGGGACGTGGGTTCGAGCCCTGGTCTGGGAAGATCCCACATGCCGCGGAGCAACTAAGCCCGTGAGCCACAACTACTGAGCCCACGTGCCACAACTACTGAAGCCCGCGCGCCTAGAGCCCGTGCTCCGCAACAAGAGAAACCACCACAGTGAGAAGCCTGCGCACCACAACGAGGAGTAGCCCCCGCTCGCTGCAACTAGAGAAAGCCCGTGCACAGCAACGAAGACTCAATGCAGCCAAAAATAATTTAAAAAGAAAAGAAGGCAAAATATTAGCATCTGTTTAAAAAAAGAGAGAGAGAGAGAACCTTAGTTCCCAGAGTTGTCTAGCGGACCAGAATTTCAGCAGCAGAGGGGTTTATGGGAGGGGCCTGGGGTAGCCCACAGAATTGTGCTGTAGGCTAGAGAAGGCTCAGAAAGGAGCACAGAGAATAATCAAAGGAACAGGAGCTAATGGAGAGAATAAGATGCAGCTGCTTGAGGGCTGGGTTTTCCACCCTCACAAGCCTAGGAGAGAAATGTTGATTGACTTGGCTTGGGTCACGTGCCAACAGACACCCTGATGGATCGACCTGCCCACCCACTGGGAGGGAGAGAGGATTCCAAAAGGAATTTGGGGTGTTGCTACCAGAGCAAGGGGAACTGCATATTAGGTGACCAGAAAGAAAGCAATCCGTGTCAACATGATTCGCAGGTATTTTGAAAACCTGTGGACCATGAAGTGAGATTTCCTTTCTTTTTAAAATTTATCATTTTTGATTGGACTGCAGGTCACTGCATTTCCAAACCACCTCTGAGGTATGTTTATCCTGCTCAGTGAGACAAAGAAGAGAACCAGCAGAGAAGAAAGGAAGTTCAGGTTGGATGGGCCACGACCACCTCTTAAATTGGGCTGTCTGGCCTGGTTTTCAGTGTTAAGCATCCCATGAAATACTCCTAGCTGTGATCCACCGACATCGTTTGGTCCAAATACCTGGAGAGCTCGGTAAGATGGCCGATTCCAGGGTCCCACCCCTTGAGGGTCCCACTCCACAAGTCTGGGGTGTGACCCAGGAATCTGTATTCTCAACATGCTCCCCAGGGAGTTCCAAGGCAGCAAGTCCTTGGACTAGACTTTAAGAATCAGCCCCCTACCCCACCCCTTCCCCACCAGCAAATTATAAAGACTTTTTCACGTACAAGGAGACAGAAATTTAGGCTGAATTTGAAATCAGTTGAGCTGCTGGCAAAATCTGGCAAATCACACGTTTTGCTCGCTGGCTCTCTGCCTCCTTTGCCAGAAAACAAGCCAAGCAAGACGGAGGCTGGAACTGGAGGCTGAGTCATCCATCCTTTAAATAAGCACTCTGGTTACTGCGTCAACTCAGCCAGGGGCAGGGAGGCTGCAGGCCACACCTTGCTAACAAGCGGAGGCAATTCTCCAACTCTCCGAGGCTGGCTGTCTGCAGTTCACACTGAAGGCTCCAGATCCCGGCTTGGAACTCCTAGCAGCCCATCTCTCCCATTAATCCCTTGGGAAAGCCTTCCGCTCCAGCAGCTGCCCCACATGTTGGGTCCACATTTTCCGCCTCTTCCTGGAAGAGCCTGGAGGCTCCTCATCCAGGAAGCCCTTCTGATTCAGTCCCCCTGTTTTCAGCCTCTGCCCACCCTGGAGCCTTCAGCACTTCCCTGAACCACCTGTTTGAGCCTGTCTTTTTTTTTTAAGTTGTGGTAAAAAAAAATTTATTTTTTTCATAACAGAGCATGAGATTACCCTCTTAACAAAGTTTAAGTGTATGGAACTATACTGTTACTTATAAGGACTGTGTTGCACAGCCTCTCTAGAACTTTCCCTCTTGCAGGACTGAAACGCTGTACCCACTGAACAGCAACTCCCCATCCCCCCTCCTCAAGCCCCTGGCAACCATCCTTCTACTTTCTGTTCCTATGAATTTGACCACTTTAAATACCTCATGTAAGCAGTATCAGCTGATTGAGTGGAGAAAGAAAATGTGATATGTACATAGGATGGGATATTATTCAGGCACGCAGAAGAAGGAAATCCTGTCACACGCTACAACGTGGATGAACCTGGAGGACATTACGCTCAGTGAGATAAGCCAGCCCTGGGAGGTCAGATTCTGCCTGAGCCTGAGTGTCCTTCACCTGAGTTATAAGGCGGCACATTAGAATCACCTGGAGACCCTCAACAATCTCCACACCTGGCTGCTCCCCAGACCAAGGAGATGGCAACCTCTGCAGGATCCAGCCTTCAGAAGCCTCCCAAGTGATTTCAGCATGTGGCAAGGTTGAGAACCCAAGATTTGGAGTCAGAAAATCTAATTTTAATCCTCAAGTCTGCCGCTTACTTGGTAGGTGGGCTTGGCCCAGTGACTTGATGATAATAAAAGATGAATAGCCCCCACTGAGCGCTGGGTGTAGGTCCCCTGCTGTTGCTGTCACAGCTGTTCCCATTTTACAGGCAGCAGAGGCACAGAGAAATCAAGCAGCTTGCCTGAGGTCATACAGCAGGAAAATGCTGAGACCTGGTTTGAAGGCAGGCAGCCAGCTCACCGGGAAGAGTTAGCCCTGGCGTGCTGGTCTCATTGGTCCTAGTGAGATATTTCCAGACATCACACCTTATTCTGAGAACGTCTGGGGACCTTTCAGGGTCCTTTTTCTCAGGACAAAAGACCATCGACCCCAGGAGACAGAGGGTGACAAAGAGAGAAAGCGGGCTTCAGGAAAATGCAAAGCTAAGCACAACTAAGAGGACAGAGGCATGGCGACCACCTTGTTACACCCCGTTCCCCATCACCAACTCAGCGTCAGACTAGGGATGTGGATGCTTTCCTGGCCAGGCTCTCCTCTCCAGCAGCGTTCATCTCTGGACGAGGCAGCAGCACATCATGGCAATTTAACTTCCCCTTCTGGCAAAAAAGAAAAAAAAAAAAAAGATAGCTGTTATTTAAGGGAACCCTGTGCCAAGGTCAAGTCATACCTCTCTTTCCTCACATGTGTCCAAGTCCCCCGTGAAATTACACTGTTGTCCTTCTACAAACACGGAGAGGCAAGTCTTTCCTGGTTCCTCCGGTCTCTGTTTGTTCTAGTTGATGACAAATATTGAGCTAATATGCAGTTTAAGCTTTGGGACCAGGCACATCCTGTGCTGTTCAGAGACGGGCCAGGGGCCACGGTGGGGTGGGCTGTCACTGGCTTCTCCCTGTTTCCTCTCCCAGTGGCATGACCTGCTGTGGACCCTGGTGGCCTCCTCATGGTTGCCAATCACCGTATTTCCTGGTATATAAAGCCCTACCAGTGGAGGTTCCCAGCTGGGGGCAATTTTGCCTCCCCTCCCCAGGGGACATCTGGCAATGTCTGGAGACATTTTGGGTTGTCACACTCGAGGGGTGCAGTTGGCATCTAGTGGGTGGAGGCCAGGATGCTGCTAAACATCCTACAGTGCACAGGACAGGCCCCCACAGCTGAAAACTATCGATTGTGGTAGCGTCGAGAAACCCTGACAGATAATATGAAGCTCTTTCAAGGAAAAATTTTGAGAAAAAACGTTCACAAGTACTTTTCATAATACAATTATTCAAAATGGCTTCAAAGTGGTTTTGCACTTAAAATATATTCCTCTTCTCATGCAAGAATAGTAAATTCTACACTGACATCCAGCTGCAAACTGTAAATCCCTCTCAATGTTGTAATATTCTACTAGCTGAAAACAAGAGTACAAATTTTAAAACTGAGCTGAAAATTAATAAATTGAGCTCAATGAAAATAGCTACATAGCCATGTCTGGTAGTAATAGATTAAACTGTAAAGCAGTGAGGAATAACTCAAATTAGCTCTTATCAGCTGTCTTGTATTTGGCTGAATTGTATGTGAAAGAAAAAAATCTTTGCTATGGTGCTTTATTGCTCTGTTGTGTTGCCACACACCTCCACTAGGAGGTGGTTGTATTACCTTCTATTTCACTCCCTGGCCACTTGGCCTTTCGATGCCCGTAAAGCAAATGCATTGGAAGCAGGATAATTTTTGGACACGTATGTTTTGGAGGGAGGAGTAGAGATTCATATTCATGTCCATACATAATATACTTCTTGTTCCAGTGTTTACCTCCAAATGTAAAATGAAAACCCATCTGTACATAGGTCTGATCCCTTAAAATGATGGTTTGCAAACTTTTGTGATCATCAGAATAAACTGAAAGGCTTATAAAATTCAGATTCTGGGTCATGCCCTTAGAGATTTAACAGGTTTAAAATCTGCACTTTCACAAGTATTCCATCTGTGCCCTAAATGTTTCAAATGTTTCACACACACATGTACACACACACACACTATTCTCTATTGCATGGCCCTAATTGGAAGCCTGCAGTAATAGATTACATTAATGGCCCTAATCTGCTCCCACCCTCACCTCCCCATCCCCTTCCTTGTGTTCCTCTCACTGAAGGAGGGAGTTGATTTCCCCTCCTGTGAACCTGGGTAAGATTTGTAAACTGCTTGGCCAGTAGAAGGCAGAGAAGTAATGGTATCTTAATTGCAAGCCTAGCCCTTAAGAGGCCTTATGTTTCCACTTGCTCTCCTGTGTCTCTGCCATCACATGAGACTATACCCGAGTCAGTCTGATACAGGACAGGAGACATATGAACAAGGTTGAGTTGCTTCAGCCAAGGGCATTATCAGCCAACACCCAGACCTGTGAGCACATCCAGCCAAGGTCAGCAGGGCTGCCCATCCAAACTCCAGCTGATCCCAAACACGTGAACAATGAACACTGATTGTTGTATGCCACCATGCATTGTGGCTATTTGTTACCCAGCAGTAGCTAACTCACCAGCTGCTGTCTTGCAAGCATCCACTGTCGATCAAAGGAGGTGACTTTTGGGGATCCGAGAGACCAAAGGGAAAGGCTTTGCCTCCTTGCTCTACTTAACTGTTCTTCCCATCACTTTCCCATCAATAAACTGGGCACACCAGTGTCTGCCCTATTTGGTGAGTGGTCATGAGAATCAAATTAAATGATACAATTCACATGAAGGTGCTTTGTAAACTGGAGTTTTGGGTATCTCTGGAAGCACGATGTTCCCTACATGGTGCCAGATCCTGTATATGCATTACCTTATTTAATCCTTACAGCCATGTATCCTTACTGGCCCTTCTGCCCAGTCCTTCCTGCTCTCAGCCGTCCTGATACAGGTCTTAGCTTAAATGTCGTTTCATCAATGAGTCCGTCCCACATGGCTTATGTTGCTCTCTTTACATGACAGTATTTCCTTCACAGATTATATCCCAACTTGTAATTTTATCTATCTTTTTTCTTGCCTATTGTCTGCTCCTCTCCCCCACTATAATGTAAGCTCCGTGAGCGCATGGGACTCTTCTGTCTGGTGCCTAGCCCAATGTGTGGCACATAGTAGGTGCTCAACAAACATTGGGTGAAGGGGAGACCAATGGAGTAAGCATTACCCTGGTTTTGCAGACTAGAACACGAGGTTTAAAGAGTCTAAGTAGCTTACTCAAGCCTCTTGGCTCCTAATTGCAGAGCTGGATTGGAACTGTGGTTTACACTGCCTCCCAGGGAGGGTTTGGTCGGTAGCAGAAGTCCTGGGAAACCTCAGCTGCTTCTTTTTTTTTTTTTTTTTTTTGCGGTATGCGGGCCTCTCACTGTTGCGGCCTCTCCCGTTGCGGAGCACAGGCTCCGGACGCGCAGGCTCAGCGGCCACGGCTCACGGGCCCAGCCGCTCCGCGGCATGTGGGATCTTCCCGGCAGGCGGACTCTCAACCACTGCGCCACCAGGGAAGCCCAATCATATCTCATTTTTAAACTGGGTCACTAATGACAACGGATGCTAATCTCCAACTTACTCCAGAAATCTGAAATTTCAAAAAATCATAAATTTAGGTTTTCTTCTGAATAAATGTATTTATATAAAAAGTTGATTTAAGGAAAAATGTTCAGTGAATAATAGTGTAGTATGTACGTACATATGAGCAAAGAGCATGTGCATGGGATATGGATCAATAACGTTTGGGAAGCACTAGCTTGGCTGTGTAGGGAACTGGGCTTCTGATGGGATTTAGCAAGCATTGGCCTTTCTGTTTGCCCAGTATCTGAGTTTCCTTCCTTCGTTTGGGGCATTCCCTTCCTTCTGAGTCTCGGTGGGCTGCAGAACTTACCTCCCACTGTAGAAACTGAAGATGCTTGCTAATCATTTCCCGGCCTCCTTTGCAGTAAAGCCATGGTCACGTGACCAGCCTTCACCAATCAGATGCACCATGCCCGGCTCCAAATCTAAAGAAGTAGGGGTAGCACAGATGCTTTCCATAAGATCAAGTTCTTGGTGCAAGAACTTGGTGTCATGTTGTGGTGACAGCAGTGGTTTCCTCATAAAACTGTGCTCTGTGGGGGGATGGCACCTGATTTCCTTTTAATGAATTCCTTTTCTATTCAAATCGACCAGTCGCTGTTGCTTGCAACTAAGAACGCTGATTTATACAGAATGTGGGTGCTACAAGCAACAGACAGGTGGCAGAGCAGAGGGCAGCTGTGACCCGCTTCCCATGCTGGGAAGCAGTGGCCCTGACATTGCTATTGCAAAACATTTGGTTTACACCAAGGTTTGGCAAACTTTCTATAAAGGGCCAGCTAGTAAATGTTTCACGCTTAGGTCATATGGTCTCTTCTGCCGCTACTCAGCTCTGCCTTTGAAAGCAGCCTTGAACGATATGTAAATCAGTGGTTGTGGCTGTGTGCCAATAAAACTTTGTTTACAAAATCAGGTGGTGGGCTGGATTTGGCCCTTGGTCCATGGTTTAACCCTGGTTTAAACTGTCACCTGTTTTACACCAACCATGTACCCATGGATGTTGTAAGCATCAGAAAAACTTGTAGAAACACATCAGGATGTTGCCATGTTCAGCTTCTTAGAGCCTTGAGTAAGTTCCTACAAGAAAAAGTCAATCTTGGGTCAAAGATGGTCCATTTAACAACAAAAATGGAAGAAAACATGGCTTTATTGAGACTCTTTCTGCCTGAAGCCTGCAATCTAAATTGGTGGAGAATCCAATGATTTGGAGATTTGCAGGGATAAGCAAGTCAAATTCTGAAGGAGGGGCTGGTAAACTTTATTTGTAAAGGGCCAGGCAGTAAATATTTTAACTGTTACAGGCCACATAAGGTCTTTGTTGCATATTCTTCTTTGCATTTTTAAAAATAACTCTTAAAGAATGAAAAAGCATTCTTGGCTTGAGGGCCATAAAAAAGGCAGGGCTTTGGCTAGCAAGCCAGGAGTTTGCTAAGCCCTGCTCTAGACTAAGGATCCATGGTGTGGAGGCAAAAAGCTTAGCAAAGACATATGGGATGACAGGAAAAGATATACCAAATCCTCAAGCATTCTTCACCAAAGGACCAGCCTGGGGACATAGCTTGGATCGAGGGCTTGAAGAGACAGAGTCATAAGAGAGAACAGACTTGTGGTTACCAAGGGAGAGAGGTGGGTGGGGGAGGGGTGGACTGGGAGTTTGGGATTAGCAGATGCAAATAGTATATGTAGGATGGATAAACAACAAGGTCCTACCATGTAGCACATGGAGCTATATGCAATACTCTGTGAGAAATCATAATGGAAAAGAATATGAAAAGGAATGTATATATATGTATAACTAAATCATTTGCTGTACAGCAGGAATTAACACAACATTGTAAATCAACTATACTTCAATAAAATAAATTAAAAAAAAAAAAGACTGGGAGGCAGGAATTCTCAGGCTCAAAGATGAGGTCTACCTCATTCATATAAGACTGTAAAGCAAAACCACCCTAATACACTGCTACTGGATTCCTGACTGTCAAAATTCGTGTGATAATAAATGTTTGTTGTTTTAACCAAAAAAAAGTCCAGATAAGAGCTCTGGCTGGCTTGGCCTTCCATGGCTAAAGGAACCGAGAACCTCCTGTGACTAGCCAACCCTGAGGTACTTCTGAGACCCTAGGCTTCATGCCCACAGGAAGGAGGGAAGGGCCTCCTCCCCAGCGCCCATCTTAGATACAACCCTGGAGGACTGCGGACTAGAGAGATCGTCCCTCTGAGCGGAACCAAGGGCCCTGCATTGACCAACCCCTGATCTTACTCCCGACCAGGGAAGGGAGTTCTTGGTGTTGGTACCCAGCACAAAATGTGGGCCACTGGGCATTGATGCTCATTCTGCTTATCCGTTTTCCGAAGGGGAACATTTATGGTAGGAATCCTGTTCCTTTTCCTCCATTCTATACTGGGTGCCTTTGGGAGTATATAACAACTTTTACTCATAGGTTGCTGGGCCATGAGGAGACACACTGGGCCTGATGAGAGGATATTAACACATCACCAAGCGACCCTGGAGTGGTTGTGACTTCAGGGTGTGTACCTCCCAGGAAGGGGTTGGTTCATTTCATGAATGTATAAGAATTTTTAAACTTCTTATAAAGTTGTGCATGGATCTAGACAGCAAAGGGACAGACTTGAGCAGATCATTTGTTTGCCCAGCTCACAGTCAATCCCCTCTTTTCTTTCCTAATAGTGTGGTTCATAAGTCTATCCCTCACTGAAGGAACCTGACCCCCAGCTCGGAGGTCAATGCTAAGCATGGTAATTTAATTACCTCTGCCAGTGATTGGGTTAAGCGTGAAACCTGGAATCCTCAAGCCAATGACACCAGGGAGAGTTTGCTAAAGGGCTTCTGGGAAATCTCTTCTTGTTCCTAAAAAAACAACTAGAAAAAAGACAGTTCCTTCTTACCTGATTAAACCAGGGGATGGATGGCAACATTTTCTACTAGCCAGAGAGTACCGAAGGCTTTGCAGACCATGTGAGTTGGGTGGTAACTCCGCCACTATAGCGTGAAGGCATCCATACACAGTATCTAAACAAACAGGCGTGCCTGTGTTCCAACAAAACCTTCTTTATGGACACTGACATTTTCAATTGCATATAATTTTCATGTGTCACCAACTACTATTTTTCTTGTCACTTTTTTGGGGGGGGAAATTGGGACTAAAATAGGCTAGATCAGAGCAGGGACTAAGTTTATCACGAAGTACCTGACACCTAGCCCAGTGGTCATGCCATAATTTGTACACAAATATTTGGAGAATAAATATTTACAAAATCCTTGTGATGAATTGACCCCTTTATCATTATAAATCTTTATGTACCCAACATCAGAGCACCTGTATAAAGCCAATATTAACAGATGTGAAGGGAGAAATTAGACAGCAATACAGTAATAGTAGGGGACTTCCATAGCCCACTTTCAACAATGGATAGATCATCTAGACAGAAAATCAATATGGAAACATTGGATTTGAGTTACACTTTAGAGCAAATGGACCTGATAGAACATTCCATCCCACAGCAGTGGAATACACTTTCTTCTCGAGTGTACATGGAACATTCTCCTGGATAAACCATATGTTACACCACAAATATTTGGTGAATGAATGATAGGTTAATTTCCTGACTGGAAGAAATATAAAATTGAGCGCTCTGGGGTGATCACTATCCAATTGCCACATGGAAAAAAAACAAAAAATCTAGAAACACGAAGAATATGGACAGCAACCCCTGTGTGGAGACAAGGAAATGTGTGAGTTCCCGAGACAGAGAGCTTTTGCTACTTTGGGCATTCCTTAGGTTAAAATGAAAGCTCTCTCTCTGGTTGAATTTTTCTTCCTTCCTCTCTTTTTTTTTTTTTTCTGGAGAGTGCGCTATTACAAGAGTCTCATTTTCATCATCACCAAACTCTTTAAAGCCAAAGTCTTATTAGATACAAACTGGAGAACAGGACCGGCTACATAACTTGCGGAGACCATCACAAAATGCAAATGTGGGGCTGTTTGTCCAAATATCATTAAGAGTCTTAAGACAGGGCTAGCAGATCATTAACCAAGCATGGGGCCCTTCAAGGTGTTGGCTCCTGTGCCACTGCCAGTCATTCGTCCAGGAAGCTGGGCCATGAAAGCAGCAGAGGGAGTGGGAAATTGTCCTATGGCCAATTGTCAGATATCCCTGGCTCACTGTAAAAGCCACATGTTATGATCTTGATGAGAAATCAAATGACCCCTTGCCACTCCAGACAGCAGCTTCTTCCTCTAGATACTGGCACCGCTGGGAACATTAGAGTCTGTTGCTCCGGGCAATTTGGTTTTAAACTTTATTTTTCAATGTACAGTTTCAGATTATACAAAACATAGAAAATGGACTACTTTAAAGGCACATTAAGTAGAAAGTATCTAACTACCCTAAAATCACATTTGTCCCCCGACCAAGATTCAAACTTAACCTCTACGCCTTTCCCTAGCATCTCCCCATCACCACTGCCCCCCAATATACAAAACTATCCAACTTGCTGTATTGTAAGTAACCTTTCAACTATTAGCAAGTTTAGTAATTCCCACCCAGGCAGATTTTAAATGATGCTACAGCTTCTATTCAAGCCACCGTGTTTAGTGTGCTTACGTATGGGCTTGAGGGTCTAGGTTTCTTCATCACCAGTGAATATAGAGCATGCTATGACTTCAGCCTGATCAGGGATACACACAGGCACACAATCCATAGCAGAGAGTGTGTGGCAGGGTGGGGGGATGTCTCCAATTTCCCTGTATTCGGGTATGAACAACATTCACGCAGAGCAACAAATCAAGCATTCTCCAAACTCATTTGAACAGAGACCCAAAGTAATTTTAATGCAAGTAACAAAAATGAGTTAGTCTGTCTCCATCCATAGCCCCTCAAATGAACGAATTACATTACTTTATAAAAATGTCCTAAAATATGCAAACTATAGTTCCCTCCAATGCAGTTGTTACCAGTAATATATTTGGTCCTGATATTCGCTTCTTGGATGCCTTAGCTAATCGACTTTGTCGTTGTCTGTGAATAACTGATCATAAGCACCAAGTGAGGGCTGAACCTACTGACGGGTAAGAAGGCTGGGTATTTTCTCGCTCATGCCATCCCCTTTCCCACCTCCCCAGGCCACGTCACACCACAGGGGGAAAGGCAGCACTCCTGTTTCGCAAAAAGCCCCGGCATCACAGATGGATGTGGGCACTGAATGCTAAACAGTAGTGGAGACCAGCCCGGAAAATCCATGGGTCATTTCAGATACCCACTCCTGAAGTTTTTGGGGGATGGAAATTCATGCACTGCTTGGGGATAAGGCTTTCCAGATTTCTGGTTCTAAGGGGTTTTGTTTGTTTCCATTGTGACTACCAGGGAATTATAGAAAAGCCGCCTGAGCAGAAAGCTTGGGGCACTTAGAACCACCTTCCTCCACGAGGTATACGTAGCATCCTGCCAACTCCAGGGGTGTGAGCCACACTCCTACCCAAAACAGGAGTAATGACAGTTTTCCACTGAGGCAAGAAGTGACCATTTGTCCTGCCTCTGGCCCCATGTCCGCCTGTACTGTGCTGGTGGCCTCTCTGTGGGAGGGGCCCTGTCTCAGGCAAGATGTCTGGATTTGCTTGTCCCTGTGTTTTCAGAGCCTTGCACAGTGCTTGGAACACAGTAAGCATTTAATATTCTGTTGAAGCCGAATGAATGAATGAGTGAATGGGTAGATGGAGAGAAAACCCAATCCTGCACTAAAGAGGTATCCACGGTGGCCATAAACGACTCAAACCAGGCATTTCTCCAGCTCCACTGGAATTGCACTGAGGGCAAACCATTGCCCCACGTAGCAGAAGGTCATTTACATGGTGCCAGTGCTGACATGCGCAGATGGGTCCCAGGCGCACCTCCCAGCAGCAGGCTCATGACACACAAGGGAAAAGACAATGAGGTGCAAAGAGCTTCTCCCGTAGGCACTTCCCGAGGTCCCCGCATTGCCACACACCTCACAGCACTGAGGACCAGCTCCCCAGAGCCCTACCCCTCAGTACAGTCTCTGAATCCCTGGCAGCACTTACCCAGACCCTAGCAGGCAGCATCCCCTGAGAGACGCTGTACCCACTGTACCCACTGAAGTTTGAGAACCATGGCGATCTGGGCCCCGCCAGGGAAGGAAGTGTTCTCCGGGTGTAACCACACAGCACCGCCCCATCAGTGCCACCTCGCTCGGGCTGAGGGGGGGTGATATTCAGGCTGATCTAAATCCTAAATGCTTTTAACAGGCAGGCATAGGGCAGGCTCCCTCCTGCCCACCCACGGGCCTCTCTTCTGAATCCTTGGTTGTATTCTCTGCAGCCTTCACTGCTCTTTGTAATTCACTTTCCTAATTGGTTTTTAATCTGTCTCCTCTGCTAGACAATGAGCCCCACGAGGAGAGAGACTGTCTCGACATGGTTTCCCCTGTGCCTGGCATAAGCATCCCATCATTTATGCTGACGGATGAACGAAGGAATGGTGAATGGTCCTCTGAGGCTCCAGAAATGGGGGTTAGTAGAGGCCAGGCAGTCTTGAAGGCAGGCCAGGAAGAGAAGGAAAAGGCCTTCTGAATTCGGGTAGGGAGGAGGCTGCCCCCCCATCCCAGGGTGTCTGGCTATCGGGATCAAGGCCTGGGACTGGAGTTTGGGTGGTCCAGATGTGAGCAGCTGTGCAAGAGACAGTGAAGAATGAATAGCTGATGGAGGCCAAGGTTTGGGCCTCCAGTGGCGTCTAGACCCACCTCCCCATCTCGACACGATGAGATCTTTAACATTTGTGAGGCAGCTCTGCTCACCTGGCCCTGGGACCGTGGTCCTCAATCTTAAGGCACCTGAGCATCACCAAGGAGCTTGTTAGAAATGCAGGTTCCCCGGCCCCATCCCTGAAGACTGATTCTGTAGGTCTAGGGAGGGACCCTGATAGCCTGCATTTTACTAGGGGTCACCTGCTGAGATTAGGGTGAGCCTAAATCTGAAATCCAGGTTAAAGCTCACCTTCCCTAAGGCAAGCAGGTGACTTTGTCAGCAAATCTGGGTGGCACTTTCTGGACCCAGCCCATTACAGGAGGGTCGGGGCTCTGGTCTGGATGTAGACAGAACACCAGGGGCTATACCTGTTTCTCATGTGGAACCTGGCTAAACATCTGAGGAGGTTTCCTCCCTTACCTGGACCCCCCTCACTCCACCTTCTACCACTAACACAGAGAGATTCAGGAAGAAGAGCTGAGGTGAGGGAGGCTCAGCGTAGCCCAAACCTAGGGGAAGATGTCCCCCGAGACCTGGCTTTCTTGGCCTCTTGTCACATCACATTACATCCCCATGGTTAAGAAAGATCCTGCTGAACACTTTTGGATTTGAGCATTGCTGGATTTTTGGCTTTGTTGTGTTGAGTCTTTCGGATGGGCAGGAGTTCTGAATTCCAGCCTTCATAGTCTATTCTCTGATCTCAAGAATGCAAAAATTCTTCTCTTCTTTTGGCTTTTAAAGGAAACAATGTGTTTGCTAGAAAAACCACACAAAAAAATTGATTACATACAAAACGGTTATCTGAACGTGGATTCTGTACTGCAGCAAAAGCGACCCAGCTCCTGGGCTCTATTTGCGCTTCCTCAGTATCAGGTACATGAGGCCACTGATGAAGGTGAAGGCAAATGCCACCCAGGCCAGGATGAAGGAGTAGCCGTAGCTGCCGTCCGAGGTCAGGGCGTACAGTCTTGAGTTGTTCTTGTGAATGTCTTCGCGCCGGTCTGTATAAATGGAAGCTGCAATCATGACACACAGGCCTGTCGGAAGAAAGCCAGGGTCCAAATAAATCACAGACCACAGCATGCACCAGGGACCTGAGGGGACTATGGTCAGAGCTGAAGACAAACTTCAGTTTTTGTTATTAGTAGGTATTTATTTTAGTCTCTTGGAAAGATTACAACTAATATTTTGGAGCAGAATATTGCTGCCTACCCTGTAGCCATGTTGCTTCCCATTCTTGCTAGCTGAACTCAATGTTGTTTGGGCAGCCAGCTACCCAGCCCAAAGGGTCATAATTGGTCCAAGCCATCGGTCAGCCAGGCAGGAAGTAGTCTGCTTCGCAGGCCACGTACGGTCTCTGTTGCAGCTACTCAACTCTGCTGTCGCAGCATGAAAGCAGCTATGGATGATACATAAATGAGTAGGCGGGGCTGTGTTCCAATAACATTTTATTTGCAAAAACAGGCAGTGGGCCAGATTTGGCCCATGGGCCATAGTCTGCCAACCCCTCCTGGCAGTCCTGTTCCTGTTTACTTGCTATAGTTTATGGTTCCATGTGTCCCAGTTCTGGCCACAGAAAATCCTTCCGTGAAAAATATAATACCCTGAAAAGAGGGAGATGTGGGAGGAGAAAGCATTTTTTTTGTTGCTGTATTTTCCCTTGCTTACTGTTTTAGAAACTGTTAGGCCAGGATGAATGTCTGGAGCTGCAGCAGCCTTTTGGGGGTCATGAGGTCATCACTGACACTCTGAAGATGACAGCATGGAAGGATGGAAGGAGTGGGGCTTCTTGACGATGCTGCTGAGCTGCCAAACCAACTCTGACACCTTCCACCTTTAAGCGATTTGTTATATAAAAAAAAGTAAAGGTTTTTGTGGCTGAAGTCATTGCTAATTGGATTTTTCTCTTACTTGCAGCCAAAAGCATCCTCACTGAATCACCAACACTCACAGATATTAGTGGTAGGATGAGGTTAAGTATCCAGATTTTCCGTGGGGGACCTATGCTTCTCTCCTCTGTACCAAGACAGCAACTCCTACTTACCCTAGAGATCCCAGCTCAGGCTTCGTGTCTTCAGGACGCCTTTCTTGACCCCCTAACTAAATCTGAAGTCTGAAGTATAAAACATCCCACCAGGGCACAGCTGCCAACCTCTCCTTTCCAAGCCCTCACCTGCCACACTCCTCCCAGCTTCTACTCATGACTGGCTGGGAAGAGAGTGTTTACTCCAGAAGTCCATCGTTTTACTTACATGACATGAGCTGGATGATGGAGGTTAAAACAAATCTCTCTCCCTGCTTGAGGCGGAAGAGCTGGAGCACGAATATCAGAAAGGCAATGCAGCAGAGAATGGTGGACAGGATCATGGTGGCCTGGACCGCCTGCACCGTGGAGAATTCTGTGGGGAAGGGGCAAGAGCTCATGACTGAGGACCACAGACCACCCGGGCCACTGGGGTGCCCCTGGGGTGCACAGTGACAGCTCCAGAGCAGGGATGATGGGAAGCAAAAGGGCACCAGGCTTTCATCTGCACAGAATGAGCACAAGGGCAGCCAAGGAGTCTTCCTGACACCCCCTCCCTCCAGTGTCCATTTGTGCAATTGACCAGATGATCTCCAACAACCTTATCTGGAAAATGGAGCAAGAACCACCCACTATGCAGTCTTCCTGGTTTGGGTGTTGCCCCCGAGTGCCTGGCTCATGGTCAGGTTTTTTATTTAAAGTACAAATCCTCAGGTTCCAACCTGGCAGATTCTGGATCAAGAGGCTGGAATGGGATGGGTTGCGTCAGGATTGGGGGTCTGCACCGTATAAAGACCTCCAAAGGGATTCTTGGAGATACAGGGCTCACAGGGCTGAGGGACCTTCTGGAAGTGTTGTGTGGACACAAAATACCCTCTAAGAGGGTGAGCCTTGTGATTGTTATTTAGGAAAAGGGAAAGTGAGGGTTTTTTCAGATTAGACTTAGTGAGTGGGGCATGAGAGCTTGGGGCTCAGCACCGGGAATTTTCAGCGAATAAAGGAGCTGGTCTTGGGTGGAGGGCACTGCGTGTGGGAAGGACACAGGTGAGGCTATGAAGGGGTCAAGTGCAGGGACTGGAGCCACCTGTGTGGGTCTCAGTTTCCTCACCTGTAAAATGGGGATAGTAATAGCTCCCACCTCATCAGTGGGGGAACATGGAATGAACTCAACTATGTAAGGATTTCGGGCGGTGCTAGCAAAAAGGGAGACCTGTGTAAGGGCTGGATGTTATCACCAGGATGCAGCTAAGACAGGTGAGGGAACAGTGCCCAAAGCCGCAGAGGAAAACCTAAGGACAAATCCTCTTTTTTTTTTTCAATTTTACCTGAAACTGACTGGAGGGAAGCATGATTTGTAAGTACTTAATCCAACATTTACAGCAATGGATCCTGGTCCACTGGATCTCTCAGAGAGCATCTAGCCCCCTCCCCATTCCCTACGGTGAGAACAGAAACCAGAGCCCCCCCCCCCCACCCCCACACATACACACCATATGATTTCATATGAAGCCCAAGAGCAGGAGAGAGACAACCATGGTGACAGAAGTCAGAAACCCTGCTCCTTGGGGCAGGGGGTGGTGGGAAGTGAGTGGAAAAGGGCTCAAGGAAACTTTCTGAGGTGATGGGAATGTTCTCTATCTTGCTTTGGACAATAGTTACATGGGTATATGTATATAATTGTCAAAACTTTGAACTGAGCCCTTAAGAAGTGTGCATTTCCTTGTTTGTAAATTATAGCTCCATTAAAAATAAAAATCCTGCAGGCTACCCTGAGGTAAAATAAATCAGAATCTCTGGTGTTGGGATCAGACAAGAAGTGGGGCAGGGCATGTAAAGTCCCCCAGGGAATTCCAGCATGGGGCCAAGGTTGTGACCCTCTGGCTTAGAGCAGAGCTTCCCAACTTTGCCCGATCCCGGGAATCACCTAGGGGCTTCTTAAAATAGATTCCTGGGCCTCTTCCTCTGAGATTATGATACAGTCGTTCTGGGATGGGCACCAGGAATCTGTATTTTTAGCAAGTACCCCAGGTGATGGGGCAAATATGGAAAACATGGCTGCTGCTGTAGACTGAATGTTTGTATCCCCCCCAAAATTCATATGTTGAAATCCTAACCCCCAATGGGATGGTATTAGGAGGTGGGGGCCTTTGGGAGGTGATTAGGTCATGAGGGTGGAGCCTTCATTAATGGGATGAGTGCCCTTATAAGAGACACAATAACTTGTCTTGCTCTCTGCTCTCTGCATGGTGAGGACACAACAAGAAGGTGGCTGTGTGCAAACCAGGAAGGGAGGCCTCACCAGACACTGGATCTGCTGGCACCTTGTGAGAAATAAGTATCTGCTGTTCAAGCCACCCCATCTATGGTATTGTCTTAGCAGCCCGAATGGACTAAGACAAAGGCTTTAAAGAAAAAGATGGATTCATTTTTTTTAGAGCGGAGTTTCTCAAAGCTGGGGGGTGGGTGCAGCATGTACCACTGTCGGCTGATGAGATGAACGTAGGTGGAACCCAGCCAGGTCACCGAACAACCAAACCTCACCTAAAGAGAGGAATGTTCCCTTTGCTCGTGTTTAAATTCATCCAAGGACCCCCAAAGAGGAGGAGGAGCTCTACACCTGGTGCTTTCGCACTTTTGTAACACCTGCCAGTATCTGGGTGCTGGTGGTGGTTTTGGTTTTTAACCAGGAAAGAACCAGAAACAGATTCAAAGCCATCAAAAGGCAAGTGCATCTGTTCAGAATTTAATAACATCATTTGGTTTTCAATGTAGTTTTCTTTTTAATGTTTTCTTTCTTTTATGGTAAGTCATACCAGTGTATCACAATAGGCAGATAAAGTTCCCTTTAAAATAAATTTATGTAGGGAAAAAGTGAACTGTTTTAAAGCAGGTGTTGGCATGGTTTTTCTGTAAAGGCCAGACAGTAAATATTCTAGGCTTTGTGGCCATACAGTCCCTTGTTCATTGTCTTATTTTGGGGTTTTTTTGCTTGTTTTTTTTTTACAATGCTTTAAAAATATAAAAACCATTCTTAGCTCATTGGACTGAATCTGGCTGGTAGTTTGCCAGCTAGTTATTTTAAAGGAAAATAAGGGAACTCCCTGGTGGTCCAGTGGTTAGGACTCCGTGCTTCCACTGCAGGGGGCCCAGGTTCGACCCCTGGTCAGGGAACTAAGATTCTGCAAGCTGCATGGCACAGCCAAAAATAATTTTTTTCAATTTAAAAAAATAAAGAAAAATAAGCGGTAAGAAATGCACACAGGGGATGTTGTATGCAAACGACAGAAGCTTGGAAACATTGCCTCAGAGCACAGCCAGTGCTCCCAGCTGACCAGGCACCCTGGCAACGGTGGGGCTCCAACAGGGAAGAATTGCTGTTTCCAGGGTCAAGGGTTAGCACAGCAGAGAAACAGACCAGAGGGGAGCTGGCGTGGATTGCATTATGTGTTTTAGAATGCAGGCTTCAGAGTTGGTCATGTCTAGACTGGAATCCTAACTCCATCATTTTACTCCTGACTTTGTGAACTTGGGTTTCTTCTCTGTGTCTCAGTTTCCCCATCTTAAAACAGGGCCAACAGTCCCTGCAGACAGGGACAGGAGATCACTTACGTAAAGGACTTAGCCCAATGCCTCCCAGTAAACCTTCAATAAATGATGCCTTCTATTGGTATTTTTGCTTTTATTATGAATGTTGACATTGTTATTGCTGGAATAGCGAGACTTTAGGACCCAGTGATCAAGGTCCTTTGCTCTCTAAATAGAATTCCAGGAAAAAAAAAACATAAAAACAGGATGCTCGTTAAATTTGAATATCAGGTAAACAAAAACAATTTTTTTAGTATAGCATGTCCCATGTAATATTTGGGACATACTTATACTAAATTATTAGTTGTTTATGTGAGATATAAAATTTAACTGGGCATCCAGTATTTTATCAGGCACTGGGAGCCAAAATGCCTCTTCTATCAGTTCTACAACAGAAAACCAACCCATTCACTCCACAGTGGAGAGGGGTTGGCATGTTTTTAGGTGCGATTTTCTGTATTTGCAAAGCCCTTTTGTCTACTGTGGCTCCTGTGCAGGGGCAGGCACTGCTGTCACCTGCATGTACAGCTGAGGCTATTGAGAGTCTGAGCACTCACGTGACCTGCCCAAGGTAAGGTCACACAGCTCTTAAAGGAGCCGACTCTCAGGTTTCTGCCCATTAGGTTGCTCAGATGCAGGGAAGTAACACAGATGTCTCTGAGCCTATTTAGAGGTGTGGGGAGAAGATTCTAGATGAGGGCGGAAGCTGAGAAGGGGTGAGGGAGGGAAGCTCTACTTGGCCAAGAAAGAGAGAAGAGAAGGGTGGGGCCCAGCATTCCTGGAGTTGGTGCCCTCTGGCCTCTGGCTTCCCCACCCCCCTCCTGTCCCCAGCTTATGCTGACCCCTGCTCAGCATGCCCTGAGCAGCAGCCAGGCCCCTCTCTGCACAGGCTGTGATGAAGGAGGGGTGAGGAGTCAGACAACAGGGAAGCCTTTCTCCCGAGGGATCTTTTGTCACTCAGTGCTTTCCCAGCAGCTTCACACCCACCTTGAATGGAGTCATCGATTTCTGTACAATTCGTGTTGTTGACGCATACTCTCCAGATATCTGCAAAAAACTCCTCTCCTACCCACCAGGCCTGTAACACGAAATGGAAACACAGGGAAAGGCTGTTCGTTCGTTATGAAAACACGGGCCCCTAATCAGGTAAGGCACAGGAGTAGATGAGAATTCGGGACCGGTGCTTCTCAACCTGCGGTGTGCACGCAGGTCACCTGGGGATCTGGTTAGAATGCGGATTCTGGTTCAAGGGGTCTGGGGCGGGCCCTGAGAGTCTGCATTTCTAACAGGCTCCCAGGTGATGCCCACTCCACCAGTCTGCTGAAAGGGAAGGTCCAGGCCCTCCCAGGACGTGGGTGAGGAGGTGAGGCTCAGCTGGTGGTGATAAGAGCAGCCGGTGGTGAATTCCAACAGAACTGCAGGGGCGATGCCGGAGGGGAGGAGGGAAAGGATGAGATCTAGCGGGGAGAGCCTGTTACAGATGAAATAATCAGACAAAAGGCTCTCCTGCTTTCCATCCAAATGCTTGTGTTTCTCTCTGTGCTCCTGCTGCTCTTTGTCCCCAGATGGGCCTCCTTCTGCTTTCCGTCCACCCGAAGACTGGAATCTCCTCCGCCCACCCCCATCCAGGCAACAGTCGGTCACGGAGCTCCCACTACGCGCCTAAGGATAGTGCCAAGCGCAATTCCTAACTCACCGCATGACTCACTGACTGGCAAAAATGCCCACCTGTGTCTTCTCAGTAAGGGCCATGGTAACAGAAACACCCACAGGATTAGCTGTTGCTGTGGCTGATGGCTCTTCTGCCCTTAATGTTAATCTATCCCTTTCACTATGTCTGGGACCTTTTCAGGATCCCAAGGGACTAGATGAAAGCAATAGAAAAAGATTCTAAAAGAACATTCAAAACCACTTAGTTCACAGAGAGTGGGTCCTTTGGATAACGGTAGGTTCCCAGGACTTTAACTCACAGCATCAATGTGGTCCCTGCCCTGGCCACTCACGACAGCTCTTCCAGAACCTCCAGGAACCCAGACTCGATCACTGCACTCCTTACAGGATCCTTACAGGATGTAGAGCCAGGAGCCTCTGGAACGCTTCAAATCCCAGCTCTGCCACTTTCCTGCCATGTCAATTCCAGCAGGCTCCCTAAATGCCCTGAGGCCCAGTTTCCTCATCATAAAATAGTGCCAGGAGAGGACCTATCTTGTAGACCTGAAGGGAGGATTAGATGAGATGATGCACATAAAAGGGCTGAGCATACGTGCTGCCAGAGTTAGTACTCCCTAAGTGACAGGTGTTGTCCTGGTCTGTGTTGCTGTTATTTTGATGATTAATCGACAGGAGTCTATATGCAGCCAGACTGGATGGTTGCTTGTAGGTGCACTTTTTGGCTTTCTGAGCAGACTTTCTGACTCTAAATGTCTCCACAGTCTGAAACTATCAGGATTGAAGCCAGGCCTTTGGATCAGGGTGTGGGCCATAGGGCATCTCTGGTAAAACGCTTCATTTCCTGCCAGGAGGGATGTTAATCTATGCCCATAGGTTATTTATCAAATGCTATACGGCTGTGAGCTGGACACTCAAGGAAAGAACGAAATTTGTCATGGGCTCATGGGCAGAATGGGGAAAGTTCCAAGCATGAGCTCTGCCGGGAAGGGCATGGCCAGGTGGGCTGGCAACAAGGGATCCTGTCAGTAAGGAGATGTCAGAGACAGGAGGGGGCAAAGATCACCTGGGATGGGTCATCTGGGAGATCTAGGGCAATGGTCCTCAACCAAGGGTGATTTTGCCTCCCACGGGACACTTGGCAATATCTGAAGACATTTTTGGGCATCACAACTAGGGGCTAGAGTGCTGCTGGCATCACGTGGGTAGAGACCAAGGATGCTGCTAAACATCCTACGATGTGCTAAACATCCACAAAAAGAATGATCCAGCCCAAAATGACAACCGTGCCACGGTTAAGAAAATGACCTGCAGAGAGCTGAATTTAAGCCACATCCTCAAAGGGCTTCCTACAGCCAAGGCATCTTGCCAGGCTCTGTGGGGGACTCAGGGATAAGAGGACCAAGGTCCCTGCCCGTCCAGACACATGTGATGCTTCGAACCACCACACTTAGGCCAAGAGTCCTCGGGCCCAGGCTGAGGAGATGGGTGTGCTTGGTAGGGAGGATGACTCCAAATTATAATCACCTTGGGGATGTTCTCAATCCTACTTCTACTGACGTTAGGATCCAGAGGTTCTGGGATGGTCAAAAGGAAAGGGAACTTACATTGTCGATGGTGGCAATGAAGAGCAACGCCGCAGACGTGATGTGGAAGACGATGATGAAAGCCAGAAGCACCAACATTTTCACGGGGCACGGTGGCGCACGGAGTAGTAGCGTTTAAAGCCCAGAGGAGATGTGCTAAAGAGGGTGAAAGAAATTCAAATTTGTCAGTGACAAAGCACTAGGAAAATGAAAAATAAGCAACTTTTCATGGGGTTTTAGAAAATCTTAAACAGCTCTTCCCATCTTTCCTTTGCCTAGAGACTTTACTGGACAAAGTCTGGCAGGAGAAGCTCTTCTCTGTTGCATCCGGACACCAGATATTCCTTGTGGAGGAGGAGGGGTGAGGACCAATTAAAATCCCTAATTTAGAAAAGCATTGCAATTCTTCGAAGCAGCACACCGCGGGCACCAGGGCAGGAAAGAGTAGCTCTGTGTGTGCTAAAATGCTGTTCCAGATCCCCCACCCACCAGGCAATGCCATGGGGATTTCACAGCACCAGAGTAAGCTCACTGTCTGAGTATTCATTATCACAGTCCCCGCTGCCCTGCTGCGTAACAAAGCAAAAGTGATCAAATATTTCCTAATGAGCTGACCATTTATAAAATTAATCCCAATGTAAGTTGGTGCAGCCACTATGGAAAACAGTATGGAGGTTCCTGAAAAAAACTAAAAATAGAATTGCCATATGACCCAGCAATCCCAGCCCTGGGCATATATCCACAGAAAAGTATAATTTGAAAAGATACATGCACCCCAATGTTCATAGCAGCACTATTCACAACAGCCAAGACATAGAATCAACCTAAATGTCCATTGACAGATGAACGGATAAAGAAGTTGTGGTATATATGTATACATAATGGAATACTACTCAGCCATAAAAAAGAATGAAATACTGCCATTTGCAGCAACATGGATGGACCTAGAGATTATCATACTGAGTGAGGTAAGTCAAAGACAAATATCATATGATATCAATGTGGAATCTAAAATATGATACAAATGAATTTATTTACAAAACAGAAAGACTCACAGACACAGAAAACAAACTTATGGTTACCAAAGGGGAAAGAGGGTGGGGGAGGGATAAATTAGGAGTTTGAGATTAGCAGATACAAGCTACTATATATAAAATAGATAAACAACAAGGTATAGCACAGGGAACTACATTCATTATCCTGTAATAAACCATAGTGGAAAAGAATATGAAAAAGAAAATATATGTATATGTGTGTATATATATATATAAAACTGAATCACTTTGCTGTACACTAGAAACTAGCGCAACGCTGTAAATCAACTATACTTCAATTAAAAATTAAAAAATTAATCCCCACTCAAACACCCCTCAATATCTAACCCCATCTGAATAACATCCAACCACAAAAGGCAAACACAATGTGTGGCCGACAGCCGCAGTTTCATTTTCCTCTCTCTGCACATGAAAAGACTGCATTTCTCAGACTCGCCTGCAGTTAGGTCGGAGCCTTGTGACTAATTCTGGCCAATGGGCTGTAAGCAACATTGGCTTATGTCATTTCCAGGCTGAAGCAGTTCCGGGCTGAAGAGCAGGTGTGAGTTCTCCATGCTCCGTCTCCTTGATGGAGTAGTTGGGATGGTGGAGCCGTGATATGTTGAAGCCTCACACTTTGGACAGATATTGCGATTGGGAAATAAGCCTTTGGAGGTTAAACCACTGAGATTCCAGGGTAAACTTTTTTTTACTATGGTTGGACAGTCTTAATCATAGAAAACAGAAAGCGATAACAAAGTGACATTGGAAATCTTGCAAAAGAACTAGGGTTATATCAGGTTGATGAAAGTGACACTGAAGAACCGGTCAAAAGGCACCGAAGGGGTTAACACATGAAGACTTGTCCAAGCTGAACTAGTTAACAATAAAAGAGGAAAAAAATAAACTTGAATGATGTAGAAGAAGAAGAAAAAGGAGAAGGAGGAGTGGAAGAAGAAGGAGGAGGAGAAGAAGAGGAAGAAAGCAAAGAAAGCAAGCATTCAAAAGAATGCTTTGAATATTGAAGGATAAACAGCGACACTTGGGAAAACTGATGAAGTCTTTGAACATTTTTGCAAAAATGACCATCGTCTTGGTCAAACGACACGCAAACGTCAAGCAAAAATGTCACATCAGGGGCTTCCCTGGTGGCGCAGTGGTTGAGAGTCCACCTGCCGATGCAGGGGACACGGGTTCGTGCCCGGGTCCGGGAAGATCCCACATGCCGCGGAGCGGCTGGGCCCGTGAGCCATGGCCGCTGAGCCTGCGCGTCCGGAGCCTGTGCTCCGCAACGGGAGAGGCCACAGCAGTGAGAGGCCCGCGTACCGCAAAAAAAGAAAAAAAAAAAAGTCACATCAACAAATCCTGTTGGACGAGTGAATGCTACTAACTCCCCAAATCAATACTTGATTCATTCTTCTTTCATTCCAATAATTTGTGACCAGTTACTATAATTTTGTGTAACATAAAATTAAGTTTTAGTTTCACTTTTAAAAACCAAATCAGACCTCGTTTTCACTATTTATGATAACACTATAGCACCAGTTTTAAGTGGATTGATTTTGTTAACAGTCTCTTTCTCTCCCTCCAAATACTCCACCCCCCACACACATTTTTTCTGAACCATTTGAGAGTAAGTTGCCTCAGCCATAATTTACGTCTAAATATTTCTGTGTGCATCTCTGAAAAACAAGGACATTCCCATACGTAACCACAGCATGATAATCACAAAAATTGCACATTTTACAATATTTTATCTCACCTACAGTCCGTATTCAAATTTCTCCAATAATCTCAGTAACGGCCTTAGCTATGTTTTTGGTCCAGGACAAATCCAAGATAATGCATTGCATTTTGTTATCACATCATATTAGATTCTAATCTAATCTAATCTAGAATGGTTCCTTAGCCTTTCTTGGCCTTTCCTGGCATTGATATTATGTAAGAGTACTGACCATTTATTTTGTAGAAAGTCCCTCCATTTGTTTAATGCTTCCTAACGATTAGATTCAGGGTATGCTTTCTTGGCAAGAATACTCCATACTCATGTGTCCTTAGTGTGTCCCACCAGGGGGCATAGGATGTCAGGTTGTCCATTATTGGTGATGTTAACTTTGATTAAGGGGTTAAGGTTCACCAGATTTCTCCATTGTGCATTTTTCCTTTGTAATTAAAAAGTAATCTCTGGGGAGGTATTTTTTAGTGTGATAAAATGCACATAATTTTAAAATGTACTATTAATGACAATTAGTACATTCACAATGTTGTACATCCATCACCACTATCTAGTTCCAGAACGCTTCCTCACCTTGAAAGGAAACCTTGTACTCATTAAGCAGACACTCCCCATTCCTCCCTCCACTGGCCCCTGGCAACCACTAATCTGCCTTCCTTCTATGGATTTGCGTATTCTGGACATTTCATAGAAACGGAATGACACAAGATTTGTCCTTTTGTGTCTGCCTTCTTTTATTCAGCAGTGTTTTCAAGGTTCAGCACATGTAGGGAGATATTTTGAGATGATGTAAAGATCTAATCTCTCATCAAAATGTCACCCCAATAGCTGGAGCATCCACTGGTATTTCTGAAATAGAATAATTTAAAATAGACTTTTTGGACAAATACCATATGATACCACTTATATGTGGAATCCAAAATACGACACAAATGAACATATCTACGAAACAGAAACAGACTCACAGTATAGAGAACAGACTTGTGGTTGCCAAGGGGCGTGGTGGGGAACGGTAGGACTGGGAGTACGGGATTAGCAGATGCAAACTATTATGTATAGAATGGATAAACAACAAGGTCCTGCTGTATAGCACAGGGAACTATATTCAATATCCTGTGATAAACCATAATGGAAAAGAAAATGAAAAAGAATATATATATATGTACGTATAACTGAATCACTTTGCTGTAACAGCAGAAATTCACGCAGCACTGTAAATCAACTATACTTCAATAAATTTTTTTAAAAAAGAATAAAATAGCCTTTTTCTGATACCAACTCTCCCACTTAGAGAGCTGCACTGCACAAAACCCTCCACCCTTTCTCTGACCAGGCTCACTCCCACTCGTGGGACGCATTATTCCCTCGTGAGACTGAACAAGGCTCGTGAGCTCACACAGGGGCCCCTCTTTGAGACGCAGGACTCATTAACAATGAGCCAGGAGCCATGTGGCCTCAGAGTGACTCAGCCTGGGCGGTCCCAGCCGCAATTCTGCGCATCATTTGGAAGAACCCAGTGAATCAGCTCACAGATTCTCCCAATTCTTTTAAAAAGGACAAATTCCCCTTTGTTTAGGCCTGCATCATTCTTAGCTGCCATGCCATGCTGCCTCCAAATAGATGTGTTTCTGACCCTCACAAATAAAAGGTGCATTACCACACTGAATGCCACGTTACTTTAATATCAGCTGGAATGCCGAAGTGCCAGCATCACAGGCAGTGCCAATAACTACAGCGTGATAATAGCTTTACGTATTGTCCAGCTCAGATGACACAGATACGTAAGGACACATAACTAAAACTTTCTAGAAAAGGAAAGAAAGGCTTTAACTAACTCCTTCCTAAAGTGTGGAATTCAAATGTTATAATGCATGATTTTGGATGGTGCGTTGATATGGCATTAAATAACAGTGAACCACTGAACAGTGAACCACGTAGTAAGAAAGCCCCCATTCTAATCCTTCCAAGTCCATCAAGGAAAAAGACCCTGGGGTGCTAGACTGTCTCTAACACTTAGCAATTTTCTTTCAAACCAAAAGAAAAAGCAGAACTCTGGATGGGTCACAGTGCATAGCCAGAATTTAACAACGCTGTTTAGATTTTATTATATTTCTTTTTGAGGTTCTTTCTTTTTATAAGAAGTAATAACATTTACAGTAGTGATAGAAAGTCCCCTTTTAAAACAACTTTATTGAAGTTTTAAAAGTCATTTAAGAAAGATATTATGTAAATAAAAGGGCAGGTGGTCTTCAATGTCAGCAAAAATCCTGACGGTGGTTCTCAAATGCCTAGTGTCTGTGATTCCAGTTGGAATTCTGCTGGAATTCTGCTGGAATGAAACACTGCTTTCACACCTGGGAGTGATTCCAGTTGGAATTCCAGACATTAGAAATAAACCCCTGGAGAGAAAAGAGTAAGCTTTTACGAGAGGTCAAGTAAGGTCTTGAGCTCAGTGTAAGAGAAAAGTCTAGAGGCATACAAGGGTGGCTATGGCTTGATTTGAACCACTAGGAGTCCAGGAAAATTAGGGGAAACAGACATGTCACCTACTTAGTACTCTCCCATGTTGGTGTCTGGAATTCAGATCCCCAGTGAAAAACAAAATGAGGTAAATCAGCGACAGAACTTTCAGACCTAAGGCATTGCTCGTAACCTCACAACAGGGTTTGGAGTCAATTATTCACAAATAGAGAAGACCCCATGAACTTTTTTTTTTTTTTTTTTTTTTTTTTTTGCGGTATGCAGGCCCCTCACTGTTGTGGTCTCTCCGGTTGCGGAGCACAGGGTCTCGACGCGCAGGCTCAGTGGCCATGGCTCACGGGCCCAGCCGCTCCGCGGCATGTGGGATCTTCCCGGACCGGGGCACGAACCTGCGTCCCCTGCATCAGCAGGCGGACTCTCAACCACTGCGCCACCAGGGAAGCCCCCCCATGAACTTTTAAGAGACTAAAAATGATCCTCTACGCTTGCATCTCTATACCGAAAGAAGTTCCCCTTCATCACTATCCCTGACTCACTCTTCAAGTTCCTTTCCTTTAGTGACCCACTCTTCCCAGTTTCCTGTGCGTTTTTCCAGAAATATTTGTTAGGTGGGAACACTTACTCCACACTCTCCAGGTTTCCATGTGGAGGGAGCTGCCCCACAGTAACACTCCTGGCCTCAGGTCCCGCCCCTCACTCACTCCTTTGATCCTGACTGGAGGGTGCATCAGTGTCCACTTTCTGGATTGGTGGAGCTCAACCCACTGAGAGGCCACCTTGCAGCGCTTTTTCTTTGTCCTTCCCCACACCTCCTCCCTAGACAGCGAGTGGGTGTGTCTGTCCCCCAGAGCCCCAATTTCCCTTGGCTTAGGGGTCCAGGGGCTCATGGGGGGCAGGGGTGTGGAGCTAAGAGCCCATCCTCCAACCCAGCTTTTCTCACTTGATAATATCTCTAGAGATCATTCTTTTCCAGCATCTCTAGAGATCATTCTTTTCCAGCATCTCTAGAGATCATTCTTTTCCAGCATATGGATCCACCTCATTCTTGCAATGGTTGCCTGGTGTTCGGTTGGGTGGCTATGCCACGATCTACTCCACTAGTTCCCCACTGATGGCCATTTAGGGCGCTTCCAGACTTTTTGCTACTCCAAACTACACTGCAGTGAACATCCTTGCACTTATTTCTTTGCATGCTTGTGTTAGTATTTCTGAGGGGCAGATTCCAAGAAGTAGAGGTGCTGGGTCAAAGGATAAGTACATTTAATTTATTTTACTTTTAATTTTTCAATTCAATTCAAACTTAATTTACTGCAAAGCATAAACTGGACACTGTTAGTGCTGTGCCAGCCTTGATCTTCAGAGGGTTTGCAAAGGGTATAAAGTACTGGACCAACTGTTATGTATGGACTGGGTAGGTAGACAAGCCTTGATGATGTCATGTTTTCTGAGTTAATAACATCCCTTAGTTCCCCCGAAGTATAATTCTGGCCTATACAGACTAGCCTCTGTCATCCCCGTGGCTCTTCCCAGCGGTGCTCTCTCCTTCCCATGTTTTCTCCTGCACTGGGACTCTGTGGACCCTCTCTGGAGATACTGAAGAACAGACAGCTCCCTGGGCTATAGATGTTGGATGAAGCCCAGCCCAACAAACCCAGGGTGGCATCAAATTCATCTTTGCCATTCACAGGAATTTATTTTCCCTTCCAAAAATGTCATACTGAATGCTGATCCCTTTTGTCTCCCCTTTTCCTTGTGGGCTTCAGCGCTCTGCCAGCCAGGTCTGGTCTCAGTTCCTTGGAGCTGAGCTTCCGGGAGCACCCTGTCCCTTCCACCCTCAGCTGGCTCTCTCGCGCTGTCCAGGTCTCAACTCAAGCATCCCCTCCTCAGAGAAGCGGCCCTGATCACCCAGTAGCCACGCCCTTCCGGTACTGTGTATCCCATCAGTATCTGTCCCATCCCCCTGGCTTATTTTCTTTGGAAGATTTTCACTGTCAGAAAGCATCTTATTTGTTCACTTGATTGTTATCCATTCCCCCTCTTTCTCTGCTGTGCTGGGTGCACAGAAAGCTATTTGCTGTCATTTCTAGTTCTAGGAATGTAGAACTATAAAGGTTCTGGGAAAACTCAAAGCCCTGATTGTCCAGAGGCAGGAACTGAGGCCAGAAAGGGCCATGACACGATCAGATCCCACAGCAAAGCAGGAGCAAGAGAAGGACTAGGGGGTCTCCCAGCCCCCACTCCAATTGCCCTTTTGACCTCAGTGGGAGACCCCTCACAGGGTGCACAGCAATCTTTCAATACTCAACAACCATTTCCCAAAAGCCTCTGTCACTTTCAAGCACAACTTTCACCGAGCAGTCCGAATCACATTGTTTTTCCTTTGGTGATTTCTTCAGGGGCTGAGCAGGACATTCTGATAGGCCACCTGGGTTGGGGTGTTGCCCTGTCTGAAGGTGGGAGACTGTACTAGATGAGCTTTAAAGTTCCTGTCTAGAAATCAAAGTCTTATGATTTGCAGAACTTCTCTTTTAAAAATACGATTTGATCTACATAATACATATGATGATTAAGAAAAAAGAAGGTTGGGCTTCCCTGGTGGCGCAGTGGTTGAGAGTCGGCCTGCCGATTCAGGGGACACGGGTTCGTGCCCGGGTCCGGGAAGATCCCACGTGCCGCGGAGCGGCTGGGCCCGTGAGCCATGGCCGCTGAGCCTGCGCGTCCGGAGCCTGTGCTCCGCAACGGGAGAGGCCACAACAGTGAGAGGCCCGCGTACCGCAAAAAAAAAAAAAAAAAAGAAAAAAGAAGGTAATAGAATCAAAGACATATGATGAAAACCACAGCCTCTGCCCTACAGTCCTGATCCCCGGAAGCGATCTCTTTTAACACTTTCAGCTGTTTATTTTCCCCATAGTTCCACATGTCCAAACAATATTCATATATTTCTCTTTCCTGATTCATCTATTATAAACATTACTGACTTCCTGCCTAAGGAAGAGTTTCTTTCACCATCATCACTGTCCATCTTCCTACTCCCACCGTCCCAATATAGTCTTATCACACATCGATAATTCTCATTTACACTACGACCATGCAAATGTCGCACACTGCAGGGCCAAATAGTGTACTAAGATCGCACTTTTTTCTTCAAAACTCCCCTCTTCCCTAGCATTACTAATTGCCTTTTCTCTGCTCTCTCTGTGGCTCTATTTTCCCCATTTCTTCAGTTCTTTCCAAACTTCTTATCACTCCAGGGCTTCTACTGCAGAACCCCAGACGCAAAGCAATGCACAGTTTCAGTCGCAAGCCTGTAATGAGACTCCTCCTTTGCAGTGTACTGTCTCAAGCCAGCTCCTCTCTTCTAACTCTGCCCTCCCCTGCTCTCTGCCAGGCGCAGCCTCAGCAACTGCTGCTGTCACAGGACAAGCAAGACAAACATTCTTCAGGCAAGACCAGCAAATCTGCCCCTAACTGTGACCAGGGCACAGGATGCCAGCATAACCTCGAGACAGGTAGGAGACAAAGCAGATCCCTGGGGAGGCGGTGTGCTCGGAGGGGGTCATCCCACAAGAAAGGAGACTCCCCATGATTAAAGGTCGAGTTGCAGTTTACACAGCATATCTTGTGTTGGATCTTCATGTCAACCCTGTGAAGCTGGCAGGGCAAGGTATCATTATCCCCATTTTACAGATGAAAAACTGAGGCTCACAGAGACATCACATGATTCGCCGAGGTGGGACTCTAACCTCTGGTGTTCCAACTCCAAATCCAGGATATTTTTATACTACCCACTTTCCTGCTCCCATGCTTAGAACCTAATGAAAATCAGGCGAGAGGGCACAGGCAGCATCAAGTCATGCTTCACCTTTGGCTGGATTTCCCTCAAGCTTTGCACCAGGCAGGGGGGATTTGGGAAGGCAGCGTCCCTCTGCCCTGGCCATCAGCTAAAGTTGAGATATGACTGGGCTAATTAAGAGAGGACTTCATTAAAATCTATGCTTTAGTCATCATTTGTACTAAAAATAGATTTTCTTGCATTTCTAATCCTATTAGCTCACCGGCCCAGCTGAAGCATGTGTTGTCTTTATTGATCTACTCTGAGATTGGTTTGGACTTTGGATAGAGTTTTTCCTTGATCACTAAAAGGATTTATTCAGACACAGTAGAATGGACTCAGTTCTGTTTTCTAAATTTATCACAATGCACCCCCTTTCCACCCAGAAACTCAGGTGGATCTCGCCACCCTGATTTAGGTGCATTGTAGGAATCGTGGTAAAGCATTTTCAGACTGAAGGCCTAAATACTCCCTATTCTATAAAATACCCATAAAAATAATCCCGTAAAATAATAGAGAACACAGAATATTAGAACTTAAGATTTCTTTTTAAGGAAGAAGAATCAGTAGCTGGAGTAGAAGGAGCAGCAAATGGGTTTCCTTGAGCAGAAGCAAGAACCCTCTGGGTATCAGATCTGGAGCGAGTAGGGGAGCGGGGAGGAGGGGGCGAGGCACTGGGAGGTGTAGGTGGGGCTATGGAAATTCTGCACACAGAATGCAGTTTTCGTGGTTCAGTGAACTTCAAGTTCTAAAGGCTGATGGTTTAAAAAAAAAAAAAAAGGCTGATGGTTTGGGATAAGGGATGGTACTCCCAGAAATGTCCATCCAGACCTCCGATGACAAATAGGATATGCCAAGAACCGGCATCTCCTCGCTGCCTCCTAAGTAGCAGTGCTGTCCTACTATACCTTGGTCCAATGTTTGCTTGAAATGTGTGTGTGTGCATGCGTGTGTGTGTGTGTGTGTGTGTGCTGCGCATCTAGCACTGGGTGTGGAGAAAGTCCTGCTGGTGACTCACCGGCCCTCCCTCCCCCAGAAGCAACTTTTGATCTGTCGTTGATGGTGGGACATCACCAGTAGGGTCTTACACATGAAGAGAAGGCCAAGGGACCTTCCCACGGGTGATGTGAGTGTCCCCTCCTCTCCTTCCCTTCAGAAAAACACAAATCCCCACCACAGGGAGCCCCAGCCCCTGCCTGCTGTTGCTGAAAGGAAGCTGCTTTGGCCACGTTCCATTACGTGCAGGGGAGCGAGAGTGAGCCAGCTGCTTCCCGCGGCTGTTAGGATGACCACCCGACCACCTGATTCTAACCCCGCCCTCGGGAGTTCTCCCTGCAATCTAAACCACGGCCCATTCTCAGCTGAGTCAGAGGCTTTTCCCGGAATTGTAAGCAAAAGGACAATCCTGAGGTCTAGAACCTTTCAAAACAGACCTGAGATGTTTGGTGTCTGAGGTTTCCCCAGCCCAGAAGGGCTCCACCCACAGGCCCCCGCTCAGAAGGCCAGGGAGGCTCTGGGCGCTGAGCCCTGGGGAAGGCCAGCTGGTAAGCAGTCTCCCGGGCCCCACGGCTAGAGGGACTCCATGGCCCGCTCTAGAGCTGGCGGTTCTGCCCCAGGCTGGCTGAGACCCCGCACCTCCACCACATACCACCCACAGCACTCAGAAGGGACAGTGGCTTTGGCCTGTTTTCAGGAAGGCAGAGGTCAGCTCAGCCTCCTTCCTGCCCTGGTATCTGGACACCAACCAGACCGAATGGCCAGGCGTCCAAGATGCCCTGGGGATGATGGAAGCCCTTCGCCCTGGGTGGCCCAGCTTTGTGCTCACTGCGTCTGGGGCTTCTAGGCACAGAGCCAATGCTTGCCTCTGTCCGGAAATGGACACTGGGATTTGGCAGTGCTCCAGGGCAGAAGCCACTGAGGACGATTCTGTCTGAGTCTTTCAATCCACTGTAATAATAATAACTACTATATCAGCAATAATGAGAGCCAACATTTATTTTCTAGTATGTGCCAGGCACATGTACTAACTTATGCATTCCTCACAAAAACACTATGCTGTAGGTGCTATAATTAGCCTCATTTTATAGGTAAAGAAAATAAGGCTCAGAGAGGTTAAGCAACTTCTCTAAGACCACACAGCTAGTAAAGGCTGGAGCTGGGATTTGAAGTTAGACAATCTGCCATCTGAGAAGCCACCATGTTGCCCACCTTAAATCTGAATTTCTCTTCCCTTTTGGGATCCTGTCATCCTCCGGCCTGATCAGGAGATGGGTCCAAAGTCCTGGGGCCACATGTGGCTTTGGATGCTGGCCATCACTACATGTCAGGCAACAAGCACTCATTGAGCGCCCACCGCTTACCAGTCCCTGGTGACACGCGGGTGAGTAAGGCAGGCTCCACGTCCCATGGGAGCTGCCAGGTACATAAAGAACAAGGGCGTATAAATAAATAAACATGATGTGATGACAAGCGTGCTATGAGAACGTAAAGGAAAGTGTGACTAGCCCCATGCTGGGGTCAGGGCAGCATCAGAGGCTTCATGGAGGAAGCAACATCTGGACTAGGTCTCAAGCGATGGGCGGTTTGCCAGGCAGAGCCGTGGGGACAGGGTGTTGCAGGCAAAGGGAACGGGATGCTCCGAGGCACAGAAGCATTACCAGTGTCAGCAGGGGGTGAGCTGGGCAGGGCCCGGGGCTGAGCCAGAACTCTAGGCCAGGTGAAAAGCTCGATGGGGCTTGGACGTTTGAGTGTTATCCTGGGGGCAGTGCGGAGAGGGGGAAGGCTTTGAAGCAGGAAAGGAATAAGATCTGCCTGTAGAAGAAAAACATGCCACAATCAGGAGGATGGATTAGAAGGAGACGAATTGGGGGAAGCTGTCAGAGAAGCCCTGGTGAGAAAAGGAGAGGGTCCAGACGAAGGTAAAAACTGGGAGGTGAGCAGAAGGGAGGGATGGAGACTCTTCAGAAGGAGAATCAGCAGGACCCGGGGATGGGTGGGGCGTCTGGCAAAGGATTCTGGGGGCTCACAGTGGCCGCTGGTTCCACTAACGTGCTTGGCTTAGAGCAGGAAGAGCACATTTGAAGGGTGAGGGAAACAGTTCACCGGCGTTAGAAATGTCTGGTTACCAACGGTGAAGATGCTCCCGGGCAACTGGAAATATGGGCGGCACTGTCACCCAGGAGGAGACAGGAGCTGGGCACAGAAATCCCTGTGTCGTGGGTGTGTGGATGTGAGATACAGCCTCTAGTAACTATGAAACGGCACCAGGGAGAAAGGGCTGGGAGAGAGGGGGGGTCGGGGGAAAACCAAAAGCGGATGGTGGGACCCCAAAGCCTAGAGAGAGAGAGAGAGAGAGAGAGAGACAGAGAGACAGAGAGACAGAGAGACAGAGAGAGAGACAGAGTAGGAAAAAGGAATCAGGATGGAAAATTAGCTCACTGGCCAACTTGGTAATAACAATTTTAGTGAAGTAAACTAAAGCCCTTCTTTATTTTTCTCCTCTTAGCACCTCTCATGGCCCGATGTTACGTTGTAGTTGTCATTTGGGGGTTAACTTTCCCCCCGGCCACAGTGTCAGGGACCTGGCAGGTTCTGCAGGTCGGTATTCTCAGCACTTACGACAGTGTCTAGTTTATAGATGGTGCTCAACAAATGTGCTGAATGCATGAAGCAAAGAAGGGAGGGAGGGAGGGAGGGAGGGATGGAGGAAAGGAGCCAGATTTCAAGGGGCTAAAGTGCTAAAGAAGTCAAGAAATGTTAACGAACATTGTAAATCAACTACACTTCATTTTTTTTAAATGTTGAAAAATAAATTAAAAAGGAGTCAAGAAATGAAGCCAGACTTTTCCTTCCAGTTTGGCAATACAAGAAGAAAGAAATATTTATCAAAGCTCTGGAGTCCCTTCCCGAAGAGAGAACTCCAGGCCCAGGTGGCCTCACTGGTGAATCCTGCCAAACATTTAAGGAAGAATAATACCAACTCTACACACACCCCTCCAGAAAATCGAAGAGGAGGGAATGGCTCCCAACCCATCCTATGAGGCCTGCATCACCCTGATCCCCAAGCCAGGCACGGCATTCCAAAGACAGGAAAAATACATACCAGTATTCCTTATATTCATACATGCAAAAGGTTTTAACAAAGTGTTATCAGCAAATTGAATCCTCCTGTTAGAAGAAGTGGAATCTATTTCCCCACCCACTGGACCTGGCTGCCCTTGTGATTTCTTTTATCAATAGAAGGGAGCAAAAGTTCCAATTCTGAGCCCAGGCCTCAGGAAGCCTCACACACTTCCTGTCTGCTCAGCTACCACGCAAACGAGCCCAGCCTGGCCTGCTGGGGATGGTAGGAGATTACATGGAGCATAGATGAGCTTTTCTCCAGCAAGGGCCACCTAAGACCAGCCAGCCCCCAGCTGACCCACCTGCTGGCCACAGAGACGTGAGAGAGACCAGCTAAGCCCAGCCCATATTGCCCACCTACAGAATGAACTAAATGTTTTCTCTTTCAAGCCATTACAGCCTCGGAGATACTGCAGGTTCAGTTCCAGACCACCGCAGTAAAGCAAATATCACAATAAAATGAGTCGTGGACTTCTTTGGTTTCCCAGTGCATATAAAAGTTACGGTTACACTACACTGTAGTCTATGAAGCGTGCAATAGCATTATGTCTAAATAAACAATGTACATACCTTAATTTTTAAATACTTTACTATAAAAATTGCTAACCATCATCTGAGCCTTCAGCGAATTGTAGTAGTAACATCAAAGACCACAGATCACATAACAAATATAATAATAATGAAAAAGTTTGAAATGTTGTGAGAATTACCAAAATGTGACAGACACAAAGTGAGCAACTGCTGTCAGAAAAATGGTGCCAGCAGCCTTGCTCAAAGCAGAGTGGCCACAAACCTTTAATTTGTCAAAAACGCAGTATCTGCAAAGTGCAGTCAAGAGAAGGGGCAATAAAATGAAATGTGCCTGTGCATTTCAGGATGGTTTGTTACACAGCAAGAGCTAACTGACACAGGGGAAACTCTGCGTTGTTAGATTCAGAGTTCCTCAAAGACAGAAACCATGTCTTACTCATCCCCAGGGCCCAAGGTTACTCAGCAAACACTTGGTGAATGCCTGCTAGTTTGCACGGCTTTGGCAGAAGAGCTAATAACCGCCATTCTGCCAATGACTGCTGTCTGACCCCATCAATTAAAGAGCTCCCTGCTGGCTGCTGTCATCCAAGGAGCTCCCTATAATTATGCCACCCACTAAACCCACACCCCAGGCCCAGAGAAGGCTGGGACCTGCAGGCACTCAACATGTCATTTAGATTAGGTGGCTGAGGTGAGGCGGGTGTCAGACTCAGGGGGTTTGCCGTCCTCACAGCCATTTGGTTAGGAATGTTCTTCCCTTCACAGAGCATCTCGTATTAGTGACTTTCAAGTAACCCTCAGGAGATCAGAGGCACTCACTTTAGCAGACTTTTCATCTTTCCTAAACTGTCATTTCTGTGGGTGAATTTTGCCAGCAAGTTAGGGACTGGGAATCACTGCCTACAACTCAGCCAGACCCAAGGAGCCCCAGGACCAGGAAGCCAGGCCTCCACCTCCAGGTAAGTTAACCCATGAAGGGGACAAAGGCGAGAAGACCAGCAGGAAGTAATACGTGCAAAACACAGAAGAGCACAGACAGAGCCAGACTGGACCGCAGTCTAGCAGCCTAACAGCTCAGTGCCTCAGTTTTCTCATCTGTACAATGGGGATGACAATGGTATGCCCACCTCCTAGGACCATTGGGAGATAACAGAGTGATAGTGCTTAGAACAGCATCTGGCACAAAGCAAGTGCTTTGTACATGCACCGATCATGACCAGCATCACGGTCAAGGAGTTTCTTAGAACTGCCACCCCCAGACCTTTCCCCTCCCCACAGAGTTCTCTCCTTGTCCACTGCCACTTTCAGGTGGCAGTCATCAAGTGGAAATAAATCACCCAGCTGTCTCCAGAGGGGAAGAAGTGCAAACAGACAACAGGCAGCTCAAGGCATGTGGACAGTTAGGGGATATTTCAGGCACCGTCCTCACTGTGCTTGCGTCAATGTTCCCCCAGTCAGCCATTCCTGCACCACCTGCAGAATCTCAGGTATATCCGTGTACCACCTGTGTTACTAGTAGCCTACTCACTTTTTAAACTTACATTTTTATAAAAAGAAACCTTATATCACAACCGAAATGGAAAGTTAGCAGTTGCCTGCCATAAATAGAGGGTGCTGGGAAGAAAGAAATACAAGGAAAACAGAACAATGTTATTCAATTCCAGCTAGAAACTGTTGCTGCTCAAGACTCTGAGTCCAAGGCCAGCTTCCTTTCCCTTTGCTGAAGCAGGATGTCACGTGTGTTTGGGAAGTTTTATTAAAGACACGTTAGCACAAAACTGAGATTTTTCTCCTTGGAGGGTTGGGAGGGAATTTAAAAGAGAATGATTTAAAAGGGATTCTATCTTATTTAATGCTGTGTATCTAGTCCACCTGAAGTATCTGTGATCATTAATTTTCTGTGTCAACTTGGCTGGGTCACAGAGTTTCTGTGAGGGTGTCTTTGGATGAGATGACGATTTAAATCAGTGGGCTTTGAGTAAAGCAGATTGCCCTCCATAATGTGGGTGGGCCTCATCTGATCAGGTGAAGGTCCAAATAGAACAAAACACTGACATCCCCCTCACCCCCGAGCAGCCTTCAGACTTGAATTGCAACATCAGCTCTTCCCTGGGTCCCCAGCCTACCAGCCTACCCTGCTGATTTTGGACTTGCTAGCCTTCATAACTGCGCGAGCCAATTCCTTAAAATAAACTCCTCTCTCTCTCTCTATAAACACACACACACACACACACACACATCCTATTGGTTCTATTTCTGGGAGAACCCTGCTTAACACAGCGTCTCTCCATTGGGGTACCCAGCCCATACAGACTCACTAACCTGAGAGCTGGCAGGTCATGTCCTTTAACTAGGGGTTTGGGGGCAATAACAGGAAGGGATGCCCTCTGTTAAACACCCAAGATCAGGCAGATGCTGGGCCAGCTAGGGAGCCATCCCCATGAACTTGAAATGACACTCTAACATTTCCCCACCAGCATGACCCGGGGGACTGTGAGGTTGCCCTGCTGGAAAGAAAGGCAGGCCCCCAAACCTCTTGCCCTTCCGACTGGGGAACCTCTGATGACGTGTGTCTGCAGCTATGACACAGTCCAGCCGTGGAATTGGGAAACAGACCCCAGACAATGAGAATTGCAGATTCATGCAGTCTTAGCTGAAAGGCGCTGTGTGATCATGCAGAACCACCCCTGCCCCAGCCTCTGCCTGGATTATTTTTATAGGAACCAGTTTCCATTTGTATGGGCCCCAGGAATGGAGACCTCACCACTTCCTGACACGGCACCTGATAATCGGGCCCTAAACATTAGGAGAAGGTTTTCCAAACTTCAGTCACTGGCTTGCCTCCTTCCTGAGTACCACCGTGAGATTTTACTTCATATTTGTCATTAACTAAACCCACTCTCTAACAGAAATACATGTATTTCAGGAAGAAATATTTTGCTCCTGGGAATGGAGAATCAGCATGACCTGGCACAGAGATTGATCGTGAAAATTAATAGCCACCCCCCGCAAAAAAGTTCACAAGTTCTGGTTCAATGCTGTTGTCCACCAAAGGGCTGAGTGAAGACCTGCTCTGTCTGGTTAAAGAAGGAAAAGTAAGGTCGAAGAGACGTCTTCTCCTTGATGGAATCCCTGGCGGCCAGTGGTTAGGACTCAGTGCTTTCACTGCCGTGGACCTGGGTTCGATCCCTGGTCAGGGAACTAAGATCCCACAAGCCTTGTGGCATGCCCCCGCCCCACCCCCCCAAAAAAAGAACAAAAACAACAGAGTGTGACAGCTATAAAATGGAATATTACTCAGCAATGAAAAGGAACAACATACTACATGTACAACACCATGGATGACTCACAAACCCTTATGCTGAGTGAAAGACGCCAGACACAAAGAGTGCATACTGCCTGTGACATTGTGACTTATAAAAAATATAGCTTTAAAAAAAAAAAGAAAAAGGAAAACTAGAGTCGAAGAGGTATCTTCCCCTTGATGGAATCACAAGAGCTGAGAGAACATTGAAAAGGGAACCACTTTGTCATTGAGTGATTTAATGTCATTTAATGTCATATCCAGCAGCACCTAAAATCACTCTAGCATCATGCAGAAAACAGCCTTACGGAGGGCTCTGCCTTCCGCGGATTCCAATTCTCTCTCAGGTGGTCCCAATGTGCCCTTCAGTCCTTCCCACCATCCCCCAGCCTACTCAGGTGGGCCCAACCTGTCCCAGACCTAGGAGCCTCGCTTAGCCCCAGGGGCCCTGGCCCCCGGCAACCTGCTCTAGATCTATAGGAATTTCACCAGTGGAAGATTCTTAGGAGCCAGAAACTAGGACACGACTGGACAGTGAATTAAAACCTGGGGAAGCAGAGAAACTGGAGCCCTCACCCACTGCTGCTGGGAGTGTAAAACGGCGCACCCACTTTGTGAAACAGTCTGGCCGGTCCTCAAACGATTAAACATAGAGTTATCGTAGGAGTCAGCAATTCCACTCCTGGGTAAATACCCAAGAGAAATGAAAACACTAGCACAGAGAACTATACTCACGATCTTGTAATAACCTATAATGGAAAAGAATCTAAAAAATAATATATATAGGGGCTTCTCTGGTGGCGCAGTGGTTGAGAGTCCGCCTACCGATGCAGGGGACACGGGTTTGTGCCCCGGTCCAGGAAGATCCCACATGCCGCGGAGCGGCTGGGCCCGTGAGCCATGGCCGCTGAGCCTGCGCGTCTGGAGCCTGTGCTCCGCAACGGGAGAGGCCACAACAGTGAGAGGCCCACATACCGCAATAAATAAATAAATAATAATAATAATAATAATATATATATGTACATATATATATATATACACACAATAACTGAATCAGTTTGCTCTACACCTGAAACTAACACAACATTGTAAATCAACTATATTTCAATAAAAATTTTTAAAAAAAGAAACGAAAACACACGAGCAACAGAAACATACAGGAATGTTTACAGCAGCATTATTCACAATAGCCAAAGGGTGGAAACCACCCAAATGTCCATCAACCCATGAATTGAATGGATAAACCAAACGTGTTATATCCACACAACAGAGTATTATTAGGCCATAAAAAGAAATGAAGTACTGATAGACTCCATAACATGGATGAACCTTGAAGACATTATGTGAAGTCGAAGAAACCAGACCCAAAAGATCACACAGAGTACGATTCCACTTACACAAAATGTCCAGAATAGCAAATCAATAGAGACAGAAGGCAGATCTGTGGTTAATTAGGGCTCAGGGGGATGGGAAAATAGGAGGGTGATCTCTAAAGGGTATGGGGGGGTTCTTTTGGCCGTGGTGAAATGTTCCAAAATTGAGCGTGGTGATGGTTGCACATACCTGTGGATATACTAATATACACTGAACTGTACTTTCAAAAACTCATTAAGAAAGAGATTTTAAAAAGTACAATGAGAGAGCTCTGAGTTCACTGGAGGCTGGTATTTCAACACCCCCAACCCCCTGGGTCTGACACAAGGACACCTAAGAGCTCTCTGTGGCCCCTGAGGTGGGACGGAGGGTAGAAACCATGGGTCAGGACCCCAGGCCTTGAGTTGGTCTGAGCGAGAAGTCCCACCCCACCCACCATGGCGCCCAAAGATGACCATCCCACACCTACAACTGACCACCCACCCCCTAGCTGAGACTGATCTAGCCCCTCACTTTCCAGGACACCCCAAGAGTTGGGGAGCATGTGACCCCATTTCCCAGCCGTCCCGAGCATACAGTAGGTGCTACTCGAGGACATGAGCACATGGACCACTCACTCAGTCCTGACCCTCACAAAGCGCCCCAAAGAGCCAGCGGGATGAGTCAGGACCCCAAGCTGTGCCCTTCCTTCCCCAAGGTGGGGGGGAAGAAGACTGAGCTTGCTTCCCCCCACCCCCGCACCCAGGGCACCAGGATGTTTGCACGAGCCGTTCCCTGTCTAGAAAGTTCTTAGATCTGGGGGTGAATGGCTCCTTCCCTTCATTCAGCCTCAACTCCAAAGCCCCCTCCTCAGAGAAGCCTTCCCAGACCATCCAAGATAAGTGACCCTGTTTTATTTTCCTTAAATCACTGCACATCAGCTCTTTCTTCTTGACCTCTAGTCCCTTCTTTTGTTCTGTCTCGTCCCTCTTGACTGCAGGCAGGGGCTTATGTCTGTTTTGTCCCTGCTGTGTCCCCAGTGCCCAGGACAGTGCCTGGCACACGGTGGCTCGAGGGATGGTGACCTGTCAGGTGCTCTCCTCCCGACTCAGGCCTCACCCGGAAGGCCCAGAGCAGCGAGGAGGTGACGACCGGGAGAGTGTCCAGTGAGGGGCCCTCACTGGTGGTGAAGGCTCAGCACCCTCCTGTCCCTCGGCATTCTCACGGCCTCCGGCGCACCTCTGAGTGCAGGAGCGTGAATATTCCGAGGTTCCTCATCCCCTGCCTGGAAACTGCAGAAAAAGCACCTGGGACAACACAGGTGAGGTTGAGGGGGGTTCAGGCCAGGCTCTGGGGCACATCTGGGGCCATGAGCCCAGGGAATGGGGAGCATAACTTCCCAGGCATCTCCAGACTTCTCGAAATTCCTGGGCAGAAGGGGAAGCTGCGAGTCCTTAGCAGCCAATACTCACCGCAGCTGGGGGTGGGCACATCATCCAGTAAAGGGGACCTGGATGGGTCACCAATGGTGTCAACACTACCACCATCATTCTGCCCTGTGTCCCACCTGTACTATTCATGACCCACACTGTCTTTAAAACACGAGTCTCGGACTTTCCTGGTGGCACAGTGGTTAAGAATCTGCCTGCCAATGCGGGGGACATGGGTTCGATCCCTGGTCTGGGAAGATCCCATGCGTGGAGCAGCTGAGCCCATGTGCCACAACTACTGAAGCCCGTGCGCCCTAGAGCCTGCGTGCTGCAACTACTGAAGCCCGAATGCCTAGAGCCCGTGCTCCGCAACAAGAGAAGCCACCACAATGAGAAGCCCGCGCACCGCAACGAAGAGCAGCCCCCGCTCGCCTCAACTAGAGAAAGCCCACACGCAGCAACGGAGACCCAACACGGCCAAAAAAAACCAAACAAACCACGAGACTCACTTGATTAATTTTTCAATGTGTATTAGACCATAAATGGGAAATCAGTGTCACTTGCCAAGAGACTGACATTTTACTAATACACTTAAAAAAAAATATGAGCGTAGTACAGTTTGTAACCTTGCCTGTATGCTACAGAAATCATCTCCATATGCCGTGGGCGTGCAGACCACACTCTGGGCGGGAGGATGATTAAGTCTCTTCTGGGCTCCGGCCTAGAAGGATGTGACCCCGTGTCACGCTCACATAAAGGGACGCTGACCGTGCCACTTGGGCCTGATGCCCTCCAGGCAGGACCAACTACAGGAGGGGGAGGGAGCTGCTGCCCAAGCCCCTCCCCCACCCCCCCACCCCACCCCTGCACCCTACAGCTGGCTCCTCACCCAAGGTGTGAGGGCCCCCCTTCTGCCACCCCTCCCTGGGGTGGGCTAAAAAGCAGGAAGCTGGGAGGACACCTTCTCTCAGCTATTCATGCAACAGATTTATTGAGCACCTACGGCACCCTTAGGTCTGTGCTGGATGCCGGATGCCAGGGAACTCAACAGATCTGGTCCCTCAAACAAAGACCATCAGAAGTAATGGAAGTGATTACCGATTAGACAGAGGGTTCCTGTCCAAAGCAGGGTTCCCAGAACACCCTTCTCCATTCCACACACATGTGAAATACAGGAATCAAGATGGTTTTGCCCAGGGGAGGGGTGGGCATGAGTTCTGTTCTCTGTGACCAGGCTGCTAAGGGCAAAGGACCCTCATGTGGTCCAGCACCCTTAGGACTGAGAAAGCTGACTTTGGAGGAAGAACACCGGCGTCCAAGACACCCACTGGCACATCTGCAGCAAAGGCACTTTCTTGGCCCAAAGGGGCAGGATTGTTTCAAGAGGATGCATATATCTGTATTGAAAAAGACGGATGTTGATGGGATATATCCATCCAATAGAGCAGGGTCTGTGGGGTCCATGAGACTTGGGTTCAATCCTAACCCCAAATTTTTAAGACCCCATTTCTTCATCTATAGGGCAGGGGTAGTCATTACCTCATATGGTTGTTGTTCATTTTAAATGAGATGGAGGATGTAATGCACATGGCCCAAGCTGCTCTGCACCCTATAAATGCTATACTAATAGCAATGGTAAATTATTGCTATTAAGACTGGCAAAATGTAAGTCATTTTCTCCTATTCTCAAACACCAACCTAAAGCACAGTTCCTGGGCTTCCCTGGTGGCGCAGTGGCTGGGAGTCCGCCTGCCGATGCAGGGGACACGGGTTCGTGCCCCGGTCCGGGAAAATCCTACATGCCGCGGAGTGGCTGGGCCCGTGAGCCATGGCCGCTGAGCCTGCGCGTCTGGAGCCTGTGCTCTGCAGCGCGAGAGGCCACAACAGTGAGAGGCCCACATACCGCAAAAAAAAAAAAAAAATTAAAGCACAGTTCCTGACCCAGGTCTTTATGTGTTTCTCTGAATTTTCTTCAAAGGCCCAGACTCCCATTCTCAATGGTCTCCTCGGTACCTTTCCAGAGATGTCATAATGGCCCTATTAACACACCTTAAATGTACCACGTTGCCCCCTCCCCAAACCACCCCTTGTCTGTTAACAGCACCCAGACAGGAAACCCATCACGCCCGTGAGGGGTCCACAAAGGGATGTTTCAAGAGGCATGTTCCATGGGGGCTGGATGGCACACGTCCCGGTTACCTTGCCCCTGAATTACTGCACTGCTGCCACCTAGTCTGTCTACCATGCCCTCCCATCTCCTAAAGTTCCCCACCCCAAAACCTACAAAACTCACACTGCTTACTGAATTCAGGGAAGACTATTTCATTATTATTGAACTTCATGTACACACGTAACCCAAGAATATATTCTCTCTGTTACAAACAAGACTGGAGTCCGGTGGCCCATTCCTTCCTCTCCCCTCTCCCTACGGCAGCCACACTGATCGATTCTGATGTATCCTTCCAGCCACTTTTCTTGCATACATGTAATAGGTATGAGGCCACAGGAATGCAGCGACATTTATAAATAGCCTATTTCTTCATATATCGTTTTGCTACTTGCTCTTTTTTTTTAGTTCAAGTGTCTTATAGATTTTTCTATATTGGTACACAGAGATGAACCTCGAGGTCTTTTTCTCTGCGATCCAAATTTTTAAAAAAATTTTTATTGAAAATATAGTTGACATACGATATGTTAGTTTCAGGTGTGCTACATAGTGATTTGACATTTGCACACATTTTGAAATCATCTCCCCGAGTCTAGTAGTTCAATACATTACATCCCATGGCTTAATAACTGGAGGTTTGTACCTCTTAATCCCCTTCACCTATTTTGCCCCTCCCACCAACGCTGCACCTTGCTCTTTCTAACTCCTGTAACGTGACTGACGCATATTTAGCTGCTTCTAGGCTATTTCCACTTTTTTCCTTTTTCTCTCTCTTTTTCATCCCAACATTGCTGTGTGAACATCATCATGCCTGCCTCCCTAGCCAGGTTCATTGGGATGTGGAGGGAAGACCCCTTCGCCTTCGCCCTCCCAGCTCTACCGCCCAGCCCTGCCCTCCCTTCCCGCACCTTGCACTGCAGGCTAACTGGGCGCTCAAGGCTTCTCAAGCAGGGCTCCTGCCTGCAACCTCGGCCTTTTCTTTCCCTCCCTTCTGCAAACCCGGAAACATCACTGCCCAGGGAAATTCTAGGGACTCTTCCGAGTCCATCTCCAGTCCTACGGCCTTAAGGAAACTCTTGAACACCACGACATGGGCTTCCCTGAAACCCCATCTCGTGACCCCCGTCCTGGCACGTACATCCTTGGACCCACCATCCTCTTCGCTGGACTGTAACATGTTTTGAATAGAGGGAAATCCCTCTTTGCCTACACAGCTCACTGCCCAGTCACTTAATAGCAGCCATCAAGATAAGAGTGGGCAAGCCAGCCCCTCCCTCGGCTTTCCTTTGGTTCAAGCAAACCACAAATATCTCAAGCCACTTCCATGTATAATACATCAATACATCGACTCCTCCGATCCCTGGAACAACTGTCCAAGGTCATCCAGGCAGCACGATGACCCTCATCAAAGATGGGGAGGACTCCCTTGGAAACTGAGTGGCGGGTTTGGTCTGAAGCTGAACCTCGGGGCCTCTTTGCAGAAGACGAGCTTGGGTGGGGAGCTTACAGACATTTCAGGTTTAGTCATGTTGTCAAAAGGATGAACATCTCAGCCCCAGTTATGCGATCTCCCAAAAGGCAGTCAGTCACTCCTGCACTAAGATTTGTGCCAAATCCAAGGATCACCTGTGCTTATTAATTATACCCTCCCATTATTTAAAAAAAATGCTTTAAAGTTTAAAATATCAACTTAAGTTTCACCCTACACAGTAGTGAAACTATGGGTCTGTGTGCTGTTTGTGTTTTTTTCCCAACTACCAACTGAGAAAAAGACATAATTACTCTTTTTCGTTTCATGTTCAGCTGTGAACTTTTTAAAACGATCTTCGTTACCACCAGTGATAACACGCTTTGGGAAACGTTCATTAGAATAAGATGAATGAGACTTTGGGTCATATTTATTCACTGCAAAATTTTTGAACTAATTTCATTTTAAGGAAAGAGAGCCCTCCAGAGAAGTTTGTGATCAGAAGCGCCAGAAAGAGAAATCTTCAAAGCGATTTCTCTATCAGGCAAACTTACTTGGTCTTAGGCTACAAGCAATTTTCACTGAGGGACTTAACTTGTCCATCTCTGCATCCTGCAGGGTGATAGATGTTTCACATCCAAATTTCTCAGAACAATCTTGACGCCAAATATCACACCGGCGACCGCTCCCTCGGCTCTAGACCCAGGAGTGCTAGGAAGCTTCTAGAAGCTGATGTCATCCAACCTGTCTGAGGAGGGCAGGAAGCTGGGCAATCTCTTCACCCTCTGTTCCCTTTTGGATCAACAGAAACCCAGCCTCCCCAGGAAAGTGAGAGCCCTGGAAATTCATCTATTCAGGTCAACAACTCCTTGTTAAACCCTTGAGATACCACATGAACAAACCAAGTGTCTTCGGATGGGAAGACGGTCCTCCTCCAGCCTCCGTCATCCTACTCACCCCCACTCCCAGGATGGACGACATCCTCAGAGCCCGACAACTGTGGCCGGGAGCGACCCAATGCCAGTGGGAAGTGACCCACTGCCTAAGCATGGCTCCCGGCCCACCTTTCTCCGATCAGCATCCCAGATGGATGACACATGCCATAAGGGTCCCTGACCCTGGGGACCTAGCCTGGAAACCCACTGACCACTCCCAGCCATCAAGCTCCTCAGCAGTGAGTCCCCAGACCCAGATCTCGTCCAGGTACTGCCGCCAACTTGCTGAGTGACCTCGGGTGAGTCACTCCACCTCTCTGAGCATCCTTAGCTGGCAAACTGGGACTTTCTAAGGCCCTTTTGTCCCTGAAAATCTTAGTCCATGGCTGCCCTGAATGCAGAGTGCTCTCACCCCTCCCACCCTCTGCCCAAGGCTTGGCTGCCTGGAAGAGCCCCAGTGGCTGGAGCGGAGCAGAGCTAGTGCTGCCATGGGTGTTGGGTTACCAGGCCGGCACTCTCCCTGGGTAGCAGCTCTGTCTCGGATATTTTTAGACTCCCCCCTCGGCCTGTCCCTAACAAGAGCCAGATACATCTGACAATTCGCCCCATGGGTCAGTCCTGCCAAAACAGCACTTTTGGGTCACTCCTGCAGGGAGCAGACTCCATCGCTCCTGGGGTGAGAAAGGGAGCCTCCTCTTCCCACCACCCCTATTCCTACCCCCAGCCTTCCCTGGACAAGATGAAGCCAACATCCAAGCGTCAGGCTCCAGCTCTGTCTAAGGTGCCAGCTGCCCTCGCTCCCTGTTCCAGCTGCTGCTGCCAATTGCCTAAGCCCAGTAAGACGTCCCCGGAGCCCATCCTCCTGCACTGGAGTCCTGTCGCCGACCTTTAACTGCCTCTTCTGGAAGGACTCTGCTCCGCAGTCCCAATGCCTGGGACCGCACCCCACCTTTGGGGGATGGCTGCCACCACCCCGTAGCTGGGGAGCCCACCCCCATCCCGCCTTAGCCCCCGAAGCCCACGTCAGAGGCCTCAATTGTCCACAGAGCTGGGCAGCGGCCGCATGTTGCAACACACACACACACACACACACACACACACACACACACACACACACGACTATGTGCACCTCCCCAGGACAGTGGCTGCACTCCTGCCCTCCAGACAAATCCCGCCAAGCAGCCAGCAATCTACTGCCACCCCATCTGGCCTGGAAAGGCATTCATGTATTTTTGTCTCGACAGACTTCCCTTCCTGGTCATGTCTGGCAGAGTTTACTATGACACAGAGGCGGCCTCAGCTGTGCCCCCTTCAACCAGGAAGGCCGCAGAGGGCAGGAGAGTCAGCACACGCCTGGGGTGAGAAATTAGCCTGTTGAGCCTGTCCGTGAATCACCTGTTGCTGGAAAATGGAGAGTCCGTGCGCACACACTCGTGGTTTCAGCTCCTGCCCTGCAGATATTATGCACAAGGCAGAGAAAGGAAATCTAGGTGAAACACTCACTTCCATTCCAGAAACAAAGGGCCTTAGACATTACTTGTGTGTGCAGGGGAGTGGCAGGGAGGGCTGGATGGTTGTGCCCTGTATTTACAATTAGTGGCCACAGACCCCTCAGCCCCTCAAGAGCTGTGCCCTAAACTGGGGCCGGGAAGCCAGAAGAGGGCTCGGGCCCTCCCCTCTGGGTGGGGCAGTGCAGTGTCAGCCCCACCCGGCTGGCCCTGCCCTCACCGCCCCCCCCACCGTGGGACACCTCTGCGGCTTCCAACACGAACACCTGTCCCCAGATTTCGGGTGAATCTCAGTTTCCCCACTGGAGGGACAGAGGCGGCTACAGGCTATGTGGCCCACGCCCGGCCTCCCCTCCCCAATTCCCGGCGGGGCTGGAGGCAGCTGATCCAAAAACCCTCAGTGGGAAAACAGGTTCCGCACCCTCCTGCCATCCCCACGCCCCTCCCTCTGCTGTGGCCTTGGTATCTGCCAAGGGCCCCGTGGGTGTCTGGGCCCTGATTTCCCCAGGAGGGTCTCCCCCTGATTCTTCAAAACCCACCAGGGCATCTCCGGGTGGAAAAATGGGGAGGGCTTGTGGGGAAGTGGATGGAGGTTCAAAGCCTGGCTCTTGGCACTTCACTCGCTCAGGGACCTTGAGAAACTGACTTAAGGTCTCTGACCTGGCTTTCCCCACCTGCAGCCCAGGAGTGGGGATGGGCCGGCGCAGGGGGAGGCTTCCAGGAACGCTGGAGGGCACGGGGCAGCGCGCTCCATCAGAGGCTGATGGAGAGTCATCATGGGCCTGGGAAGAGAAATCGGCCAGTTGAGCCTCCCTGTGAATCACCTGTTGCTGGAAAATGGAGAGTCTGTGCGCACACACTCGTGGTTTCAGCTCCTGCCCTGAAGATATCATGCGCACGGCAGAGAAAGGAAATCTAGGTGAAACACTCACTTCCATTCCAGAAACAAAGGGCCTTAGACACTACTTGTGTGTGCAGGGGAGTGGCGGGGAGGGCTGGATGGTTGTGCCCTGTATTTACAGTTAGTGGCCACAGACCCCTGTGGCAGCTCCATCAGCTGTAGCAGCTCCATCAGAGGCTCCATCAGCTTCTGTCCCCTTCCTTGTCCCTTCCAGGCTCCTGGGGAAACCTGGCTCGTGTCCCTTCCTCACCCGCCGTCCACTTCCTTACTGAGGCCAAATTCTGGGGAGAGGTGGCCAGCAACCGTGAGCGGATTCTGGAATTTCTAACTGAATCAAACTGAAGCACAGAGGTGGCTGCAGACTCTCTGTTTAATTGTGGTAAAATATACATCACAGAATATTGAGCACTTTAACCACTTTTAAGTGTAGAATCCAGTGGCATTAAATACACTTACAATGTCGTGGAACCATCACCACTCCCTATACCCAAAATGTTTTCATCCTCCCCAGCTCTGTACCCACTAGCAATAACTCCCCATCCCTCTCTGCCAGCCCCAGGTACCTCTGCTCCACTTTCTGACCCTCTGAATTTGCCTATTCTAAGTGCTTCCTGTCAGTGAAATCATACAATATGGGGGCTACCAGCTGCTTAAGACCCTCTCCAAGCCCATTACCTTACTCCTCACTCTGCCTGTCACTTTTTAGACTGGCCTCTGCATTTTAGACACAACTAAGTTAAAAGATCACCCCACCTCACCCCACATACACATCTTTGCAGCTCGGGAGGGGGCACTGCCCCTTTTCCCAAACCTGAAACTGGGCTGTCATTCTTGTTCCAAAGTAAGAGGTGGGTCCTGTAGTCCGGAGGGAGGGCTTTGCTCTCTGTAGTCTCCCTCAGGCACAGGTGCCCCCAACTAATCCCCATTTATGAGGTTCCCATGTCAGTCCCAAATTAGGGCCTCCCTGGGGTATATTTAGGACCCTGGATTTGGGGAGAGTGTATAGTCCTCCTGTATACGAGCTCTAGGCTCCCCCTTCTCCGGACCCATGGGTGGGGCCCTCGTAGCCCCCCAGGCCCAACCGGAGTGCAGAGGGGACAGGCGTCATCCAAGCAGTGCCTCCAGCTCCTCCGCTCGTCCAACCTAAGGCAGTTGCTCCCTGCCGCTGGGGGGCGCAACGGAGCCGCCGCCGGGGCCGAGAGGGGACCCAATGACCCAGCCAGGGCGCAGCGGGTCCGGCGCGCTCCGTGAGGCGGGGGACCGTGCGCCAAGGCGCCGGGGGACTTCACACGACGAGAAGAGGGCTACCCGGGACTCCGAGAACCCTGGGAGTGGAGTTGGCGGGGGCGAGGGGAGTCGCCCTGACTCCTCCCCAAACTTTTCCCGCCCGCCTCGACGCAAAAGGCGAAGGAAGCAGTCCGGGGGTGGGGAGGTGGAATTCGGGGTCCCGAGCGAGCTCGGCGCAGGCGGGAAGTCCGCGCCCTCGCAATCTGGCAGAGGAACAGTGGATTTTCGGCAGGGAGGGGCCTCGGCCCCTCCCTGTCCCCCACCAATTGCAGGGACCTCTCTGGGTCCGGTAAGTGCAGTGGCTGGCGACCCCGCTGCCCCGTCGCTCGCAGCCCGGAGCCCCCCGCTACCTGCGCGCGGCTCCCGGGCGAGACCCCGACTCACCGGACGCTGGCGGCTGGACAGATAGTCGGGCTGGGGCGCGAGGCGAGGCCGCCGGACTGTTTTGAAGCTCTGGGCTGGGACTGCGCGCCCTCCCTCCTCCCTCTCCGTGGCGCCGAGCCGCCTCCCCACGTCCCCCCTCCTTCCCCGACCCCGCCTCCCGGGTCGTGATGTCAGGAGCCCGGAGAGCAGAGTGGGAGGGACCGCGGGAAGCGGGTGGGGGACACTGGAGAGAAAGGCCGGAGCCTGGGGAGCGCCCCCAGCCCCAGCCCGCCTCCCTGCGCTACTTGGGCCAAGTTTAGGGCAGAGCTGGTAGCGCAGTTCTGGGGAAAGAGGGAGAAATCCGAGCTTCCTCGCAGCTGGAAGGCATTCCGCGCTGCGCTCGGCCTTACGGGTTTCCAGCTGCCCCTCCTCTCCTGCCCTTCTTCTCCCGCGTTCTTCTCTTCCCTTCCGGTAAGGGTTAAGGACGAGTATTCTGGAATCCGACTCCCTACTTTAGAACCCCTTCCCTGGCACTTTTCTTAACTTAGTGATCTCCTTAATTTTGCCTGCCTCAGTATCCCCTTCTGGAAATGGAAGTCACAATAGAACCTCTTTCCTTGGGTTGTTGTAAGGCCTGAAAGTGTCATACCTGCGCGGTGCCTGGTACATAGTAAGTGCTCAGTTAATCTTAGCTATGGTTATTTTTATTTTCCGACATAGAGTCCCTGGCCTTGGTGGGAGGTGGCAGGGCAACCAGGGACGCAGTCTTAGGACTCCTCCAGGGTCTGACTCACACAAACCACCACCCATATCTTTTGACCCCCGCAGTCCTGGAATTTACTGTCCCTGGCAATGACATCAAAAGGCAAGGAAATGTCTTTCTCTCCAGCCTCAGTTTCCCCATCTGGGAACTGAGAGGGCTGATCTGAGGGGGAAAAGACCAGAGGGGCCTGAGCCCCATCTGTGGGGCTGTGGAGTAGGGAGGGAGGATTTACTGTTTTGAGACACGGAAGCAATTCCAAAACAGGACCACAGCATATTACAGTATATTTTAAGCTTTTAATTGGACACAGTGATGTTATTTGCACACACCCCAAAATATAAGGCAATGGACTTGTGCCACTAACAAAAGAATTAGAAACCCTTTTAAGAAATGCTAACTTATTAGGCAGTAGCTGGTCTGGCTGGGACGCCATGCTTAAACTTTCTGATGCGTCTTTTTTCAATCCTGTCGGCGAAGTCTGCAAGGCGAGAGCCTCCTTGGGTCTAAATTAGAAATCCTTAGGCGATTTGAGGCCCCTTCCAAAGGGCCACCCCACACCCCATCTTGAGGTTCCCCAGCTGGCCTAGTGTCTGACCTGCCACATCTCTTTTAATTTTGAAATTCTATGGCTAATCAAGACTTTCATCTCCCAAGCAAGAGATTCTCTGTAGGGCTGGAGAGGGGGTAGGAAGGTGTTCATTTGAACTGAGACCCCACATAAAAGGGGAGGAGAGTGGGGTCTGGCTGCTGCAGAGGAGGGCCATGCAGGGCCCACCCACCAGCAGGGACAGTGATGCCTGCCTGTCCCATGGCCACCTGGAGGACAGAGAAAACCCAAAAGTCTCTCCCAGAATGGACAGTCCAGGTAGAGGCTGCAGCAGGTGGATTTCTGCCGTTTGCTGAGCCCTCACTCTGTGCCAGTTACTTTACAAATACTGTCATCAATATAACACAACAGTCCATGAAGGAACTAAGGTTCAGAGAGGCTACCTAAGTAACTCGCTCAAAGGCCCTATTCAAGGGATCGAGTGTGGATTCGAAGTCAGACTGACTGTGGCAAACCCCGCTCTCCTCCTCCCACTATATCCCTATTTACAAAATGCTCACCAGGGTCAAGCCATAATTTCTACCATACCCACTAGCCACCTGAACAAGTAGTCACTTAATATTTTTCTTTAAGTCAACTCTATTTATTTAACTATATTTATTTTTAAAAAGGAAGCCCTATATCATCACGGTAAACAGGAAACCAATTCCAACCACCAAAAATAGAAGACAAACTTACAAATATAAACACTACCCAGAGAAAACAGTGTGAGTACATTCTAACCAGATACTGTTGCTTGAGAGAGTCCGTGAACCTGAGGTTTAGGATCTATTAAAAAGGGAGATCAACAAGAGTAAGATGGGTGTTAGACTCACGGTAAGCACAGAAGGAGACTTTCTCCTTCTAATCAGAACTATTGCAAGATCACTGGAAAAGGGAATTACGTCCCCACTCCAGGATTCAAGGCTGGGCAATGCCTCCTCCTCCAAAAATCACCTCCCATTTGCCTTCTGGTGGGGCATGCCCCACACGAGGAAGAACCTGGCCAGACACCAAGATGCCTTTCTAGGACCCAGAGAAAGGAATGATTGATTGCATCTCTCATTTGTTTCCAAACCTTCTGCGGAACCCCACCTACCCGTGCAATTCACCTGCTACTTGCACCTCTTAGTTTTCTCTCTTCAAATATACACCTGTCTCTCCAGGAAGACTGGAGGCAGAAACCTGCCTTATACCCACTGTATCCCCACTCCTGGTGTTTCAGTAACAAGTTTGAATCCTCAACATGGTGTGGGGGAAAAGTAAGAGTTCTGGGTCCCAATTCTTCGCCCCGCTATATAGTAGTGTATATCCACACTGCAACTATAACCTCCCGGCTAGGAGAGCATACTTACCCCCTTGGCCTTGAGTTAAGCCACGTGACTGGTTTTGGCCAATGAGATATTAGCAGATGTGACACATGCAAAGGCTGGGAATGTGCTTGAGCGGTAGGGCTTGCCCTCTTGTGCTTTTGCCATTTGTATAAGCAGAATAAACCTCCAGTAGTCCATTGGCCCCAGAAAAATGAGACATGGGAGCGGAGCTTCCCTACATGACCCACGGAACTTCCACATGGGGCTCAGACTGCTCCAGCCAAGCTGCAGACACATGAATGAGAAATGATGTCTATTCTTGCACGTCACTGAGGCATCACGGTTGTCTGTTTCACAGCTGTGGCTGGTTGATAAAAGGATCATCTCATATGGGGAGAGAGAACTGTAAGGAAGGCATCTGAAGGCATGGGAGGCCATGGAGAAGGCTGGGGCGTTCGTTCAGGGTTGGAAAGAGAAGTTGGTTGAGAACTCAGTGGTCTCCTGTATGTCCTTTCTGGCTTGAATGTTTTAAGGTTCTGCCAGCTTCTTGTGGCCTATTCCTGTTGACTCTTTTCTGTTCTCACAAGGAATGACTTGGGATGTCCATGCCTGCGGGCAAATCTGATCCCCAACCTCAAGGCAGCCCAGTAGAACTTGGAGTTGTAGCAGAAGAGCTGATGGAGAAGAATATGTGGGCTCTGGTCAAAACGGATGGAGATCTAAAAGAAAATGTGACCTAAATTCATAGAGTCATGATGGGAATGGATCAAATGTGAATGTGATTCAACCAGTGAAAACTGCTTTTGGTTGGTGGGTCAGTTTCACAGATGATAAGGGTTTTACTAACTTCCATTTAATAACCATTTCCTTTGAAAACAAACTGGTAGATAAGATGGCCCCGTGTGATCTGCCACCTGGTGTTCACAGTCTTGTGTACTCTCCTCCCCTTAAGAGTGGGTGGGACGTAATGACTTTTCATGACCAGAATAAAATGAAAAAATGATGGGATGTCACTTCCATGGTTAGGTTATAAAAACTATGACTTCTGTGTCACCAGCACATTCTGTGGCCCTCTAGGCTTGCATGCTTTCGTGAAGTACACTACCATGTTAGAGAGACCCACATGGCAAAGGACCAAGGGAAATTCTGGCCAACAGCTGGCCAGGTACAGAGACCTTCAGTCCAACAGCCCCCAAGGACCAGAATGCTGCCAACAACCATGTGAACTTGGAAGCAGATCCTTCCCCAGTTGATCCTTCCCCAGCTGTGGCCGACACCTTGATGGCACTGAAGCAGAGGGCCCAGTTAAGCCATGCCCAGCTTCCTGACCCACAAAATCTGTGTTAAATGTGTGTTGCTTTAAGCTGCTAAATCTGAGGGGGGTGGGGTTGGGTTCTATTGTAGACTTTGTATCAGTCAGGATAGGCTAGGTTATGGCATGATAACAAATGATCCCACGATCTTTGTGGCTTGCAACACAAGTATTGTTATATCTTGCTCACAATATATGTCCATTATGGGTTGATTTTGACCATGGGTCCATATCATCTTTACTTCTGGAGGCAGGCTAGTGGAGCAGCCTCTATATGGACCATTGCTGGTCTCAGGGAATTAGGAAGATAAGATGATGAACCACTCACTGGCTATAAAAAGCTTCTGCATGCTCACATTTCATTGGCAAAGCAAGTCATGTAGCCAAGCAGCAAAAAAATCTCCCACTAGCCATGTTATCCTGGCAAGTCACTTCACCTCTCAGGGTCCAACACTATCTTTGCATTTAGCTTACAGTGCTAAGTGCTTCTAGGTGTAGGAATGTAGCAAGCACATCTAAAGGCCTGCAAGCAACATTTTCTCTTGGCTACTCTTCCAGATATGGAGCAGGATCCTCCAAACCAAAGGCCCTGCCATCAGCACTTCTAGACGGGGCTTAGCTGGTTTCCCATCTTGCCATCGAGAGACATCTGGGAAAGCCCTTAGCGCCTGCTGTATGGAGAGTCAAGAAATCTGAATTCCCAGAGTGGGATCTGAGAAATATGCTCTCTTGAGACCATTTCCTCCCTGTCGCCCACCTCCACAGATGGGGTCGGGGGCAGGATGGAGACAATGCTTTCCAGCAGAGAAACAAGCCCTCGTGTCCTCCCACTTAATGCTTGGAGCTCTGGGTCTCACCGCTTCTCTTTGTCATAAAATTTCCTGCCCAGTGCAAGAAGAACTCACAACACAAATATTGTCCATTTGACTTATGACTGATCACCAAAGACAACAGCCACAGAATTTCCAAACCTCTGGAGATTCCAGCCATGCCCATGCTGTTTGGGGCTTTCACTTCTCCCCCGCCCCAGCCAGGTAATGAACACAAGTGTACTGCGAGCAGAACCTGAGGGGTGAGTCTGGGTTTTGCCCATTATAGAAATGTTTGGCATTGAGACCCAAAACATCTGGCTGCTTGACTGCAGTTCTCAGTTTGCGTCAGGAGTTTTGGCACCATAGGGACAGAGCTTCAGAGCACTCCCAGATTTGAATCTCCCTGAAATACAGTCAGAAAGAGTAACAGGAAGTGGGCAAGTTCGCTCCTACCGCCAATGTCATTACCACCCAAACGTCTGGCGCCCAGGATGGCCCATGGGATATTCTTGGCAAGTCACAGAAGAAAGTCCCCAGGTGTCTCCCAGCACGCAAGGTGGGTAGAGGCCAGTTCTCTTGGCCCATCTTCTGAAATGATGGAGTACAATTTGGCACCGAGGAGCAGAAGGAGAAGAAAAAATTCCTGTTGTTAATAGTGTCCCAGGGTGTGCTCTTGTTTTCCTGGGATCTTAAGTACAATCATAAATATTATTCCTTCAGTCTATGAGAGCATCCTTTGTACTTTTCTAAATATTTTAAATTTTTCAAAGAAATATCCTTTCCTTCCTTCCTTTCTGCCAAACAATTGCTCAGGGAAATAATAATTTTCCAATCTTTCACTTAAAGTGTACTTACTGTGACTCTTCTGGGTGCAAGGCACTGGGAAAAGAGCAGTGAACGAACTTGTTCAAAAAACCTTTGCTCTCTGGAACATACCAACCACCACTGGTCAGTTCTACTCATTATCCTGCTTGATACTGATACAGGTTTTGTTTTGCTTTGCTTTCTAAGATTCCTGGATATGTTTGTGTATGTGGGTTGTCTCTTAGGCTATAAAACCATGGAAGCAACCCCCTAAGCTGAGTAAACTCTCAGGCCAGGCAACCCCAGCCTCAGGACTCAGGCCAGACTCACAAACCCTTAGAATCTTTGGGTATAGGGAAATACGGATGTCTGCTATTTCCAATGAAAGATACACACACACACACACACACACACACACACACACACACACGCACACTACACTCATGGTCTCGCCGTTTAAAATTCAAACAGTGATAGGGCAGGAGGAGACCCAGAAATTCCTGTCTGTCCTGTGCTTCCGGGCAAGAAGGTATTTAAACCATTCTGGGCACTTCTTGATCTTAAAGTCCTTATACCTGAACAGTCTGGAACTCCCTCCTTATATGGGATTAGAATCCTTTTGGACAGAGCCCATTTCTGTTTGCTCCCCTGCACCACAGCCCCTGAGAGGTGGTAGCCCTGCATAAGGCAGCCTCAGCCTCCAGCGAGCAGCACAGAGGAGGTGCTCAGAGGCAGGCCTTTTCTCCCATCATGTTATTTACAATCTGTAATTATATGTGTTAAGTTTTTATGTGTGTGCTTTCTCACTCATTGTCTTCACTCCCCACTAGAACACAAGGTCCCCAAGAGCAGAGGCCGCCTCTGTCTTGCCGGGGCTTTTTCATCCATGTCTGAGCCATAGCAGGTGATCAGTCAGGGCTTCTGTTAGTCTTTAGGGCGCCTTTATGAAAATTAGAAAAAAATACCCCTTCCGAACTTGTCATTCAGAAAAAAGGCAACCTTTTAGTGCATACAGCTTGGTATAAAGATGGCACCTTCCTGCAAAGGAAAAAAAATGCCCCTTCCTCCAAGCAGACACAACCCCAAGCCAGGCGTATGGCTGGATGTCACCCCTTACCTCTCAGCTAGGAACTCTTGTGCCCAAACTGTGTGACAAGAGGCAGGAGCACAGGAATCAATAAATATTTGATGAATGAATTAACAAATGAAATTCAAGTCTTTGAGGATATGTGGTGTTTTTAAGACATGTCTGCAAATTCTTCGATACTCAGCCCACTGAGAGCTTGCACTCATCAACTGGTGTCCAGTCGACCAGCAGAAAATGGTGGAAGTGATGCTATGTCACTTTCAAGGGTAGGTCATCAATAGCCATGCAGGATCAGCCTCGTTCTCTGGAGCCAGCTGTTAGGAATGCAAAGATGAGCAGTGTCCTCGTGGAGTTTACAGTCTGGTGGGGTGGGTTATCAGGCGGATGGCCATATAATTTATCACCCAAAGTAAGACATTTTTAAGAGTGAAAGGGGTGCTATTAAAAATCGCAGTGGGAAAATAATCATAAATAGGAACTGTCCCAGGGAAACTGGGGTGCACAAGCACCCTAACAATAGTGAATTAATGAATTAAGTAATCATTCAGCCAAATGTGACAAGCGTGCTATGAAGGACAAGGAAGCCGGTGCTATTTGAGCCTGCAGTAATGGGATTTGACCCAGGCAGAGACATCAGGGAGGGCTTCCCTGAGGAGGTGGTGCTAAAGGATAGCTAAGAGTTAGCTTGGCAAAAGGGGAGGGTGGAAGCAGCATGTTCAAAGGCCCTGTGGGTGGGAACGTGGTGGGTAAGAAAGTCTGAAAGAAGCCAGTGTGGCTGGGAAGGGGAGCGTGAGGATGAAGTTGGGGAAGGCAGTTAGGTTGGGGACTTCATTCCAAGAATGATGGAGCACAGTTGAAGTTTTAAGGCCATTGTGACATGGTCTGATAGACTGTCATGTGGGAAGGTTGGGGAGGGTGAGAGTGGGCTCAGGCAGAGAAATTAGCAGGTGAGAAATAATAGTAACTTGGAATCCAAGGTTCTACTCACACTTTAGAATGATGCTGGGCCTGGGAGAAGAATAACCCAAAGGAGACTCAGAAGTCCCTTCAGGGAGACATGTAAAGGAAGTAACCTTATACAGAGGTCTGAGGGCTCTGGGGCTCACTTGTAATGGACACTTCTCTTGACCCAGTGTGAAGGGCTTGATTTGGTCCATTGGAGTGTCCGAGGGTGCCAATGTTTCCTGAAGAGCTGGGGAGGTTTCCTAAAGATACAAGGACCAGTTGGCTCAATTCAGGTATTAAGGAAGGGTCATTGGGCAGCTTCTGTGTCAGCTGCGCTTTGATGGTGGATTCATTGACAAGAAGAGCATCAAAGGGGCAGTGTGTTTCCCTAGGACACCCAGTAACATTTGAAGCCTCATGTATTTACTTTACTATCTGACTTCCAAAGGGATTTAAGGCAGCTGACCATCAAAGACATGCACACAATAGAGCTGACACAAAAGGAAACAAAAACTACACAGACTGACAAGGAAGCAAATATATGAGCCCAGAGATTTTGAAAGTGATTCCCATATGAATCACCTGGGAGAACCCATGAGCCATGCAAATTCCTGGGCCACCCCTTCTAGAAGTGCTAGAAAAGTAGGTCTGGGGTGGAACCCAAGAATCTGCATGTTTTTTCAAGTATTTTATTTATTTTTATTTTTTTAATTTTTAAATTAATTTTTATTGGAGTAGAGTGGCTCTACTCCAACATTAGTAACCCAACTAATGTTGGGTTAGTTTCCGCTGTGCAGCAAAGTGAATCAATTATACATATACATATATCCTCTCGTTTTTAGACTTCCCTCCCATTTAGGTCACCACAGAGCATTGAATGGAGTTCCCTGTGCTGTACAGTAGGTTATCTGTTTTATACACAGCAGTGTATATATGTCAATCCCAATCTCCCAACACATCCTACCCCCCTTCCCCCCTTGGTAACCATAAGTTTGTTCTCTACATGTGTGACTCTATTTCTGCTTTGCAAATAAGTTCATCTGTACCATTTTTCTAGGAATCTGCATGGTTAACAAGCTCTTTCCCCAGCCCCCAACTGCCAAGTGTTTCTGATGCTGGTGGTGTGTGGACCACATTTTGAGAAACACTGCATTAGTCCTTTAACGAAACGCGATCACAGTCATTGAACACCTAATTTCACACTGGATTTCCTGACACCCTAGGCACGTGTGAGTTGACATCTAGATCCCAGATTTGGAGGCCAGAAAACCGGCAAATGAGCCTTTGGCTAAAGATTAAGTAGGGAGATATTTTGTTTTTTCCTGAAATGGGCTCTGAACATCCCTGCTGTGAAGAAAACTAACCACCTCTCCAGCCACTGGCTTCCTATGCATGGCGGGGACCACAGCGTCTGTCGAAGTCTTCCCCTGAGCCCAGCTCCTGAGCCACCCTCCCTCCCTGCCAACAGCGTCAGCATCACCTGGGAGCTTGTTAGAAATACAGCATCTTAGGCCCAGCCCAGACCTACTGAATCAGAATCTGCATTTTAACAGGATCCCCAGAAGGTGCACATGGACATTAAACTGAGAAGCCTTGCCCTACACCATGAGGCCGCATAGGGGTCTGTCCACATGTTGGGCTCCCAGAAGACGAATTAACGGTGGTCAAGTCCACACAGAGCAGTAGAGCTAATTGCTGGCCTGGAGAATCTTAAGATGTTCAGCTATCCTGCAAAGGTCTGGGAGAGCTGACCGTGGGGCAACTAGGGCCTATGGGTTGTCTGGGACCCAGGCTGGTCCTAACTGGTCCAGTTTATACTTCCCAAAGTGAGGGACATACACCCTGGCAGTCCTGGAGATGGTTTCAGGGGATACATGGGCATGTAATTAGTAACACTAAATCATGGATTAAGAACGCTCTTCTCTTTCCAAGTCCCATTCAGTCTCTCTGACGAGCACAGGGAGAAAGGCTCGTGTGGGTGCTAGGATGCCTTCAGCACCTCTGGATGGAACTTGGTGATAGATAGGCATTCCAGGCTGCCTGGAACCACATCCAGGCTCTGCACCTCTGTGTTAGTCTGCTCAGGCTGTCGTAACAAAGGAACACAGACGGGCAGCTTACACAACAGAAATTGACTGTCTCACAATTCTGGAAGCTGGAATTCCAAGATCAAGGTGTCGGCAGTGTTAGTCTCTTGTGAGGCTTTTCTCCTTGGCTTTTAGATGGACATCTTCTCCCTGTGTCCTCATACCATCTTCCCTCTGTATGTGTGTCCTAATCTTCTCTTCTTCTAAGAAACCCGAAAGACCTCATTTTTACTTTAATTACCCTTCTTAAGACCCCATCTCCAAATAGTCACATTCTGAGGTACTGGGGGTTAAGACTTCAACCTAACCTATATGAATTTGGGGGGGAATACAATTTAGCTAGTTGTGGAATTTTCACAAATTTCTCAACCTCTCTGTACCTCAGTTTGCCTATAAAAGAGGATGATGGTACCCACCTTATAGGCTATAGAGAAAGTTGAACAAATTAGTGCACATGAAATGCTTAGAACAATAGTTGGCACCAAGTAGGCCCCACAAGGAAAGATTCAACAATTGTCTGTTGCGTGAATGCGTCAGGGAAGAGGAAATTTTGCTCTATCCTTCTACATTCTTTTTGCCGGTCTAAGAATTAAACTGACATGAGACAGATTAACAGGAAAAAAATCAAACAAATGCTTAATAACATGTATACATGGGAGAGACCCAGAAAAACCTTGTTACTCCCCAAAATGGCCAAAGCCCTCACTTTAAATACTGTTTTCAGCTAAAGACAAAAGAAGATGTTTAAGGTAGGGAGAGTCGGTGCTGGGAGTTGACCAGGAAAAGCACAGCAGACAAGAGTACGGTTGTTATGCAAATTCAAGTCATTGCTTTCTCCACTGATAAGAGTTTCTAGAGATTTGGTCATCCTCTTCAAGATGCAGAGAGGGAGACACCCTTACAAACGAAAATTCCCCTTACAAATATAAACGTTTCTTGCAAAAGGGTAACACTTATTTTTCAGAGTTTCCCCCATGTTTGCGTTTTCACCGAAAATAACCAGCTTAAAATAATTAATATGCCAAAGAGACATATTTTATGGGGGCAAATTCTGGTACCCTACAGATGACAGTGTAATAGCCCTTGGCCCAGCACCTCCCTGGCTCCTGGAAGGATGCCAAGGAATCTTGAGGCTTCTTGAGTTGAGAGTCCCAAACTGAGTCAGTGCTGACGTGGTGCTGGAGAGACTGGGAGACGAGCTGTCCCCCTAGAGTGCCTGCCAATCTCCAGTTTACTGGCTGGCACCCTCACCAGCCCACACGCTACCCTCGCCCAACCAGTCAGACCACACGGCCCACATGCCAGCCGATGAGTTAGGACGGGCACAGGGCAGGACCCAGCCTGTCCGCCTCCTGCCCTCCCATCCTCCCATCTCCCAGGTGCCTCCAGTCCAGGTGTTCAAATGTTCCTTGGGCCACATGGGGATTCCCTGCCCTCGGGTGACTCTGCTTGTAATTGTGGGAAGTGACCTCAAAGCCCAAGGATGGAGGTGGAGAAATTCTGCTCCCACAGGGAAGTAAGAACAAGTTGAGTGAGTTCTGATGTGGCCACCTCTTCTCCTGTGCCCCAGTTTTCCCCTTTGAAAATAGGACAAAGAATTCCCTCACTGTCTCTTCCCTTGAAGTATTATTCCCTGTGAGTATTCCCTGGGGTTAGACTTAATCCACTGTCCCATTCATTCATTTAAATGTTATTTATTGAGCACCAACCAAGTGCCTGGGGCTCTGCCAGGGGGGAGGTGAGACACTCAGAGAAGGGCTCTCTTGGGGCTTCTGTCAAGTAAGGGGAGGCAGAGAGAAATAAGCCAACAAGTAACTCAGCAAAATAACCTGAGCCGTGATGATGCGCGTCAAGAAGAAAACACAACAGGAGGATGTGGTAGACACTGACCAGCTGTGTGGGTCAGGGTTCAGCCAGGTGTTCTTGGAAGGCCTCTCTGAGGACACTTCTGATGGAGGCTGAAATGATGAAAAGAAGCCAATCGTGCAAAGGAAGGTCTGGAGCTGAATGTTCCAAGCAGAGGGAACAGCAAGTGCAAATGTCCTGGGGTGAGAAGGAGTTTGCCTTGTCTGGGGAATAGAAAAGTGATGGTGTCGCAGGAATGTGGCAAGTGTTGAGGAAGTGGTAGGAAATGAGGTCAGATGGACAGGCAGGGGTTTCCGAGGAATATGAGTGTGGCAGGGGCTCCCCAGCCACAGCGGATGTGCACGCTTTGGGCAGAGCCTGGAATGGGCATCGCCTTCCTCCTTCCCTCCTGCTTCCCTGAGCTGGGACTCCCCAGTTTGGAGACGGGTTTTGATTGGCTTCAGTTGCGTCACATGCCCACCCCATGGCCAGGAGAAGACCAGGCACCTTGTTGGACAGCCCCCTCCCCCGGGCCAGGGCGAGGTTCCCAAAAGAGAATGGGTGCTGCTAGCAGAGGAAGGGGGCCTGGACACCGTGCAAGCAGAAACTGCAGGTGTGCACTGCACTCCACCTCCCAGGTTCTGACCTAGATCCTCATGCTTGTCCCTGCCTCCTGAGCCCCACTCACTGTCATCTCCCCCGCCTGTCCCATCCTCTTTGCACTTTGGCAATGGGGAAACTGAGTCTGGGGCGGCAGGAAGCATTGGGACTTCTGATTTATCCCACTATAGGATTCTTCTGCCTCTTTTAGGGAATCCCTCATTCCCCTGCCCCCTGCCCCCTGCCCGCTGCAGCCTGATTACACACACGTGGGGGTGGCCACACGTAGCGAAATGGATTTTCTTTGTCTTGTGCAACCCATCTAAGCAATCTGCGTCACAACTAATGCTACCCCATAGATGGTAAGGCACAGAGAGCTGGCTATGTGCCTGGGTTTGACCAGGTGTGTGGCCTTGGGCACATCACTTAACATCTCTGTGCCTTCATTTTCTCATCTGTAAAATGTGAATAACACTTCTACTACATACCTCATAGAGTTGTTGAAAGATAAGTGAGTTCATATACGTAAAGCATGTAGAACAATCCTTGGCATGTATTCCATTTGGGATGGTGATGTATTCATTTCTAAACCACTATGTGCTTTGAAACTCTTTGTCAATTTCTTTCGTTCATTCGTTCAGCCAACACTTACTGAGCATTCGCCAGGCCCAGGAACTCACAGCAAACAGACCAGACAAGGTCCCTGTCCTTGAGGAACTTACTTTCTGGGGGCAGAGATAGACCATGAAGAAAAAAACCAACTCAGTAAAGAAGACACTTTTAATAGTGATATATGTTGGGAAGAAATAAAACAGAGTGACAGAGACAGTGATGGGAGGGCCGTTTTAGGCAGGGTGATCTGGGAAGGTCTCTCTGAAGGGTAACAGGTAGAAGAGAAGAACAACGAGCCACGGGAATAAAGAGCAAGTGCAAAGGTCCCGGGGAGGAAAAAGCTGAGTGTGTCTGAGTAAAGGAGAGGCTGTTGAAACCGGAATGAGCGGGGAGGGGGTGGGGGAGCGGAATCAGAGAGGCAGGGACCACACTGATCAGCTCTCACAGGACATGATGGTAGGAGTTTGAATTTGCTCTTCGGGGCAACAGGAAACCCATGAAAAGTTTCAGCAGGAGAATGATGGACCCCACCCATGTTTTCCAAAGATCTTCTAGCCCCTGCGAGGAAGGTAAATTGCAGGGGCCAGGTTGGAAGGGGAGAGACCAGTTGTGAGGCTTCTGTTGAGGGACCCATCCTGAGGTCCCTGCAGAGCATTTAGACAGGTACCTGGGCAGCCACCATCGAAGAGCACAGCTCACCGGCCAGCAGCCTTGTCCTTATTTACAAGGCTGCGTTATTCCAAGACTGAAAGAGAACTCCCTACATCCCAGGTGCCCTGAGCAGACAGCTAGACCTACAGCAGCCCTGCCTGGAACTCTGGTCCTGAATCAGCCCAGGGCCAGTCAGCCCTGCAAGGGCCGCATACTCTGGTCCTTCCCACCTCCGGGGAGTGCCCAGGGCAGAAATCCGGCCCTGCCCACCCTGGACGTGCCCTGATGACCTCTGCGAAGGGGAAGCCATTTGTTTAGAAGGAAATGGTGCAGAATGAGGCAGTGGCCACCCTGAAAATAGGGTTGGGGCCTGCTTCCAGGGCTGAGCTGAGAGCACAAGGGCTGAGATTCCAGTGGCAGAGGAATCGGGAGGCCTTCCCGGGGCGGAGGAGGTCTGATTTGGTCAGGCACCTGCTCCGCCTGGCCCCATGGAGCCCCCAGGAGTTTTCATTATTGCCATTTTTGGAGCAACTGCGCTCAGCAACCAGGGACATGATGGCTTTTTAACCCTCAATCCTGTGAAGGGGGCTCAGGAGGAAATCACGATCCCAAGGAGGGGTCTTCGGGGCTGACCCAGAATGCAGGTTTCCCCTCCCTGTCCCTCATTCCACCTTCATTCTGGGGTTTTCTCGCCTCTATCCCATCCAGTGTAAAGGGAGAGAAGACAGGATGTTGGAAATTACAGTCACATGCCTGCACTTGGCAACCCCTGGGGAGATTTTAAAAGATGCAGCTGCCAGGACCCCGCCTCCAACCGATCCAGTTAGGCTCTGGGTTGGGGCCTGGGCACTGGGGATCCTAATGTGTCACCAGGGTTGAGAACCTCCACTTTAGAAAGTTTCCAATTCTGTGCTTCTCAGCACTGGCTGAGTCCTGACCCTCCCAACCGGGCTTCCCCCAAAGCACCGGGAACACGGGAAACTCCAAGAGGAGAGTGAGGATGAGGCTGGAGGCCTGTTGCCCAAGAGGCCAGGCAGACAGAGCAGCCAGGGAAATGTTGCAACAGGTGGGCAGGGAGCACGGCCCTGCCGGCCCATCCCCGGTTCAGCGCATCTCAGAACTCATGTGGGCATGCGCTCAGGAAGGCCGTGATCTGCAGGTAGGAGGGGATGGCGTGGGGTTTGGGGCAGATCGATACCATTCCATAGAACCCCCCCAAGGCCTTGGAGAGATCTGGGGACCCTGGAAATGTAACCCCCTTCGGGCAGGACATCGCCTCCTCTTGCACTTCGAAGGTGGGAGCTGGTAGAGGGGATGCTTCCTTGCCCCGCCTGCAGCCCTCCTGACAGAGGCAGCTGGGCCCCTCCAGCCTGTGAGCAAGCAGAGAGGCCAGGCTGACCTTGAACTTGGGCAGGGCAAAGCCCCCAGCACTCAGCTCCTCCCTTCTGTCCTTCTCTCTTTCCTTGAGGGTTTCTAGGATGACTCCTTGTCAGGGAGGCTTGGTTAAGCTGTCTACAATCCCACCACCTGTGGGTGATGTATTGTTCTCCCATTTAATATACTGCACCGGCCCCAAGCTCACCCCGTCCACTCCCTATCACATCGCCCTGTTTTACCTCCACCTGAAACTGCCTGGTTTATCTACTGGTTTGTTCACTGTCGGTGCCACCAGCACCTCCTGCAGCTGTGAGGGCTGGGGCCTTATCAATCTGGTGCCTGATGCAGCTCCTGGGGCAAAGCTGTGGGACTGAATGATGGCGTTACAGGGAGAGCCCCCATGAGGCTCCAGAGGGAGGGGAAGGGGTTACTGGTAAAGGGGAGACCCCATAGCTAACTGCCTTCCTGGACGTCCCCTCTGCATCCTGCCCCAGGCCCCCAGAGCTCAGCCTGGGTCCCCCAGACTTTAGCCGAGCCCTGCCCACTCCCTGCCCCATGGGGGAAGCTCTGATGGTCCCGATACTCTCAGGGATCTGAGCTCAGAGAGACGAAGGGAAGGAGCGTGACGCTCCTGGTCCGGCTGTCTCCCAGGGAGGCTTTCTCCTGCTCTGCAGTTCCCGGAACTGGGTGCTTGTCAAATTTGTGGCGAGGGACCAGTTTGATGGCTTATTCTGGATTGCAGATCCATCGTGGACCAATACTTCCATAACATGAGACAATAATCATCACGTGTCTGCAGACTGCAGCAGTGTCTGGAAAGATTTCTAAGCCCTCAGTCCCCGTGTCGGGCTCAGCTCTTCAAGGGCGGTGGGAACACTTTTTGGACCACACTCTGAGCTGCATAGCTCAGAGTGGGATGGGTGGGTGGCTGGTGGCTGTTCTAAGGCCCCGGAGGCTCACCAGGGACTGGGTGTTACCTAGCATGCGCAGTCTGGGTTCCCGACAGAAGAGAGCTGGGGTGGGAACCAGGAGAAAACCTCAGCAGCAAGGAGGGCAGGGGTGGGGAGGGCTCCCCCAGGCCAGAATCTATCTCCTGGGCCCTCCCACAATTCAGGGGAACTTCCTGCAGGGGAAGAGAACAGTTTTGCCCAGCTCTGCACTTGTCATCACCACATCACCTTGGTCTGGGGTCCTTACACTTCTCTCGAGATATTCGTTTTATACCTTCTAGCTCAGATTCTAGCCAGAGAGGAATGCGCAGTAACGATAGGGCCGAGGGACAGCTGGCTCCGGTCCGCAGGCGGCAGGCTCTGCTGCCAGGGTGGGGTGGCAGGAGATGCAGTCCCGGCCCAGCCTCCGAGGAGATGGCGTCTCCAACAGCCCCACCCTGCCCCTCTCCGAGCTCTCCAGGAGCCGGAGAGGCAGAGGAGAGGCCAGATCGAAACTCTCCACACTCCTTCAAGAGGAGGCTGACCCTGCACCAGCGGGCCGGCTGCCACGGTTTCTGGGCAGGGAGCTCAGGAATGCCGGTACCCCCAGGTCTTGCACACAGTAGGCACTTGGAGTATTTGCGAAGGCCACTGCAGCTGGGCCTGGATGGAACCCTTCCCGGTTCCTGTCACCTCCCTGCTCTCAGCCGCTGGTGACACATTGTTACGATTCCTCCAGGTTTGGAATGTCTCTGTTTACCATCAATGTCAACCTGGCTCTGAGAACATCCAGCTCTGAGAGGCCTGCTGGCTCTAGGGGAGGGGAGGGGGGCGGGGATGGGGCGGGGGACATGGGGCTGAGTGATGGGAGCAGGCCACACATGGAGCCCCAGGCCCTCTTCACAGTCCCCTGTGTTGGAGACCCCAACACAGGCATGTGGCCACTCTGGGCCCTGGAATCGAGTAACTTGATAGGTGTCAGGCAGCGGGAGTTCCGTGGGTCCTCGGAGCTCTCTACCTAGACTCCCAGCCCCTCTCTCGTTGCCCTTTTCAGCAGGATATGAGGAACGACGGGTCCTCCTCCAAGGAGCAACCCTCTCCTCTGTGCCTGTGATCACACAGGTCTCTGCACCGGACCTGACCTCTCCCACCTCCCACCTTCACCTGTCCAAACCCTCCCTGTCCGTATGAGAGCTCAGCCCTGTAGTTAGACAGCTTGGATTTGAACCGGACCTCTACAATTTCTTAGCTGTGTTACCTTGGGGGAGTCACTCAACTTCTCTGTGCCTCTGTTTTCTCATCTGTAAAGTGGAGTATTGGGGGTATTTTTCACATTTGTGGTTGCCCATCATCTTCCAATTACCTTGTCTTTGGAGAAGTACACATAGTATGAGCTATACTCGTTAATGTAGGAATAGAACTCAGTTTCGCAAACAAACAAACAAAACCCCTGAAAAACTCAGTTTTGCAGCCCCTTGTATCTAGGACCCAAGCCCTGGATCGTAAACCAGATGCAGCCATGTAAGATTTCCATGTGAATGGGGGTGTTCAACGGGGGCACTGTCTGCTTTCGATGCTCATGGTGGCAATGGCAACTGGATCTTTGGAGATGCAATGGCAGGGCTCGTGTGTCTGCAGGAGTTCTGGTATCAAGACAGTTGTGTGTTTGTTAAAGCATCCCTCCCTCCATAGTATGTGTTATCTGTAGCCATCTACCGTACAAACCTGGTTTTGTTTCCCACCCTGAATATAGAGAACAACCTAATATATATATTTTTTGTCAACACTTCATTGATTTAACCATACAGATTCTGTACATTTTATTGAAGTATAGTTGATTTACAATGTGTTAGTTTCAGGTGTACAGCACAGTGATTCAGTTATACATATATATATTCTTTTTCCTTACAGGTTATTACAAAATATTGAGTATAGTTCCCTGTGCTATACAGTAGGTCCTTGTTGTTTATCTACCTAATATTTTTTTAAGAAAAAGATTTTCTAGTTACGTTAGCCAGAGTAGATTCTGTTTTATGCAACCAAGACCTTTAATAAGTTCATGGGGTAATATTAACAGCTACCTCACATGGTTGCTGTGAGGTTTAAATACCCCTGCAGCCTTGATGGGAAATCCAGAGGAAGCCAGCCCAGCAACTTGAGTGTCTTCCTTGTATCTGGGGTGTCCAGCTCCATGGTTTGGGGACAGTGTTCTATACCTGTGTCCCCAAGCACACCTCCCTCACAGGCGAGCTGGTTTCCCCAGCCCGAGCCTTCCTTTTCCCTCCAGAAACCCAAGAAACACACCAGGTTCCAGGGTCATTCTGAGCTACACTCACCTCCCAGAGATAAAACCTGGATGTCTGACCCACATGCCCCAGGGTCCCACTCTGAGTCCAGCATTGAAATATGACAGGTCTACCACAGGGGCACTGGGACTCCTGCAGCCGGGAGCAACCCCTGTCCCCGTGGGGAGTTTGATGGAAGTTGGGTGGCATGGAGGCTCCTGACCCAGGGGCATGTCCCCAGCCCCTGAAACAGCTGACTAGTAGTACTGGAGTAGACCTGGGATCCCTGGCTCCCAGCTAGTTAGTGACTCAGCCAGTCCTAGCTATGGTTCCCATGCCCTGGGTCACTTCCCCGGGTCAGCAAGCTCAGCCGTTGGGGGATTGGTGGGGGCAGGTCTCAGAACCCACTGCCTTGCAGTCCCAGAACTAATGTCTCCCAACTTCCCACTCGTGGGGAGCTGCCCCCGCCCAGCCGCTCTGGGGCAGGGCTGGCTTCCCTAGCATCCCGAGATTAACCTATTGGTCACTCAAAGAACTGATACAAACCCACATCAGGGGCTGTGCCCATGATGCCGCTTCATTTGCCCACCCTTTTGCCTACTTCAGTCATCAAAACAGGTCACCTTGAAGAAGATCTCTTTTGCCCAATCGAGTAGGTCCCTGTACTGGAATGAACAGCACCCACACCTCCAATTCAGGTCTACCTGGAGCCTCAGAATGTAATCTTATTAGGAAATAGGGTCTTTGCAGCTGTAAGTAGTTAGTATTTAAGACGAGGTCACTCTGAAGTAAGGTGAGCCCCAATCCAATGGCTGGTGTCCTCATAAGAAAAGGGAAAGTTTGGACACGCACACAGAAGGGGGAAGGCCATGTGATGATGAAAGCAGATTGGAGCGGTGCAGCTGCAAGCTGAGGAATGCCAAGGAAGCTGGCCACCCCCAGAGGCTGGGAACAGATTCTCCCTCAGAGCCTCAAAGGAAACCACCCCTGCAGACACCTTGATTTCTGACTTCCACCTTTATTCTCCTCTTATGGGACAATAAATTGCTGTAGCTTTAAGCCACCCAGATTGTGGTAACTTGTTATGGCAGGCTATAGTACAGGGAACTGCACTTCACTGTACAGTAGAAACTAACATAACATTGTAAAACAACTATACCATAATTTTAAAAAATAAATAAAAAACAACCTGGTGTGTATTTTACACTTAGAGCCCACCTCAACTCGCATCAGCCACACTTCAGGTGCTCAGTGGCCACCTGTGGCCTGTAGCCCTGTATTGGACAGTGCAGCTACCATCTTGTTAAGTTCAAAGTTACTCACACCTGCTGAGACATACAGGGTGGTTTGACCACTTCTGGGTGTCCAGGAGGAGAATAAGTCTCACTGAGACATAAAAGAGTCTTCATTCCTTTAATTAAAGATCCAGCGCCACCCCCTGCGGGGCCTCTGATGAGCTCTGAGCCTCCACTCCTCATCGTGAGATGAGGTTAATTGCACTATCTCAGGATGTTTACGTGGGCATTAGGATTAGGTGAAACTTGGGTATTGAGCACTAAAGAGCAGAACAAATGTAGTTTATTTGTGGTGGGATTTATGCTTGATAATGCAGAGCAGCCAGAGCAAGAGAAGCCATAAGGAGAGGTGGCCCTATGACATCGTCATTCTCCTTCGCAGCTGGTGGCCAAAACACATGCCCGGGGGAGCACCTCCTCATCCACAGAGGCTTTTCTCTTGGTGACGCATGGTGATCGCATGCCGGGACCTTGATGCCGAGGGCTGATTTGGACCTTTAGGGAGCACACTGTGTGTGAGAGCCCTGCCCGACCTCTCAGGGGGTTGGCAGTACGCGATCCCTTGGGTCACATGCCCAATTTGATTCCTTGTTGTAAACGCAGTGTGTTTTGTCCAAGGGTGAATGGGACAATTCCCTTACCCATGGGTTTTCCTCCACCCACCCACCCACCCCCGCCTGGAGGCTTAGCCAGAGGAGACCCTTCTTCCTGACCCACGGCCACAGTAGCATTTGTGGGGAGCCCAGCAAGGCATGTGCGGTCCTTGTAAAGACAGAGACTACATCCAGCTTTCAGTGTGGTCAGGACACAGCCTTCCCAGACGCTGTGCCCAAAAGTTGTGTTTGCAAAGCGATTGTTCAAGACTAATGATTGGGAGGTTGAACTGTTCAGAGTGGTTTAGGCTAAACAGTAGATGAGAGGGCCCCTGGCTTCCTAGAGGAAGCGAAGAAAGGACTGTGAGTGAGTTAGAGGCATGGCAGGGACCAGAGAGTGGGCTTGGCCTGGAGCCCACTGGCCATTGTGGTGAATATGGTAAAATCATCCTTCCACTCCCTTGCTTGACATCATTCAATAACTCCTGGAGCACTCAGGTTAAGTCCACATTCCTTAGCATTCAGGACCTTCCTGGACTGCTATCTCCTTTCTCTTGCCACGTCTATCCCCTGGCTTTGAACTTGACACTTATAGCCCCCATCACAAGACACCCCATTTCATGATGCCCACCAGCTTGCACCTCCTGTTCTCTCTGCTTGGAAAGCTCTTCCCCAACCTCTCCACCTGGCTAGGATTCTTGTCCTCCTTACCATGCCTCCTCCAGGAAGCCTTCCTGACCCTCCCCAGTGAGGTCAGCACTCTTCTATGATGAGAAGACAGTTTCTGTTCACATGGCCATTTCCCCCATCTAGGCCATCAGCACTACATGGGGTAATGTCAGGGTGGACCTGGAGGGCCCTGAGGGGCATCTTCCATCCTCTACTCCCCAGTCATCACCCTTTACCAAAGGTTATCTGAGAATCTCTGTTGTGCGCCAAGCCTGTGAGAGGTACGGGGGAAAGAGGCTCTTCCTGCCTTTGAGTGGTGTTATGAGCTGAATTGTGGCCCCCCAAATTCCTAACCCCCAGTACCTCAAAATGTGACTATATTTGGAGATGAGATCTTTGAAGAGGTGATTAAGTTCAAATGAGGTCATGTGGGTGGGTCCTAATTCCAATATGACTAGTGTCTTTATGAGAAGAGGAAGTTAGGACACAGACACATACAGAGGGAAGACCATGTGAAGACACAGGGAGAAGACAGCCACCTGCAAGTCAAGGAGAGAGGCCTCAGAAGAAACCAACCCTGACGACCCCTTGATCTTGCACTTCCAGCCTCCAGAACTTGAGAAGATCAATTTCTCTTGTTTAAGCCTCCCAGCCTGTGATACTTTGTTGCGGCAGCTCCAACGGACTAATACAAGGGGCTTATAGTTCTGCTTCTGCCTTCATAAAATGGAGATAATAATGGTCCCTACCTCATAAGTAGTTGGGAAGACTGAAGAAGTTAAATGCATGTGAAGCAGAAATCGACAAATGCTAGCTTGTTTATTGTTGCTATCACCATCGTCATCCAGTTGGGACAGACAGGACTTAGCAGTGAGAGACAGGAGGATGCCACAGCCAGGGAGAAGCAAAGGATCCCTGAATTTAAACATCTGGAAAGGCCACTTGGTGTCCCCCTCCCTTGTTTGATGAATAAGGAAACCCCAAAGAGAGAAGGAACTTGCCTAAGGTCTCATGTTAATGGGAAAACATCATGACTAGAACAGAGCCTCCAGGCTATACTGTCCTGCTGGTTGTAGGTTTCAATTATTAAGCAAAATTCACACCAGTTCTTGGTTGCTGGGCTTGCATCAGGCAAGCCCACTCTGGGGTACAGGGTTGACCCTTCCCCGATGAGACACAGGCCTTGAGGAGGAAGCTGTCTGGCCACTGGGGCAAAGGAAATAGCTGCTCCCAGCTTCGCATCTGCTAAGATACTTACTCCAAGGGACTCTCCATGCATCCAGGAACCAAGAGCTCCCGCTCACATGGGAGCTTTGCCCAGGATCTGGGGCTGAGCTGAGAGCCTGAGGGGGCCTCCCTCTAGACAGTGTCTGGGAGCAGGGAGAAAAGGGGACCTCATGGGCTGACCTTGAGCTGGTCCAAGCCACAAGGATGCAGAAGGCAGGCAGGGCCCAGTCCTTCCTCCAGCCAGTGGCTGCCCCTGAGCCAAGAGAGTGTCCTGCTGGCCTCCTGTTTGCAAGAGCTGAGCCCTGCAGTGTGGGAGTGACGGCTGCTTTCCAGACCACCTCCAAACAGACGGTCGGCTGCCTGCCAGCCAGGCGCCAAGCTGCAGCCCCAGAAGCCCCTCAGTGACTAGGAGACTCAGGCTGCAGAAACCCTCAAGTCCCCAACTCTGAAGTTATGGTGTGCCGCCCCTACTTCCCCATCACCCATCCTCAGCTTGAATCTCTCTCAGGATGGGAAACTCACTACTCGACTAAGCATTGTATCCCACTGTTGCAAAGTTCTAAATCAGTGCTATCCAACAGAAATATAACATGAGCACATTCATATTACTTTAAAAAGCAAAAATAATAATAATTTTAATCATATATTTCCTTTAACTCAATACATCCAAATATGATATCAGCATGTAATCAACATTAAACAATTTAGTGAGATTTTTATATTCTTTTTTTTTGCACTAAGTCCTGGAAATCCAGTGTGTATTTTACACTTCACCATTTCTCGGTCGGACTAGCTACTTCCATGCTCCATGTCCACATGGGGCTAGTGGCTGTAGGATTAGACAGTGCAGCTCTCAACCCTGGAGTTTTTTCTTATGCTGAATTCAAATCCAACACCCTGCCATTTACTTATTTACTTATTTATTTATTACTATTTTATTTATTTATTTATTTCTGTCTACGTTGGGTCTTCGTTGCGGTGTGCGGCCTTCTCATTACGGTGGCTTCTCTTTTTGCGGGGCATGGGCACTAGGCCCGTGGGCTTCAGTAGCTGTGGCTCGCGGGCTCTAGAGCGCAGGGTCGGTAGTTGTGGCGCACGGGCTTAGTTGCTCCGAGACATGTGGGGACTTCCCAGACCAGGGCTCGAACCAGTGTCCCCTGCCTTGGCAGGCGGATTCTTAACCACTGCGCCACCAGGGAAGTCCCCACCCTGCCATTTTTACACATTGGCTTTTGTTATGTCCACCGTGCTTACAGACTTACCAGCTATTGATTAATAATTAGTAACTACGGGCTTCCCTGGTGGCGCAGTGGTTGGGAGTCTGCCTGCCGATGCAGGGGACACGGGTTCGTGCCCTGGTGCGGGAAGATCCCACATGCCGCGGAGCGGCTAGGCCCGTGAGCCATGGCCGCTGAGCCTGCGCGTCCGGAGGCTGTGCTCCGCACGGGAGAGGCTGCAGCGGTGAGAGGCCCGCGTACCACAAAAAAATAAAAAATAAAAAAATAAATGTAAAAAAAAAAAAAAAAAAAATTAGTAACTACAAGGGAGCCGCAAGAGGGAGGAGATAATGGGGATATATATAAATGTATAGCTGATTCACTATGTTATAAAGCAATTATACTCCAATAGAGATGTTAAAAAAAAGAAAAAAAATAATTAGTAACTACAAATAAACAACTTTGTTATGCTCTTAACTCTGTGCCAGCCAGTGAGCCGAATGCCTTATGTGGATTCCTTTTAAAACCCACACAGCCCGTAGTGCCATTCTTCAAATGAAGACAGGGGAGATCAAAAAGTTCACACAGCTAGCAAATGAGAAAACCAGGACGTGGCCTGAAGCCTGCGGCCCATTCTCTCAGCCTCTAACACTGTGCTGTTCAATATGGTAGCTGCCAAGCATTTGTAACTATTGAGCACTTGAAATGTGGCTGGCTGGAGCAGAGGTGCACTGCACAAGCATCCCTCAGAGATGTGGCAGGTTCAGTTCTAGACCATCACAATAAAGCGAGTCACACAAATTTTTGGTTTCCTAGTGCATGTAAAAATTATATTTACACGACACTGTACTCTATGAAGTGTGTAATGGCACATGCCTAAAAAAGCAATTTAATACCTTAGTTTAAAACACACTTTATTGCTAAAAAAAATGTTAACCATCATCTGAGCCTTCAGTGAATTGTGGGAGTGACATCACCGATCATCCATCACAGATCACCGCAACAAATAAAATTGTAATGAAAAAGTTTGAAGCATTGTAAGAATTACTAAAATGTGACAAAGAGATAAAAAGTGAGCAAATGCTGTTGGAAAAGTGGCACCAAATTTGCTTACCGCAGGGTGGCCCCAAACCTTCAATCTGTTAAACACACACACACACACACACACACACACACACAAAATAACTGCAAAGCACAATAAAATGAGGTATGCCTATAAGTGTAAAATACATACCAGATTTCTAAGACTTAGTACCAAAAATCAATAAATAATTTTTATCTTGATTACATGTTGAAATGACACTATTTTGGTTAAGTAAAATACATTATTAAAATAATGTCACCTGTTTCTTTTTGCTTTTTTAAAAGTGGCTATCGAAAATTTTAAATTTCATATGCAGCTGGCATTGTATTTTATTGGACTGTGCCACTCTCACCTATTTCCTTCTGGGCTGAATACTCTCCCTGCCTTCAGCCGTTCGCGCATGACGTCACTTCTAACCCCTTCCGGGAGGTGCTCCTTTTGATCAGTGCTTCTAGGAGTGAACACTGTCTGGCTGACTGTTCTTCTGTGATTTGCTTGCTTGTGTCCTCTGCCCGGTTTGGGTTTGAGTGGTTTTTCCTTTTGTCCCACTGTCAGACCTCTTTGCAATTAGAGGTATTTATATATATTTGTTGCAATGTTGCAAATATTTTCTCTCCGTCATTGTCAGTCTTTCAACTTTTTCTGTTGTATCTTTGACTATACAGGCTCTGTTTTCAGGCAGCCAATCCACAAACGGTTTCCTTTTGGGGTTTCTGGATTTTGTGTCACGCTAAGGAAGATTTTGCCCACTCCCAAATGTCTGAAAAAGCATTATCTTGCATTTTCTTCCACTACGTTCACTTTTTAATACCTTCTTATTTCATCCAACTGGCATCTGTTTTCTGTCTGTGATATGCGGAAAGGATCTGATTTAATTTTCCCCGAAACGTGTAGCCAATTGTCCCATCTAGTGAACAATTCATTCTTTCCGCACCACTTTGAAATGCCATTTAAAAAATCATCTTCAGGCTCTGTTTTCCCTCTGTTGGCTGGCAACTCAGCCACCAGCAGGTCCAAACTTACATCTGCCCAGCTCAAGAAGCTCAGTATTGGGCGATTGGGATTGACATGTATACACTGATGTGTATAAAATTGATGACTAATAAGAATCTGATGTATAAAAAAATAAATAAAATTTAAAAATTAAAAAAAAAAAGAAGCTCAGTAAATAGGGGTCTCCTCTTCTCCACCTGTCCCAGGAAAACCCCAGGGCTGACTCTCAATGGACAGCTTGAACCAACATGGCAGCAGGGGGTATGCTGACTGGCCAGGGCTGACCCACTTGTCTCCTTCTGGAAGAGAGGGGTACGGTCACTTGAGAAAGTGGGGAGGGTGTTTCCTCAAAGGGAAATTGGAATGCTAGTCAGACAAACAGTTGCCTACCATAGTGTATACCCTCCTAGCCTGTCCCTGGGGGACCCACAGCTCCAGCTCTGTAGGCATTTGGGAAGAGGGGTCCTCAATCCCCTCTGTTCTAGCCTGCTTCCCCCTCAAAAGACCAGCTAGGGTTGTGTCTGCCCCAGGAATTCAGATCTGACTCCAGGTGCCCTTGTAGGGGGATTCCAGGTGGCCTGGAAAATCAGCCCAGCAAGGTTGGGGAGGACTGTCCTGCCCACTGCTACCCCAGGACCCTTGGCCAGATTTCACCTCCCTGCCAAAGGAGGGAGAGCTGGGGGGTGGGGTTGGAGGAGGAAGGAAGGATGCCCGCAGGGCGTAGCTGCTGTTTACAAACAGAAAATGCTCCTTCCTGCCCGCCCCTGAGAATGGGGCTATCTGGGCTGGCTCGGACAATGGAGCTCCTGCAGGGAGGGTCCCCAAAATGCCTCTTCTGGCCTCCCTCTGAAGGCCACCAGGGAACAGTCTGAGAATCCAGAGACTAGGCTCTTCTGTGAAGAGGTTTTGCAACACAAACCAGAATATTGACCTTGGGGAGCTGATGCCCATGTTTCTACGTAAGGTGCCCCAGCCCTCGCACTTCACGCCACAAGGCAGCACTGCAAGCCCCTCCCTCTCGCTCTAAGCCTGCGGGGAGCGGGGTGAGATTTGTGGTGGAGTCAACGGATGAGGCCTGAACCCCAGTTCTCTTTTGGTGGCTCCCCATCTCCATCAGTCCTTCCAAAACCACCCATAATAATAATACACTGACCAGAGCAATAGTAAATGAAAACTCCATAGCAAATAAGAATAAATGTCTCTTTAGAAAACTTGGCTCCATTGTTTGACATGGAATAGAATAACTAAAGGAAAGCAGGCTGCTTGCCACATACAGCGAGGATGGCTGTGTTCAAAGCTCAGCTCTGCCGCTCACTGGCTGTGACCTGGGCAACTATAAACATCTATGCCTTTGTCAACACCTCTGTATAATGTGGCTGAGGACACTCCTCACCACACCTTACAAAGTCATTATGAGGATTCAAGAAACAACTGCAATAAATGCCCAATAACTGCAGCAACGTGTTCGGTGATTGTAGCACGTGGATCAGGGAAATGCGTGGCAGCCACATTGTAAAGGAGAGGAGGGAGAAATTGGGAAAACCCTCTGAAGTAGTGTAGTGCTATTTGAAAGTGGACTTAGATTAGCTGTGATGGATACTGTAAAGCCTCAAGGGCAACCACTAAATTTTTTAAAAATATAATTGATCGACTAATAGAGGAGAAGAAATAGAATCATATAAAACATTTAAAAGCAGAAGGCATAAAGAGAGGGGAAGATTTTTTTAAAAAAGGAACAAGTATGCTGAATACAGTTATAAACATGGTAGATATCAATGCAACTGTACCATTATATTAAATGTGAAAGGTATAAATACACCAATGAAAAAACAGAGACTGTCAGAGTAGATTGAAAAAACAAGATTCAACCACATGTCTACGAGAAACCCACTTTAAATATGAACGAGTGGGAGCTCTAGCAGAAAGTGAAAGGCTGTGGAGCCAAACTGCCCAGGATTGATTGGGCTGCTGCTTTAACCTTGCTGAGACTCAGTTTTTTCTTCTGTAAAATGGGGACAGTATTAGTTATGATTGTGTAGAGGTGTTGTGAGAATTCAATGAGCTAATTCATATAAAGCATTTAGAATGGTGACTGGCACACAGTAAGCACTATGAGAGCATGCTGTTTTTGTTGTTGTTATTATTATCAATTGTAGCTTCAGGACAAGTTGCTCAGCTCTCACTACCAACCAGCTTTTCACTTCCAAGCTTCCCCTAAATAGAAACTCCAGAACCACCACTTTTTCCTTGAGTTTTAAGCCAAGATCGCCTACATAATTTTTAAGGTCCAGTGCAAAATGAAAGTGCAGGACCCCCTATTCAAAATATTGAAGAACTCCAAGTAGGTCCTGGCAGAGCATTAAATCAAAGGCAGGGCACTTCTGTGTGACCGCACAGGCCTCATGCCCATGAAGCTGGCTCTGCAGAAGATCCACAGACCGAGAGGGCTAGGTCAGAATCCAGGAGGCCAACCATGCCGCCCCTCCCCCTCCCCCTCCCCTGCCCCAGTCTGCTCCACCTGACAGGTCAGAAACACTGTGACCTCCTGGCTGTGAGCATACCTCACTCCTCCAGACCGATGGAACCCTGGCCCAGATGTGCTCCTTGCCAAAGAAACACTTTGCTGCATGCTTTCTTTTGAAATCCTAAACCCAGGATTCTTAAGGGGCCTCCTTCCTAGACCCACTGGAGCAGAGCTGGGGCCCAGGTTTGGGAAGGGGGATTGGGGAGCTAATACTGATTCTGGGAAGCCTTGCTCAGGGGTGGGCTGAGTGTTCCTGGTTTCAGGGGGACGTCTGCTCCAGGGAGCCCTGGGAAGGAACAAGTCCTGGCCTGTCCATGCACTCCCCACCCCCCAGTCGCCCAGCTGGACATGCATAGCCCCCTGCCCTCTCCAGGGGGGTGAGGCTGGTGGAGACTTCGGAGATTTTTGCCTCTCAGGGGCTCTGTTTACCAGGCCTGGTAAAGTCCATGGGCTCCAGCTCACTCTTGTCCTTGCCTATCCTGCCCCCAGGGTCACCACCCAGAGGCCCTTGCCCTTTGGGGCACTTGAAGCTGCCCCCAGAGATGCAGGGGTACAGGCAGGGCAGGGGAGGGGGAGCCACTGGCACAGGCAGCGCGTAAGTGGCAGCCCCGGGGTGCCCAGTCATGCAGGCGATTCCCAGCCAGTGTGGGCAGCAGGCAAACAAGCCTTCAGTGTCAGTGCAGCCCACCTAGCTCTGAAACACGTCTTTCTGTCTTCTGGGGGTGGGGCCTGATAGTAACCCCTCAGGGCCCAGGGACTGGAGGGTACCCGCCACCTCCCACCCCTATTTTACATACCCATCCATCCTCTCCTTCATCAAGGGGGAGGGACTCCCCGCAGACCTGGGTGCAGGCCAGCTGGTTCTTTATCTCAAAGATCCTGCCCATCCCAGCTTGGGCAGGGCCTGGGGAAAGCCTCTGGCTCCTCCTACCCTCTCTTTCCATTTCCTGCCCCCTCAGAAATGAACCTCGCAGGAGTCCTGCCAAACTCAAAATCTTGAAATGAAAGCCGCTGCCTCGTGGGTGCCCGGCTTCGGGATGGGAAGAGCTGGGGTGAGGCTGGCTCCCTCTGCGGCACCCAATCCCTCCTCCCCTAACCCCTACACTGTCCACTCTTGCATCTCTCCCCACCACGACCCACACCCCGACTCTAGGGCGGTGGCGATGTTTTCAGAACCCAAAAGCAAGAGCATGGTGTAAGAGGCAGTCATGCTTGCATGGAAAGATGGGGGTGGGGGAGGGGGCTGTTTGAAATCCAGGACCCAGCAGGGTGGAAGGAGGGACGATGGATCTCTTCCAATTCAGAGCTTAACACTTGGTGGGAGTTGAGGGGGAGGAAAGGGAGAGGAAGAGGGTGCAGGGTGGGAAATCAAGGTACTACCTCTGCCCAAACAGCTACCAGATCGCATGAGCTAACTTGTGTAATCTCAGAGCAGGGCTAGCGTTACAGGGATGCCAAACATGCGTGTCTTGCTTATTATTATTATTATTGCTGCTGTTCTTGTCACCCTGTCCTCTCCCTGGGGCCGCAGTTCCCCACAGGTGTACACAGTGTCTCTGCCTCCACCTGTATTGTGGGGACGTTGTCTTCCCAGAGAAGCGGGTGGGTTTAGCTGCCTTAGGATGGTCTCCAGGACACTTCTGTCCTCTGCTTGGGGCTCACAGCACAGGCAGGGTCCCCAGCTTGGGTTTATTCTTATCCTGTTCACTCAGTTCAGGGACATGTCAATCCATCTTGGGATTCTCCTAGCATGCTGGTCTTGTGTAGGCAGGGAAGTAAATACACTTGGAATTGAATTAAAGTTAGTCACTGAAACTAATTCTATTCATTCTATAGTCATCCATTCATTTAAAAAATATTTCTTGAGGCCTATCATGCGCCAGATGCCGTGCTGGGGGTAGAGTTGCAAGAGTAAAGAGGATGGTGCCCACTTCCAGGCACTCGGAGCCGAGCAGGGGTGGGTGCACATCTATCAGCCACCCACCCGCCCATAGTGAGGGAAGAATCACCCGAGGGGCTCATTAAACAGCGCCCAGCCCCCTCTCCTGGCGTTTCTGACTCTAAGGCTGGGAAATGCCCAGGAACCTGCATTTTTAAAAAGAACTTCACATGGTTCTTATTATCAAGGGAGTTTGGAAACATTGCCCTAAGTAATAGGATTTATACCCAGAGCCGAGAAGGAAAGGAAGCTGATAGGATCCTTCTGAGAGATCAGGTAAGGCCTTCCTAGGGAACTGACTGAGAGCTGTGAACTGAAGCACAAGGCTGTTAACTGGGAGCACAAGGGACTCATGTTCCTGGGACAAGAACAGCACGTGCAGCGGTCCTGCAGCGGGAAGTGAAAGTCCAGTGTGGCTGGAGCGCAGGAGAGAAGGGAGCTGGAGAGGTGGGTCAGAGTTTAAATCGGGGTGGAGGCTGCCCTAGGAGCCAGGGCCCTGGGGAGCCCTGGAAGGGTTTTGTGCAAGAGGGGCTGTCATGACTGCTGCTTTGAAAAGATTTTTCATTCTTCAGATACACACACTGAGCCTTACAGGTCCATCCAGCTCCTGGCAGAATGAGGTTTCTCACCCAGCTGCCTCCTTCCTGGGGCCCTGGCAGAGGGAGGAGAGGGACACAGGTAGCCTGGAGGCCCACCTCGGCAGACAGGAGGCCCTGGACTTGGTTTCTGCTCTCACGAGCTGTGCCCACCTCTGCATCCCCTAGGGCCCAGCAGCCAGGGGCAGCTCTGGAGGGAGGGAAGCTGTTTTCCAGTTCCACTGCCAAGATCCACCTCTGGCTTCCTTGCCCCTCAGAATGCGGTACCAGGACCAATTCTTCCCCCCTGCCCACCATTCCACCCACCTCCTCTGCCCTCTGGGGTCACCTGCCAAGGTGCTAACAGATGGGAGCAAGAGAGTGCCGAAGAGCAGACATTCAGGCCCTCAGGGGACTCTCCTCCCCTCGCCAGCACCTGAGTGAGCCGTTCTCCCACCACCCACACGCCCTGAAGTCTGGCTGGCAGAGGAGGAGAGGAGGGTTCTCAGCCTCTCTTCAGTCCACAGAGGTTGTGGGTAAAAGGCAGTGGGAGAAGGTAGGCAGTGCCCACAGGGGTTGAGCTGCCAATCACGCTTGGCACAGAGTTGGCCTGGTGCCCTGACATCAGCTCCGGGGCTTGGGGGTCGGGGCACGGCTCATGGGGTGGGGCTACAAACTGGGCCTTATTTGTATACAGCCATGAGGGGTGGGGCAAGGCAGCTGGCATAATTCTTGATGCCATCTCCCCACCTCCACAGTGGCCAAGCCCACTGCCCCCATAACCTGGGGGACACTGTCACCCACCCACCCAGTGTCTTTATCTCCTCTTTGACTGGATTTAAAGTTCCTGGACCAGTTCCTGGAATTCAGGGAGGGTGGAGGGGAGAAAAGACTCACATCCTTCAAACTGATGAAAATGCTCCTGGGAAGACTTCTGGGGAAAATTGAGCCCACTGGGGTTTATGAGAAACCAGGATGGAGAGGTGGGGTGAGGCTGAACCAGGCTTTTCTGCATCCTTCCATTCCAAGGGTGATGCATCTCCTTCATTTCCCTCCTGGGTGCCTCAAACTCTCTCCCCCTCCTTTGTTCTGGGGCAGCGTGGGGACCCCAGTCACCAAGCTCACTTCACGATTTACTAACTCGGCGTGTGGATCAGCGAGTCCTAGGCTAGCCAGGCCTCTGAAGGGTCTCCCTGGCCTGCAGCTCTCTGCCTGGCTGAGGTCCCTAACAGATACTGGGCAAGCAGGACCCCCTTAACAATCCCCACCAGCTAGGTGTCCCTGCTGTGCTCCAGTCTCTGTGGCCTGCATTTCATAGACGTTACCCCAGATAACTCACTAAGCCCCCCATAAGTAGAAACTATTATTGTTGTTCCCATTTTACAGATGAGGAAACCGAGGCTCAGAACAGTTAAGTGAGTTGTCCACAGTCACCTAGAGAGTGAGTTGCAGTGCCTGGATTTAAACCCCTGCAGAGGGGCTTCAGACCCCTCACAATGGGTGATTTTAACCCTCAGGCTGACCCACAAAGAAGGTGAAAGTTGTCCTCCTCACCTGTACCCAAAGGGAAAAGTGGTGACAGGAGACAGAAGCCCAGAGCACCTCAGGAAGTGACTGGGGGTGGGACCAGGACAGGTAAGGCAAGCGAGGAGCAAACATGAGGAAGCCCTTGGGCCCCTGGGAGTGTGGGCCTTGTACTTGCAGGCACCTGAGTGGGAGGGCCCCCTTACATGCCTGTGTATTGAGTTATTCTGTAAGATTTCAAGATATTTTCCAATTTTTCAATTAATATGTTTTCTTGTATATAAAGGAAATGTTCCAGAGTCCACACAGATATTTACTTAGGTACGAGAATAAGGTTGGAAGAAGGAGGGAATGGGTTGGGCCATGCCAGTTGTAGCTGATTTGCTTTTTCTTTTCTTTTCTTTTCCTTTTTTAAATTGAGGTGAAATTCACCTAACATAAAATTAACCATTTAAAGGTGTACAATTCAGTGGTGTTTAGTACATTTACAATGTTGTGTAGCCATCACTTTTCTAGTTTCAAAAAGGAGAACATATACCCATTAAGCACTCACTCACTCCCCTTCCCTCCTCCCCCCGGACCCTTAAAAAGTAAGGTGAACCTGAGCGGGTATACCTCCTTGTAGCCCCGTCCTGCTAGGGCATGAGAGCTCACTGGCCTGCTTGCGGTTCCCTATCAGGATGGCCCCTTATCAGGACAGGAGGCCAGACACCCCTTGGAAAGGCCAGTTCCCTGACTCACATCCTCCGCTGATGGGTCTCCCTCATCTTCTGAGACCACCAACAGCCTGGGGCTGAGCTGTGGGCGTTGCAGAGACCCCCTCCCAAGACACACACACACACACACACACACACTGCCAGGCTCAAACCCACTAAGCATGTGGCAGGGGAGGGGCCATGCCAGCAGCCTCTCGGACACCACCAACCCAGGCTATCCTGGGCTCTACTCCCCATGGGTGCCCACACCCGGGCCTGCCCGCGGAGGAGCGCCAGGAATCCCAAGCAGCATAGTTGGGCGGGGAGGAGGGAAGGACCAGCTGTCTCTGGGACACAGAGAATTCCTCCACGGAGCCTGTCTGCAGTCACAAGGGACCCAAGAAGGTGCAGCAAAAGGCTCAAAGCCCAGCCCCCAGCCCAATATAGAGACCAAGAATGATTTTTGTGTTTTCAGGGGAGGAATAGAAGGACTCTTCATAGTTCCTTAGGAATTTGAATTGTATGCCTTGAACCTGCCTCCCATTCCTGCCCCGCCCCCCTCAGCCTGTGTGAGGGGACACTTGTCAAGAGCGCCCGGGGAACCACAGGAGCAAACAGCCAGGACTTTGTGTGATGGTGACGCACTGACATTTCTGGGCAAGGCAAAAAATGCAGCCGCCTCCCTCCCAGCGCCTTGTGGCCTGACACTGGCTGGGGGAGAGGGGGGGATGGGGGGGAGCCACCTGGGGGTCAATGCCAGCTCATCCTAGCTGTGCCACTGTGGACCCTCCGTAACAATGTGGTTGGAAGTATGAACTCTGAGCCTACTGCCTGGGTGTGAATCCTGGTTCCACCATCTCTGTAACCTCGGACAACCTCCTAAGCCTCCCCGTGCCTCAGTTTCCTCATCTGTAAAATGGGGATAGGCACAGCAGCTACTTCAGAGGAGGAGTGTGGGATCATCTGAGAAAGAGGGTAAAGCACTTGGCATCTCACAAGCTTTCAAGATGTTATCTCCTGTTATTATTATTATTATTACTGCTTTTTGTTAGCAGAGAACAGAGAAATGCTGTCCCCCCAGGTCAGCTGCTTGGTGAGTAAGGCTATGGGGTCCTCTGTTCCTTTAGACTACCCTGAGGGGGGGGGACTTGCTGATGGATTAAATGTAGGGTGTGAGAGAGGAGGGGCCAAAGATGACCCCCAGGTTGGGGGCAGTGAGTGGGGGTGGTTTACTTAGAGAAGGACCGGTGGTGGCACTATTTCTGGACAAATGAACCTGGAGATGTTGTCAGGCAGGGACACAGGAGTCTGGGGTTGGGAGACAAGAATCTGGGGGTCAGTAGGGGGTGAATGGAATTAAAGGAGGGATGTAGGTGAGACTGCCACAGAAAAGGTGCATAAGAGGGAGGAGACAGCAGCCCCAGGGCCTGCTGCTGTCAGAGCTGGGAAAGTGTCTGAACAGACTCTAAATATCTGGGGTCCCTGTTCCCCAAGTGGTTGGCTTCGGCCCCCAGAGTGGGAAGTGAGTCTTTTCACGTTGATTGACACCTGTGTGGGCCACGAGGTGGGCATCATCAAGTCTACAACTGAGGGAGAGTTGCGGGGGTGAGGGTCCAAGGAAACGGATCCTGGGGGCACAACGGTCACATTTCTGGGATCATCTCAATGGAATGAAGCCAGGCCTTTTGAGTATAAGATGGCTAGCAGTGGGAGTGAATAAAACCCTAGAGGTAGGTTTGAGTCTGAGGAGGGTTCTGCTCTTTAGTTATTGCTTCCTGAAGTGGGAATTAAATGCACTACCTGACTCAAGCCTGGACATCTAAGTAGATGTTCTCAGGTTTCTTCAAACTCTGTAGTTGATGGATAATTTCGTCTTTGTCTGGAGTTTTTAACCTACACCTAAGCATCATGACAGAAATGGGTTGTTTATAGTTTCATTCATTCATTCATCCTGCTCTTGTGGATTTCAGGTGGTGATAAGTTCTGTGAAGTATGTAAAACAAGGTAACGGGACAGTCACAGAGATGGGAGGTGAGGTAGAATAGTCACGGCAGGCTTCACGGAGGAGGTGGTATTTGGGTTCAGACCTGAACGACAAGCTGGAGCCACACACACACAGAGTATTCCAGGAAGTGGGGACAGTGAGTGCAAAGGCCCTGTGGCCGGCAGAGCTGGGTGTGTTAAGGGATGGAGAAAAATAGAGGACGGTCAGCACATAGTGAGTGGAGAAATGAGGAGGAGCTGAGGCTGTGGAGGGGAGCAGAGGGCAGACGGTGCAGGCTTGTGGAACGACAGTCAGAGGCCTGACTTTTATTCAGCTCACAGTGGGAAAGACAGTGGACTGCTCAACAGTAAAAAGGAACCAACTACTGATGCACGCGACAGCATGGACGAGTCTCAGGACAAATATGCCGAGTGTAAGAAGCAAGACAGGAGCTCACGGTGTATGATTCCATTTACATGAAATTCTAGAAACCACGAACTAATCAGTGTTTGCTTGGTTGAGGGACAGATGACCAAGGGGGCAAGGAAATTTTGGGGGTGATGGATTCATTCACTATCTTGATTAGTGGTTGTGGTTTCTTGGGTGGACACAAATGTTAAACTGATCATACTGTACTTCTTAAATATGTCGTTTACATGTCAATGAAGCTGGGGAAGATTGCGTGGGAAGCTGCTAGTGGATTTCAGCGGTGAGGGGACATGATGTGGTTCAGTGAACAGACCTGGGGCAGAAGCCTGGGTTGCAGCAGGGCCTGGGGATGCCGCTCAGGCAGAGAGGAGGGTGGAGGGGTCCCCGTGGAGCAGGCAGAGCTCAGCTTCAGGGAATTCAGACCCCGGTGCCCCTTCTGATCCAGCTGTTGAGTAAAAGAAGACCTTGCAAATTCACCTTTTCAAGAGATGAGTGTACATTTGAAGCCCATTTACTAAAATCTCATTTGACCCCTCAGTGAAACAGAATTGTTTTCCCTGGGTTGTTTGACAGACAGCTGTGGCTGTGAGTTCTGTGAAGGCAAGACTCAGGCAGAGTCCCTGCTGGAGCCACAGTGCCCAGCACAGGCGTTGGCACGTGCCAGGTGCTCGGTGCCAGGCCCGTGTGTCCTAATCCGTAGCCACCTTCATTCCCAGAGCAGATGGCACAACTCTCGGCCCTGCAAAGTCATCGACAGCAAAGACAGGCTCAGTGTGACCCCTCAGCTCTCCTTAACCAGGGGGAAAGTGGGCTGAGGGTTTCCTGCAACAGGTCTGGAAGTTCTGAAGAGAACAGGGTACCCGCTCCACCTCTAACTTGCTGTGTGACTGTGAGCAAGTCACTGTGCCTCTCTGGGCCTTCTGTTCTGAAAAAATGGGGGGTTGAAAGTATCACCTTCTGAGGCCCTCGCGAGCTCCACCTATTCCTTCATCCATTCACTCAAGAAACATCCTGCGATTGTAAAGTTTAAAAACAAAAAAAGGACGTCCAGATCACCCTTGTTAACCAGAAAGTAAAAAATCCCCAATGCTTTCGCAGTCCTAGAGCATTGCTGTTGAGGTTTTACTATACTTTTCCTGGACTCAGTTTTGCTGAATTAGTGAAATGGAATTGGGAAAGAGAATACAATAGCATTCAAATTAATAAGTGTCCTGGCCCCCAATGGCTCCAGCCTTTATGTCTCAGACCCTATGCCCCTTCTTTTATTTTTAAATTTTTAAAATTTTTGTTTTTGCCCCTTGTTTTAGTGCACCCCTACTGGGGAGTAGACTGACAGCAAGGTCAGAGAGTCACTTTTGGTGTTAGGCATGATAATAAATTCTGAACAATTCACACAAGGAGAAGCCTGGGGTCATAGGAAGTCAACCAGAGAGGAGTCAAGCAAACTGGTCCCCACCCCAAATCTGCCTGCTCTGTAGTCATGTGACCCCACTTGAAATGTGACCCCTTCTCCTCCGCAACCCCTGGGCCTCAATTTTCTAGGCTGGATCTCCTAGAGGGTCTTTCAGGAGCCTCAACAAGGCAGAGTGACAAAATCAGCTGCCTAAAGGGTCAGCAGGCATTATTTGTGAATGAAGCAGGACTAGTGTGTGATGATAGGGAGTGGTGGGGACTGTGGCAAAATGAATGCTGCAAGCTCAGTATAACAGCTATAGGGGGAATGTGCACGCAGGGTAGCCAGATAATCCCATCTTTAAGAGAAGCCAAATGTGTGTGTGTGTGTGTGTGTGTGTGTGTGTGCGTGCGCAGAATGTATTATTTAGTTGTCAGCAATTAATTCAATTCAATACATTTTTGAAGGCTTCCTACTAATCAAGACTCAGGTCCATGCCCATCAGCCTTACATTTTCAACTCTATCTTCTTTCTTGTGGTTTCTCACTTTGTCTCCAAAGCCTGCTGGATTTCTAGCACAGGTCTGGTCTTCTGAGAAATGCTAAAATGCTGGGTGAGGCCATGGAGGCAGGAAAGGATACAAGTGTGAGCACATGCTTGCATGCGCGCGCACACACACACACACACGCACACCCTGCTTACGGAGTGGTGTGTTCCCTGGAGCCAGCTGGACAGCATCCCTCGTGAGCCCACAGGGAAAGCAAGTCAACTGGGAGATCCTCCAACTTCTCCCAATTTGTTCTCAGGCCTGGCAGGGAACCAGCACTTGGGGTTGTCTCTAGGATTTCCTGCCTGGGCTGCAGCAGGGGAGACATCCTGTAAGGCTGTGGTCAGCGTGCCAGCTTCTGAGAGCCACAGTGGGAATCACACACTGGTCCCTCAGTTGTAAACAGCAGATAGGAGGCTTACCTTCCCCACGTCATAATGCAACTACACCCTTTTCCTCCTAAAACTCAGAAATCATCCCTCCTGTCCAAGATGGATATACATGCATTTGTATATACTTGTTTGCCTATTTACTATGTGCCCAATAAAGTGTTTATGGGACACCCACTGTGTACAGGGACTGAGGGTACAGAGCTGACTAAAATCTCAAGGCATCCCCATTCCCTCCACTTTGCTTTCCTCCCCCATCACTCTGCCAAAACCTATTCTTACAGTTCATCCAAAGCCTCCTGGGGACTAAACCCAATAATCTGTTTTACTTACTAAAATTTTTTCTTAACAATGAGCACATCCAATATCATTAGGGAAATGCAAATCAAAACTACCATCTCACAGACACCATCTCACACCCATTAGGATGGCTACTATAAAAAAGAAAAAACAGAAAATAACAAGTTTTGACAAGCATATAAAGAAATAGGACCCCTTTTTGGTGGGAATAGTATGGTGGTTCCTCAAAAATTTACAAACACAATTATCGTATTATCTAGTAATTCCTCTTCTGGGTATATGCTCAAAATATTTGAAAGTAGGGTCTCAAAGAGATATTTGTATGCCTGTAGCATTATTCATAATAGCTAAAATGTGGAAGCAAACTGGGCTCCCATTGATAGGTGAATGGATAAGCAAAGTGCAGTACAATGGAATATTATTCAGCTTTAAAAAAAGGGAAAGAGTTTTGCAATATACTACAACATGGATGAGCCTTGAGGACATCATGCTAAGTGAAATAAGCCAATCACAAAGAGAAGAGGCAAATACTGTGTGATTCCACTTATATGAGGTACTTAGAATACTCAAAAATCATAGAGACGGAAAGTAGAATGGAGTTGGCATGTGGAAATATGAGAGGTTATTGTTTAATGGATACAGACTTTTCGTTTTATAAGATGAAAAGAATTATGGTGATGGATGGTGGTGATGGCTGCACACCATTATGAATGTGTTTGTTACCAATGAACTGTACACCTAAAAACGGTTAAGATGATAAATTTTACATTACGTGGATTTTACCACACTAAGAAAAACTGGGAAAAAAATCTTATTAATGAGCACCCCCAGCACCCAGACTTCAGTTTCTAAATACCATTCTCCAATAAAAGGAAACAGGGCTCCTTGGAGAAATGGCTGATTCTAAGGCTGGAGCAGAAAAAAGTTCAAGATGAGGCTTGAATTTTATCTGGCATCTTATAGGGCCAGAAAGTAAGGAAGTACTCAAAAAACAAAAGGATGGGGGTGTCAAAGAGACACAGGAACCAACCCAAAAGAGCTCCCAATGCCCAAAGCTGGAACAATTTGAGCAACACAAGAAATAATGTAGTATTTTTCTTAGAGAAGAATTACAAAATACTCCCTTTCTAAGAGGTGGAGCTTAATCCCCCCATCCTTGAGTGTGGGCTGGACTAATGACTCACTTCTAAAGAATGAAGTATGGAAAGGGAAGAGCAATAACTGTACAAGGGAGAAGCCTGGCAGATGCCACCTTAACCACGTGATCAGTTTTACATCAGCAAGTATGTCATGCAGACATCATGAATGCCCTCATAGGAAGGGACGAGAAGGGTACTGCACCTCCGGTCTTCCCTGCCAAAACTGTAACCCCAGACTAGTCATGAGAAAAACGTCGGACAAACCCAAGTTCAGGGACGTTTAACAAACACCAACAAATACAGGGACTCTTCAAAACTGTAAAGGTCATGAGAAACAAGGAAATATGGAGAAATGGTCATAGACGGAGGAGGCTGATAACTAAGTGCAGCGTGGTACCCTGGATTGGACCTTAGAACAGATAAAGGTAAACAGGAAAAACAAATTCTGGAGTTTAGTTAATAGTAATGCACAAATGTTAATTTCTTAGTTTTGACAAATGCACCATAACAAACAGTTATATAAGATGTTAACATTAGGGGGAGGTGGGTGAAGCGTACATGGGAACTCTCCGTGATGTCTTTGCAACTTTTCTGTGAATCTAAACCTATTGCACAATAAAAAGTCTATTTAAAAAAGCATTTCCTCCTGATTAAAAAGGAACACAGGTTCACTGTAGATAATTCATAATATAAACAAATAAGAAACCAGCAGTTACTTACCATCAACTCTGTTAACATTCCAGTGTATTTCAATGCAATCTTTTTTCCTGTGCACAATTTTGTTCTCTGCACTTTTTTTTTAGATTGAAGTATAGTTGATTTACAATGTGGTGCTAATTTCTGTTGTACAACAAAGTGATTCAGTTATACATGTATGTACATTCTTTTTAATATTCTTTTCCATTATGGTTTATCACAGGATATGGAATATAGAGTAGGACCTTGCTGTTTATCCATTCTATATATACTAGTTTGCATCTGCTAACCCCAAATTCCCACTCCATCCCTCCTCCATCCCCCTACCCCTTGACAACCACAGGTCTGTTCTCTTTGTGAGTCTGTTTCTGTTTTGTAGATAAGTTCATTTGTGCCATATTTTAGATTCCACATAGAAGTGATATCACATGGTATTTGTCTTTCTCTGTCTGACTTACTTCACATAGTATGATAATCTCTAGGTCCATCCATGTTGCCGCAAATGGTATTATTTCGTTCTCTTTTATGCCTGATGTACTCGGCGCTTTTAGCCTTACAAGCATATTCCTTCAGCACTCAAGCATTCGGCGAGCTTCATTTTGGTAGCTGCTTAATATTCCATGACTTGGTTGCGCTGTATTTTACTTAGCTGCTCTCTCTGCTGTTGGACATAACTTTCAGAGGTTTCCTGTGATAACTAACTCTTTAGTGCTTAATCTGAGTCTGCATCTGGGATAGTTCTCTAATGATAGAGTCTTAAGGAAGACATTTATAAGTTGAAGGGTGTGGGTATTTTTAAGGCTCTTGACACTTACTGCCAACTTGCTTTCCAAAAGTGTACACCCATGGGTACCCAGGTCCATGGTGTGTTTAGGATGCCTGCTTCCAAAGGGCTTTCCTTATTCTTCATCTGAATACCCTCACTCTTGCACCTCTTTCTGCAGTCCCCTTGACGTTGCTTCTTCTGGGCTGTTTGCCTCTCTCTGTGCTCTCTCTGTTCCCTCCTTGGTCCTCTGTTCACTCCAGCATCACATTCCTCCAGTGAACCTCTTTAATGCTTCAGCATCTCCTGCACCAGTCCATCTATCCCTGAGGCTTCGGATATCTCCTGCATCCCCAGGCACAGCCTCACTAGCCTCTCTCTTGAGCTCTAAGTTTACATTTCCACTCTCCTTTCACATCGTTACACCAGGACATCCCTTAGGCGATGATTCAAACTCCACGCATGAAAGGGAAGTTGTCTACATTTTCTCTGCCTCTATCCATCACCCCACTCGCTCCACTGCTCAAGGGCACAGCATCCCCAAGCTTCAACCACTCAAGCCAGCCATCTCTGCCCCATCCCAGTCTCCCACTTGCCCTTTTCAGTCCATACTCTAAGGATTTGGGCCTCAACCACATGAGTGCTCCTCACGCACCTCTCCTGATCCAGAACCTCTGCCTCTTGTGCCTGAAATTCTAACAGCTTGGTCTCCCCACCTCCCTCCAGCATCCCTCTGCTCCTCATGAGGAATTATTTCTGAAACACTAACCTGGTAATTTTCACATCCCCACTTTAAAGTTCCTATGGGCTCCCTACTGCCCATCGGCATGACTCCTTGTGTGCAATGCATTCAAGTCACCCAATAGCATTGCCACTCATTTGTAGGAAAACTGACTCTTCTATCCTCTTTCAAGCGAAATTTCCTCAAGCACAGAGTTTCTATTGGATGCTAAGTAGCCTTTAACACCTCTTTAAGACTCTCTGATCTCCCTTTTGAACCAAAGAAGACTTCAGACAATATTACCTTGGGCAGACAATATTACCTAAACAGACACCATTAGCAGTATTTTGTTTTTTCAACTCCTGGCAAAGCAGGTTTCCTGTTTGCAGTCATGCTATAAATCTGCCTTTTAAAATAAATGTGTCTTTTTTTTAAAGTGCAACAATCTAAAAGATTGAGTGAATAATAGTAAAGATGGTTACAGACATACCTCGGAGATGCCATGGGTTCAGTTCCAGACGATTGCAATAAAGCCAATGTCGCAATAAAGTGAGTCATATGAAGTTTTTTGGTTTCCCAGTGCATATCAAAGTTATGTTCAAATTATACTGTAGTTTATTAAGTGTGTGAGTGCTATGTCTTTTTAAAAGTATATACCTTATTTTAAAAACACCTTATTGCTAAAAAATGCTGACCATCATCTAAGCCTTCGGCAAGTCGTAGTAGTAACGTCAAAGATCACCGATCACAGGTCACCGTAACAAATATAATAATGATGAACAAGTTTGAAGTATTGTGAGAATTACTACAGTGTGACACAGAGACGCAAAGTGAGCAAATGTTATTGGAAAAATGGCACCAAGAGACTTGCTCGATGCAGGGTGGCCACAAACCCTCAATTTATAAAAAACGTATTATCGGCGAACCACAGTAAAGCAAAGTGTAATAAAAGAGATGCCCGTACTTGGTCATGGCAAAAATTGTGGAGGTGTTATTTGCTACTCAGAGTCTGGTCCCTAGACTATCAGCATCGTCAGGGAGCTTGTTAGAAGTTCAGAATCTCAGGCTCCACCCGAGACCTACTGACTCAGAATCTGCATTTTAACAGGATCGCCAGGTGATCCGCACATGCTTTTAAAGGGTTGGGAAGCACCGATGTGAATAATGAACCAGGAAAAAGTCAAAGCTATTTGTCCTTCACGACCTGGCCTCATCCAGTCCTTCTAGGTGATTCACAGCCTCTCCAAGGGCCTCTCCATCCAGGGCGCAACTTTCTGCCTTAACCCATGCCATTCCTCTCACCAGAAATACTGCCCTTTTCTGCCTCAACCTTCTCATCATTCAGGACTCAGCTCCAATAGTAAGTTCTTTTTTCTGTTGTTTGAGATGAATTTCACGTAACGTAAAGTTAACCACCTAAAGTGAACCATTCTATGGCATTTAGCCCATTGACAATGTTGTCCAGCCACGTCTACCTAGTCCCAAACGTTCTCGCCACCTCAAAATAAAACTCTGTACCCGCTAAGCAGTCACTTCAATCCCCTCTCCCTGGCAACCATCCATCTGCTATTTCTATGGAGGTGCGTATTCTGGGCATTTCATATCAATGAAATCATACAATACGTGGCCTTTTGTGTCTGGTTTCTTTCACTGAGTATGATGTCTTCCGGGTTTATCCGGGTTGTAGCAGGTATCAGTGCTTTGTTCATCTTTAATGTCTGAATAATATTCTATCGTGTGGGTAGACCACATTTTGTTTATCTGTGAACCCACTGATGGACATTTGGGTTGTTTCTACCTTGTAACTATTGTGATTAGAGTTGCTATGAACTTTCGTGGACAAGTATTTATCTGTTTTCAATGCTCTTGGTTGTATAACCAGGAGTAGAATTGCTGGGTCGTATGGTGTTTAACTTTCTGAAGCAATGTCCCTTCTTCACAGAGCTTTCCCTCAACCCTGACCTGCTTCCTCCTGCCCCAACATGGAATGAATTTTGCTGCCCCCTTCTCCCACTGCAATTTCTAAAAATGTCTAGCAAGGCCAGGATCCAAACCCAGGACTTTTGACTCCAAATCCTATTTTTTTTTGCACTGCCCTCCATGGCTGACAGTTACTTGCACCTCAGACTGACCTCGTTTTATAGGACAGGCTCAGTCTGGGAGCTTGTTCAAGGCCACTCGGCTCCTGAGTGACAGCTGGTCTCGACTCTCAGCTCCGATGTCCAATCTTCGGACACCATGGTCTATACTGTGCTCCTAAATGGACAAACAGGTTTAGAAAGGGTGGCCTCTTCCATTCCTGGCAAGGCTGACAACCTTACAATGCTCCGTCACCGAGAGGGGGGTCACAGTCTGTCTCCTCCTGGGATCAGCCAGAAAGCTGGTTCTGCAGCAAGGAACGAGCTCCAGGATCTCTGGTATGGCACATTTATTTTAGCTCTTTATATATATATATATATATTTTTTTTTTTTCCCGTGATAGGAGGAAAGGAAGAAAATGACACTTTTATTTTGTTTTTCTGACTTTGCAAATTCTATGCTGTGTAAGGAACGTGCATGGAGCAGGGCACCAGGGGCGCCAGGGGCGGCGGCGGCTCAGGGGCAGATCCCCAGGCAGGGGGTGCTGGGGAAGGTCTTCCTCATGCCCATGCACTTCTTGTCAATGCACAGGGTGCTGGCCTTCATGGCCAGCTCGTGCTCCAGTCGGCACTTGGTCATGACCAGCAGCTGCTGTATGTCCTGCGTCTCCCGCAACCTCAGCTTGAGGGTCTGCACGGTGTCGTTGATGGTGAACACCTCGTTCACGAGCCTGGGGAGAGAGCAGAGGGGACGGTACGGTTCAGCCAGCCGGGCAGCAGAGGTCTCCCTTGTGCCAGGAGCCAGGTGGGAGGGGCTCGGCTGGCAGAGAAGACAGAGAGGGAGCAAGCAGACAGGTGAACACACAGCAGAGCTGCTGAGGGCGATGAGTGCAGAGGGAGAAGTAGATGGGATGTTCAGAAAGACAATCTGGCTGTTCCTCAGTTAAACATAGACTCGCCAAAGGACCCAGCAATTCCACTCCTGGGTATGCACCCACAAGAACTAAAAACAGACACTCAAATACTTGCACAAATACTCGTGAGGCACTAATAACAAGAGTCAACAGGTAGACACAGCCCAAATGTCCATCGACAGATGAATGGATACACAAAATATGGTCTATCCCCACACTAGGATATTGTTGAGATGTAATGAAAAGGAATGGAGCAGCGGTACGTGCTACAACATGGATGGACCTTGAAGACATGATGCTGAGTGAAAGATACCGACACCAAAGCTTATATATTGTCCGATCCCATTTATATGAAATGATCAGAATAGGCAAATCCATAAAAAGAGGTAGTAGATTAGGGGTTGCCAGGGGCTGAAGGGAGAGAGATAGGGAGTGACTGCTAATGAGGATAGGACTTCCTTTTGGGTCAAATGAATGAGAATGTTCTGGAGCTAGCTGCACATTGTAAATGTACTAGGTGTCACTAATGGTATGTTACTTTATGTTGTACGTATTTTATCACAGTTTTTTAAAAAACCCAGATAACAGGGCCAGCCTCGTGTAACTAAGACGGTCAGGTGTGATGTCTGCTCTTGGCATCCATCTCAGGTCCCACCTGTGCCCCAGCTGCCGGGAGTGTTGGCTGTTGATGGCTCCTAGGTCCACACGTCTCCAGGGAAGCCAATGGCTCACCAAGGGCAGTGCGTACAAAAGGCCATCCCCTGCCTCAGGGTGGAACCAGCTCCGTGGTGTAATTCACTCTCCAGAGTTCCCCGTGGGATCAGGCTGAAGCGGGGCTCCCCTATCCTGAAGCTCTGCTTCTGTGGGACCTTCCCAAGGCACCAGGAAAAGCCTTTCTGAGGAGGGAACGTTTGAGCGAATGAGCTGGCTGTGTAAAGATCGAGAGGGAAGCACTCTACAGCCGCTGATCTAGAGAACTCTGTGCGATGCTGGTAATGTTCTACATCCGCACTGCTGGATCCGGCGGCCACTAGCCATGCGGAGCTCATGAGTAATTGCAATGCAGCAAGATCAACTGAGGAGCTGGATTTTTCATCGTTTTTCATTTTAAATCATTTAAATGTAAATGGAAGAGCCACACCCAGCTGGTGGCTACTGAATTGGACAGTGTGGTTCTACAGAGAGGAGCACACGCAAAATCGATTGGTCTGGATTTGTTCTCAGGGCAATGGGAAGGCGCTGGTGAGGCGGTAGGTGCTGAAATGGGGAATGATGTGCTGATTCAGATTTGGGATAACCTCCAGGCTGCTGGGTAAAGATTAGATTGGACAGGGATAAGAGTGGAGGTGGGAGAGAGATTAGGGTTATTTCAATATCTAGATTGAGTGGGTTGAATAGTGTCCCCCAAAAGATATGTCCAAGTCTGAACCCCAGTACCTGTGAATGTGATGCTCTTTGGAAGAAGGGGTTTTTGTAGATGTAATTGAGTTAAGGATCTTGAGAAGAAATCATCCTCGATTTAGGATGGGCCCTAAATCCAACGATTTGTCTTGTAAGAGAAAGGAGGGGGAGATTTGAGACGCAGAGACACACAGGGAAGAAGGCCATGTGAAGACGGAGGCAGATGCAGTGATGCAGCTACAAGCCAAGGACCGCCAGCCACCACCAGAAGCCAGGAGAGGGGCCGGGAAAGGATGCTGTCTTAGAGGCCCCAGAGAGAACCAACTCTGTTGATCCCTTGATTTCAGATGCTTGGCCTCCGCAAGTTTGAAAGAATAAATTTCTGTTGTTGTAAGCCACCCAGTTTCTGGTAATTGGTCACAGCAGCCCTAAGACAGGAATATACCTGGTGAGCTGTGACGGTGGGTTGGTTTTGGGGCTGTGCCCTAGGACCCACCTTGGGGGTGGTGGGGAGGGACAGTGAAACTGTGCTCAGGACTGGAGGACACGCTGCTGGGAGGGCTTGGGTTGATATTCCAAGGACGAGCATCCCCATGGCAAGCCTGAGCTAGAGAGAGGCGACAGAAGCAGCCTGGAGACCCTTCTTTCCTGGGGGCTTTCTTGAGCAGTGCTGTCCAGCGATGGAAATATTCTGTTCCGTGCCCCCAGCCACACGTGGCTCCTGACCACTTGATATGCAGTTTGTGTGAATCAGGACCTGAATTTTAAATTTTATTTCATTTTAACTAATTTAAATGCAAATCTAAAGGGACTTTCATTCTGAGGAATGGAGGAATGGACATGGAAGGGACCTGCATGCTCAGAGAGGGTCAGGAGAAGAGGGGCCACCTGTGGGAGGTAGAGGAGAAAGACCCAGAGGAGGGAGGGGATGGAGGGACAAAAAACGTAATGCGTGGACGGGGCAATTCAGCTGCTGCAGAAGGCAGACAGCTTGAGTGCTGTTGTCCGCTCACTTCCCAACACACGTGCACACATACACACACATAGTACACACACATGCACACACACACACACACACACATACACATACACTGCCCAGGACTCTTGAGCCAAACACGCCTCATCCATGTTCTCTGTCTACACCCCTTGGTGGCACAGTTGGTGGACGGGGAGGCAGGGAGTGTGTCCCAGAGCAGTAAGTCCCCCGGGACAACATCTGGTCCCTCCCCTTAAAGCTCGGTTGTGTGTAAGCCTCCCTGGGGTGGACAAATGGGTGATCAGAGCCTCTGCACCAGGGCTGCTGGAGCCCAACCTGAGCATCTAAGATGCAGGGGCAGGTGGAGGAGGGGTCAGGAGAGCTTCCCCAACCCCTCACCCAGGACCTGGACCCCACCCAGCCCAGGTAGGGCAGGACCCTGGCCACACGGCACCCGCTTCTGGGGTGAAGACTTTCCAGGCCAGCAGCGGGCTGAGGAGCAGGTAGCCAGGCCTTCAAGCTCAAAGCCAGGTGTCGCTTTGCACCCCACCCCCGACACAGCCAACTTTTCTGTGTCCCAAAAGATTATCTCAGGCAGTAACCGAGGCCGTGCAAACCTCAGCGCATGGAACCACCTGGCGTTTTCTCTCCAAATACTTTCCCTCCTCCTTACTTCTCCAGCGCTCTTCTCCACATCTCAGCTCGGAAGGAAGACAAGCCACTGAGTTGTGGGGGCATTTGTTATGCAGCAATAGAGAACGAAGACAGTGCCCCTAGCATGGAGGGCACAGAGCAGCCAAGTGACCAGCCCCAAGTCACACAGCATGTTCGTGGGAAACTAATCCCCCATGTCCAATGACCACTTCCTTCCTTGCCTGGTCATCATCCCATTCCAAACCCCTCCCCCAGACTCACAAATCCTGTCTCTGGGGCTGCGTGAGTGTTTTGCCCCTCTCCTGTGAGGAGGCCCTTTGTCAACAGAAGCAGCCCTCCTTAGCTAAGCAGCACAGGCAGGGTTAGGCTATTCCAAGGGCTCTCAGCTGAGAACTTCACAGAAAGGGCGGTGGAGGATGACTGAGGTGTGGGCTGGGCGCCTCTTTCATGGGAGCCTGGAGAGAGAGAGGGTGACGCCCGCAAGGGCAAGGGCCACATCTCTGGGCTGGGTGGCTCCCTCTTGTTGGCTTTTAGGGGACAGCTGGAGGGTTCCCGGAGCAGAACAGAGCTACGAAACCATCCTCACTTAGATGAGAGGGCTGCAGTGCAGGGGGGCGGTCTCCGCGGTGGGGAGGCCATCAAGGGCACCCCAGAGCCCCAGGCCCCCACCCAGTGCCCTGTGGAGTCGTGGGCCTGGACGTCCTGATTGGTGGGGGGTCCGTTTTCCAGACCCAGGCTTCCCGGCAGCTCCAGAGACCCACCCCTCCCCCTGGGCCTCCACCACTCACTTGAACTGCGGCACGTCCCTGCACAGCTCCACACTGGGCCGCTGGGTCCGGCACTCCAGCCTTGTCTGCGCCACCTTCAGCGGGCTCTCCTTGGCCATGATGGACCTTTCCAGCAGCATGATGGTGTTCTCCGTCTGGAAGACCTCCTGCAGCGTCTGCAGAGAGCGCTTGCGGTATCAGAAGGAACCCGATCTTGAACTTAGCCAGCCATGAGTACCCCCAGAACCGAGTGTTCTCAACAGATGTCACCTCACTGCGGGTGAAACATGCATTCTCCTCCTTATCGTCACCGGATGCCCTAGATCTGCGAGCAGTTCTAGTTTTCATGGTGCCCCTCCCCTGCGAGAAGGCTCTTGGTGGGTGGGCTGTGCTAACACCCCTCTCAGACTCAGCAGGTCCCAATGGCGAGGTGACATGTGCTCTGTTCCTGACACGCCTAGAAGCTGTACCCTGTCATGGTGCCCCCCAACATCCTTCCTTTGGCTAATCTATTCGTTTGCTGTCTGTTTCCCTCACTAGCATGTAAGCTCCCAGAGGTCAGGGGCTTTGCCTCGTCCATTGCTGTATCCCCCATTGCCAGGAACAGAGCTTGGTGTAGAGTGAGGGCTATCAGATAAAATACAGGACACCCAGTTAAACGTGAATTTCAGACTCACGACAAAGCATTTTTTATCATATGTCTCAACTACTGCATGAGACATAGTTACACTAAAAAAACCACTTGTCGTTGATTTTGAAATTCAAGTTTAACTGGACATCCTGCATTTTTATTTGCTAAATCTGGCAACTCATAGTAGGAGCTCAATAAATATTCCTTGAATGAATGAATGAATCACAGTGGGATCCAGGAGTGTAGATTTTTAGCTAGCTCCCCAATGGTCCTTATGCACACTGAAGTTTGGGAACAGTGTGCCCTGAAATTTATCTGGTCCTGTCCATCTCAGATTTTAATGTGGGGAGCAGTACTTGCACGTGAGTATGCCAGCACTCCTGAATGCAGTGGGGACTGCAAGTCTAAGACCCCGTCTCACCTTCAGGGACTTTACCGTCATGTTGTTTTTCTCTTTGCCATGAGCTATGAAATATTCACAAATCATAACAGGTACTGAGATGACTATTTTAGCTGGGTTGGGCCCATATTCTATGGGCAACAAGAAACTGCTTAAAGTCCTGGCTTCCCTACTACCTTAAGAAAAAAAGCCTACAAGGAGAGCATTTCTCTACTTCAAGAGAATAAAAGGATGTCCTTTTCCTCCTGGGGGTGAGATGGAGGCAGAGTCGTCTGAGGGCAGGGGGCGGCACTGCCTCTTTCAAAGCCCACCGAGGAGGAAGACTGACCCCTCACCTGGTCCTCAGTGAGCCACCCAGACCAGAGCGATGCCAACCACACGCTGGTTAAACATTATCCCATGAGAATGTTCTGTGCCCAACACGTGGGAAGGTAAACACTCCAGTAAGTGGGGGGAACACCTCTCCTAGAAGCCCTGGGGATTTCCCTCAGAAACCTGCCCTTTGGGTATGCAGAGCTCAGAAAACACCACCCCAGCGTCCTGTGGAAGAAAATTGAGCCTTCTAAATAGGAGAAATGCTTCTCGGCACCACACTGCCCCGCGTGGAAACAGCCCCCCGACCTACTACCTAGATGGCCCTATTGGGGTGTACCTACTGCTGGCGTGCAGTGAGGGGGACATTACTGAGGTTTGGGCTGCTGGTGGTGCCCAGCCCGGGATGCTTCTCTCTCGCCAGAAGGCTGCTGCTGGTGGAACCAAAGCCAGCGGCCTGTGGCTGTGCCTACCTTGGCTTCTCCTCTTTTTCCCTCTCCTGCCCCTCTGGCCCCCAGCTTGGGGCCTGAAATGTTACAAAAGGCCTATCGCTCTGTTTTTAAAAAAAATTTTATTGTAGTACAGTTGATTTACAATGTTGTGTTAGTTTCAGATCTGCAGCAAAGCGATTTAGTTAAGTATATTCTTTTCCATTATGGTTTATTACAGGATATTGAATATAGTGTCCTGTGCATACAATAGGACCTTGTTGTTTATCTATTTTACATATAGTAGTGTGTATCTGCTAATCCCAAACTCCTTATGTATCCCTCCCCCACTCCCTTTCCCCTTTGGTAACCATAAGTTTGTTTTCTATGTCTATGAGTCGGTTTCTCTTTCGTAAATAAGTTCATTTGTATCATTTCTTTTACGTTCCACATATAAGTGATATCACATGGTATTTGTCTTTCTCTGTCTGGCCTACTTCACTTAGTATGATAATCTCTAGGTCCATCCATGTTGCTGCAAATGGCATTATCTCATTCGTTTTTATGGCTGAGCAGTATTCCACTGTATATATGTACCACATCTCCTTTATCCATTCATCCGTTGATGGACATTTAGGTTGTTTCCCTGTCTTGACTATTGTGAATAGTGCTGCTATGAACATAGGGGTGCATGTATCTTTTTGAATTAGAGTTTTCTCTGGGTATATGCCCAGGAGTGGGATTGCTGGATCATATGGTAACTCCGTTTTTAGTTTTTTAAGGAACCTCCATACTGTTCTCCATAGTGGCTACACCAATTTACATTCCCACCAACAGGGCAGGAGGGTTCCCTTTTCTCCACACCCTCTCCAGCATGTATTACTTGTAGACTTTTTAATGATGAAAAGGCCTATCTCTTGAGTCTAAAAAAAGGGCTGACATTCATTCACGTGTTCAATCATTTCTTCATTCACTCATTAATTTACAGATTCATTGGTTCGCTTGTTGACTTAACTGCTGACTCGGCACCCAATGGGTGCTAAGCACTGTTCTAGGCAGTGGGCACAGCAGTGCACAGAACAGGCAGAAAGACCCATCTTCACAGAGTTACAGGCCAGTGGATTATTCACCCATTCCTTTGCTCCTGTACGCAACATTTATTCAGCACCCACAAGCCGTTACTATTGTACAACTGCAACCATCTTTACCATCACAGAAGTTCAAGTTCCTTCCTGTCTGTTAAAAACACATATTGGATGCCTTTAGTGTGCAGGACATTGGTGGGAGGTGCCATCACCTAAGAGGCATCCAATACATTTCAGTGTTCCAGGAACTCTCGTGTGAGCACAGCAGAGGGACAGGGACACAGCAACACAACAAACGGGAGCTCCTGGAGAACTAAAACCTACTAATTATTTTTTCAAACCTGCTGACCACCTGCAGGAGGGTGAGCACCGCCTCCTAACACTTGCTCATCCCCCTTGATTGACAAAAAGCAGCTGGGAAATCCAGAGACTTCTGCAGGCAACAGACTCCAGCTACATTTTAACAAGCCTGCTCTGCCTTGTTATATGTATCTTTCTAGCTACTCTCTACTTCTGGCAAGTGCTGTCCGTTTTCCAGCTGTAGAAGTAATATACATTTTTTTTTTTTTTTTTTTTTTTGCCGTACGCAGGCCTCACTGTTGTGGCCTCTTTCGTTGCGGAGCACAGGCTCCAGTAATATACATTTTAAACGACTTGATTGAAACAGAAGTATAAAGTAAACAACAGCCCAGGTGGCACGGGGGTAAAATCGTGAAGGCCGCCCAGGCGTGACTGAATTTGGAAAACCCTGTATCATACTGTGTGTCCCCCCTGGGTACCTAGATACAGCAGGTGAGAGAATTGAGAGGGAGCTGCAGAGCTTGGGGGCGGTGATGGTGGAAGGAGGGTGGTAAGGGGCAAGGGCCACTGTGCAGCCCCCTGCCCCCAATCTCCTCCTCGGGGCTGGCTTCTGGAGGTGCTGGGGGAGGCGGGGTGGCTGGAACCAACTCTTGGTTTTTCTTCACCACCAGCTGTCCCCACTGGCATTTCTTGAGCGGGCCTGCCTGGGGATTTTCCACAACAGTAGGGGTTTTCCAGAATTGGCTGCTCTAGAACCCACTGATGACTCACAGCCAAAGCAAATCTGCCCAGGTGGGTCTATACTCTGACATAAAGGTTCTCCGGAACCTCCTGTCCAGCCTCTGTCACTCACTGTCAGGGTCCTCTTCATTGGAAGGGAGAAAAAAGACACACACACACACACACACACGCGCGCGCACACGCACACGCACACGCACACACACACACACACACACACACTCCGTCATGGGGGCAGCCCCTGATGCCCACCCCAGTCCTGCCAGCCTGTGAACCTCCAAAAGCCCTGGGGTCAGTGACTCAGCCTCCAGGAGTTTGAGGAGTGTGACCCCCAAGGGCCAGGAGACAGAGACCACATGGGCTGACCAGAGGCAGGGGCTGGAGGCAGAATAGCCTTGACCTTCATGCTCAGGAGGGAGTCAGAGTGCCAACACCGAGCTCTGAGCTCCAGGACAGCCTGGTCCCTAGATCCCAAATTCCATGAGAGCCCCTAGGAGAAGAGCCTGAAGTCTAAGAGGGTGACGCACACACCTCAGCATGTCTACTCCTGGTATATACTGTAGGAGCTCAGGACCACTAAGGAATACACATGTCAAGAAGGTTCAGTGAGCTGGCAGCATCTGGGTGCCCATGACCATCGAGACAGACATTAAAAAATGGTAAATGAGCAGATGGAGGATTTCGGCAGCCAATAGGTGGAGAGCATTAACCTCACATAGGAACAACGGTGGGTCTTTAAAAGGATGTAAGGTGAGAAAGCCAGGAAACAATGAGCTATTTTATACAATCCCTTTTGAGAAAACTAAAAATCCATGCACATACAACGGTCATCCACATTTTGTGAGAACACATTTAAATCAACAGTCCATATTCACTCAATTAAAGAGGTCATATTCACTCATTCATTCATTACAATGGTCATCTATGGAAAGTCATCTATGGGAGAAAGGGAGTGACCACAAAGAGTGGGGATAAAAGGGAATAAAGAAACGAGGGGCTTTGTACAAACATATGTGCAAGGAACAAGGAATATGATAAGCTCACCTCTCTTCAACAGGGTCAAAAGGGAAAAAAATCCCCACAATCCTACCTGATCTAAGGTTTCCTTTTAAAATAACTTTTTTAGTTTTTTTTAAGGGAGAAATTCAATTAAGGACAAAATACTATCTAATAGTAAAGGGTATTAATTCTTAAATTGGTTTGCGCATTAGCATTACCTTGAGAGTATTTTAAATTGTGGATGCCTGCCCCCTGCAAGAGGTTCAGATTTCATTGGTCTGGGGTGCAGCCTGGGTATCAGGATGTTTTAGGAGCTCCCTACAGGTGTAGCCAGAGTCAAGAACCATTGGTGCAGGTGAAACAGAGACGTGCAAACGTTACAAAGTCTCAGAGGAAAGGAGATGGATTACGGACCACAGTTAGGGACTTGAAGTAGCAAATCAAAGCTGTCTGTCTTGGCAGGAAACCCCAAATGGGGTCAAGGGAGTAATTTCATCCCTAGGTAGAAGATATTTTTGGAGATATACATGTGGGTGATCTGTTCGCTATGGGCTTGGGTTTCCAGGAAGGGGTCTAGGGAAGGGGTCGCTGCCTCATCACAGGGTTTTCAGGTTTCTGGGGGAAGTCCGATGTCAGCAATTTGAAACCGTGGTGCTCCAACCCCCAGTCCCAGAGCTGAGCCCTTGTCCCACCATGGCTGCCCAGGCAATCCAGACCCCTGCCCAGGCAGGCAGGAAGCTCAGGGCACAGGCAGCCTTCCAAGGTGGGAAGGCCTGGGCAAGTTTGCACATGCTCTGCAACTCAGAATCCCTCAGACCCAGGTGCCTGTTATGTGCATGTGCACACGTGCACACACACACACACACACAATGAGTGTCTCAAACCTCCACCTCCCTCTGCAGGGGGAGGGAGGTGGAGGTGTTTGAGACACTCACCCACCTACCTGCCCCCAGAGCTGGTGTATCTCACACATCCACGTCAAACCCAGCATACTCCCACCACAGGGCCTTTGCACGGACTATTCCCTCTGCCTTCCCCAGATATCGACATGGCTCATTCCCTCACTCCCTTCTGGTTGTGGCTAAAATGCTCAGAAGGCCTTCCCTGATCATTTCCTTTAAAATTATAACCCCCAGGAATGCCCTGGTGGTCTAGTAGTTAGGACTCCACGCTTTCACTGCCAAAGGCCCGGGATTAATCCCTGGTCGGGGAAGTAAGATCCCACAAGCATTGTGGCGCAGCCAAAGAAAACCCTAAAATTACAACCCCCAAGCCGGCCAGCACTCCCAATTGTCCAAACCCTGCTTTATTTTCTTTATAGTCCTTACACCTTCTGTCATACTGAGCTTCACTCATTCATATTGTTCATCATCCCCCACCACAGAGTAAGCTCCACGTGGGGAGGGATTTTTGTTTTACTCACTGCTGAATCCCCAGTGCCTAAACCTATCAATGCCTGGGACACAGTAATAATAATAATAATAATAACAACAACATCATCTTACACTTAAAATAGTGTTTACTGTGTGCCAGGCATTTTGCTAAGGGCTTTGTGTATATCGACCAATTAGTAGGTGCTTAATGAACACTTCCTCCCTGGGTGGACCAGTACACACCATGCGGTGTTTGGTTAAGAACAGAGCACAGACGTTGGCACTAGACGGCCTGAGTCTCTCCAAATCCCAGCCCCAGCACATCCAAGCTGGGTGACCTTAGGCAAGTGTCCTAGGCTCTCTGAGCCTTTCTAGTAAAATGGGGATCATAGCCATTCCCACTCCATAGAGTAGAGGTGAGGCCATTACTGCCAGGCCTGGGAGAAGGAGCTCTTGGAAACCTTAGCAAGTGTACAAACCCCTTCACTGCGGGCACACAAAACTGGTGACACTCCCACTCATTGGCAGTAACTTGAAAAGCATTGGTACCAAGTCCTGCTCTTCCCAAAGCAAGTGTGTACCTGTGTGTGTGTGTTTCTCCCACAAACACACCCTGGAAAGTGCCACGAGGAAGTCATCCTGCCCCTTCTCCCATCTTTCCTTGGCCAGCTGGAGATCTCTTTCCCTCCTTCCCTCTCTTCCTGTCTCCCCAGTCCCTAAGCTGGGGAAGGGCTGCCCTGAGCCCCAGAAGCCCCCTCTCCCAGAGTCCCCAGGGATGTTAGCCTTTCTGCTCCCACAAAACCAAGGAAGTAGGGGGAAAGCTGCTCCTGGGGCAGGGCGCAGGCTGGCTCACCGGAGCAGCTGGGCGAGCCGCTGTGGGATTGGCCCAGGGGGTCACCCCATGGGAGGAGTCTCAGCAGCCTTGGCCGGAAGCTGGAACTCAGTTGGGAAGGAGGGAGTGGGAGTGGAAGGGTCACCTCACTCCCCTCCCCAGGCCCTAGCTCTGGGCCCTGTGCTGCAGGCTGCCTGCCAGTCAAGGTTGCGAGACTATTCTAAGCCTCCCACATACCGTGCATGGGGGCGCGGGGAGGGCAGGTCACTTCAGCTCACTGAGTCCCTCCGTGATCACACAGACCTAGGTTCAAATTCCAGCTCCTGCTTTTCCCCGCTGTGTGACCTTCAATGGGTCACTTAACCTCTCTGTGCCTCATGCAATCATGCATTCAATATCTACTGAGCCCTTCACTCAGTAGCCCCTTCTATGGGGCCAGACACTGTGCAGGGCGCTTGTTCTCTTGTCTGTAAAGCCAGTACGACAATAACAACTCATCCACCAGGTTGCTGTGCAGATTAAATGAAATAACGTGTATGAAGTGTTTAGTCCAGTGCTGGCATATGCCATGGGCCATCCTGCCTCCCCACCCTGCCCCCAACTCCCATCCTGCAACGTTCAGTCTGTTAGGAGATTTTTCCTCTTTGATCATTGGTCTTTTTTTTCTTTTTAATGTCAGGCAATCTGAAGAAACTCAGATTCGTTTGACAGAATTTGTCTTTGCAGGCAGCTTCAGTTCCCTCAGACCTCCAGTCCAGGGCTCAGGGTCGACCTCCAGTCCAGGGCTCAGGGTCAACCTCCATCAACCCACTTCTTTGGGCGTAAGGGGTCAAGGCAGGGGTCACCTGCGCAATCGAGGAGCGTCCTCTTTCTCAGCCTCTGGAATGTGGCTCAGAGGGGAGTCAGCTCAAGGCAGAAGGTGGGCCACATACCCCCATCCCCCCACCGGCTTGGGGAACCAAAGGTCTTTCTGTTAACAACCCCTACCCGCTCCGCTCCAGGCAGATTCCCAGCCACAGCGGCCTCCATGCAGGCTCTTGGAGGTAAGAGCCCTGGGCGGGAAGTCAGGAGACTAGGGTCCTGTCTAAGCCCCAATGCAAACCAGCTGTGGCGCTCACACCCCACTCAGAGCCCTGGGCTGTGGGGAGAGGCCCAACTTCCTCATCCAGTGAATGAGGACTCGAGGCCTGTCTTCCTCACTGGCTAGAGCACTGCAAGTGCTTCCGGACCATGTACATGCTCTAACCCATCACCCATCAGCCCCGCGTGCCCGGAGCCACTGCCTCTGAGATCCGGCCTGAGAGCTGTTACCCGCACGTATGGCTGTCTCTGTGTGTGTGTGTGTGTGTGTGTGTGTGTGTGTGTGTGTGAGATTTTAAGTCTTCAAGTCAACCCCCCTCAGATGGCTGGGAGTCCCCAACACGCAGCCTTCTGGAGCCTTTTGAAGATGCTGTAGACAGTGGACACGTTTTTCTGTAAAGGTCTGGGTGGTAGATATTTTAGGCTTTAGGAGCCATATGGTTTCTGTCACAACTGCTCAACTTGGCCACTGCAGTGCAGAAGTAGCCCCGGACAATACGTAAATGTATGGGGGGAATCTGTGTTCCAGTAAAACTTTATTTACGGAAACAGGCGGAGGCGGGGTGCAGATTTGGCCCTGCGGCTGGTAGTGTGAGGTCCCCGCTGTAGTCCCTCACAGAGGAAGTCCTGGTCCCTCTAAGCAGCCCAGCGCACACAAGGCTGCTGTGCCTCCGAGGTTTCCCACGTTCAGAGAGAACAATTTCTCTAGCTCCTTGCTACTCAAGGTGTGGTCTGTAGACCAGCATCACTGGATTCTGAGCGCTTGGCAGAAATGCAGACTCTCAGGCCCTACCCCAGACCTACGAAGGTACTGTGCATTTTAACAAAACGCTCACGTGATCACAGGTACATTAATGTTTTAAAGCAGGACATGGTCATGTTTGTAGTTTGAGGCAAATCTCTCCGGCTGCCATTTGGAGGGTGGACAGAGGGGACAAAGGAGGGAAGAAGATGGCCAGTGAGGAACTGAGAGGCAGGAGGGCCCACACCAAGGCAGGATGGAGAGACACAGAAGGAATGAGTTCACAAGAGTATACAAATGGGGAGCACTGGTAATGGCTGGGGTGTGCCAAGGGAGGAGGGGCAGCCCCTAAAATCAGGAGGGGCCTCCAGCCTGTGTTCAAATGCCAGCAACATAGGACTGAGCACGTGGCCTTGGCAAAGTGCCAAGCCTCTCTGAGCCTCAGTTTCCCCATCTGTATAATGGAGATAATAACAGTATCTACCTCAGAGGGTGACTGCAAGGATTGATTTAGGTACCCCATGTTTAGCACACTGGCTGGCACCTACCAGGCACTCTATAGACCTCAGCACTTTCTATCCATCCATCTATCCATCCATCCATCCATGTATCCATCTATATACCCATCCATCCATCCATGTATCCATGTATCCATCCATGTATCCATCCACCTACCTATCTTCTACATTTTATCCTTTCTTTTTTTTTTTTTTTAAGTCAAACCTTAATGCCAGGAGACCAAGGCTTCTCAGTCCTGGCACTATTGACATTTGGGGCTGGGTTATTCTCTACTGTGGGGCTGGCCTGTGCACTGCACGATGTTTAGCTGCGTCCCCGGCCTCCACCCACTAGATGCCAGGAGCAGCCCCTACCAAGTTGTAATAACCAAAAATGTCTGTAGACGTTATCAGATGTCCTTGGGGTATAGAACTGTCCGTTGGAAGGCCACCGATCTAGTGGTTATTATTATTGTTGTTGTTGTTAGGTGGTGGTGGTGGGAGTGGGGGAGATGTTCACATTAACTTAAAGAATGAACTCTAGAGCAGAACACCTAGATTCAAATCCTGGCTCTGCCATTTACTTGCTGCGGTGGGTGGGGTGGGGGGCTTTAGGAAAATACTTGTCTTCAGTTTCCTCATCTGTAAAATGGGGCTAATAGTAATCCCTTCTTCATGGGGTTGTAGGAGGGAAGATGAGTTAATGTTAGAAAAGCACTTAGAACTCTGCCTGCACAGAGTAAAGTTAATATGTCTTTTGTGGTGATGGTGAATTTTTTTTCTCTCTCCTGCTACTTGTAACCGGATGGCAAACTAGACCGTGATCGTCCACTCTCAGACCTTGTTGGGGTCCCCAGCGTGGGGAAAGGGTGAGGTCTGAGCTGGAAATGGTCTCTGGTCTTGAATGGGGTGTGAAAAGCGCTTGCCAGGTCTGCCTCGGACGAGACCAACCTCGGCTCAGTGGAAAAGGGCGCTGATATTCCTGGCTGGAGTAGAAATCCACCCAAAGCCTTTGAAAGGGGGAATGTGTTTGGCAGAGTCGTTGGCCGTGTAAAATCTGCCTGCATCTTGTCTTGTGACAGTAGAGAAAGCTTCTAGGCTGTCTCTAGGGCCGGGAAATTATTTTTGATGTGGAGGGAAAAAACAGATTTAGCAGTTCCAGCCGGCTTCTGGGTGCTTTGTGCAACCTTGCAAATTCATTGTTTTCCAAATTGCATGAAGCCAAGGGGTTTCCAAGGAGATGCCTGGCTCAGTGCGGCTCCCCAGCTTAGGAAGGCAGCTTGGAATCCTTTTTTTTGGTCAAACGGTGGAAGATTTTCAAGCGCGGCCAAGCCCAGGGGCAAGAACTAGTTGAGGAGGGCTCCAGAGGGACTTGGCCAGAAATGCAGGGCGTGAGAGTGCCAGAGCATTTTTTTTTTTTTTTTTTTTTTTTTAACCATTTTTATAGTTAATAGTCGAACTCGGCACTCCTGACATTTGGGGCCACAACTTCTTTGTTGCGGGAAGCTGTCTCGTGCGTTGCAGTGTTTAGCAGCCTCCCTGGGCTCTACCCACTATCTATCTAGTAGCAGCACGCTGCCCCCCGCAAGTTGTAACAAACAAAATGTCTCCAGACATCGGCAAATGCCACCAGGGAGTAAATTCAGCCCGGGCGAGGATTACGACTCTGGAGGAGAGATGTTGAGTCAACCCTGCTCGCAGTTGTTTCTGTCCAGAGGCGGCCGGCTGCCTTCAGACAATGCCAGGCCAATACAAGTACAGCTGCTCAGAGGCCGTCTGGGGTCAGGGGTCCTGAAAGTCCTGGAGGGGTGGGGGCTCCCTGCTAGAGAGGACACTTGTATGATTCTGTGAAAATTCATGGAAATCTACTAGCTCAGGCCCCCGAGGCTCTTCTTCTTAATGCTTATCACAATTTTTAATTAATCATGTATTTACTTATTTTTTTTTAAATTGGTCTCTCCCACTAGAACATAAGCCCCACTGAGAGCAGGGATCATTGTACCCCCAGCTCCTAATTCAGAGTCTAGCACACAGGATGTGCTTAGTAAATACCTCTCAGGGAGGGAGGGAGGAGAGAGGAGATTAGAAAACATTTGTTGCACGTCTATGCCTGGGAGGCACATCTGGAGAACTGGTTAAAACTCTGATGGCTGGACCCCAGAGTTTCTGATTCAGAAGGTCCAGGATGGGGCCCAAGAATGTGCACTTCTAACAAGTTCCCAGGGGATGCTGGTGATGCTGGTCCGGGGACCACACCTGGAGAACCACTGGTCTGAACTCTGAACCTTTAGCTCTCAACCTTGGCTGGGGAGTTTAAAAGGTTGGATGCCCAGGCCATACCCCAACCAATTAAATCAGAATCCCTAGAGATCAGGGTGATTCCAATGTGCGAGGGTTGAGAACTGCTTAGCTGTACATTTTCAGGATTATTCCTCTCTCAGAAATTAGGAAATCGAGAATCAGAGGAGTTACTTTACCAAATCCAGCCCTGGTCTTTTGATTCCAGAGGCCATATTCTTTCAGTCACTTTGCTTGTCCCTCCCCATCAACAGGTTATAAATCAGACCACAGTTTTGTTTTGGGGGTTGTTGTTGGGTTTTTGTTTGTTTGTTTTTTACCATTTTTATAGTTAATAGTCACTGAGCACTTACAAGACGACCAGTCCAGTGTGGATGCTCTTATTCTTAGAGCAAATATTTGCCAACCATTATTGCTCCCATTTGACAGAGGGAGAAACTGAGGTACAGAGAGGTGGGACAATCTGATCTTCGTCACATGGCCAGGAAATGCTAGAGCCAGAACTGAACCCAGCCATCTGCACTGCACTATGGGGCTCACACGTGGGAGAAGAGTGTCAAGATGGAAGAGGAATCTGGACCAGGATGAGGCAAGCATATGTGAACGCCAGGAGTATAGGTGAGGCTGGGCAGCAGGTCCTGAGTAGGCAAGGAGCTGAGGACCCAAAACTGAACAAGTCACAAATTGGAAGAAACGAGGAGACTGCTGGGACACACCCATACCCAGGAGGTGCCAAGGCAACCCTCTGCCTCCCCCAGGCTTGCATCTTATATTCTTCTTGTCTCAGCAGCAACCAATCCCAGTGATTGCCCCACCCAGGGCTTCCAGTCAAAGCATACGATTGGCTAACACCAACTGCAGAGGGCAGTAATAGCTTCCTTGAGTATCAGTGGTCCACAAAGTGAACTCAAAACTACCTCATTTGCACGGTCCTCAGCTCCTACCCGGGCCATGCTGACCCACGCTCATTTTCGGCCCCCTCTGCTGTCTGGTCCCTCCAGCATCCTGCATTTGTTGGCTGCCTTCCGAGCTCTGGACCTTGGCCCTGTTTCCCTGATCCCAGCCGTTCCTCTCTCACTTGGCACAGTGTCACCGTGGACAGACAGCGGTGACCCAGCACCCCCGCCCCATCATCCCACCATTTCACAGCCCTCAGAACTGCCCGTATATGAGCTCTCGTGGACCCCTCAACCGGGTGTCCCCAGGACCATACCTCCCAAGTACAGTGACGAGACCTGAGCCTACATGACACCAGGGAGTCTTTGATTCCTCTTGGTACTAAGGTGAGCATCAGGCAGAGAGACCTACTGAACACAGCCCCGAGGCCTCTCCTGAGGGTTACCTTGGAAACCCTCTACGTACCCACACACCCAAGCATGTCTGAACAATTATTTAGTCTACTTCTTCAAATCAACTCCTTTTTCAGCCTTGAACAAATGTATTTGAAATGGTATCTTTATATCATTGCCACACATGGAAAATGATTATGGTTATCTCTTGCCATTGATAGAAAGTACTATCACAGTAGAGAAGATGGAAAGAAAGACCTTGATTCTAAGCTCTGTTGTCTTTCAAAGGTTCAGTGCCAGCTTGAGGCTTGAGTCCTGGCTGGAAAGGGGGATTCCCAAACAAAAGAGCGATGGCAAAGACAGATTAGCGTCACATCAAGCCTTGTTCCTCGACACTATTGGGAAGATTGATGGAGGGAACTTGAAACAAGAACTTTCTCACTAGGATGCAATGGTGTTTAAGGCCTGGCCCGGCCCCTCCTCACCACAGGCAGGCGGGCCGGCTGCACATCCCCTGGGCTGGGCTGGTTTCAGAAACGAGCCGTCAGGAGCTTGTCTGCGGGCACTGGTGCTGGAAGGGATCCGACTGCTTGCAAAGCACAAAAGCTTTTCCCACTCCACCACGGGTTCCAGGCCTCGTTGGACAAACAGAGGGGCTGGCGGCAGGCTCTGGGGCCCTCAGATGGCGACTGCGGGCCCTCACCCCACAGACACGCGTCTTCCTGCCCTGGCATTGCCTCCTGGGGCAGGAGAGGTTCTGCTGGTGTTAATGACCAATTGGAAGTCGAAACCCCAAAGAAACTTCAGAGTAAAAGCAAAACCTTTCAAGGGGAAAACTCAGAGCCCATCTGGGTTCTCTACAATCCTTTCCAGGCCTGGCTGCTTTCTTGCGTTTCCTCCGATGCACAGAGCAGAACGTGCCAAGGTACAAGTCTGCTGGAATCAGGCAGGTGATGCAAATGCACAAAGGGGGCCGTGAGGGAAGACCGTGGGGACTGAGCCAATCGGAGAGCCCGGGCCCTGTCCAACGAGGGGCTGTGGCCATTCAACTCCTGTTTGTTGCTCCCCTGTAGGAAAGTGGGCTCGGAGTTGCTAGAGCCACCCATTTTTCCAGAGATTCTAGAAATCTGAACTTCTACATAAAATCTCCATTTTTTACCAAGATATTAAAAAAAACAAAACCTGAGAATGCATAGAAAGGTATGTATGTGAATGTTCATAGTAGCTTTATTGGTAACAGCCTCAAACTGGAAACAACCCTAATGTCCATCGACAAGTGAATGGATAAACAAATTGTGGTATATGGATACGATACATACCAGGGGTGTATACATACAATACGGTATCCATACAAGACATACAAGACACAGGAATAAGAAGGGACAAACTAGGAATCTCGACTACGCTGAGTGAAAGAAGACTAATGAAAAAAGAATGGATAGGGTATGGTGCCCTTTATGTAATTATTGTAGAAAATGCAAATTACTCTGCAATGACAGCAGATCAGTGGTTGTGTTGGAAATGAGGGAGGGAGAGATGACAAAAGACATAAGGAAACCTTTTCAAATGTTCACTACCTTGATTGAGGTGGTGGCTTCATGACATATATGTGTTAAAGCTTCTCAGATTCTACACTTGAAATATGTACAGTTAATTATGTGTCAAGTAAAAACAGAGCTGTTATAAGAAAAATGTGAGAGGCCAAATAATAGGTGGGTCAAGTTTAACCCCTGGACTACAGGTGTTTATCCCCTGATTTAAAAACTAGTCCGTCTGCATTACCTTAGACTTCACTGAGCTCCATGCATTTTGGGAGGCGCTGCCATTGCAAAGGTGAGGGGTGCTGAGAAATTCTCATGACAGCAGTGGTGCAGACAGGCCTGGCCACGGTGAAGATGGTGACCCAGGGACACCAGCAGAGAGAGCCTGTCACCTGCATTCTCCAGCTAAACTCTCAAGGTTTTCTGAAAAATCTAAAGCAATTGAACTTTTTCCCTCTGCCAGTCTAGTCGGCCTATTCAAGTATCGAATGCCCTCTCAACAAGCCTCCAGCTAAACAGTTGGCTGTATCAAAAGCAAACAGAGGGCTTCCCTGGTGGCGCAGTGGTTGAGAGTCGGCCTGCCGATGCAGGGGACACGGGTTCATGCCCCGGTCCGGGAAGATCCCACATGCCACGAGTGGCTAGGCCCGTTAGCCATGGTCGCTGAGCCTGCGCGTCCGCAACGGGAGAGGCCACAACAGTGAGAGGGCCGCGTACCGAAAAAAAAAAAAAAAAAGCAAACAGAGCCATTAGGAGAACACAGCAATTGTCCAGACAAGAGATGGTAGAGGCCTGGGGCAGGGCGGAAGCAGAGGAGGGAATGGGGAGTGAGGAGATTCTGAAAGTAGAACCAACAGGATTTGCTGGTGGAGGGGATGTGAGGTGGTAGAGAAAGAGGAGCATCTAAGTGGACCCCAGAATTGGGGATTGAGCCCCTGGAAGCTTCTGGAAGCATCTGGAAGTGAGAGCCACCAACTGAGATGGTTGGAGCTCCAGGTGGAGGAGGCAGTAGGGTGAAGGTTGGCTCCTGTTTGCTACAAGAAAGCCTACAGCTTGCAGGGGGCGGTGTGCTGTTGAGAGGAAGCAGAGAAATCCGACACATCTCTCCGACAACCCAGTCGAGGCCGAGGCCGCGCTTCTGGCTTATCCTCCCCAGCTCCTAAGGTCAGTTGCCCCGACCACATTAATAACCAAGATGGAAAAATGAGATTTTGATTCAAGGGCATGCATCTGGGAGGGGCGGCAGAAATCCCAGAGGGGTGTTTGCATCTGCAAAGTCGGGCGGGGAAGATCTATGGGAGGGGCCGAGCGGGCCTGATCCCTCGAGGGAGGAATGGCTGGGCTTGGCTGGGAAGCTTGGAAGCAAAATGCAATTAGGGAAAATCTGGTTAGAATTGGATGACTGTGGCTTGCCTTTTGGAAGGATTTGGTTCCCCCAATATTTTGAATTTGGGAGAGAGAGGCAGGAAGAAGGAGGGAAAGAAGAGAAGGAGACAGCTTCTTTGTCAAAGCCAACTCGCTTTACAACCTGCACTCTGCCTTACCTCCCACCGGTGGTATTGGCAACTTCCTGAGGCTGTTCAACATGCATACGCTCAGGCCCAACCCCAGACCTGCTCAATCAGAATCTGCATTTCGATGCAATCTCCAGGTAACACGGGTGATTACTGCACACAAAGTAATACTTGAGATGCACAGGTCTACTTTCCTCTTCTCCAACAGTCAGGTTTTCACCTACCATCCTTACCATTATGGCCATATCCCCTCACACCACTTGTGACATGATTAACAATCTTTTCAAGTCAATTGGCTTTTTAAAAAACAAACCTTAAATGCATTTGTTTAAAAATAAAACTTTATATCACTATTATCAGTGGAAAATCAGCATCATTTGCCATAATGGAAATAACCATAAAAATGCACGAACAAGATGAAAGTAAAACCATGTGACTGAAACTCTGGCTGGATACAGCTGCCTGCCCAAAGCTCTCAGCCTGAGGCCGTCGCTCTCTGTTTAAAAGGGAGATCAGACGGGGTTAAAGAGGTGAGGAAGGCCGTCTAGTATCCGATCAAGACTCTCCTCTTGAGAGCATCACAAGGATTGAAAAAGGACTAAAGAAGGAATAACTTTCTCACTGTGTGATTCGGTGATATTAACGCTGCGTCCGTGTAACACACCTACCGGCATTTCCCCTGCTGGGGCCTCGTTCCCACAAGTGTAGAATAAGCGCTATGCTGTAGCAGCGTCCCTGCCCCCATGCCCCCTCCCCCCAGGTCCTTGCACCTTGCCCTCCACATTGAGTCTTCCACTAAAAGGCACCTTGGACTGGGCAATTGGATGCAGGGTACTTATGCTTATCTGGAGACACGCCCCTCCCCCACCTCCCACCCAGCACTGGGTCCCTGGTTCTCAGGAGCCACCCACTCTGTGGCTATCAACTGTTTCAGCCCAAAGAGGTCACCAGCCCTTCTTTAAGCAGTGGCCAGTATGACTGGTTGATACCCCAAGGCCCCAATGCGTGAGGACCCAGGACAAGTTACAAGGCTTGGGGTATGGCCTTGGGGATAGAACCCCAGGATCATGGTGAACATGACCAAGACAGCCAAGGCTGTCTACGCAGCCCTAAACCACTGGGGCATTCAAAGTCTGCATGGGGAACTGTGGAGACCTGGCCTTCCAAAGTGGATTCCTATGACCACCTGGGCAATAATTGCTTTGCAGCACAGGTAGGGATGGGGGCCTAGAATTTTCCAGAAATGCCTCTTGCCAAGGGGAATCAGGCCAAGCTCAACAATTAACAGTTGAAATTTTAAAGAGAGCATTTCAAATCCTCCAGCTAAAGCAAACTGTTGAAAGGTGAAATGGTTGCTATATATTTATTTTCATTATATCAACTCTTTCCTTTACTATCTTAGAAAAACACTGTGTGAGATGGTCACCAACCAGAAGACAAGTGAAATGTCAGTCGTGTCATGTTGGGGTCTGGTGTATTTCAAATGGGTGCTCACTTACTTGCAAAGCAGCTGGTTATTAAATAATGACTATTAATAAAAATCCACGTGGTAGCAAAAACTCTGTGATCAGCAGGGATGAAGCTGCTAGTAATAATTCAAAACTTCCATGGAGAAATGTGAATAGGGAAAAGGGTATGCACCCCACCCCACCCAGAAGATCCGTGTTCTCTCCATCAATAATATTAATACTTACAGTTACCTTTTACTGAGTGTTTACTGTGTGCAAAGCACTAACAGCTCCGCAGAGATCAACTCACTAATCCTTACACTATCATCACCAAGTAGGAATTCTTACTCCTTGTTTCACAGATGAGAAACCAGCCACCAAGTCCCACCAAAGGACTTGCAAAGGAGTTCCCAAGTCACCTCCAGGCCTCAGACTCATGTGGTAAAACTTGACAATGAACTGTATTTGATCCACTATAGGAAATGCCTCATTAAAAGAAAACACTTGTACAACAGCCAAAAGGCGAAAGCAACCCAAGCGTCCATGGAGGAATGAATGGATACACGGCATATACATCCATGGAATATCGTTCATCCTTACAAAGGAAGGACATTCTGATGCAATCTACCACATGGATGAACCTTAAAGACGTTGTGCTAAGTAAAATAAGCCAGACACAAAAGGACAAATACTGTATGGTTCCACTTATATGAGGTACCTAGTCAATTCATAGAGACAGAAAGTAGAACTGGTGGTTGCCAGGGGAGAGGGGAATGGGGAGTCATCGTTTAATGAGTACAAAGTTTAAACACAGGGTTCTTTTCACTTTGGGAAGATGAAAAATTGTTCTAGAGATGGATGGTGTTGACATCTGCGCCACATGTGAAGATACATAACACAGAGCTCTACACTTAATAATGGTTGCTATGGACTGAATGTCTGTGTCCCCCCAAATTCAGATACTGACACCCAGTCCCCATTGTGACAGTATTAGGAGGTGGGGGTCTACGGGAGGTGATTAGGCCATCAGCTCATCAATGGGATTAGTGCCCTTATGAAAGAGACCTCAGAGAGCTCCCGCACCTCTCTGCCATGTGAGGACACGGGGAGGACAGCATCCATGAACCAAGAAGCGGGTTCTCACCAGACACCACATCTCCCAGTACCTCGATCCTGGACTTCCCAGTCCTCAGAAGTGTGAGAAATAAATTTCTGTTGTTTATAAGTCACCCAGTCTATGGTATTTTTGTTATAGCAGCGCAAACAGAGTAAGAAATGGCAAATGTTTTGTTATGTATATTTTATCACAATAATAGAATGATTTTTCAAGGAAAGGAAGAAAGAAAGAAGGAAGGAAGGAAAGGGAAGGAGGGAAGGGAAGGGAGGAAAGGATGGAAGGAAGGAAAGGAAGGAAGGAAGGGAGGGAGGGAGAGAGAGAGAGAAAGAAAGGAAGGAAGGAAGGAAAGAAGGACGGAAGAAAGAAAGAAAGAATCCGCAGGAGGTCCCTGTGCCTGCTCCTTCCTCCAGCCTCATCCCACATTCATCCTCTTGGGAGCACTCGCCCCACCCCATCCTTTGGCTGCCTAACTCCTTATCCTCTGCTCTTAATGTCAATGTCACCTGCCTGTCTGATTTACCTGGTGTAAGAACTCCAGGAGAATCTCTGGCGAATCTCCTTGCTTCCTCTCTCATTAACACTTATCACAAACTTGCAATTATTTTAGAGAAACTTCTGTTTTATCTGTCTCTCCATACCCCAGGCCAATGGTTGGCCTATGTGGGTGGGTTTAGACTGCCCCTGTAATTTCCATTAAACCCTGCCTGCAGCCCACTAAACCTCCCCAAATATATATACAGTAAAAAGGGGTACTGTTTTGCAAGTTCAGGTTCAAGACTAGTCCCCTGTCTCCCCACCCCCTTCCCACCAGATTGTCATCCCTAAGTCCTTCCTGTGTACAAATTGTGCAGCCACCACTGCTCCCCGACCAGAATATAAATCGCCTGAGGACAGGCACCAGGGGACTGTTTGTGTGACTCCTCTTTTCATTCCAGTCCCTAGCACAGCATCTGGCACCCAGTAGGTGCTCTAAATTGAGCAGAGTATAAATTCCATGCAGAGAGGATTCCCCCAGGGGTGGGAAACAGCATGACGTGTTCAAATACAGGAGCAGGAAAAGGGCATGTTCCTCCTGTGGGAACAGCAGGAGATGGTGGCGGGATTAGGCTGTCCTTCCCGCTCCTCAAATTCAAAAAGCACCCCACCCCTCCTGATGCTCTTGAAGCCTTTGAAGGTCAAGAGGTTACATTTCCAAAGATGCTGATGTGGGCGCAAAAGACCTGCTCAGATCCGTTTCCTGGGGCTCTGATATTGGCACCCACCCTCGTTGGTTACGCTTGGCCACATGCGCTCAGATGGAGAAAAGAGACCTGGGGGCCATCGGCAACACCTTTGGGTGTTGCTGTGACAGCCAGGCCAAGCTCCAAGCTCCATCATCCAGTGAGCAAGGAAGATTCACCCCCAAGATGCTGGAATCCCCCAAAGGAAGCTCACAGCCTCTGCCCCCTTTTGGGTGGACAGGCTCATAGACCGTGGGTTGCTGGGACCATTTCAGCAGCAGCAGCGGGGCGGGCAGCTCGACCAGAAGCTGCTGAGACCCAAGGGCGAGGGCCGGGGGCCTGGCATCATGGACGCTGGTCCGCACAGGCACCTCGCTTACCTTAGCCAGCTCCATCTGCAGCTTGTTCTTCACATCGGTCACCTCGGCGATGCGGGCATTGAAGGCCAGATTGGTGCTGGCAAACTGCTTCCACATCTGATCCAACAGCACATCGAAGAGGTTCTGGGCCTCCTCCCGCAGCTGGATGGAGTTGGCTTGCATGTTCTGTGAGTGCCTGATATTGTCGTTACTGAACTTGGCCCATGTCTCGGGCACGGAGATCCTGCAAGAGGCACGAGAGCGAACTTACCAGGCGAGGAGTCGGGGGTCTCCAGCAGGCTTGGAGATCGTCGAAACCGGGGTTTCCCAACCTTGGCACTTCTGACATTTGGGTCAGAATAGTGCTCTGTTGGAGGGGCCTGTCCTGTGCACTGTAGGATGTTTAACAGCATCCCTGGCCTCCACCCACTAGATGCCGGTAGTAACGCTTCGCCAGTTGTGACAATCAAAAAAGTCTCTAGACATTACCAAATGTCCCTTGGGGGAGGGGGCACGATTGCCCCCAGTTGAGAGCCACTGAGCTGACCCAAACACCTCATTTACAGATGAGGCAACTGCAGACTAGCTGGTTTCCCGAAAGGGCACTTGGTGAGTTTTAGGAGAGGAGAGATTCCCCAAAAGAGCTTTTTTCTCTAACACTCCCTCCACCATCACCAAAAACACAGAGACAGGCCAAGAAGCGGGCATCGGGCATGATGCTGGCTGCAGGGCTCCTTCAATTCAGGGATGAGCCTGTGGCCATGCTACTTGCACTGACTTATTCATTCAACAAATGTTCTTTGAACACCTACCACACGCCAAGCCTTGTTCTAGGCACTTGGGATAGAGTGGGCAACATCCCTGTCCTCATAGTGATAAATTTCCGGGGGAGGCGGGGGAGATAGACAATAAATAAAGAAGATGTTCACACATTGTGTTATGTTCTATGAAAGAATTTAGAAGCAGGATGATGGAAGAGAGACAAATGGAGTGGGTCATTACGTGTCAGTCAGGGCCATAAAAGGAAATAAATGGAATTTATTCTCAGATAGTCCTGAGGTGCTCATAGACTAGCAATGCACGAAGTTGTCACCACCCCAGGTGTGAAAGGCAAGAGAGGGAGCCATGTAGAATAAATCCCCAACATCTTTCTCCTCCATCTCATGTTGGTGACCCTCTTATTGGCTGAACCCAACTGGGAACCAGATGGCAAAGACCCAGGAGAGGCAGTTTGTAGAGGGCAGGCTCCTCTATAGGACTCACAACAAGGCAGCTAGAGAATGGATCTGGGAGGACAAATGGAGCTCAGGCTATATTGGAAAGGGCAAACTAGGGAAAGGGCAGACTGGGAAGGCTTCTTGGAGGCAGTGACACATAAGGGATTCAGTTTAGGGAACAGAAAGTCCTTCCTGGCCGAGTATGTAAATTCAGGCAATAAGCAATCAACTATTGTACAGGAGTTTTCTCCTCTGGGAACCCTTTGAGAAACAGAGACACATGCTTCTTTGAGCTGACTTCAGTCTCGGGATAAACCAGATTAGATAACTTTTCAAGGTCTTTTCTAGCCGGGAAGTCTCCAGTTCTTAAAATAAAGCAGATTTTTATTCTCAGGCAGTAGGAAAAAAAGAGATTCAATCATCTGGAATAGAAGTCTCTTTCAGGACATTTGAAAGCACACTTAGATTACATAGTGAATAGAAATATTTTTTAAAACATACAAAATGTGGTTGTTTTGTCTGGCTTTTGCAGGAGTTAAAATCAAGCCTCTGGAGAGGCCTTGGGCTTCTAAAGATGTGAGAGGGCACTGAGTCTGATCCAGAGCTTTCATCCAACGAAGACCTGAGGCTCAGGGAGGTGAAGCGTCTTCTTTTCCAAGGTCACACAGCTACTCACCATCAATAGAGGAATGAGGAGGCACCAAGGACAGCAGAGAGGATTTATTCTGAGGGTACCTCCCACTGCTCAATGGGACACTGTCAGTGTCAAGGGCAGCAGCCGCTAAGCCCTCCCCTGGAGCAGACAGCTGAGCTCCCCAGGGAAAACAACCCGCTTAATCACACTCTCCCTGGGGGAATTTGCCGAGGCAGCCTGTCTCCTCACGGGTGATGTGCTTCAGTAGGGGGAACGTGCTTTCTGGAACCTGTGTCCTCTAAAAACATAGGACCCAGCAGGCTTTGCTGGGGAGGCAGGAAGGTGCTATGGTAAAACAAAGGCCCAGTGTCCAGCGTGGGCTCAGACTGTGGCTCTGCCACTCGCTGTGTGAGCTTGGACCAGTCACTGCACCTCTCTGAGTCTTAGTCTCCTCTGTAAAATGGGGATAAAAATGGTACCTACCCCCAGGGTTTTTGACCAACTGTGAAACCCCTATCACGGCACCTGACAATAGGAAGCACTTGATAAATTTATTATTCACGAGACCGTGGAAGCGCTCAGCACAGGGCCCAACCTATAGCAAACAGCAGGTAAAAGGCATCAGCTCTCACCTTCATCTTCATCATCAGTGGTTAATCCGTGGCAATGAGACCTTCGGTGAACAGAGATACGGCAACACAGAGCCTCCAAGCGTCCTGTTGCCTGCCCAGACATGGCCCCACTTTAAGAAAACCTCACATACAAAGCCCTGAGCTAGTACATCTGGGGAGCAATTAGTCACAAATGGCAGCTCTGGCTTTCCAGCTGGAGTCGCTGGATGGAGGACTTTAAACAGCAGACCCCTCCTGGGCACGGAAATCGGAGTCTCTGCCAGCCAGCCTGGCTGCCCAGCTTTCAGGGAGGCATCTGTTTGGGAAGGGAAACTGCCAGACTCCCTGTCCAGGTGGGCAGCCGTGGCTGAGAGGACTAGGCCCCCTGGAGGTCTTGTTCACTTTGCCAGCGCCGTGGGCAGTCAACCTTGTCAGGAGGAGGAGAAGGGTCCCCAGGAGCTGTCATCTCAGGAAACCCCAAAGGGTCCTTTCAACACCTGCATATTTACTACGATCCAGAAAGTGACCCTGGTGTGGGCCAAGAAGACCTTCCCTTTCCTTCTCTCCTCTCCCTCCCTTCCCCCTTTCATTCATTCTTTCATTCAACAAATATTTATTGCACACCTACTATGTACCAAGCACAATTCTATGTGCTAGAGATTTTTTTTTTAAAGGGACCAAGATAGACCCCACCCTCTGCATGTACCCAGAGCATCTCTCTCCAGCCCTCATTATCCCAGACCTCGGACTGCCGATGGGGAAAGCATGCCTTTGTTCTGCACGCAATTCCGTGATGCTAGGACGTGCCCGTGGCAGTGCCAGGCAGACAGGAGGCGCCACCCTCATAGCTGTTGTGACGAGAAAATGAGGTCACACAGCAAGCACCCAATAAATGTTAGCTGTCGTCATTCCCTGACACGAGGCTCTGTGCCTAGCACTTCACACGCCCACCTTTCCACACTCACAGCAACTCTGGGAGGTGGGTGCTATTTTTATCCCAGTGGTAGAGGTGATGAAACGGGGCCCAGTGAAATTAAATCCTTTGTCCCGAGGGTTAATGTGGAGGCTGGATTTGAAGCCAGACAGCCTGGCTCCAGAATCCGCTCTTAAGCCACTGCCAGCATGGGCAGGCATCAGTTGGCTCTCCCAGCCAAACTTGAATTCCTCCTCCTTCTGGAAATTCCTCTTGGAATTTGTTTGGTGGACTTGCCAGTCCAGGTGTGTCAGCAGCAGCAGCTGTGTGACCCTCACGAGCCAATATCTTGCCCTCTCTTGCTGGAATTGGGATCTTGGGTGAAGTGGGGCAAACGTGGAAAGACAGTGATGCTCCAACAACAAGGCCGATTAGCTCTCTCTCACTGGCTCCTTCAGGCTGCCAGAACCTCCCCTCCAGCCTTCCCCTGGAGCCAGTGGCTGCCCAACAGCCTTCCAGTAAATTCCATCTTAAGTTAGCCAGAAACGGATTCTGTAGCTTGTAACTCAGGATCCCCGCTTAACCACACAGCCTCACACTTGACTGGTGCACGATGCCCCTTTACGTTTCCTTAGCAGGATCAGACCCAGAAACCCCTGCTGTCCTCGGGCACGGCCAGGTGAAGACTGACAGCCCAGTACTTACGTGCCATCAATTTTCTCCACGCCGTGGAAGAAGCTGATGCAGTCTGATGTGTTCCGTAGGTTAAGGCACTTCTCATCGATGAACTCGGCTGAGTTTTTGTCCTCGCGGTCCCTCTCCAGGACATGCTGAGCATCCCGGTTATCCCTGTGGGGGCAAGGACATGTCCCCAAATTGTGCACTCACCCAGCGTCCCTCACCCAAGGTCACAGGGGAGGTCGGTGCAGAGCCACTGCTGGAAGCCAAGTCTCTGGACCCCCAGGAGGGTGCTCTGTCCACCCCCAGTGGCTTCCAGCCCTCTTCCCACCCTGATGCCCCCCCGCACACCCAGGGCCTCCCTGCACTACCCCACCCTCCCCCTAATCCAAGCAGACCTGTTGTCACTTAGAAAACATTTACTGTAAAGGGTCAAATACTACATATTTTAGGTTTTGCGGGTCATATGGTCTCTCTTGCAACTACTCAACTACGTAGGAAAACAGGCATAGGTAATGTGTAAATGAATGGTTGTGGCTGTGTTCCAATAAAACTTTATTTACAAAAACAGATGGTGGGCCAGATTTGGCTCTCCAGCTGTAGTTTGCTGACCTAATATAGAAGATACGAATTCACACTTTGGGCAAAGCCAGGTTTCAATTTAAATTGGTTCACAAATCCTTGTGTCTGATGCTATGCCAGGCACAGAGGGAAAAGACATAAATAAGCCTCAGTCACTACCTTCAAGTTGCTCACGGATTTGTGTAAATAAATACAGTAAAAAATAAAGAAAGAATGTAAAGAGCAACAGCACAGGTTCATAAAGGATACACAGTAACACAGAGGAGGAAGCCATTAACTCTGGGTGAGGGGTGGTCAGGGAAGGCTTCCCCAGAAAGTGTCTGAGCTGGGTTTTCATAACAATAGTAGCAGATATTATGGACAAAGTTGGGTTGGGGGGATGAGAATTCCAAGCTGAGGATACCACATGTGCAAAAGCAGAGAAGCTAGAGACATCCAGGTATTTAGGGACCCATAGCAGCTCAAAAGGCTGGCAGAATCAGGGACTGGGTGGAGTCCGGGAGTGGGTGGAGTCATGGACTGGGCAGGGTCAAGGATTGGGTGGAGTCAGGGAGTGGGTGGAGTCATGGACTGGGCAGGGTCAAGGATTGGGTGGAGTCAGGGAGTGG
>NW_021703769.1:57182853-57249596 GCF_005190385.1 Monodon monoceros
AGTCATGGACTGGGCAGGGTCAAGGATTGGGTGGAGTCAGGGAGTGGATGGAGTCATGGACTGGGCAGGGTCAGGAATTGGGTAGATTCAGGGACTGGGCAGAGTCATGGCCTGGGCAGGGTCAAGGAGTGGGCGGAGTCAGGGAGTGGGTGGAGTCTGGGACTGAGCCAGGTGAGGAGAACACAATGGGGTGGGGCCAGGACTTGAGCCTGAAGGACTGGTATCTTGGCTGAGAAGTTTAGACTTAAATGTCACTGGGTGCCAAGACTCCAGACATTGGAGACCCACTTTCATGATTCTTGCCATATTCCCAAAGTACCTGTACTATTATTTACCTGCTAATTTTCTTTTTTCAATCATAAATAAATAAAATACATAAATAAATGTATTTCTAATTCAAAAAGAGTCATGTACCACAATGCTCATTGCAGCTCTATTTACAATAATCAGGACATGGAAGCAACCTAAGTGTCCACTGACAGGTGAATGGATAAAGAAGATATGGCACATATATACAATGGAATATTACTCAAACATAAAAAGAAACAAAATTGAGTTATTTGTAGTGAGGTAGATGGACCTAGAGTCTGTCATACAGAGTGAAGCAAGTCAGAAAGAGAAAAACAAATACCGTATGCTAACACATATATATGGAATCTAAAAAAAAATGGTTCTGAAGAACCTAGGGACAAGACAGGAATAAAGACACAGACGTAGAGAATGGACTTGAGGACATGGGGAGGGGGAAGGGTAAGCTGGGACGAAGTGAGAGAGTGGTATGGACATATATACACTACCAAATGTAAAATAGCTAGTGGGAAGCAGCCACATAGCACAGGGAGATCAGCTCAGTGCTTTGTGACCACCTAGAGGGGTGAGATAGGGAGGGTGGGAGGGAGGGAGATGCAAGAGGGAGGAGATATGGGGATATATGTATATGTATGGCTGATTCACTTTGTTATAAAGCAGAAACTAACACACCATTGTAAAGCAATTATACTCCAATAAAGATGTTTAAAAAATAAATAAATAAATGTATTTCAAAAGGAAAAATCTACATCACTGTCTTTAAAAGAAAACCAGTAACTGTTTCCAAACCTAAATGCAAAGTAAACACTAACAGAATGCTAGCTAGAATCTGTTGTCTCCAGTAGGTTCTAAGCCTGAAACTTTTTCTGTTTCTTTTTTGGTTGAAAAAAGGAAATTAAAGACGCATAAGCATTGATTGGGAGTTTTGCCTTGATGTCTTTTTTTTTTAATTTATTATTTTTAAAAAATTTTTATTGGAGTGTAGATGATTTACAATGTTGTATTAGTTTCTGCTATACAGCAAAGTGAATCAGTTACACATATAGATATATCCACTCTTTTTAAAATTCCTTTCCCATATAGGTCATTACAGAGTATTGAGAAGAGTTCCCTGTGCTATACAGTAGGTCTTTACTAGTTATCTAGTTTATATATAGCACTGTGTATATGTCAGTCCCAATCTCCCAATTTATCCCTCCTTCCGTTTCCCCCCTGGTAACCATAAGTTTGTTTTTCATCTGTGACTCTATTTCTGTTTTGTAAATAAGTTCATTTGTACCATTTATTTATTTATTTATTATTATTAGGCTCTGGTTTTTCTCTTACTTTCTTTTTATAAAATTTAAAAATTTTTAAATTTATTTTATTTTTGGCTGCATTGGGTCTTCATTGTTATGCACGAGCTTTCTCTAGTTGCGGCGAGTGGGGGCTACTCTTCGTTGCGGTGTGCAGGCTTCTCATTGCAGGGGCTTCTCTTGTTGCAGAGCATGGGCTATAGGCATGGGGTTTCCATAGTTGTGGCACGCAGGCTCAGTAGTTGTGGCGCTTGGGCTTAGTTGTTCTGCGGCATGTGGGATCTTCCCGGACCAGGGCTCGAATCCGTGTCCCTTGCATTGGCATCTCCCTTCCTCTCCCTGTCTCTGTCCCTCTGTCTCTCTCATCTTTATCTCCTTCTGCCTCCTCTTGCTTGGTTTCTCTCTGTCTCGGGGCCTCAGTGTATGTCTCTCTCTACCTCTCCCCTGCCTGTCTCTATCTTTCTGCCACGTTCTTTTTCTGCTAGGGATACTGAAAGCTGGTGAGAGGTTTCAAACAGGCTAGGAACAAAGAAATTAAATCCTCATGCTGGGTCTGCACCCATCAGGATGCACAGAGGGTCATGTTGGAGCAAGGAGAGCCATCCTGGGGCCCTTATGGCCTTTGGAATTGGCAGAGCCATGGGGAAATGGGACCCCATCCTGCCTCATGAGGTGGAGTGTGAAGAAAGACCAGAATGTAGAAGAGAAACGTGCCAGAGCATCAGAGGGGAACCTGGGGGCCTCAGAATCCCAGGTCAGCTGGTCCAGCCTCCTGGCCCTGGCTAATGAGGCCTGGGGAGGGAGACGACGGCCCCATCTCCCCCAGATGGAGAGCCTGGCCAGTGCCAAGACTCGCCCTGCTGTCAGCCCACAAGGAAAAGCCTGAGCCTGGCTCCTGCCCAGTCAGGAAAGCCTTTTCTGCTTTGCTGGGGCACCTGGCGAGGTGAGGACACAGCTCTGAGCAGATGCAGGCCTCAGGCCTCACCTAGAAAACCATGAGTCAACAGCCCATCCCCTGTCCGGGGCCAGGGCGGCCACCCTAGCAGGTCATCGGCAGAGCTTCCCCAAGGGCAAGGTCACACTGAGTTCTGCCCTGTTGATGAGGTTCTGGCCACTTCCAGGTTAATTAGGCTGCCCCCGCAGCAAGAGCTTCCTCCCTGCAAGATGACAGGTGTCCTCTGAAAAGGGGCCGCCGCCCAAGGTCAAAGGGCCTCTCTCCAGGGTGACTGGGCCTCTGGTCCTGGCAAAGAGGAGAGTCCCTTCCACCCACTCTCATCCCCTCCCCACCCACACTGCCTCCACTGCTTTCCTCCCAGCCTCTCCTCCTCTCTTTTCCTCTTTCTCTGTGTCTGTCCCTTTCCATCTCTTCATCTCTCTCACCTCTTGATTTCGCTCTCTGTCTGGCATGTCTGTGAAACTCTCTGTCCCTCTGTCTCTCTACTTATCTCTCTCTGTTTATGGCTTCGGGTCTTTCTCTTTCTGTCTCTTTTTCCCTCTGACATCAGAGCTCACTGTGTCTCTCATTCTGTGTCTCCCAATTGATGAGGCCGTCTTGATCTTTCTACTTTTCCTGCACAAGCAGCGCTCCACCCACCCCAGTTTCAAGATTTCCCTTCTGGGGTCCAGCTCCCCAATTTCAAGTGTGGGCTTTTGTTCACTCTTCCGGCTCAAACTGTCCCATTTCCCAAACCTCAGCCCTCCCGTCACTCTAACACCAAGTTTTGTCACAGCCCCACATCAACCACAGATGGAAAACCATGCTCTTTTGCCAAAAAATAGGTGACTGTAAACATAGGGCAAGAAAAATACAATAAAGGCATTTGCTTGCCCAAAGAGCTCCCTTTGTTAAAACGTTCCTGTTTAAGTACAAGTATCGAAGGGTTTTTTTAAGTGGATTAATGTATAGACGAATATTAGGCAAACATAGTCCAAGTGGTAGGTCGGAATGTCAGAAGTCAAGACAGAGGCACGTAATGATGGAACTCAACCGTGCTTTCATCCATTCAACTGTCACCTCAGTCACTGCTGCATTTGCATCTCATTTCCACTTTTCTCCACCTCTGATGTCTCCCTGGGTTTTCCCAACTCATCTGCCCCTGACCACACTCTTAGATCTGCAGGCAGCTTTTCAACACTGTCCTGGATGCTCTTTATTTTCTTTTTACAGGATAATTCTCTCCTACCTCTGCCACCCATTCTTACAGCCTCAGTGGAGTTGAGGGGCTGCTCTGTGTGTGTGTGTGTGTGTGTGTGTGTGTGTGTGGTAGGGGCGACTGCTGTTTCTGGGGAAGAACAAACCAGGGCACCAAGCTCCCGGAGCCTATCTGCAAGCTTCCTTACCCCTTAGCATCCCGTGCAAGCTGCCTACGTCCTCCACACAGCGGGAAGGGGCAGCCCTGGCCAGGTTGCCAGCCTGTCTTGTTAGCTATATCTGAGTAAACAAGAAGGAGAAACCAGCAGAGCAGCCTGCCTGCAAGTGTTAAAGACAAGTGCCCAGCTCAAGGGCCAGGCGGGAAGGCTGCTGCCTCCGGGCGAGCTGGGTGCCAAGGGCTCATCTATGGGTCCCAAGCCCGGTAAAACTCAAGCCTCCCTTTAATTATGGGGGAGCCTCCTGCCTTGTCATGATACCAGTTACATAATCTTCCAAGAACAAAAAGCTGATTCCTTTGAAGACTAAAAGGAACAGTGGCTCAAGGTGTCCACCAGCTCCCCTCTGGAGAGGCCCGGGCCCCTCACCTTGATGCCCAATGCCACCCCCTCTCTGCCATGTCCCAAAGTTCAGGACTCGCATGGGGAAGCCACAGGCTAAGAGGAGCCTCAGTGAGGCCAATTTCTTTTGCCAAGGCTCTCACTGCAAACAAGAACCACCAATGCTGTGTTGACTCATGAAAATCAAGTGCGCATCTCAGTAACATCATATTGGTAGACTGAGATCAGCCATGGTGGTAGCACTTACCTCGCTGAAACTGACAAATGCGACAGACCAGGACTTTTTTCTTTTCCTGGAGAGCTGGTTGTTAAAAGCTTACCAGCACACCACTGATCGAAAGAACCACCTGGAGACGCGGGACCCCTGAAACCTGGGAGACCCAAAACAAAACTCCAAGAAAAGGGAGAGTAAGCAGCTCTTACCGCATCTGGATGTCAATCCTCTGAGCTAGTTTTCTCATCTGTTCTTGGCAACATTTTAGCAAATCTACTTCCTGCAATGAAAGATGTCAGAAAGAGTGAGGCCCCTTAGAAACTCACAGCCTCCTGCCTCCCAGGCCAGTGTTCCACCCCTCACCTCTCACTGCCCACCCTCCATCCCACAAGGTGAAATGTCAGGGTGGGGGTCCATTTTCTGCCTCCACCAGCATGATCCCCGGGCCAGGCACCTGAGGGTCGACTGTGGAAGCTGCACATTCTTTGCCCTACCGTCCTTTCTTTTTATATACTTCCAGAGTAAAAGAAAATGCAGCACCTACTATGCACCAAGGGTTCATTCATAGACCCTTTATTTATCATAAAATATGATACATTCATATTTTATCATTGAATTAAATAATACATATGAAGTGATACAGTGTGTGGCATATAACAGGTGCTCAACAAACACTGGCTGTTACTTTTGTTATTTATTGGTATTACTATTATGATGCCCATTTTGGAGAGGAAAAGACTGAGGGTCAAATGACCTCCTTCCTCACTGTTTCTAAATTGCAACCTAGGCCCCCATCCACGCTTTCTGAGCCCTAATTTTGCATGCGGTGGCACATGTGTCTTCTGCTCCTGACAGGCAGCTCAGAAACCTCTCTGACCAGCTGGCCTTCCCTCCTCCCTCAGGGGGCTGGCCAGACCCAGGGGGCATCTTACCCGGATAAGATTTTTCTCCACATTGTCATGGACCAAGTCAATCCCGATCCTTTTCTCTCGCTGGTACAGACACTCCAGGGCCACCTGTAGGGGGTGAAGGGAATCATGTATTCTCCCTGCAGCTGTATGTAGACCGTGAGCAGAATTGACTCACATCTACCTTTGCCGTGGTCTGTTTCATTCCTGGGAAACCTGGATGCTTCATGTGGCCCCATCACTGTGCGTTTGGGTGGGCTTCTGCATCCCCTTCTCCATCAGTGAGGGCTGTGGGATGCTGAGATGGTAGATGGGTGCAAAATCGGTGCACATCTCAAGCTGGCCATGCTGGTTAAGTCAGTTTGACAAATGTAAAGCGCTTAGAATACTGTCAATAAGAATTACCTGTGAATATATATGAACACCCTTTTTGGAGATCTCTAAATGGGGGAAGAGCTTTGGAAAGTGACATAGGCCAAGTGAGATCCAGGCAACCCTGCCACATGGACCTTATAACCGTCATGGGGACATGAACAGAGCAGAACAGAAGCCAGGGGAGTGGCTGCTCGGTGGAGCTCCTGCAGCAGCAGACTGTCAAAGAACTGTGATGGGTCACTGGCCTGTGATGTCACGAAGAGCAGCGGCAGTGAGAAGGAGGCAGGGGAGCACGGCATCCGGTGTTGGGATGCAAATGTATCTGGGAACTCAGAAAGGAGGGCGAGCACTTGATGCCACAAGAATTTACTGCCCCCTTCTCTGTGTCACACTGGGGACACTGCAGTGAACTAAACAGTCCCTGCTCTTATGGAGTTCTAACAGAAGAGAGAGAACACACACAAATGAACATAGAAAGAAACTCAATCGTTTCTGACTGTGATAAGGGCTGTGATGAAAATAGGGAGTTGTGGGTGGGTGGGGAATAACCAGCAGGGTGGTCAGGGAGGACTTCTCTAAGGAGGTGGCAGACCGAGACCTGAATTATGAGAAGCAGCAGAAATGAATGGGAATAATGCACCAGGAAGAGGGAACAGCCAGTGCAAAGGCCCTGGGGTAGGAGGAGCAGCAGACAGGAAGCCATTGGGCCTGTGACAAGGAACTCAGATGTTAACTAGGATGCATTAGGAAGCCATTGAGGGGGTTTTAGCGGAGAGGTGCAGAGATCTAGTTTAATATTTAAAACCATCCCTCTGGCTGCTGTCTGGAAAATGCATTGGAGGGGCTAGAGGTCAGGAGGCCAGGAAGGAGGCCGTCACCATTGTCCATTGAGAGGCACCTGGAATGAGGTGGTAACCTTGGAGTTGGAGACAAGTGGATGGAAGTGAGATGCCTCTGGTCCCTGTGCCCCCTTGTGGCTGTCGCAGGGGGCCACGTGATGGGGCAGAGCTGGGCTTTCCAGACAGGCTGGGGGAGTGAGGAGAGAGTCGGGGAGAGGGGAGGAGCGCTAGATTTCAGATTCTGCTTTGGGTCTCTGAGCAGCAGCCCTGCCCACTGTCCTTCCAGGGGGGAACATGGGGGCATAGGGAAACAGTAGGGACCCCCATCCCATAGTGGTCAGAACCTGTGCCTTGCCTCCAGGGGAAACATGGAGGTAGGGCCTCTCCTACAGAAGCCCCCACGCCAGACACAGAGCAGGCGCGGCTGCAGGAGGTTTGCAGGCAGGGGTTCTGCATTCGCACACACTCCAGGGAGCAGCAGAACATCATCTCGTGTGGCCACAATGATCTCCCACAGCAAAGGCAGATAATACCAGTTCCTCACCCAGTGTCCACTCCAGGACCCAGTGAAAAATGCTCACTTACCCAGACTCCTTTGCACCCAGGGAGCCCATGTGAGTTCTGGCAAATGGGCTAAAAATGGACTCACATAATGGACCTTCTGGAAAATTGATATTCCCTGATAAAAAGGGACAGACACAGTTGGCATTTTGCCCCTTCCCTACCCCATCCTCCTGCCTCTACTGAGAATTTCCAAATGCTCCTGGCAAGCGGGAGTTTGCAATATGAGATCTGAAACGTCCTTGAAAGTAGTAGGACAAAAGCCCCGTGTTAAGGATGGCCAAGCAGATAGGAGGCTGGGTCCCTTCTGGTATCACGTGGAGGGTGCAGCATCCTCCTCTCTTTTCCTCTGGAATTCTCATAACAGAAAATGAAATTCCTATTTGGCTGAGCTGCTGTACTCAGATAGCTGTTTACATGCAGCCTAAAGCTATCCTAACTGCTCCAGGATATGGCTGGAGACTGGGAAACCAAAGTGTGGAGGATGTCCACATTCAGTTATTTATTCAACAAATACTTCTTGAGTGCCTGCTGTGTGCCACACACAGTGCCAGGATGGGAAGACATTCAGAACATTGGTCTAGATGACAGGCAGTCAGCACAGACACGGCTCATTGAGGACCAGCATAGACATACTGGTCCCCCACAGCTGAACAGCAGTCCTTGGTGAAAAAGCGGACAAATCCCTGCCCTCATGGTGCCTATATTCTAGTGTGTAGAGCAAAACAAGAAGTACATTGTACAGTATGTTAGCAGGTCTTAAGGGCTACAGAGAAAAATAGAGCAGTTATTTGAAACACATCTTCTAAAGACCATCACATACACTAACACACAGGCTTGTGATGCCTTTATGAAATCCCTGTGATTTTGATGTAACTCCAAGGAGAAAAGGAAATTCCATTCAGTCTGAGGAACCCTGATTGGACTGGGATTATTGTCAATTGACTAAGTTTTATATATATATATATATATATATAATTTATATAATATATAATAAAATTATATAATTATATAAAATTATATAATCTATAATAAAAGTTATATATTTTATATAATTTTAGCTTAAAGCTGATTATAGATGATGATACAGCTCAAACTGAGCTGCACGGCGCCCATCACCTTGATCTTCGCTCAAGGAGAGTGTGGGGGGCTGCATTGCAGGCGTGGTATCCCAGCGGCCGTCAGGCCCCCCCTCCTCACCCCACACCCACCTGCAGTGGACAGTTCAGTTCCTCGGCCGCGCACTCCAGCCGCCTCTTGACTTCATCCAGGCTGTGGTTCTCGTTCAGAAGCCTCTCCAGCTCATAGCTCAGCTCCGACTTCCAGAAGCCGATGTCCGACAGCCTCTGGCCCAGGTTCCGGCAGGTCCCCTCCTGCATCTGGCGCGTCAGCTGGTCCTTGTTCTGCATGAGCCGCATGGAGTCGCCCATCAGTTGGCTGGCCCACAGCCGCGAGGCCTCGGCCGTGTGTATCTGCAGCTGGTTGGACTGGTCCCAGTCATGGGGCCTGTAGCGACAGAAGAGCGCTGAGCGGACGGCCGGCAGGGTGGTGGGCGGCCGCAGGGCGCTGCGGCACGTGGCTCCCTCGTCCAGGCAGGTCTGGGTGTTGGAGACCTTGTAGAAGAGGCTGGGTCTCCATGAGTTCAGGTAGCGGTATCCAGGCAGGTAACAGGGCTGGTAACACCCCTGGCTCACCGGGGCTGGCGCAACCGGGGGCAGCGTGCTGATGCCACAGGCTTTCTTGGGGCCACAGTAACTGGCAGTCTGAGTGGTTCCAAGAAACTCCATCTTCCACCATCAGCTCCGCTAGGGCAAAACTGTGCCTAAGGGGGCCAAGGCACCACAGGAAGGGGAAGAGGCTTCTCTGAGGGATGGGCAGAACCTCTATGACTCGACACTGTTGTCATAAAGCCTGGGGGGGTGGGGCCTCACTGGGACCCCTGCTCACTTGCCCCAGCTGGGGCCATAGCATCACAATCAAAACACAGACCAGTGCTTCCCTGGTGGCGCAGTGGTTGAGAGTCCGCCTGCCCATGCAGGGGACACGGGTTCGTGTCCCGGTCCGGGAGAATTCCACATGCTGCGGAGCGGCTGGGCCCGTGAGCCATGGCCGCTGAGCCTGCGCGTCCGGAGCCTGTACTCCGTGGAGGCAGGGGCCGCGGCAGTGACAGGCCCGCGAACCGCAAAAAGAAAAAATTCTTTGCCAAAAATTTTCGGAGAGCTCGGGGTTTTTTGGGGGGCCTGAGCCACCTGTCTCCTTGCATGGCCCTGCAATAAACCGTTCTCTGCTCCAAACTCCAGCGTTTTGGTTTGTTTGGCCTCACTGTGCATGGGGCACACAAGCTTGTGCTAACAGGTGTGGAGAGTAGGGGAGAGGCTTGATCAGATCTGCAGATCACTGCCTTGGCCTCCACTCCAACCCGCTTACGAAATGTCAGTCTCTGAGTCAGTGACAGCGGTTGAGGGGCTCCCATGGCCAGGAAGGTTGCATGTGAGGAAATCTGCTCAGTGTTCTCCGGGCAGAAGAGGCCTTTCCCTCGAGTGGAATCCCAGCTCCATCCCCTCTCCCAGCCTGGAAAATGCCCAGGATTGTGCCTCCCTCGGACGCTGTGAGAATCAAGTAAACGCAGAACAAGGTACTTAGCACCTAGTGGGTGATCAACAGTTGTTATTGGTGTTACTATTATTATTAGACTACACTTTGCCACATCATTTCATGTAATCCTTTTGCTCACGCCTGGAGGTGGCGTTATTCGAGCCCTCATTTTACAGGGGGGCAAACTGAGGCTCAGAGAGGTGCATTTGTTTGCCCAAGGGCACACAGCTAGTCTTGGGAAATGACTCAGGTAGTGCCACTTCCCCTGAGGATAAGGAGAGCCAGATAAAAGCCGTAGATGTGCTTTGCAGTGGGGCTGGCAGGGAGCTCAGAGAACATCTCAGTGAAGTCGAGTTTCTATTTTTCTGCCAACATTTTATTATAAAGTTTTTTTAAATGCAGTGGTTTTAAAACACTCTAATATGGAAGGTTGTCTTCAGATAAACTCTTGCACAGAAGCAGGGCACGTGACACAGAGCCCTAAGGTGCTCTGGCTGGAGGGAGCCAGAGGTGGAGGGGGTCCCTTCCCCCAAGTCCTTAGGGCTCCACAGAGCACAGTGGGAAGACCGTGATTCAGCCCACCCCCCTCCCCATTTCACAAGAGAAGAGGCACGAAGGTTACCTACCAGGAAGTGGAAAAGCCAGACTCCATGTCCACGTTTTCTAAAGTCACACTAATTACCTAGAGAAACGCTATGATTGTTATCATCAAAAAGCGTTCTGTTAAATTTGGAATCATGTAACTAGACTTACTGTGATCACTTTGTAATGCAGACAAATATTGAATTATTAGGTTGTACACCTGAAACTAATATAACGTTATATACCAATGTTTCCTCAGAAAAAAGAAACTGGAATCATGCCGTAGGTGAGTGTGGTGTATTGGTTTCCTATGGCTGCTGTCACAAATCACCACAAAGTTAACGACTTGACACTACACAGGTGTATTCTCTTACAGCTCTCGAGGTCAGAATTCCAAAATGAGCCTCAAGGGGCTCAAATCAAGGTGGGAGGGGGGCTGGTTCCTTCTGGAGGTTCCGGAAAGAATCCGATTCCTTGCCCTTTCCAGCTTCCAGAAGCTGCCTGCATCCTTTGGCTTGTGACCTCTCCCCGCATCTTCAAAGCCAGCAGCTAGCATCTTCTCTCCCCCTCCCCCAACCCTCCTGCTTCCTTCTTACAGGACCCTTCTAATCACATCAGACCCACCCAGATAATCCATGGTAATCTCCCCATTGGAGATCCTTAACTTAGTCACACCTGCAAAGGCCCCTTTACCATGTAAGGTAACATATCCACAGGTTCCTGGCATTAGAATACGGACGTCTCGGGTGGGGGGGGGCTATTATTCTGTCCACCACAGTGAGCAATGTAAAAGAATACCGGGTGATAAGAAAGGCAAACAAAAGTACCATGCTGTGGATTGTCCAAATGTGAAGACCCAGGGTTAAGGGGGTGAATCAGAGCATCTCCTGAACCATTGCTTTTCCCAAGGTCTTGTTTATTTATGATGCATTTGTTTTAAGTTCTAAAAACAATACTGTGTGTGTCTCACCTGGACTCTAGTCCCCATCTAGTCCTTTCAATCTGCTCCTCTCACACGTGAATGTGTCTACTCACCTGAGGATTGGGTTAAAATGCATATTCTGATTGAGTAGAGCTGGGGGCAGGGCTGGAGGTGCTGCATTTCCTACAAGCTCCCAGGTGAGGCTGGTCCACAGACCACACCTGGGGTAGTGGGGTCCTGAAACAAGTCCTATGAGGGAAAGGACCTTATTTGCTTTTGCTCATATTTGTATCCACAGCACTTAGAATAATACCTGGAGTATAGTAGGTGCACAATTTGGGTTTGTTAAATGAATAAAAAAATGGATGGACAGATGGATAGGTAGATGGGTGTATGGCTAGGTGCGTAGATGGATGGATGGATGGATAGATGAAGTGACAGAATTTCAGATGCCATTAAATGAGAAAGGTAGATTCAAAACAGTTGGCCATGGTTCAACCAAAACTCAGCAAAAAGGAATAGTAAAACCTGACAGCTCAGTCCAAAAGACTCAAGGAATCACCTTCTAAAAGTTTAGAAAGTGAAAACACTCAAATACTTTGTGTGTGACTGTTAGGGAACTCCTGAGCAGTGACTTCCAAAGCATGGGGCAGTGGAGTTTTTAGGGTTCATCCATGGTGAAGCAGGTGTCCGTACTTCATTCCCTTTCATGGCTGAATACTATCCCAATCACATGTCTAGACCACATTTCGTTTAGCCATTCATCCGTTGATGAACATTTGGGTTGTTTCCACTTTTTGGCTATTATGAATAATATTGCTGTGAACATTTCTGTACAAGTTTTTGTGTGGACATAAGTTTTCAATTTTCTTGAATAGTTACCAAAGAGTGGAATTGCTCGGCCCTATGGTAATTCTGTTTTGATTACTGTTGAGTTTTAATAAAATGTAAATCAGCACATTTTATTACTTAGTTTTAAAATAAATATTGTATTATCCATAGAAGTTGATTCAAGGAACTCTCAACTACACAGTCAGCCACCACACACACAGGCTGGGCCACACATGTTTGGTTGGACAGTAAGTTCCTAACACCTGGGAATTGTTGACTCTCTCTTTGGGCTCAGTTAGTGTCTCCAAGCCCTTGGGGTGCTTTGCACCCCTGCATCCAGACAGTAGACTTAGCACACACAAGGTTAGCCGTGATGGGAAAATGAAACCGGAACATGGACTGCTTCCATTCTGTCATTCTATGTGACACTGGGAGTTTTTATTTGTGTCTAGGATGTAAAGCAGTGAAACAGAGTGTGACCTGCAAGGTGTAATATTTTTGTTTGGAACGTGGACGTTTTAGTTCATGCATGAAATCTTTTACTGAACTCAGTATCTTTAAAATTGAAATGTAATCTTTGTATCTGTCAACTGTATCAAAACTAAGAAAGTAACCAGGAATATAATTATTACTGGGAATATTATTGTATAGAGGAAGAAGGTGTTAAAAAAAATTGTCTACTCTGGGTGTTGAATATACTACACACGTCACTGGTTAGAGATCCCTCATCCACCACTAAAAGATGTTTTTTTCAATCTCTTGTAAAAGAGATTCTTTCAATCTCTTTCCGGCCGATGGAAAACTCATTCAATTTCTGAAATCCCTACGGGAAGTGGACTAGGAGAGGCTGTGGAGATGGGGGAGAGGGGACCCGACTGACCCCAGAAATGGGGTTCGCAATCCTCCACCCCAGCTCCGCCTCCCGATCATTGGGGACCCCTGGCCCAGCATTGCATTAACTCTATTTTTTTTTTTTTGCGGTACGCAGGCCTCTCACTGTTGTGGCCTCTCCCGTTGCGGAGCACAGGCTCCGGACGCGCAGGCTCAGCGGCCATGGCTCACGGGCCCAGCCGCTCTGCGGCATGTGGGATCTTCCCGGACCGGGGCACGAACCCGTGTCCCCCGTATCGGCAGGCGGACTCTCAACCACTGCGCCACCAGGGAAGCCCTTACTAACTCTATTTCATTGCCATCTCTGCCTGCAGCTGCAGCATTGAGATGGCTGCCTGACTTTTTTTAGAAGTTGGGGGTAGGAGTTTATTAATTAATTAATTAATTTTTTCTGTGTTGGGTCTTCGTTTCTGTGAGAGGGCTTTCTCTAGTTGCAGCCAGCGGGGGACCAGTCTTCATCGCGGTGCGGGGGCCTCTCACTATCGCAGCCTCTCTTGTTGGCGGAGCACAGGCTCCAGACGCGCAGGCTCAGTAGTTGTGTGGCTGCCTGACTTTCACAGGCTGTGAAGGGACAGCTCCACGTCTGTGAATTTAATGTGAAATCCATCCGCCTGCAGAAGAAAGGCCTGGAGAGACTGTCTTAGGTGAAGGCTGGAGCAGCGCTGTCCAGTGATAGAACTTTCTGCAGCGATCGACTCAACAAGTCAGCAAGCGTTCCTTGGGCGCCCCCTGCAGGTATATAGGAATCTGTCACTTGTCCTTCCCCGTAGCCAAAATCTGTGACTGGAGGTGACTCCAAAGCAGTGCTTAGAAAACTGGAAAAATAGGGTCACACACAGGAAAGAGAGAAAAAAATCCAGGAAGAAGCTGCTTTCAATTCAACATCCGTGTCAGTTTGTATCATTCAAAAACTGAAGTTATATTCTACAATATAGGTTTTTTTTTTCACTTTGTATTTCGGAAGATATCTTTTTGGTGCTTAGAGCACTGGCCCTGGCTGGTGTCCAACGACTCAGCAATCTTTCTGGAAATCTACCTGCGGATACACACATACATGTGTGCTAAAACACACGTATATGTGCTCACTGCTGCATTGATTGTAGCAGGGAAAATGTGCAGCTAACCAAATGGCCCTCAGTACAGGATGGCTAAATAAAATATACGACACCTATTCTATGGAGAACTCTGCAGCATAAAAATAAGTTAGGCCTGTATTTGCCGATATGAAAAGATTTCTGAGGTATCAATGTAAGTGAGGAAAGCAAGATATAGAAGAGTATATACCCTATGGTACCACCTGAGCAGATATGTAGGTAATTGTATATGAACAAACACTTCTGGAAAGATACACAGGAACCAGTGCCTGAGTGATTACCTTTGGACAAGGACAGGAGTGGAACAGAGGCACAGGGGGAGACTTTTATTTTTTGATTAAGCCTTCCATACTGCTATATATACACAGTCGACCCTGGAACAACGTGGGGGGCAGGGGCGCCGACCCTCAACATGGCCGAAAATCTGAGTATAATTTATAGTCGGCCCCCCTTATCCACCATTCCACATCTCAACCAACTGTAGATTGTGTAGAAATGTTATATTTATTATTGAAAAAAATCCAGGTATAAGTGGACATGTGCAGTTCAAACCCATGTTGTTCAAGGGTCAACTGTAATTTTTCTTAGTATATATGTAATATATGCAATATATATAGTATAAGTAGCATACTATATATGTAATATATTCACATATATAACCTGATAGGACATCTACTTCCCGCCAAGATTGGGTAATAGGGATTAGCTGTACCCTCCCATCTGAAACTACTCAAAATATATGAAATGATGATTTTCAAGACACTGGACATCAGGCATGAAGGACAGTCCTCCCTGTGAGATGGGAAACAAATGAGGTGAGTCCTCCAACCACCACAGCTCACTGCCTGGACAGAGTTTCCAGGCCATGGTGCAGGGAGGGGGACTGTCTCCAGTTAAGGAAGCCGGGCAGGTGGGACACCAATGCGTCTAGACCCTGAAGGACAGAGCTCGAAGGAGGAGGGAGCTGCCCAGAGAGAGCTCTGTAGACTTGCAGATGGTTCCCTTGGTGTCCAGCAGAGAAGGATCAGTGCACACCTGTGAGGAAATGACCCCGGGCTGGGGAAGAACCACCCCAAAGCATCAGAGGGAACAATCCCAGAGCTCCCCCAGGCTGGGAATAGTTCCCCATCCCACCAACCACAGTAGATTTCATCATCCATGCAGCATCAAGTCAAATTCGCCTAAGTATTAGGGCAAAATTAGTCCCAGACTCATTACCTCTCTGGTCCTGCCTAATAAAGCTTAAAAGCAGAACCCCAAAGACTAAATTGTTTTCAGTCTGTTTGCTGGTGTCCCAGAAAGAAATCGAGAATATTTGTAAAAATACAAACATTTTCAGCACTCAGTAGGGTAAAATTCACAATATCTGGCATCCAATAAAAAATTGGATCGCAATTGAAAAAACTGCAAAGAAGGAGGAAACTAAGACCCATAATGGGGGGTGGGGGTGGGGGTGGATCAATCTAATGAACCCAAGCCAGAAGTGATACAGATAATAGAATTAGCAGACAAGAACATTGAAAAACTTATGACAACTACATCAGCGTGTTCAAGAAGACAGAGGAAAAATTGGCCACATTAAGTGGAGACTTGGAGGATATTAAAAAACAAAACAAAATACCTGAATTGAACTTCTGGAGAGGAAAAGCACAATGTCTGAGATGAAAAATGTGCAAGATGAGATTAAAGGTATGTTTTAGTCGACCAAGGCTGCCATACAAAATACCATAAACTGACACAAAATAAGTACCAGAAATTTATGTCTCACAGTTCTGGAAGCTGAAAGTCCAAGATTGGGGCCAGCACGGTCGGGTTCTGGTGAGGTCTCTATAGTTGGCTTAAGACAGCCGCCTTCTCACTCACTGTGTTCCCACACGGCCTTTCCTTGTGTGGAGAGAGAGCAAGCTAAGTGTCTCCTCTTATAAAGACTAATCCCATCATGAGGACTCCCTCTCCTCTCCATGACCTCATCACCTCCCAAAGGCCCACCTTCCAATACCATCACATTGGGGGTTAGGGCTTCAACATATGAATTGGGGTGTGCAGAGTGGGGCAACACAAACATTCAGTCTATAATAAGGCAGATTAAATACTGCAGAAGAAAAGATTAGTGAAGTTGAAGAGAGAGCAACAGAGACTACCCAAAATGAAACAGAGAAAAAAAAAAAAGACCGAGAAACAGAACTATAGAATAGTGCTGAGAGAAATCTAGAAGGACCTAAATAGAGAGATAAATCATGTGTGTGGACTAGGAGACTCAATATTGTTAAGAGGTCAGTTCTTCCCAAACTTAAGGTTAGATTCAATGCAAATCCAACCAAAATCCCAGCAGGCTTTTTGGGGTAGAAATTATTTAACTGATTCTAAAATTCAAATGGAAATTCAAAGGACCTAAATAGCCAAAACAACTTTGAAAAGAAAAACAAAGTTGGAGGATTTGAGGTCTCTGACTTCAAGACTTACTATAAAGCTACAGTATGGTATTGGCACAAAGACAGACAAAGATCTTATTCTGAATAAAGAATTCAGAAATATATCCACATATTCATGCTCAGTTGACTTTCAGCAAAGGTACAAATTTAATTGTGTGGAGAAAAAATAGTATTTTCAACAAAAGATGCCAGAACAATTGGAGATATATATATATATATATATATATATACACATATCTATATCTATATCTATATATCTCAACCCATACCTTGCACTATATACAAAAATTACATACAAAAAAATGAACTCCAAATGAGTCATAGACCTAAATTTAAGGTCTAAAACTATAAAAATTCTAGAAAGAAACATGGTAGAAAATATTTGTGACCTTGTGTAAGGCAGATTTCTTAGGTATGTTTTCTAAAACACAATACGTAAAAGAAAAAATTTGATAAACTGGACCTCATCAAAATTAAGAACAGCTCTTCAAAAGACATTCGTAAGGGAATTTTCTATCTCAAGCCACAGACTAGGAGAAATATTTGCCAGACATATAACTGATAAGGAACCTGTATCCAGAACATATACAGTATTCTCAAAACTCAATACTTAAGCAGCCAAAATTTTTTTAAACGGGCTGAAAATTTGAACACTTTGGCAAAGAAGATATGCCGATGGCAAATGAACACCTGAAAAGATGGCAACATAATTTCTCACTAGGGAAATGCAAATTAAAACCACAATAAGATGCCACTATACACCTATTAGAATGCCAAAAACCCAAAAGACGGGTTACACTCGCTGTTGACAAGAATATGGGGCAACTAAAATGCTCAGACACTGCAGGTGGGGATGGACAGCCACTCTGGAGAACACTTCACCAGTTTCCTACCATCCCACTCCTAGGCGTTTACTCCAGACAAATGACAGTGTGTGTCATTATGAAGTCTTATACAACAATGCTCACAGCAGCTTTATTTGTAACACCCGCAGGCTGGAAGCAATCCAAATGTCCATCTACAGGTAAATGGATTAACAAGCTGTGGTGTACTCGTACAATGAAATACTTCACCGAAGCCAGAAAAAATGAACTTCACGCACTCAACAACGTGGATGAACCTGAAATAAACATGCTGAAAGAAGCCAGCTGAAAAGGAGCACACACCATACGATTCCACTGATAAAAATTCTAGAAAATCCACACTCATCTATGGAGGCAGGAAACAGGGCAGTGACTGCCGGCAGGGATCAGGGGCAGGTTTGCAAAGGTCATGAGGAAACTTTGGGGGATGATCTGTGTGTTCACTATCTTGATTGCGGTGATGGTTTCACAGGTACAGTATATATAAGTCAAAACTTATCAACTGTACGCTTTAAATATGTGCAGTCTGTTTATCAGTTGTCCATCAATAAAGCTGTTTGTTTAAGAAATTAACAATTGCTAACACCTATATACTGCACAAATGTGTGAGGAATTTTCAAAAAACTTGTTTTACTCATATTAACTTATTTAATCCTTCCAACAATAATCCTCTGAGGGAGTCGATATTATCGTTGCCATTTTACAGGGGAGGAAACTAAGGCATGAAGAAAAGATTTGAAAGCTGGTAAATGGGGAGCTGGAATTTGAACGCAGACGGCTAGCATTCAAAAATCCACGTTCTTAACCAGCAAACCAGTCAACTTCTCCATATATAATGGATCTGAACCTTACTTTTCGACTCAGTTATATATCAAGCGCCTGCAGTGTATTCGACTCAGTTATATATCAAGTGCCTGTATACACTGCAGGCGCTTGATATATAACTGATATTAGATATCTAATATCTTCGTTAGATATTTTTGCTGGATCCAAGGGAAGAGGTGGAAATTCTCTACTCCAGAACTTAAATTTTTTTCCACGTCCTGACTTTGGTCATAGATGGGGTAGGAGTGCCACCTGGTGGTACATTGCGGAGCTGCATGCATCTCCTGGGCATTTCACAGGGTAGCGTTTTCACCACCTGTAGTGTGTTTAAGATGCTCCAGTCCTGCTAGATCACCATCTAAATTCTTAACCTGTTTGACCCAGGTGCTAGTCTTGTTTCATTCACTAACCTGCTCTGTGATTAGGGACAATTTTCTCTCTCTAGGCCTCAGTTCCCTCATCTGTAAACAAGGGTGCAGGATCTCACCTCTGCAACTCTCACCTACAACCCCAAGTTTACTTAAATACAACTGTGTATTGGACCTTTGCTCTGTACTTGGTGCTTTGCATGAATATGAATGAAATTATTTTATCCCCACAGCAACATCATTGGACAATTGCTCTTTTTTTTTTTTTTTTTTTTTGGCCGTGCCTCGCGACTTGTGGGCTCTTAGTTCCCTGACCAGGGATCGAACCTGGGCCACGGCATTGAAAGTGCCGTGTCCTAACCACTGGACCGTCAGGGAATTCCAGGTGCGGAAATTGCTCTTATTATCCCCATTTTACAGATGAACAGGCTGAGGCTGGAGACCAGAAGGGACGTGCCCAGTGTTATTCAGCTCATTAGAGTCAGGATTTAAACACATGTCATCTGACTTCAGAACACGAGCTGTAAACTCCTGTGTCATCTGCCCTCACCCATCTCACCCATCCCAACCATGGAAGTCTGTAGTGCCATCGCTAGAAACCCTGAGGAGTTTTTTAAACATGCTGTGATACTATGATTTATAATAAGAAACATATATTTGGTCTTTTTTCCCATGTCTGGCACAGAGCTCCTAAAATCCTTGGAATTTCCTAAGGGCGGAGAGCAATAAAGGTGTCTCTTGTTATGTTAATTGACCTCACTTAAGAATGGGGGCTTGTTGCCAGGGGAACCAACCTAGCGATTGGAAGGTTGGAACTTTTAGTCCCACCTCCCCAGCTTGGGGCTGAACCAATCGCTGATGACTTAATCGTGACGGGGTAATGAAGCCTCCATTAAAAGGAAAGGTTTTGGTGAAAACTTGGAGATTTGGGGAGAGAGGTGCCCCTGGAGAGGGCTTGGACTCTCTGAGCTCTTTCCTCATGCCTTACCCTGTGCATCTCTTCCATCTGGCTGTTCCTGAGTTATATTCTTTTAGGATAAACCGGTATCTAGTAAGTAAAATATTTCTCTGATTTTCTGTGAGCTACTCTAGCAAATTAATTGAATCCAAAGCGGGAGGAGGTCATGGGTATCTCTGACTTATAGTCAGTCAGTCAGTCAGAAGCACAGGTAACAACCTGGGCTTGCAACTGGCATCGTGGGGAGGAGGGCAGTCTTGTAAGATTGAGCCCTTAACCTGTGGAATCTGATGCTAACTCCAATAGCATCAAAATTGTTGAATTGTAGGACACCCATCTGGTGTCCAGGGCATTTTTCGTTGGCATGGGGAACCCCCCACACACACCTCCTACCCACATTGGAAACTGGGTTCAGAACCTCTTTATAGGCCCAGGCCCCACGCACGAGTTTCTGATTTAATTGACGTGGAGGAGGAGAACCGGCGCATAAAATACCCCAGGTGATTATAATGTGTAGCCAGGTTGAGAAACCCTGCTGTCGAAAGAATATACCCAGTGTCCCACCAGTCTCAGTGCAGATTTAAGCTCTAATAATTTCAGAAGTATAAACAAATTTTGTTTCTAGAGCAGTTTTAGGTGTACAGAAAAAAAGCTTTCAGAAAGTTCAGAGAGTTCTGATATATTGCCCCCACCCCGTTGCCCCCATTATTATTAACATCTTGCACTGGTGTGGTATATTTGTTGTCATTGGTGAACCAATATTGATACATTATTATTAACTAAAGTCCATAGTTTAAGTTAGGGTTCACTGTTAATGTTGTACCTTCTATGAGATTTGATAAATGCATAATGTAATGTCCTGTGGCCACCATTACAGTATCCCACAGAATAGTTCTACTGCCCTGAAGTCCCCTGTGCTTTTCATCCCTCCCACTCCTAACCCCTCCCCCAAATCCTGGCAATCAGTAATCTTTTCACTGTCTCTGGTTTTACAAACTTTTTTTTTTTGGGGTACGCAGGCCTCTCGCTGTTGTGGCCTCTCCCGTTGCGGAGCACAGGCTCTGGACGTGCAGGCTCAGCGGCCATGGCTCACGGGCCCAGCCGCTCCGCGGCATGTGGGATCTTCCCGTACCGGGGCACGAACCAGTGTCCCCTGCATCGGCAGGTGGACTCTCAACCACTGCGTCACCAGGGAAGCCCCCACAAACTTATTTTTTTAATCATTTAAAATTTTAGCTATTTGAATCTACAACAACACGTTTTTCAACTTTAATTTTGTTGTTTCTTTTTGGCCGTGCCACACAGCTTGCAGGAACTCAGTTCCCCGAACAGGGATTGAACCCAGGTCCTGGCAGTGAGAGCCCAGAATCCTAACTACTCGGCCACCAGGGAGCTCCCTAAATTTTCATTTTGTTGTTTTAGTCATCATGGCCATCTACCATAAGAGGGACTGAAATAAAAAATTTAAAGTCTATTGTTTCAAACTCAGGAAGCGAAATGAATGTAAGGGAAATGTAAACTTTCAAATGCCGGTTTTTGTAAGTTTGTTCATGCTTCAAAAGTTCCTAAAGGAGAAAACTGGGCTCAGACTTTTGGAACACGCTGTACTCGAGAAAGGAGAACCAGTTGCTTCCACAGGCCAGGAACAGCATCTGTGAGAAGATGGTGCTCAGATGTCTCTCACGGGGGACTGGGTAATGGCCGGGGGACTGGGTAATGGCCGGGGGACTGGGTAATGGCCGGACAGGCAAGGGCTGGGGGAGGGGTGGGCAGCGGGGACATTCCTGGCAGAATGACCTCTGTGAGCAACAGAGTAATGGGCTGGGGTCCCCGGGGAAGTGCCAGCTGTTCAGTGGTTAGGGCCCAGCCTTCACACTGGCCCAGGGCAAGAAATGAGCCTGGACGGGGATATATGTTTATGTATAGCTGATTCCCTTTGTTATACAGCAGGAACTAGCACACTGTTGTAAATCAATTATACTCCAATAAAGATGTTTAAGAAAAAAAAAAAGAAAAGAAAGAAATGAGCCTGGAGTGGTCAGATGGTCACCAAGGCCACTGAAAACCATGCGAAGATTGGATGTTAGCCTGTGGGCCATAGGGAGCCATTGAAGGTTTAAGAGCAGCAGAGTGACACCATGTGATCTGCATGGGGAAAGGTCAGGAGCAGAGAAACCCTGTGAGAAACTACAGGGGACAGTCCAGGGCCCACTCCCTATGCCTCTCTGGGTATGACCATGGAACTCAATCTTGCCAGGGGAAAGTGAGCAAATAGGTGTCACATCTGGGGGGACGCATTTAAGCAGCAGCGTACAATTCACACTCTCCACCTTTGAAGCCTTGTGTTCAGATGGCTGCAACGTAAGATGACAGTGCCTCTGCCTGTATCCCTGAGCTACAGTGAGCAGGGGCCTCTGCCGACGAAGCTGTATATGAACAGGGGCGAAAAATAAACCTTGCTGCCTTGAGCCTGTGCAGCCTGGGGGATGTTTGTCTGACAGCATAGCCTGGCCTGATACAGAAACTATTGCAGGCCCAGGAGGACAAAGGCCTGAGCCAAGGCAGTAGGAATGATGGAAGTTGTGGCCTGGGACTTGTATATCGCCACCCCAAACACAGTGGTTTAAAGCAGTGTTTATTTAGCTCATGAATCTTTGGGTTAGCTGGGTGGCTCTTGTGGACTCGGCTGGACTCACTCATACGTCTGTTGTCATCTGTGGGTCTGCAGCTCTTGGTCCTGTGTGTCTCAGGGTCAGTGGTTTGGGATGGCCTTGGCTGGGACCACTGGGGGGGGGGGGTGCTCGGCTCATCTCCATGTCTTACCTTTATCAGGCTAGGCCAGAGATATCCTCACAGCCATGGCAGAGGGGCAGGAGAGGGAAGTGAAAACAGGCAAGGGCTTTTATGAGGTTTTTCTTAGATCCCATTTGCTAACATCTCATTAGCAAAGTAAGTCACATGCCTGAGCCCAGAGTCAAGGGTAGAACAGAATGTACTGCAAAGCTAGATAGCAAAGGGCACAGATAAAGAGGGGGGCGAAGAATCAAGCCACTTGTGCAGCCAGGCCACCACAGCCCCCACTGGGGAAGCTACAGGACATGATGATTGGCTGTAAAGGGAGATACCACGGTGGCCGCCAACACTTACCCCCATCTCTGTACCCGCCCGCCACTCCACCCATCAAGACATGGTGTCGGTTTCCCCACCCCTTGAACCTGGGCTGCTCTTGTGACTTGCTCTGACCGACAGAATGTGAGAGAGTGACCCTGTGCCAGTTCTCAGCCGTGCCCAGCTGCAATGGAAAGATGCTCAGGCTGGACCACTGAATGACGAGAGGCCACATGGTGGGGAGAGGTCATGTGGAGGGAAATCCAGGCAGACACAAATGAGAATCTTAGATTTTCTAGTCAACTCCTGCCTGAATGAAGCCACATGAGTGATCCTGGATAAAACCAGAGGAGTCATGAGAAATAATAAACCATTGTTGTCTTAACTACTAGGTATTGGGGTAATTTGTTACACAGCAATTGATAACTGATACAGGGGAGATGGAAACAACTAAGCAAGGCTGGTGCTCAGATTGATGACTGGAGTTCTTCGGCAGTGGCGGTGTCAATCTCTGAGATGAGAACTCCAGAGACAGGAACTGGTTTGAGGAGAAAGTTGTGGACATGAGTTTTATGTTCATAGGACAGCAGTGCAGTAAAATCCAATAAGCATCGACTGAGATACATGTGTCTGAACTTAGGGAGAAATAGGAGCTGGAGACTGGGGAATGTTTCATATGGAATATCGGAGGATGCCGTGGACATAAAGCTGCTCATGGTGGGGAGGATGTGGCAAGTGTGACTAAAAGTGGGCCAAGAACAGTCTTGAGGAGTGCTCATTGTAAGAAGTGGTTCTCAAACTTTAGTGGATGTAATTACTATCCTGTGAGAATGTGAAGATACAGATTCCCTGGCCCAGCCCTCCAGGTTCTGAGTCAGGAGGTCAGGGATGGGCCTGGGAATCTGCTTTGCCACCTGGCTCCCACCCTTCTGCTCCCAAATACAACAGGTGGAAAGTTCCATCCCAGGTGAGACAGGAATTTGGCTGGGAGAGCAGGAAAGAGACCTGGAGCAAAGTTGAGAGGTTTGTTTGATTTCACCATCATTCTTACAGCCTTGTGGAGAGGAGCGAGTAGAGAGGGGAAGGTTGAAGGACAGTAGACTTTTTCCTCCCTGCCACTGAGCAAAGACCCACTGAGTGCTGAGAGGGAGAGCCCTGTGCAATTAGGGACAAAAGAGCTCTGAAGTGGCCCTGCCGCTGAAAACAGCTAGGGGGAACGTGCAGGAAATGTCTTAGGGGACATCAGGAAGGAACACCTGAAGTGGGCTGGCCTGAGGCTTCTGCAGTGTGACTGGGAGAAAAAGAGCCTGTGCTCAGAAGAATTCAGTGGAGCCTGCTGGCTATGAGACCCTGGGCAAGGCTCTCTGAGCCTCAGTGAAAGGAGCATAACTTGCATCCTGCCTCCCAGTGTACAGCAGAGTGGTTAAAAGCCCAGGCCCTATACCAGACTTTGTTGGAGTCCCAGCTCTGCCACTTACTGGCCCTAAGACCCTGGGCAAGTCATTCTCTGTGACCCAGTCTTCTGACCTGCAAAACAGAAATCACAATACTCCCTGCCTCATAAGGGAACTCCTCTGACCACCAGGCTTTGCTCAGGCTGTTTGCTCAGTTTGAAACGCTACTTGCCTCCACCCTACCCTGCCCCAATCTGGGTGTCTCCTACTCAGGAATTCTTTCCTGACCCCTATCACTCTGATCCTCTTCTGTCGTAGCACTTATCACATCGCAATTACGTTCTTCAGTATCTGTTGTCCCAACCGAGTTGGGCTCCAGGAAGACAGGAACTAGATCAGTTTGGTATCGCTAGCGCCATATGTTATGGATGAGAGTTCAGGCTCCGGGGCCAGACAGCCGAAGTTCATCAGTCTGGCTCCCTCGCTATTATCTGTGTGACCTTAGGAAAGTCGTTTAATCGTTGTGAAAGGCAGTTTTCTCATCCAAAAATAGAGATAGTAGGACCTAGAGGACAGGATTGATGAAGAGCATAAATTAGGTAATTCACATAAAAGCACCAGGTAATAGCTGGCGAATAGTAAGCATTCCACAAATGCTAGCTATAATCGGTGGCAGGGATAGGCAACTGATACATTATTTTTAATGAGTTTCTATATCCTTAGTGCCTGAGGCTGGGGAAAGTTTGTTCACTCATTAAAATTTGTCCCAAACCTGTAAGCAATGATACTCCAGTAGCAATGAGCAAATAGCATCCACATCTTGGATGGTTTCTAAAGACAATTCTCCAGGAAAAGCAACCAGGGGTCCTTGGAGAAATAGCTGTAGCAAAGAAAATAGGAGAGCCTGGAACATCCTATTGTCAGAAAGCAAGAAAGTGCTCAAAGGGGTTTGATTAATGTCCAAGACACAGAAGCTTGATGAGGCTTCACTGGCCACATTTTGGGGAAAAATTGACCATAAAGAATAATGATAATTTATTAAATACAGAATTTTTAAAAAACCCATGAGTCCATAGTGATTCTCAAAAAAAGGGCGGGAGGTAAACTTATTTACTGAGGAATGCCAATTAATTGAGATAAGGATAAGGACTGGGAAAAAGCACAATTTTGCAAACACCTATGCAACTGATCCAGGCAAGGATGTTAAAACCACTGAGTGAAGGCTGATCGAGAACAGGATATTCATATGATCTCAATGTGTCTCCCCAGAGAGTCTGTATTAATTACAAATGGAAAATGGTGCCATTCCCTGGAGAAACAGGACACACACCATCTTTATCAAGTGATCAGGCCCTCACATCACCAATAATGGAACCAACTGGCATTACGTGCTTCCTGCTGTGACACAACTGTAAGTGCATTCTGCTTAAAACTTTAACCTGGGGGCTTCCCTGGTGATGCAGTGGTTAAGAATCTGCCTTCCACTGCAGGGGACACGGGTTCGAGCCCTGGTCCGAAGCCCGGGAAGACCAGGGCTTAGGCACGGAGCAACTAAGCCCATGTGCCACAACTACTGAAGCCCGCGCACCTAGAGCCCAGGCTCTGCAACAAGAGAAGCCACTGCAATGAGAAGCCCGTGCACCGCAACGAAGAGTAGCCCCTGCTCACCGCAACCAGAGAAAGCCCGTGCACAGCAACGAAGACCCAAAGGAGCCCAAAATAAAATTAATTTTTTAAAAATCCTTAAATCTAATCAAGGGGGGTTGGGGGAGCAGGGGGCTCTTCCTTAATCTGAATACAAAGTGAATATTAGCTAACAGTTTTGCATTAATGTTAAATCTCGGATATGAAAATGGTATTGAAGTCACGTAGGACAAAGTCTTTGATCCTAGGAGATACATGCCGAAGTATTTATGATAGATATCTGCAACTCAATTTTAAAAGGAACAGAAAGAGAACAGCCCCAAACGCCCATCACAAGGCTCGCGCGTGCGCACAGCCCTCTTTCGAGACACAATTTCGCGCAGCTGGAGGGTCAGATTGGGCGCCACGAGGCGGAAATACGTAACGGCGGTTTCCGGTGACCGCGTACGCGTCCAAGGCAGCGGGATGGAGGAGGTGCCTCACGGTGAGCGCGCGGAGGGGGCGTGGGGGGCGGGCCTGAAAGGACAGAAGCCACTCTAACTGTGATCTTGTCTTCGCGCAGACTGTCCCGGGGTCGGCAGCGCCCAAGCAGGTCGAGGGGCCTCATGTCAGGGGTGCCCCAACCAGGGTCTCTGCGCTTCTGGAGCTGGTGCCGCTCCGGACCCGGGTGAGGAAGGGGCAAGGCTTCAACGGGAAGTGGGAAGCGCTGTCCTGGAAGAGGCGGGACGTGGGCGGGGTGTGGATGGTGTTGGGATAGGGGCCTTACGGATGAGGGGCAGGGGCCCAGAGGAGGCGGGTCGTGGAGTCGTCTTCAGGGTAAGGGGCGGGGCTTGAGGGATGAGTGACAGGAGCGGGGCCCAGAGGGTCAGGGCTTTTAAAAGGCTAGGAGAGGAGAAAATTGGCGGGGTGGGGGCGGAGCCTGAACCCGTGACTGGCGTGGAGTCGAAAGGGGTCTCAGGAGGGGCGGGGCATGGGAGAAAGTCGTGAGAGGTGAGGGGTGGGACCAGCGGTTTGAGTGACAGTAACTGGAAGTGGTTGGGAGGAGGCCGGCACCAGAGGGAATAGGGTATAAAGTTTGAAGTCAGGGAACTTAGGCTTAAATCCTAGCTCCGTCAGCTGTTTTCTTTGGACAAAATTTCCTTCCTTTTGAGGAGCGATTCTCCCATTAATTCAACAGAAGTATCTATTGATCACTTGCAGGCACAGTGCTCTGTGCTGGGGATACAGCTATGAATGAGACAGATGAGGTGATTAAAAAGCCTTAATCTCTCTGAGCCTCCATTTCCTCTTCAAAAATGGGGGGAAAATAGTTACAGTGTTGTTTTAGGGATTTGAACTAGGATGAAATATTGAAAGCATAGTAAATGTGTAATAGTGATAGTTATCAGTGACAGGTAACTAAGTGTCTGCAATGTGTCAGTTTCTCACTCTTGGCACTACTGACCCTCAGGGTTGGATAATTCTTTGTGGTGGGGATGTCTGCCCTGTTTCTCTGCCCAGAACATTTAGCAGCATCCCTGGCCTCTACCCACTACATGCCAGCAACACTCCTTCCCGTGACAACCAAAAATACCCCGAGACATTGCCAGATGTGCCCTGGTGGGGTTTGCCCGCAGACTGGGAATCATTGCTGCATTGAAAGTTCTGTTCTGGAACTGGGAATATAGCGTGAACACTTCAGAGCCCCCCCTTCATGGACTTTATATTCTAGTAGGGGAGACAAACAAGTAAACCGATAAATAAGGAAATGTCAGATGTACTCATAGCCTTGGGTTTTGTTTTGTTTGGTTTTGGTTTGAGGTTTTTTGGTAGCACTTATTACTACCAATGATGAGGTGCTGTTTCACTCATGATCCCTTGAAATAGCCCAAGGATTTAGCTTCTTCCAGCCCATGGGAAGAGTGACATTCAGAGAGACACACATATCATGAGATATCGCTTATATGTAGAATCTAAAAAAATGGTACAAATGAACTTATTTACAAGACAGAAGTAGAATCACAAATGAGAAATAGAGAAAACAAACTTATGGTTACAATGGGGGAAAGGAAGGGGAGGGATAAATTGGGAGATTGGGATTGACATATACACACTACTCTATATAAAATAGATAACTAATAAGGACCCACTGTATAGCACAGAGAACTTTACTCAATACTCTGTAATGGCCTATGTGGGAAAAGAATCTAAAAAAGAGTGGATATATGTATAACTGATTCACTTTGCTGTACACCTGAAACTAACACAACATTGTAAATCAACTATACTCCAATAAAAATTTTAAAAAAATAAAAAAAGATTGAGTCAGGGGCTTGGTCATCTGAATTGCTTTCTTTGCAGCCATAGAGGAAATCAAAGAAAAAATGAAGACCGTGAAACACAAGATCTTGGTGTTGTCTGGGAAAGGCGGCGTTGGGAAAAGCACATTCAGTGCCCACCTGGCCCACGGCCTAGCGGAAGATGAAAACACACAGGTGGGACCTTAAGGAAAAACTGGGAGAGGCTTGTGTCTTAGGGCTCATGATGGCTCATAGGGAGCTGACTCGTTAGTGTCAGTTTATCTGGCCTCTTTGGAATCTAGATCCCTGCAGAGAGAACGAGGAAGTACAAGGCAGTCGAGCAATGAAATGAATATTTCATTGGATTCTCTAGCCATGAACATGGCTGGCCGGTGTACATTTCTCTTGGCTTGCTGATTATTTATTATGTTAAGTTCAGGCTTCTTTCTCTTAATGAACCCCTTCTGCCTTCTTCTGGGTCAGGGGTCTACCAACGATAGCCTGTGGTCAAATCCAGCCCATCTCCTGTCTTTTTATGGCCTGTGAGCTATGAATGGTTTTTACATTTATAAATGGTTGCTTTTACAGTGTTACATTAGTACTTCTTAATCCTTGATTTTGCCCACAAAGCCTATAACACTTTCCGTTTGGCCCTTGAAGAAAACGCTTGCCAACCCCTGCACTAGGCTATTCACTTACACCCACGTACACAGAGGAGCTCGAAAACTCAAATTCCCCAGGACTGCTCTCGGGATTTCAGCTTTAATAAAAGGTGTGGTAGGGTGAGGAAGAAAAAAATTACTTTTACCAAAAAGATCAAATGGAAATTTGCAGTACCTGTGATTTAAAAAATACAGGTTATTCATTGGGACTCATGATGGTTTTGCACTGATCTTAGGAAATGATCCCAATATTCACTTTGATTACAGTTTTATACCTGATGAAACCATGAATGCTGCGGGGGGTTTTTGTTTTTTTAACACAGAACACGTTCCACCATTTGGTTTTGCCAAAATGAAATTATGTTCAAAATTCTAATTGAAAAAAATACATATACGTACCAGAACTGCTAGAAAAGCATCGGTGTCTCTTAGACGCCACTGCTCAACACGTTGAGCCCTGAAATACGAGCCGTGGTGAGGACTTGTGTGTTGGTGCTGTGTGTGCACTGGGTGAGAGAGCCCACCACACTCTGTGTGGATCACCAACTCTGCTGTTTTCCCATCAGAGTGCTGTTTGGGGCCTGCAGAGTAGTTCTTTGTAACGTGGAAACAATTTTATTGTGTTCATGTTGAAACATTGAACACACATTGAAACAGCCATTCCAGTTCTTTCCTTGGTCTTGGTGCGTGCCTTCTTTCCATACACTGATATATTTTTGAAAATTAGTTTTGTCTTTGTGCATTTTGAATGTTGAAATTTATTTTTATATAAATAAGGGCTAACTAACTTTCACTTCACATTTATTTTATAACTGGCAAATGACCTTTCACTTTTGTTTGGCTTTTTTTTTTTTAAGATAGTGCTAGTGGGGAGTGTAAAGGTATGTTTAATTTAATATTGACATTTCAAAACTGCCACATATTGCCAGTTATTTTTTTTTTAACTCTAATAACTGGATAAACTGCATACTTTCTACTTGTGTGAGATAAACCATTCTATTCCAGTATGAAATAGCGCCCTAAATTCTTAATAAAATAAAGGCTTTATTTCCTCCACAAAAAACCCAGTAAATGTAGCTACCTTGGGCAGGGGGATCAAGCCCACCATTCCGACCTGCCCTCAATATGCTTGAGCGTGTGCGTGTGTGCACGCACACACACACACACACACACACACACACACACACACACACAGATAAACAGTGGCCTCTCAGATACCTCACCGAAGGCTCCAGGAATATATTTTTTTAAATCGTTGGGTTAAGAAAGTAGAGTTTACTTCAGGGGTCAGCAGACTTTTTATATAAAGAGCCAGACGGTAAATATTTTAGGCTTCGTAGGCTATACAGTTTCTGTGGCAACTGTTCAGTTCTTCCCTTGAACATGAAAGCAGCCATAGACAACCTGTGAACAAATGAGTGTGGCTGCGTTGTAATAAAACTTTGAATTTCATAATTTTCACCCTGTCGTGAAATAAATGTATTCTTTTGATTTTTTCCCCCCCAACTCTAAAAACGTAATAGCCATTCTTAGCTATGGGCTGTACAGAAACAGGTGGCATTCTGGGTTTGGCCCCTGGGTTGTAGTTCGCCGGCCCCTGGTTTGGTTTGTAGCTCCAGGAGCACTAGTGCTGGCTGGGGAAGAACTTCTTTGGGGGAGGATTGAAACCTTGGGGAGGCCGTGGCCTTCTTGGGACAGTGCAGAGGCTGGACTAGGGGACCTGTAAAGCTTGGTGTTTCTCTTACTAGGGCTCTGAATCCTGCTTATAACTCATTTCTCTTTGGATCATTTTATGACGTGTGGAGCTGCTTTTGTGGGCTTACATGACTGCCGTATGCTTCTCTGGAATCTGGTATCTGTTACCCAAGATGTGCTCTAGGCATCTGGGGAAAGGGAGAAGTGACTGGCAGGGGACAGCTGGGCAGGCTCGTGGGAGAAGGCGGCCTTGGACTCTGATGGCGGCTGATGGGATGTGGCAGGAGGAGGTGGGGGCGGAGGCGCAGAGCTGGGACTGCCGGGGCAGACAGGCTGGGCAGGCAGGGCTGCTGCTGCTGCAGCAGAGGGCCGAGGGCGAGGCTCAGCCGGAGCCAGACCCGGGAGGCTTTAACGCCCTGGAAGATGTTCCAGCGGGAAAGAGGCCTGGTTTGAGGGTTGCTATAGCAGCAGCTGAGTGTGTGATCGAGTGTCGTCAGAGGGCGACGGTAAACCAGCAGGAGGTGTTGCTCTTGTCTCCATGAGAGGCCACGAGGACACAACCAGGGCAGTGCTAGAACCAACGACAGGAACAAATGGAGCAGCAGGGCCTCCAACTCTTGGAGGAGAAGGAGGGTCAGAAGTCTAGCTGAGCGTTTGGGGCAGGAGGTGGGTGCAGACTAGCGTGGTGGCCAAGGACACAGGCTCTGGAGTCGGTCTGCCCACGATCACATCCCAGTGCCGCTGATACCACTGCTGTGACCTTGGGCAGGTGATCAGACTGTCTCTGCCTCAGTTTTCTCATCTGTAAAATGGGCCTCAGGACCGAGTGAGATGATGCACGTAACAGTAAAATGCTTAGCACGATGCCTGATGCATAGGAAGTGCTCAATAAATATCCCTGATAGAATATGGAGGGGTGAAGACTATTTCTGCTTTGGTGATAATGAGTTTGTAGCCCACCCAGAGTCCAGTGCCAAGCGGGTTCACATATACTTGCCCATCTGTTTTTCTGTTAGTCAACAATCTTTTGCCGTCTGAGGGTCAAGTTTGTATTGGCCAGTTGGCCAGCCAAGAAATCTGTTTTCTGCGATGACCCATGTTACCCAGAATAATCTTTGCTTTCAGAAGCTGTCAGGCATTTTCTTAAACAGCTATCTGGAGATGTACTTTAACCAGGCCAGCTACAAGGAACCACTTGTGAATAGACAGCTGTTTACATAGAATCACGCTTCCGTGTTGTTACGTTCTGAAGTCCCACTGCGCACACGTTGAAACTTTGCAGTAAACTGAAGGGAAGCTCACCAGCTGTGTGGAAACATGGCTAGATGAGCTGGATTTTTTTCTTGCAGTGGTGCTTAAAAAAAAAAAGTCAGCACTTAAGAAAGTCTGTCTCCCCTCAGGCAGACCTACTGGTGACAGAAAACATCACTGTCTCCAAAGGGTGCCTGGCGTGGGCACAGAGTACACACCGAGTGTCTTGTTGACTAAAGTCAAGCAGCTCACACCCCTCCCTGCCCTAAATTCAGCAGGATGGGGAGGACTGCCCTGTCCTTTTCTGCCTGCCGCCTGGTGGCAGCTCATTACTGACTGCAAGCAAGGCTGTTCCATGATAGCACTTGGTCAGGCAGGTGTCTGATGGTTTGCAGAGGGCCTTGAATCGCAGGGTAGCCCCTGACTAATCACAGGTGGGCCGGGGAATGTGCAGGTTGGAGCGAAGGGAGGAGGAGGAGCCTCTATGGCGCAGACCTGAGCTGTGAGACATCCAAGAATCACGTGCCTTCTTCCCACCGCAAGAGTCAGCAGCTCTCGTCAGTTCCCAGCTTATCATCCTGCCCTGTGAGCTGAAAGGCAAGCTGTGTCATTAAAAGGTCCAGGCTATAGTGTCTGAGGGCCCTCTCGGGGGCTTGTAGACTCGAGGGCTGGAAGGAGCCTAATGATCTCCCGAAACACTAGTTTCGCAGATCAGAAGCTCAGACAGATCGGGGAGGAGAAGCAGCTTGTGTGAGGCGACATGGCCTCAGAGTGCCAGGAGTTCGTGCTGAGCCCGCTTCCCGTGACCTCTTCTTAAGTGGAAGTATGGGGCGCTAGGTAGGGAACGCTGTGGATCCTGACAGCCCTGCAGCACCCACTCCACCACTTTCTAGCTGGGAGAGGTGTGGCAAAGCCTCCTCTTCCCATCAGTCTTCTAGCACCTTCCACAGACCCTGTGAGGATTATTGCAGGCATGTTTCTTCTAGCTGGGGTTCTCTGGTGTAACTGGGGCAGAAAGGGAATTAATTGGATGGGTATGGGGGTAGCGGCAGGATCAGCAGAATGTCTGAAGGGGACAAGACACAGCCACTGGAGAGCTGGGTAGCAGGAATGTGCCACAGCCTTTTCGGGTTCCACCGCAGAGTGAGTGCATGTGATCTCTTTCTTGTATCATTTCACTCAAGGTACCCACTTGGTTGTGGGGAAGAGGGGGTGTAATTCCTCAAAAGGAAACTGATTAAACTGTTCCCAAAAGAGAGCGAGATTTTCTAGACCAAGTGGCTAGAAACTCGAGATTATTGACGAAAGTCTCCGTTAGGGTCGTAGCGATGGTATAATTTCCCAAGTTGTGAGGCGCTGATGTAAAACGTCTGGATCATTAACCACACATCAGCCTGAAGCATCAAGAAGGCCACGGAAGTCAGGTCTTCAGGATGAGGTCTTCACCCTGATGGGTTTTCAGGGTGAGCGTTGTTCTGTTGCATTCTTCTTGAGGTCCAGCAGAGGGCGCTTGAGGCAAACGACTATCCAGTGTATGAAGGAACCGCTTTCCTGACCTGGTGTGAAGTCATGTGAGGATCATAGGAGGTTGTCCAGAGGATTGAAGAGGAAAGCAAGAAACTAATTTGGGGCAAGTTAAAAAGTTACCCAGAGGTGCTCTACTTTGGATCTAAGATGTGAGAGCTTTCAAGATGAACAAGGCCCTGCTCTTTAGAAGGTTTCTGAAGGCTGTCTCAGACCTTTTCACGAATCAGATGGGGAAAGCAGGGCGTTTGGGGTAGAAGGAGTCATCCAAGGCTGCACGTATCACTAGCAAAGAACTTCTGTAGATTTCCTTATTTTCACTTTCTTTTTTAGAAGTTGAGCCTAAGCCATCATTAACCTTCAGCATCACAGGAAAACAGGGCTTGGTCAGAGCTCAGCTAGAGGGTCCACTCTGGCCCTCCTTGCCAGGCCCCCAGGGTAATGGGAAAGAGCCCTGGCGTTGGAGTCCAGAGACCTCAGTTCATGTCCCAGCTCTGCTTCTTGCTCGTTGAACAAGTCTCTGGGCCTCTCTGAACCTCAGTTTCCTCTTCTGTAAAGCAGAGATAATGATCCCGAACACACAGGCGCGTGCGCAAACACACACACACACACCCCCCCCAATACATGGTAAGGGCTACGTAAACAGTGGCTGGGCCTGAATCGTCAAGCGACCTGATACCCTGGACCATAAGCTCAGCCTGAAAATAGGCCATACTGAGGGTGGCTGGGGTGCAGCAGGGCCATGGGCAGAGCGCCGGGGGTGTTGGCGTACTTTGCAGGTTCTTGTTAGGAGTTTCGTCTGTGTCTCTGTGGCCCGGAAGATAAATGTTGTAACTCTCCCTCATGAGATTCCGCTCGGTCCAAGTTCAACCCAGTTTTTCTTCACCTTCTCCCCTCCCTCCTTTTCCTGGAACCCCGTCCCCTCCCGGTTGTGCACATCTGGAGGATTGTACACCTGCTTATATCACGTCTCCTCTTTTCCCCAGGTGGCTCTTCTAGACATTGATATATGCGGGCCGTCAATTCCCAAGATCATGGGATTGGAAGGAGAACAGGTAATAGTGGCAAGACAAAATGCAGGGAAGCATTTTCTTACGGTAACCTGTAGCGCCAAGCTGCTAACCCTAAGCCAGGGGGTCAGCGGAGCCCATGCCTTTTTACCTGGACGTGACGAGATCAGGTAAATGTTCACTAGACCGCCTGTCTCCTTTTAACAACAGCCGTGAGTTTGGGGGCGGTGTGGATTATATTTAAGTTCATTCAAACCTTCTGAGAATTGTTAGTTTCAATGCCTTCTTAGAGGGGAAGGGAAACAATACGTCAAATGCAGAAGTCAGACACAGAAACTTAGCCCTGGCTGGGAAAGCTAGACCAGGGCTGGCTAGGGTTCTGTACTCTGGAAGCAAGGAAATATCTCTGCTCCTGTGGTCACCAGAGGGGAAGTGAGACTGCGAGGCAAGCGAAGAATGCGGGCGGGGGTGGAGCAGCACGTGCTGTTCCCTCCCTTCTAGGTGGCACAGAGCCATCCAAGAAAGGCTCCCCTGGGGGGTGCACTGAAGCCGGGCTGGAGGACTAGGCTTTTCCTGGGGTGTTGGGATCCATACATTCTTTACTGAAGCGCTGGGTGCTGAGGTTCAGAGGAGAACAAGGCAGATAAAGACCCTACCCTTGTGGGAGGGGCAGGTGATAATAGGACACTAAGCAGGGTAAGGGGACAGACTCGGCAGGGCAGGGCGGCCAGGGGAGCTGCTCTTTGGGAGGGGGTGGTCAAGGGCACCCTGCTCAGAGAACCCAGAGAAGGGTGCGCTAGGATGGGGAGCACATGCAGGAGTGTCCTCGTGTCCTCAGCAAGGTGGCCCACGGGGACGGGGCAGAGGGACGGGGTGGCAGAGAGTAGCCAGAGGCAGATGGAGCCAGTCCTTGGGGACTCTGCTCAGGGCTTGGGACTTGCTTCTGCCCTGCTGCGAAGCAGCAGGAATCACAGTTCTGAGCACGTCCCGGTGAGCAGCAAGCTCTGGAGCACATGCCCCCCAGCACGGGGGTCCGTTCCCGTCAGTCACGTGCATGTACTACTCACTGGGCCAGGACACAAGTAGTTATAAAAATTGAAAATTTTAAATGGTGAGATAAAACAGAAGTTCTACTATTTTCTCCTCCTGTGCTATTGGATCATCGTGTTTACCCCTCTTTCAAAACCAGTGACTTAGAGAATTAGTATTAATAGGAATCAATGGGTTTTTCTTTTTTAAGTATGACTTCAAAGCCAGTGACAAAGGACCCCATGTTATCCGACTGCAATTCTGTGAAATGTCAGCAGCAGGCACACCTGTAGACACAGTAGATCCGTGGTCACCTAGGACTGGGGGGAAGTGTGGGGACCGGGGGTGACACTTAAGGGGTGCAGGGTATCTTCTAAGAGTAACGAAAGTGTTCTAACGTTGATTGTGGCGATGGATGTACAATTCTGTGAATATCCTGAAGCCATTTAATTGTACAGTTTAAATGGGTGAGTTGTGTGGTATGTGAATTATATCTCAAAAGACTGTTTAAAAAAGTAAGAATTCATCAGGAAAAATGGGCTTTCTGTTCTGGGTCCAGCGTTACTTGAACTGTAAATCTAAGATTGATGTGTGGTTGGAAGTTGCGTAAGTTCCTGTTTCATAGTAAAGCGTTGATACGGACTTGAACCCGGGCAGTTAGTGAACGCCTACGGTGAGGAGAGGGTCTGGGTCTTGCAGTAGCCCAAGCTTCCCGCCGACACCACTTCCCCAGTTGTTGTCCCCTGGGGGCAGCAGCTCAGCCCTGAAGTTCACACCACTGATGGGAGGGTTCTGTGTCTACTGTTTCACTAAAGGTCATCCCTCCACTCCTGGACTTGTACAGAGACTGCCTCGCTGATCCACAGTTACCTGCATCTTCTCAGCAACCCCCCAACTGATTTCTGTCACACTTTTAAAATATCCCAAATTATATTTGGACTCCGGTAACATCGGTCCCCTGACCAGATATCTAAGCAGTTTCCAAATAACCCAACCTGGGAGGGAAAAAGCAAATGAATTCTATAATCCATAACCCAGCCCCTGACGCCCCTCTGTTCACTCCCTATTAAGAATTTAGTGGTAGCATTTAAGACAATGAATTGTAATTTATAAAACTGCCTTCTTACTGCGTAAACTTTGTCTGTGAGAGAAGCGTGACCAGGGCGTATAATTTCTCACAAATAAGCATGGGCTTCTGTTCCTGCAGGTTCACCAGAGTGGCTCAGGCTGGTCTCCGGTGGTGAGTGCTGACCCCCTTTTCTTCAGGATCTCTTGTCGTATGTGAACATAAAGGGTTGTAACTGTTTATCGTCAACAGATATTTATTGAGGCGCTTTCCTAGGCACAGGGAATCCAGTTCCAACCTGGGATTGGCACACTATTTCTGTAAAGGTTCAGAGAGTAAATATTTCCAGTTTGTGGGCCATACAGTTGCTACCATCATAGCTGGAAAGTAGTGATAAGCAAATGAATGACCGTGGCCGTTTTCCAATAAAACTTTATACAAAACCAGAAGTGGGGCCATAGTTTGCCAACCCAGGTTAAGATAGTAAAGGAGACGAGGTTTGTTTATTTCAGCTGAGTTCACTGTCATTGCCGCATAAGGCCGTATGGTGACTCTTTCAATCCCCCCAATATGGTAACCTTTTTCTTTAATGATTTTTTTCGAAAAAAAGATTTAAGGGTTCAAAGAGTGAATATACTCACAGATCACACAGTAATTTTGTCCCCCCAATTTCTTCAGCCAGAGCTCAGACAAAAGACATAGGGAAGTGCCTTGCACTGTGGTTTTAAGTAAAATGTTTCTTGCGTCATCCTTTCTAGTTCCTGGAAGACAACTTGGGGGTGATGTCGGTGGGTTTCTTGCTCAGCAGCCCCGATGATGCCGTTATCTGGAGGGGACCAAAGAAAAATGGTTTGCCACTCTGCTTTCTGTCTCTTATCACGTCCTTCCAAGGGCAGAATTGCATCCCGTCCTGTCAGAATGGCCTCAGGCTCATCCTGCTGGGCTTCATAGAGGATTATTTTTATGCATCTGGTTGCCTCTTCACTGGTTGAAGAGAGCCAACAGAAATACCAGTTTTATTTAATAAAATGTTATAATTTTTAAAATCTATTAGGGGTTTTTCTCTCCTGAAAATCTCCCTAACCCTGAAATTATTCCTAAGGTGGTTTGTGTTCTTATTTGTGTCAAAGAGGGAAGTATGTGAGGTGAAATCAGTAGCAGGTTGAGGCTGCAGGTAATGATGCGAAAGTGCCTATCTGGGCAAGGTTTCTCAGCCTCGGTGCTGTTGGCGTACTGAGTCAGATAATTCCTTGTTTGGGGAGGGCGGGCTGTCCTCCACGTCACAGGGGCTTAGCAGTACCCTGGCCTCTGTGCTCCAGAGGCGAGTAGAACTCCCACCCTAGTCATTGACAAGCAGACGTGTCCCCAGACGTTGCCAAACACCACTGATTGAGAGCACAGGTGATCCGTACGTAAAGGTCACGAGCTGTGCTTCTGTAAAGAGTCAGAAGGACGGGAGAGAGGAGGCATTCCCGCGGCTTCTCCTTGCAGGCATGATCAAGCAGTTCCTCCGAGACGTGGACTGGGGCGAGGTGGACTACCTCATTGTGGACACCCCACCCGGGACGTCGGACGAACACCTCTCGGCCGTGCAGTACCTGGCCGCAGCGCACATCGATGGGGCGGTGATCATCACCACGCCGCAGGTGAGCCAGGGCCCCCCACCCCGGAGGGTCTCTTTCTCCCACAGCCCGAGACCCTGGGCTCTGCAGCATGCCCTGACTGGGATCCGCAGAAACCTTACGTTTATCTTCGGTCCAGCCACTGTCAGTGGACAGGGAGGCGTTAGGTGGCTGGGGCAGGGGTGGGGGCCAAGGGCGCCTGGCCCGAGGATGGCGCTGGAGAGAAGACGAATTTGTCGTTAGGAATGTTTCCTACTGAATTTTTAAAGAGAGGCTGGGGCCCACCCTTAGACCAGCAGTGCTCTCAAGAGTAGGTCCCAAAGAAATGACCTGTGAGAACAGTGGAGTGGGGACGTCCGCTCTGATGCGGGTGCTGACAGTGGGCAGGGCTTTCCACGTGGGGCAGGGGCACATGGGAACTCTGTGCTTTCTGTGAACCTAAAACCGCTCTAAAAGTCAAGTCTAAAGCAACAGCAACAATCGAGTTGACACAAGGATGGCCTCTCTGATACCATATTTACTGTGAAAGGAAAGAGAGTCCCCTTGGGTTCAGGAGGAGGGGAGCAGACCGAGCAGATGCCCGCCCTTCTCCAGGAAGCCTGGGGGGAACGCCCCATGTTTGTGCACTTCTGTATGTAACTTCTCTAGAAAATGTGACTTTAGGCTGGGGACGCCCACTTTCTCGGAGCCCTGCACGTCCAGCAGCTGGCTTTCTTTAGGGGTCATTTTTATTTTTTTGTGAGAACTGCATTTTTAAAAATTAATTAATTAATTTTAACATCTTTATTGGAGTATAATTGCTTTACAGTGGTGTGTTAGTTTCTGTGGGGTCATTTTTGACAAAGCAGGGCTTGTAGAGGATACCAGGGAGAGAACCACAGCTGCACTGCGGTGAGACGCTTAGTAACAGCCAGTTTACTTTCTAGCTAAATGCACCTCCGTCTGTACCCCAGCCTCAAAGGGCGCGAGGGCCAAACGTGGGCCTCAGGAGAATAGAGGACTCAAAGCCAGGACCCTTTGAAGGCCTGTGACCATTAAAGCCACAGGTGTTAAGGAGTAGCCGTATTTGACAGCACACGACACTTGGACACGTGTCTGCAGTAAAATTAAATGGGGTACTGGGGCGGGTACTAAGCCCTGATTATCCACAGTCCTCACGCTGTAAGATACACATTGAGAGTCCAGAAGTGAATTTGAAGGGATCCAAACCTGGTAATAGTCCTTATTTTCTTTTTGTGCATAAAGTTGCTTGGGTTCATGATAACCAGGATCAGAGGTTGATGTACTTTTTCTGTGAAGGACTGGAGAGTAACTGTTTCAGGCTTTTTGGGTCACACGGTCTCTGTCGCGGCCCTTTAGCTGTACCATCGTGGGGCGAAAGTGGCCCGAGATACTATGCAGAAGAGTGGGCCGGGCTGTGTTCCAGAAGAACTTTATTTATGAAAATAGGCAGCCACACGAGCCCACAGGCTGCCCCTGACCTAGAAAGCTGTGCCTACTCGGGATCAGCCTAGTACATTGATGGCAAAGTGGAACATGGAGGTGTGTTAAAGGGTCACTTTCCTGTAGATTCGTTGTACATTGGACATTTGCCTGTTCAGGTTTATCCTTTGAGGTTTGTGGGAAGTAAGTAGCACCTGGACCAGGGCTCACACGTGGTCGGCACGAAACAAATACGGAACACGGGGCACGGTCTCTAACGCTTCACGGTGGCGATGCCACAGCCCTGCAGCCATCCCTCCACCACGCGGATGTTCTCTTTTTATGCTTTGACTTTGACATAACTGGACTTCTTGAACCTTGACAGGAGGTGTCGCTCCAGGACGTCCGGAAAGAGATCAGCTTCTGCCACAAGGTGAAGCTGCCCGTCATCGGGGTGGTGGAGAACATGAGCGGCTTCATCTGCCCCAAGTGCCAGGTGAGAGTATGTCCAACCAGGTCCCGTCCTCCATGCCTGAGGAAATCATAGCGCTGGATCTCTGGGAAACCGTTTCTGTTTTCCCCATCATTTCGGGAAGTGGAATCAGTTAAAACCCTCTGTTGCTGATTTAATGAAAATTCTTTTCACATTCAAAATAGCCATTTTTTAAAGTTGCTGTAAAATGTGGTCCATTCGTATGATTCTGAAACAAAATCAGGATTCCTCCCCCTTTAATTTGCCTCCCAGAAGGAGACTCAGATATTCCCGCCGACGACTGGGGGTGCGGAGGTCATGTGCCATGACCTGAAGGTCCCGCTTCTCGGCAAAGTGCCTCTGGATCCACGCATAGGTGGGTGAGTCCCCGGTGGAGGCTGCATGCCCTCCAGCTGAGAGGAGCAGTGAGACGCGTGGCGCGTAGCCGAGGGAGCAGGAGAACTTCGGGGCGGCGGGAGGGGCCTGCAGAGGAGAGGAGAGGAGAGACTGGTCAGGGAGACGCCCAGTGCAGGAGGGCAGGAGGAAAGGAGGAAAGGAAGTCACTAAGGGGAGGGGCCAGGCCAGGGGTGACCTGGGGAGGCGGCAAGGGGCGTGCCTTCGAGTCTTCTCTTACACAGTAATTAGGTTCAGACTCAAAGCCGGGTACAGAATTAGCCTTGAAGACTCCCGAGGAAGGTGCCCCGCATGTCCAGTGTACAGGGAAGCCCGCCACAGCCCTCCTTGTACCCGGCTTCTCTCGGTGAGCGTGAGGGGAAGTCGCTGGCCTGCCTCTGGGGGTCATGCTCCTCTCTGAGTGCCACAGTCCTCCAGGGACCCCACCTCCACCCCACACTCACTCCGGGGCGTCGGCTCACTGAGTGGAGTGGTGAGGACACCCACCGCCAGATTTGTTTCCCCACAGTAGCAGGAGTTGACCTTGCTGAAGTTAGGTGTGAGCCCCCCCATGAGGAAGTGGGACAGTTAGGTTACGCAGAGGTGCCCGGGCCTGAGGGAAGCTGACAGAGACCGACGGCGCTCGGGCCCCAGTTGTTAGGAAGTGAGAGCCTTGGGAGCGTGGGCACCGTGTGCACCTAGAGGCCGAGGCCGTGGCGGCTGTGCTGCAGGAGAACGGGGAGGAGGTTAGGGCTGGACTGGGGCCTGGGCGTTGCCAGGGAGGGGGGTACACAGAGACGGAAAGTGCCAGGATTTGAGAGGTGTCACAGACGTCCGTGCTGCCCAGTGTGAGCCACCGAGGAGACGGGGACAGCACCGAGAACCGGCTGGCTCCCTCCTGGTGCTGTGTGGAGGCGGGCGAGGCCTTGGCTTGGTCAGCGGGCTGGGGAGAGAGGTCAGGAGTGGAGGGGGACGTGCCCGCGACGGGGGGTGGGAGGTGCAGAGAGGAGGGGCCGAGAGCGCAGCTTGGAGGAGGCCTGCCTTGAGGAGGTGGACGGGAAGAGCCCCCAAGAAGCCCGGGGGACCCGGGGGGCAGCTCCGGAGATTGCACCTCGCTTGTTTCCACTCCCAGCAGCACTTCTGGTATGTGGTTTCCCCAAGAAACAGAGAACTCGGCTGCTTTTCCAGCCTTCCCCACTGCTGTAAACTGTCTTCGCATTGACCAGAGCTTCCCTCTGGGCCGTAGGAGCAGGTACCTCCCCTCAAAGGCCTTCAGAGGCGGGTGGCGCACATGAACTTGTGTGGGACAGTGCGTGGTGGCAGCCTGTCACCGCCATCCGCTCCAGGCCATGCTGCCGCCGTAGTCCTTAGAGCAGCTTACAGGAGAGGTGGCCTGGTGCAGCCTCGGATTCAGTGCCGTCTAGCGGGACAAGGTTCATGTCCCCAGACCTCACCTCTGGTTGTAGCTGCAGAGAGCTGGGCCGGCGTCGGAAAGGACAGGCTGTTAATGCCGTGACGCGCTGCGGCGAGGCAGGCAGGGCCAAGTGAGGTCGCTGTGACCCTCTGGAGCCGCTTCTGTCCGGTGAGGGAACAGCCACGTTACCAGGAACAGACAAGAGGCCGCGAAGGACGCGCTCAGCCCCTGTGGGAACGTGCAGCAGAGGAGCGGCCGGGCTCTGGCAACGTGATCCTCGGCCTCCCCAGCCCCGCACACCTGAGGGTCACGCAGAAGCACGTCTGGGGCTGGGCGCCCTGGCCTAGATCTGTGCTGCCCCAGCGCTGGCTGCGGGCTCCGGCGGGTCCTTGCCAGGCGCTGAACCTCAGGCCGCACCTGCAAGGTGGGCACGGTGATGGAGCCACTGCCAGGGGCTGCACAGATGGAAGGAGGGCCACGAGGGGAGCCTTGGACAGGGCAGTGCCCAAGGGGTGCCGCCTGCAGGCGACAGGCAGGAGAGAGGGAGGTTTGTGGAGATGGGGGACTGACCAGAGCGCATTTATAAGGGGACAGACGTGTCCTCTGGGGAAGGGAGGACGAGGAGTGAGAGGACGCTGGATGAAAATCAGAAGGAAGTGGCCCCACGAGCCTGCTGTGGGGCCTGTGACTTCCCAGACCCAGTCCAGCGACCGTGAACTCGGAGGCTTCCCTAGCTGCTTCCGCCACAGTTCACAGTGCCCGGGCCACATGGGGGCCCACTCTGCCCCCCGTCTCGGGTGTCCCTGTCCCACCGGGCAACATGCTGGGGAGCTGAGGTGACGACTGCTCCACGGTTGGCCTGGCCAGGATCCCCCCAGGAGGCTGGGGAGCAGCTGTGGGTCGTGGAACCACTGATCCTGCTTCTCCAGCAGGGGGGGCGGGGGCAGAGGAGCTGGCAGCGGGGCCTACCCAGGACCAGACGGGAGGGGAGCACGCCGCCTGCCCAAGGTCCCGCCCCGTGCTCACCTGGATGCGAGACCACCTGTGTGTCCCAAGGCGGCACTGCAGTACACAGAGCAGATGGATTGATGCCAACCTGGAGTGACCTTCAAGATAAAATTACACATGGAGAAAGCAACGGGCAGAATATGTGTGTCATACACTCCCAAGCATTTTTTTAAAATACATGAGTGTGTATATGTATATATATGCATATATTTCTAGAAGGATACTTGAAACACTGGTAGCCTCCTTTGAACTCATTCTTCATGGTATAACCTTTTGTATTCCATACACTTACTGTGTGCCTTCATTATCTTTTTACTGAAAGAATGAATGGGTCTTTTAAATGCAGGTTCCTGGGCCTGCCTAGGAGCTGCTGTATCTGATCACAATGGGGGCCCTGGAACCTGCATTTGCTGCACATGACCCAGATGACTCGCAGGCACACACACTAAACACCATCAGCCAGGTACAGGTCAGAGCTGCGAGGAAACGCTAGCCAGGGTCCCTGCTGGATGGAGGGGGGGAAGGTGAGGTCCTCGAGACCCCGACATTCCGTCTCAGCTTTGATCTTCATTTCAAGTGAGGTGGGCTCGATCTTCAGTGTCACGGGCACAGAAAGAGCCCCAGGTTCACATCACCACTGTGCTTTCTTCATGGATTTTCTTTCCTTTGTTTCTTTAAGGTAAGAGTTGCGACAAAGGACAGTCTTTTTTGGTTGAAGCACCGGATTCACCAGCCACCTTAGCCTACAGAAGTATAATTCAGAGTAAGTGTTGAAGTGAGTCTTGTGAATCCAGACGGCACGGGGCCAGGAAGTGACGTAAATGAGCAGAGTGGGCTGGGTGTGAGAAGGCCCCGTTCAGGACCATAAGTGGTCACTGCAGCCATAAGTGGCCACACAGCTTTGGTGGGGACACTGGGGTAGTGAGGTCTGGGATGACCCCATCAGCCCGGGAAGCCAGGAGTCTTGAAAAATCTTCCGGTACATCAGTGTTGTGAACTAAGTCATAGTTTAAAAAACATGGTGAAGTTTATGGTATAGGAAGCACACCTCAATAAAGCTATAAAAAGAAATGAAGAAGAAAAAAGCAGCACAGTGAGCCAGACCCAACCCACGTGCAGGCCTGATTCAGTTAACGACAGGCAGCCATCAGGGGCACTGAATCTAAGGCACAGGTGTCGTCAGCAGTTAAAGCTTTAGGCTCCCGGTTTGCGGCTGAGTCCTTTTGACCTAGTGAAATGGTGTTGAGGGTAAATCACATCATTTCCAGGATTCTTGATCTGTAGAATGGGCCAGCGTGAGGCCTCCAGTTGTGGTTATAACCACAGATGGGCAGTGGGCAGTATTGGGCTCACTTTCAGAGATTCAGGGCATAAGCCGAAATGGGACTATTGGGAGAATTAAGCCACCTGGGGACTCCACCCCATCTAGACGCAGCCTCGCCAGCAAAGGGCAGGGCCACCAAGAGCCGCCACTGCTTCCTTGCCTGCTGTCTTGTTTTCCAGGAATCCAGGAGTTCTGTAGTCTGCATCAGCCAAAAGGGGAGAACCTCGTCGGCTCCTGAAACAGGAGGACGTTAGGAACACAAGCAGCACGTCCCATCACACCTGACCAGCTGGGTGACAGAGCAGGGGTCACAGACAGAGAGGGACCAGCCCCAGGCATGGTGTGAAGTCACTTGTTCAGAGACACTTTAATCATCTAACAGTTGTATACTTTTCTTTAGTACATATGTAAAGGGCATTCTTTACAGATGTGCCGCTTTAAAAATAAAAACATCTCAAACCTCTGCCCCAAGGCCTGCTTCATGTAAAAAACCAGCGGCTTGTGGGTCATGGAATTTTCTTCTCTGTTGGAAGCTGTTCCATTACAGAACCTCTCACTTGAGCCTTCGCTGCCTCGGAAAGTCAGCCTGAAAAAGAACCAAAGGGACAAAGGGGTGAATGTGTGGCTTCGCTGCAGATATACAGTCACAGTTGCAGACAGCATAGTGCAAACGCTGTTCCTCAGGTGGAGAAAAAATTAAAGCAGTGATAGATCCTCCTGCTGGGGCTTGTCCTGAGGTCAGTGCACACCACATGGCTGGGCACAGTCAAAAAACCCTCGAATCACCCACATGAGAACAGATTTGGGGGTCAGTGTCGACACCCTGTATAGGAATGTGTGTTCACTATATCCAGCAATTTCCAGTGTCAGACAACTTACAGGGTTTTTTAACATTACATAAAAAGAGAGATGCAAACTCCAAGAAGATCCTCATTGCCATGAGACGCTCACTCTGAAAGACACACAGGAACTGAGAGCAGCTGAGGGAAGAGTAAATTCCCAGTTCCCATCTTATTCCAGGCATGGAGTGGAAGGCGGACAAATGCCTTGCCCTCCCCTTCTCTCGTCGCCCACCCTGCTTGCCTACATAGGGTCAAATCCACCTGTTCAAGGTGAGGAAGGTGGGACCCCTCTAAAGGGCCCACCCAGACCACAGGCCCAGCTGAACCCAGGGGAGCTGTGCTTCCACGGGAGCCCCCGGCCCTGCACCGTCCAGGCCACCACCTCGATCCCACCTCTTACCTAATACTTGTGAATCTCCAGCCCCTCAAGGCCAGGCTTCTGGAAGTCTCTTGGACAGGCCTGCAAGGGGAAGAGGCTGCCCTGGCTTTCTGTCTCACATGTGTGTGGCCCAATCCTGCTGATTCAAGGCCAGAGCAAACCCACAGTGAACTGAAAGCCTGTAGGGCTGGTTGCTCAAGGTCTTGGTGTGAAGCTGCACTGTTCACATTTAAGATGGTTCAGACCATTTCAGGAAGAGCCTGGTCAAATTTAGAAGATCTATTTCTCTCCTAGAACTAAGGCTAGGTTTAAAAAAAAAATACGTTATGGTTCTTAATTCTGTCGTTTAAAGAAATCACTCAAAACCGACAACGGCAGTCACAAAAAGACAAGCGCTGTATGATTCCACTTAGGTGAGGTCCCTAGAGTCGTCAGATGCATGGGGACAGGAAGTAGGTGGTTAGCTGGAGCTTGGTGGGGGGGGAGGGGTGGAATGGGGAGTTAAACATTCAGTGGGTACAGAGTTGCGGTTTGTGAAGATCAGAGTTGTGACATGATGATGTGGATATACTGAACTGTGCACTTTTTTTTTAAAGAACTCTGCCTTTTTTTTTTTTTTTTTTGGCTGCGTTGGGTCTTCGTTGCTGCGCACAGGTTTTCTCTAGTTGCGGCGAGTGGGGGCTACTCTTCATTGCGGCACGTAGGCTTCTCATTGCGGTGGCTTCTCATGTTGCAAAGCACAAGCTCTAGGCACACGGGCTTCAGTAGCTGTGGCTCGCGGGCTCTAGAGTGCAGGCTCAGTAGTTGTGGCGCACGGGCTTAGTTGCTCCGCGGCATGTGGGATCATCCTGGACCAGGGCTCGAACCCGTGTCCCCTGCATTGGCAGGCGGATTCTTAACCACTGCGCCACCAGGGAAGCCCTGAACTGTACACTTAAAAATGGTTAAAAGGGTAAATTTTAACCACACACACAAAAAAGCAACTAACCATGGAGGCCTGGCTGATATGGAAAACATCAAAACCTGCCATTGCCAACAGGCCTCCTTGACTTTTAAGTGTCTGGAGATCAGGGGTCCAGGAATCAGACTTCAGTAACTCACCGTCTGGAACACCGTCTGGGACAGAAAACTGGCTGTGACTTTGCTGATGTCACTCTCGCCTCCCATCTTACAAAGGACGTAGCCGTACAGGTTAGCGGCTTGGAGAGAAATCCCAGCTATCACAAGGGCCTGCGCTCAGACAAAGCAAATGTAATTCTCCTAAGAGCACGTATTGAAATATTGCTCCCAAAGCAAGTAGGAGTGGCTCTGGCCCACACCTGCTAGTAATAGCCAACCTCTATGGAGTGCTTACAAATACTCATGGACCACTTTTAATCACCAGGAACCCGAGAGGTTGGGACCGTTATTATCCCATTTTACAGGGAGAACATGGAAGCTCAGGGAAGCTAAAGTTGCCTGAGGTCGCAGAGCTGGAGCGAGGCTGAGCCGTGATCCAGACTCCAGAGCCCACACTTTTTTTTTTTTTTTTTTGCGGTATGCGGGCCTCTCACTGTTGTGGCCTCTCCCGTTGCAGAGCACAGGCTCCGGACGCGCGGGCTCAGCGGCCATGGCTCACGGGCCCAGCCGCTCTGCTGCATGTGAGATCTTCCCGGACCGGGGCACGAACCCGTGTCCCCTGCATCGGCAGGCGGACTCTCAACCACTGCGCCACCAGGGAAGCCCAGCCCACACTTTTTTATGCTGTTGCTCAGACTGTCCATAGATATTTTGTTTCCTCATTGAATGACTCAGATCATGGCAATGCAATATGATAACTCTGAAATAAAACTGCAGAACCCTGAGGCTAGCTTATTCCTACTGAGGAAGGGTTCCCTATCCAAGGTAGGACGTCATGCACTTTTTCTAAAAACTCCTCTCTCAGCAGCATTATTCAGAGCCAAAAGCTGGAAACAAATAACCATCGATTATCTCACTGATGGATAAATGGATAAACAAAATGTGGTCTAATACCGTGGAATAGTATTCATCCATAAGAAAGAAAGCAGCACTGACACCAGCTACAACAGAGATGAACCCTGAAAACAATATTAAGTGAAAGGGCTCAGTCACACAAGACTGCATATTATATGATTCTTTTACAGAAAATGTCCAGAATAGCCAAATCTATAGAAACAGAGAAATCAGTGGGTGGCAGGGGCGGGGTGGGGGGGACAGGTATATGGGGAGGGTGATCGCTGAAGGGCTCAAGGTTTCCTTCTGGGGTGATGAAAATACCCTAAAACTGATTGTGGTGATGGTTGCACAACCCTGTGAATAGACTAGAAGCCCCTGAATTGTACACACTAATGGGTGCACGGCCTGGTATGTGAATTCTATCTCAAAGTTGTTTCGATTGATCGGTCGATCAATAGCAAAAACCCACTCCTGCAACCACCGGTTCTATACAGGTGTTTCAAGCCGACGTTGCCTTACCAGCCACTTGAGCTTCAAGGAAAATAAGGAGCTGAAACAGAACACGATCCAAATCATGGGGCTGACGATGAGGCCGAGCCAGAAGACCCGCGCTTCCGCCTCTGTGGCCGCCACGGTGTTTGGAGAGACCTGTGGCGGGAAAGTGATTCGGTTTCAATACTCGCAAAAATGGCTGCAGAGGAGTGTGCCGTGATTTTTGTTCACGTCACACGTGCTTCTGCCACATGTGACTTTGAACTGAGTGCCAGCATCAGTGGGCTTTGTGTATGGCGGGGATCAGATCCCACAAAGCTCAAAAGGAACCCATGGGAACCTTCCACGGCCATTTTCCTGTTCTAGCTTGACACGTATTGGAGAATACCTTTCTGGCTTCAAAAATCCAGTGGCTTTTCCCATCTTCGTCGATCTGGTTCCACCAGCGAAGGCCCACCATGAGTCGTCCGGTTACATTCTGAGGAAAATGGACAGAATGTCTCCAAGCAGGCCACGGGTCATTCACTGATGAATAAAAGTCACCATTTCATGCCAAGCTTGCCCCGTGAGAAGGAGGAGAGGGGAACTGAACTGTGGGGCTTTCTCAAAATCAGTTTTGAGGCCTCTAATTCTTAACTAAGCTTACCTTAAAAAGCAACCTAAATGTCCATCGGCAGAAGAATGGACAAAGAAGATGCGGTACATATATAAAATGGAAAAAAAAGATAAAAAAAAGATAAAAAAGATAAAAAAGAATGAAATAACGCCATTTGCAGCAACATGGATGGACCTAGGGATTGTCATACTGAGTGAAGTAAGTCAGAAAGAGAAGGACAAATATCCTGTGATATTGCTTATATGTGGAATCTAAAAATGTGGTACAAATGAACTTATTAATGAAACAGAAATAGTCACAGATGTAGAAAAGAATCTTATGGTTACCAGTGGGGAAGGGGAGGGAGGGATAAATTGGGAGATTGGGATTGACATATACACACTACTATATCTAAAATAGATAATTAATAAGGACCTACTGTATAGCATATGGAACTCTACTCAATATTCTGTAATGACCTATATGGGAAAAGAATCTAAAAAAGAGTGGATATATGTATATGTATAACTGTATAACTGACTCACTTTGCTGTACAGCAGAAAAGTAACACAACATTGTAAATCAACTATACTCCAATAAAAATTTTAAAAACAAAGTTTCATTCATGAAAAAAGGACTCCCCAGACACACACACACGCACATATATTCATATTATATGGAATTTTAAAATATATTATTTATAATATTATGTCATATGTAAAATTTACAAAAAATCCAAAGCCCTATGGAGTTGTCACCCTCATACACTACATGTTTGCAAGCATGACAGAAGCCATTTATTCAACTAAGCAATGTATTTTTTTCTCTAATTTTAAGTGACAGTATTCGGCTTAGTATTCTTAAGTACACATCAGCAGTTTAAACCAAAGTGCCTCTGAGCCCAAATCAGCCACATGCATCAGAACTGTGAGCATCTGGAAACGCAGCCACGTGTTTCAGGAGCGAGGCTGTCACAGGTGAGGGGGCCTTACCTTCACAGACCAGAAGTCGAAGGACAGGAGGAGAAGCACGGTGACAAAACAGCCCACGAAGCTTCTGCTGAACCAGTCACAGCCCACGTAGGTGATGATGGCACTTACTCGGAAAAACAGGTGGAAAAACGTGGCCACCGGGTGCCTAGGAAAGAACCCAGAGCCCCCTCACTCCAGGGCCCAAAGGGCAGTGGCTGAACTCACTCTGTGGTTTCCATGTCCCACATGTTCCGCATACATTTAAACCCAAACTCATTCAGGCTGCAGCGCTAACCTAGAAGGCTCGAAACAATCCTCATCGCACCAGCATTTTTTCCCCACCCTCTTAAAGAATCCAGTACTTTCCCCTAATTTGACTCCAAATATCACTTGCCCTGTTTGCAAATGGGTCACCTTTGACGTGAACTGTGTCGGTGACATTGATCACCACCTTCCTGCCTAGCAGCGACAGTGACCAATTCCCCAAAGGGAAATGCTGGGTTATTCCGCCAGTGACTGAACAGCGCGGCCATGTGCAGCCCACGGGTGCAGAAGCCTCACATCAGCGGGGGCCTCGTGTTCCTGATGGAGGGAAGCGAGCACGACATGCACAAGTCGGCGCCAACCCCTGGCCACTTGTGATGAGCTGCATTTCAACGCTGGAGCCAGAAAGCAGCTGTGCGCAAGGAGGAGGGGGTGGGGGAGGGATGGGCTGGGAGTTGGGGATTAGCAGATGCAAACTATTATATATAGGATGGATCAACAAGTCCTACTGTATAGCACAGGGAACTATATTCAATATCCTGTAATAAACAATAATGGAAAACCAATATGAAAAAGAATGTATATAGGGACTTCCCTGGTGGTCCAGTGGTTAAGAATCTGCCTTCCAACGCAGAGGACACTGGTTCCATCCCTGGTTGGGGAACTAAGATCCCACATGCCACGGGGCAACTAAGCCCGTGTGCCGAACTACTGAGCCCTTGCACCTCAACTAGAGAGAAGCCCGCGCACCACAACGAAGAGCCCGAGCACCGCAGCTAAGACCCGATGCAGCCAAAAAATAAAAATAAAATAATAAGAATTTTTTAAAATCATTATTAAAAATGTTTATATATGTATAACTGAGTCACTCTGCTGTACAGCAGTAATTAACAACATTGTAAATCAACTATAATAAAAATTTTTTTAAAAAACTTCTATACAATTAAAAAGAAACTATCTTTAAATAAAATGAAAAGCAACCGTGCGAGCCCCATGACGGGTGGCAATACACTGCTGGGCGGGGAGGGCAGGTGACTCTACTCAGCAAACCTCACCTAGTAGTGCCAGATCCGATATCTTGACGGGAAGCCAGAAACCCAGACTTTTCATGGGAAATCAGATTTTTACACAAAGGTCACTAATTATGTTAACAAAATGCCACAGGCTGTGTTGCACACTGGCCTGTGAGCCGCAGGCTTGCCACATCGGGGGGAGCAAAGGTAGCCAGCAGGCCTGTGGGGGACAAGCCTGCTTGACCTTCCAAGAAGGAAGGTGGTCAGGGTAAGCACCCAGGAGGCTCCTATAGAACCGTGGGTTTCTGACACCCAAGGGAGCGTCAGCTAAGATTCAGAGGCAGGATGTGTAATGACATCTGCATTTACTCCTCATGTTCTAAAGGAAGAAGGGGCTGTGCCAGAACCCCAGCTGTCCTCCAGAACGTTCTCACCTGTGCCTTTCAGATGCTGAGCTCTCCTGGTGACCGTACCTGGCATTTAAGAATTAGACATGATCACGTAGCACTTCCAAACCTGGAATGTTCCAGAAGTTAAGACTCTTGGGAGTCTCTTATACCCTTTTCACCTTAAACCTTATTGAGGATCTTTCAACTAATTGTCTAAGTACAATTTTGCCCCCTTCACTCCAAGATAAATGAGTCCTCTTCCAATAACTGAACATCCTTCGAGGGCAGAGACCATGTTTTCAATAGTTTTATATCCCCCAGAGCACCTGGCATTAGGATTCTCAGCAAATATTTGTTGTGTTGAACCTTCCTCATAATCCAGTCCCTTCAGGCTCACTGGGGACATCTGTCCTTTTTGTAGAACAGCAGTCCCCAACCTTTTTGGCACCAGGGACAGATTTCATGGAAGACAATGTTTCCGTGGACGAGGTGGGGGTGGGGTGTGCTGGGTGGGAGAATGGTTCGGGCGGTAATGCGAGCGATGGGGCGCGAGCGGCAGATGAAGCCTCGCTCGCTCCCCTGTGGCTGTGCGGCCTGGTTCCTAACAGGCCACGGACTGGTACCGGTCTGTGGCCTGGGGGTTGGGGACCTCTGTTGTAGAACAATACAGACTTAAAAGGTTTACAAGAGACCCAAGTGTGCGCTGATCCAGGGTGAAACCTGGAAGTTATGCATTCAAATAAATCCCCTGCCCACCCACTGGTTTTCTATTTTTGACTGTGGTTTCCTGAAATAAAATGCAGGAAAAATTCCACCTGTTGGAAGGTTCTGTTTATTTAGTTGAGTCCTGGTTGACTGTTTCCGTAACTTGAATGGAAGGTATTATTATTGTTGTTTTTGCTGTTGTTATAATTATCCAAAGCAAGTAGAAAAGGATGCCCGTTGTACTTCCAAACATTGTTTTGATCCTGTTTTACGCGGGTTGTTCTCTGGGCAACCCTCCAAACCCTCACTCTGTCCACCTCTGCAGTTTGCCCAGCCTGTGCCCCACCGCTAACATGGATGTGGTCTCAGATCAGCTTTCTAGTTTGGAGAGTTTTGAAGGCCATGGCTTGAGCCTGCCCACCCTTCCCTGACATGGGGTCCTCCGTCCCCCCCAGCCTTTTCTCCTGCCACTTCCGCAGCCATGGAGCACACATGCGCCGACAGTCGCCTCCACCTCTCAATGCCACCGGCTTCCAACTCCCCCCTCCCAGGCATCCACCTGGTCACCCCCTTGAGAGGCAAACAGTACAGAGGTGCCTGACTGCCAGGGTCCAAATCCCGGCTCCAACCTCTGAGTAGCTCCTCGGCTGTCCCTAAGCTACGGAACCTCTCACCGCCTCAGTCTCCACTTCTGTAAAATGGGAATGCCCACAGGAGCCACTGCCGAGGGTATTCGATTAAAAAGATCAAGTGAAGGTAGCAGGTACGTAATGCCTGAAACACACACCATGCTCAGTCGTTGTGAACAGCTGACAGTCTCACTGTCACTCAAAACTGTTCCAAGGAGCCAAACTGTAAAATTCCCCCTCTGACCACAACCTTCTCTCTCTCACTCCCCAGGGGCTGACTTTTCAACTGTGCAGGGATTCCCCAAGACTCCTGATCTCCCCATATTCCCCCAGCCCCTCCACTTTCACCAAGGAAACTTCCTTATCCTCAACGGGAGTATTTTCTGGTATCCATCTCGCGCCCTCCACCCGCCAGGCAGAAGCCTGTTATCTCAAGAGGAAGAGGAGAGAATGACTGATGGAGAAAGGAGAAATGAGATCACCTAAGTCAAGGTGGGGAGGGTCTAGCTGGGCTTCTGTTTAAATTTAAATCCACTTTCACAGTTCTGGGCCCAGGACATGCCTTGTCCCCCACCTTGGAGGGAAACCCAGTAGGTTCTCATGGAATGTGCTTGAAAGTTACCCGAGGAGGCCTTAAAATGCACGCAACACTGCCCTGGACCCGGGACAGGCAGATTCAGATTTGGAGTGGGGCCTGGACATGAACTTTGCAAAGGAAAAGCACTGTTCTACCCTGGATTCACAAACTCCAGCCCAAGGGCCAAATCTGGCCCACTTCCTATTTCTGTAAATAAAGTTTTATTAGAACGCAGCCATGCTCACTCAATCGCTGGCAAAGCCGAAAATATTTACCCAGAACTTGTGCCAATCCCTGCTCTGGATGGGCAAGAAGAATTTGGTGATAAAATTAGGCTCCATTCAAAACAAACCAAAATGAAGCAAACTGTCACTAACGGCCTCTTCTCTCCACCCGCACCCCCAAAAAATCCCCTTTCCAAAGCTGCAGGGTGGGAGCTGCCTGACTGGCAGAAACAATGGATTGTGCTAGAGGTCAGAGCAGTGTTATCTCTGGGGATGGTAGAGGGCCAGCAACTGGGAAGGCGCACAAGGGGGCTCCCAATGCTGGAGATGCTCCGCATCTTGACCTGTGTGGGCATGTGTATAAAAATTCATCCAACTGTACATTTGGGATTAGTGCACTTTACTGTATGTATGCTACACCTCAATAAAAATTCTGATTGAAGCCATTGACCAAAGAAGAATCTCTGCAAGTCACCCTAAAATTTCTACATGAGCTACAGCCCAGCAACTGCACTCCTATTTACCCAAATGAGTTGAAAACTTACATCCGCACAAAAACCAGCACACAGATGTTTCTAGCACCTTTAGTCATAATTGCCCCAGATTGGAACCGACTAAGATGTCCTTCAGTAGGTGAATGGATACATCATAGTACATCCACACAATGGAACATTATTCAGCGCGAAAAAGTAATGAGCTCCCAAGCCATGAAAAGACATGGAGGAACCTTAATGCATATTACACAGTAAAAGAAGCCAGGCTGAAAAGACTACATACTGTATGATTCTAACTCTATGACATTTTGGAAAAGACTTAGCTATAGAGATAGTAAAAAGGTCAGTGGTTGCCAGGGGTTAGGGGAGAGGGAGGATGAATAATTGGAGCCCAGGGGATGTTTAGGGCAGTGAAACTAGTCTGCACGATACTGTATTATACATTTGTCAAAGCCTGTGGAAGGTACAGTACCAAGAGTGAACCCTGAATGATGGAAACTATGGACTTTAGTTAATAATAATGTACTGGTTCATCATAACAAATGGATGACACTAATGCAAGATGTTAATAATAGGGGGAACTTTGCGGTGGGGAGGGGCTTATGGGAATTCTCTGTACAAAAAATGGACACAGTTTGGGCGCGGTGCCCTGTCTAGACAGAGTAAAGTCGGTGGTGGGCGTGGGGAGGACTGCATCCCACAGGCACCATACGCATCCCCCTTCCCACAAACTTCTAAAGCGCGTTTGATTTGGGGCCGGGTGGGGGAAGGTTGATTTAATCCTCAATTCAGCAGTGATCTAATAGTCTCTTTAAAAGTTGCCCTTTATTGGTTTCAAATACTTTGAAGACTGACTTCCTCATCAGACGTCCTATTTTAAATTCTCTTTCAGACACTCTGCAAAGCCTTATGCTTTTCACTGTGGCAAAGGTCTGAGGAAAGATGGTATCTTTTCTCCTTGCTTCACTTTGCTATGAAAATAGCATCTGAGATGATGTCTAGAATTTGTTTCAAGATAATCCGGGGGTGGGGAGTGGATGGGGGTGAAGACGAAACAGGCTGGTCACGTGCTGATCATGACTGAGCAGGGCAAAGGGAATACCAGGGTCATTGTTCTCTGTACTTTTATGTAAATTTGAATTAAAAAATAGAAAAACAAAGAAATGATCAGAGGCAGCCTCAACTTTGCATTGAGGCAAGACACGTTTCAGAAAAAAACAAGCCCATTGATATTCTGGGGGCCATCTGTGGTCCAAATAAAAATAAATTCAGACCTAAAAATCCCCAGTTGAGTAATTGGCCATTACAGTTGAATGTGTGAGAAAATTCCAGAAAGCAGGTCCTTTCGTCTGGGCTTACCAGTCCCTATGCAAAAAAAAGGGCCACCACTCTCTGTGGAGTAAAAATGCCCACTCTGGCCCCTACCTGGACAGTGGGTACAGTGAAAGCCAGAGAACCCTGATCCACATTCATGCTCCATCCTTGCTGCATACATGGTCCTGGACAGGGCACTAAACCACTCAGAGCCTCAGTTTACTCATCTATAAAATGGGAGAGTTACATTTAACCTCAGATGTCCAAGGCTTCTGAGATGAAAAATACCTACGATGCCAGACCAGAGGGGGCCTCAGGTCGCTGTGGTTAATATCACTCTATTTATTGTTTGATTCATTCATGGTCGAGATTTTTGAGAACAGGAGAAAGTGAGAAAAAGCCTCGGCAGGTGATGATCTTTTTGGATGTCTTCCGTTAGATGTTTTTCCCTGTTGTTGAAAAGAAGTAGGATGCTGCTATTTATTTCTTCAGCCCCGACACCCACTTAGAGTCAGGTGGCTCTTCTGCTAACAGCAGCGTAACACCAGGAAGACGTGGGAGGAAGGGGACTCCGAGGTGTGACGGAGAGACAGCTAAGACCACATCTGCCCAGCCCTCGGCCCATCCACCTGCTTCCCACGTGCCCCGGAGCTTGTTAGAAATGCAGGATCAGCAGCCCCACCCCAGGCCCCCTGAGCCCGAATCTTCATTTTAACAAGACCCCAGGTGATCTGTATGCTCACTGCCATCCAGGAGCCCTCCTTTGTTCCATTTTCAAGATAAACTCAGTTCGGGGAACAAAGCAGGAAGGAAGGAAACCACACCCAAAAAAGCAGAGGACCCTATGAGCCCTTCAGAAACCGTGTGGGCCTGGCTAACCCAGGGCGTGCACCATGGGGGCTGGACTGTTCTTCTCTAGAATGCTCCAGATGCAACAATAGCTCCGTCATCCTTCAGACTCCAACTTCTTGCTTCAAATGACAGCACATCCTCCTCCTCCCCCGACATCTGGGCCCGGGACGGGCAGGTTTAAGGCTGTGGGGATGTCTGAGCAGGTGCTGATTGCTAAGTCCTCATAGCTTTGATTCAAAGGTCAGCACAATAGAGGTTTGAGTGTGGAAGTGAATAAAAGAACAGACTTCCCTCTGGTCACTAAGTCTTCCCTCTAGTTTCTGTTCTTTCTTTCTTTTTAGAGAGACACCCCAACTTTATTGGCTGGGTATGCGTGGCAGCAAAACACCGGCAAAATGTCAGCGGGCCCCTGGCCGCTCGGCCCTGGATGGGCCCTGTGCAAGCACCCTCACCTCTCCCCTGGGGGCACCCAGGCCAACTCCCCTACCTCCACCCCAGCTACTGCTCACTGCCCCCTGCTGCTGCTGCTGGAACCATGGGCCAAATTCCTTAAAGACCCAGAGTTTTCAGAAGAAATGGGAAAACAAAAGAGCTGAAAACAAGCCTTCAAACAAAAACGTGTACACGCACGTCCACGGCAGCAACATTCACCATCACCGAAAGGTGGAAACCACCCAAATGTCCATCAGCGGACAGGCAGATGAGCAAAACGTGGCCTGTCCACGCAATGGGGTGTCACTCAGCCATAAAAAGGAATGAAGCACAGATACCTGCTACAATGTGGGCGAACCTTGAAAACCTTAGGCTCAGGGAAAGAAGCCAGACACGAAAGCACAGATACTGTATGATTCCACTTAACCTAAGCTACCCAGAAAAGGCAAATTCATAGAGACAGAAAGTAGAATAGAGGCTACTGGGGGCTGGTGGGAGGAGGAAATGGGGAGTGATTGCTCCATGGACACAAGCTCTCAGTTTAGGGTGACGAAGCGGTTCTAGAGATGGATGGTGGTGACGGTGACACAACAGCGTGAATGGACTTGTTGCCACTGAGTTGAAAATGGTTAAAATGGTAGATTTTTTTCCTATGTATATTTAACCACAACTAAAAAAAAAAAAAACCATGAAAAGAATTATTGGAGTACTGATGCATGCGACAACATGGAGGAACCTTGAAAACATACTAAGTGAAAGAAGCCAGACATAAAAGGTCCCATATTGTAGGATTCCATTCTTGAAATGTCCAGAATAGGCCAGTTCACAGAGGCAGAAAGCAGATTACTGGTTGCCGGGGGCTTGTGGGAACAGGGAGCAACTGTTAATAGCTATGGGGTTTCCTTTTGGGGTGATAAAAATACTCTGGAATGGAATAGTGATGATGGTTGTATAACACTGTGAATGTCCTAAATGCCATTGAATCGTTCACTCTAAAATGGTTAAGGGACTTCCCAGCGGACCGGTGTTTAGGACTCAGCACTTTCACTGCCAAGGGCCCAGGTTTGATCCCTGGTTAGGGAACTAGGATCTCACAAGCCACGCGACGCAGCCAAAAAAATGAATACATAAAATAAAATGGTTAAAAACGTCACTTTGACGCTATGTGTATTTTACAATTTAAAAGAGAGAAGAAATGGCGGGAGAAAAGACGCGGCCTTCACTGGCTCTCCTTTAGAGAGAGGGGTTGGGCGGTGAGTAAAAGGTCCTGGGTACAAGTTCAGAGACAAATTAGCAGATTCAAATCCCAGCTCCACCACTGAGGACCTGTGTGACCTTGAGCAAGTGACTTAACCTCGCTGTGTGTCAGTTTCCTCATCTATAAAATGGGATAATAAGAGTCAGGGATGCTGAGTTGCACAACACCAGGGGGCATCATTCAATCATAGTCAGTGTGAATCGTGTTCCCTGGAGTAGTGCAGTGCACACATTGGGAAGTACCGAGTGCACGGAGCTGCCCGGAAGATTACATGAGAATCATAATGTACATAAAGGGCTTGGGATACTGCCTGGTGGGCAGTGAGAGTTCAATACCAACTATGAAGAGAAATAATTGTGCGTTTGCCCTGGGGGCTAATCATTCCGCCACCTTCCTGTTATATAATGCAGTGCTTCTCCACATACAAACCACCCGGCTCTCTTGTTAAATGCAGACGCTGATTCAGGAGGTCTGGGATGGGGCCTGAGATGCATTTTAATGAGCACCCAGGTGATGCTGATGTTGCAGGTCCATGGACCACCCTCAGAGTAGCAGGGAACAGGGGAAAGCAGTCACTGCTGTATCCATTTCCCAGGGCTGTTGTAACAATGCACACCAAACTGGGCAACTTAAAACACCAAAATCACGTTGTCTTAAAACCTGCCTTTTTCGCTGTGCTCAAAAAAACAAAGCAAAACAAAACAAACACCAAAATCTCTGTCTGCAGGATTGGTTCCTTCTGGGGGATAATCTATCCCAGGACTCTCTCCTACCTTCTGATGACAACTGGCACCCTTGGCCTTCCTTGGCTTGTAGCTGCATCACTTCAACCTCTGCCTGTGTTGTCTCATGGCCTTCTCCAAGTGTTTGTCTTCACATGGCCATCTTTTTATAACGACACCAGTCATATAGGACTAGGGGCCCACCCTACTCCAGGATGACCTCATCTTAACTAATTACATCTGCAAAACCCCTATTTCCAAATGAAGTCACGTTTTGAGGTACTGCAGGTTAGGACGTCCATATATCTCTTTTGGGGAGGATACAAGTCAACCCATAACACCCGCCTGGGGACAAATGAGCCCAAAGAAAATAAGCGAGGTTGGAAAGGGACAGAGAGCCATTCTGCAGATGAGTCGGGAGCTCAGGGAGGTGAAGTGAACTGCCCCAGGGTCAGAGCAAAGAAGCAATTGCCCAGGTGATGCGCTGCTGGAATCAGGTGCATGCTCTGCTCTCCAGCTGCAGGCCCTGGAGGGAACTGCCTGCCCATGGAAGGAGCATCTTTCCTGATTTGCACGGAGGAGGCGCATTATGGGCTAGCAGCTGCTCTGAGTGGCAGAATCAGCCACACTCAATCTCAGCCCGGAGTTTCATAGCTGCCCCTCCTGTTGGCTGCCCCGAGGAACTGCAGGTCAACTGAAAGGGACCCGTGCTTGGTGACAACAGTGAATCCCCAAAATACGTCCACTAAGAGATGCTGTCAGCCCTGCTTGATGCACTTCCTAGCCACAGAGCCAGACAGCTGGCACAGGAGAGGAAACCAGACCGTGGCTTCTAAACTCCATTCTCCAAAGGAGCCAGGGCTGCTTGGAGAAATGGCGATTCCAGGCCATCCCAGCTTGATGAGGCTGGGACATCGGAACATCCCAGGTTGCAAGGAAGCTGTCAAAGACCATGAGAGCCAGGTCAAGAGACTCAGCGGCCAATGGGTAGAGCCTCCCACCGGCCAAAGATGGAACAACTTGAGCAGCAATAAGAATGTTGTAGCCCGTGAGTCATGTGATACTTAATCAAAACCCTCAGTGGTCACTTATGAGGGATGCTGGGGAACAAACTCATCACTTGAAAGCGGAAAAATGAAGAGCAAGCATCAAACGTTTATTATGTCTTTTCTCTGTAAAGTGTATCTTGCAATGACTAAATATTTGAAGAGGGGGAGTTTCTCGTTCTGGATTCCTTCGGCTTACAAACGGAGACAGAATGATAGCGTTAGAATGCCACCATGCTGAAGCCCCTAATGCATTCAAGAGAAGCAGCTGAGGACAACCAGGCATTGGGAGCCCCTGATGGAAGAACTCACCCCCTCCTTTGAAGTCAGCTGTGCCCCCAAAATATCACACCTGAATCTCACCAAGCTCAAGAAACATAGGCAACAAAGGCAAAGATTAAAGGACACATCAGGGTTGCAATCAGCAATTTTCCAGACTGTGAGAAGCTCAACAGAACAACAAATCAATTGCAAAGGGGGAAAAAAATGAGAGAGAGCAAGGAGAGGACTGGGAAATCTACAGATGAAAAGGGACCTAAGATATCCAGCCACCAACTGCAAAATGTGGAAGATATTCAATTGTGGTTCCAACAAATAATAAAGTTATGAGACAATCAAGGGAATTTGGACCCTGGGTATTTCTTGATTGAAATATCATGGGAATTGTTAACCATTTTTAAAGTGAGAAAATGCTATTGTGGTTTTGCTTTTAAAAACCAATTCTTGTCTTTTAGAGATAACATCACAATATTTATGTTTGGAGTGATGTAATGTCTGGGGTTTGTTTCAAAATAATCAGGGGGAGGGGGAGAGGCAGGGTATAAATGAAAGAAGATTGTTCAGGAGTTGATCATTTCTGAAGCTGTGTGATGGCCACATGGGGCTCATTTATATTATTCTATTTGGTATACATTTGGAACTCTTTAATAATTTTTTTTTAAGGAAGCAGACTACTGCCTTTCAAATTCCAGTTCTGTCATTTACTGTGTGACCTTAGACCAGTGACTCAAACTTTCTTGTTCAGTTTCCTCACCTGTAAAATGGGGATAATCACACCTACTTAACATCAGGGCCTGGAGTACAGTGGGCACTCTGTAGGCACACATGCATTTGTTCCTTTTTTGGGCTGGGATCTGTAAGTAGCCAGCCTCTGAATTGGCCCCCATGATCCCGACCTCCTGGCATTTATACCCTTGTACAGTCCCCTCCAACAATGAATCACTGGGGCTGGTCTGCATGACTGATAGTACACATTAGAAGTAATTGTTTATCATACCTGATATTAGGTCATAAAAGACACTGTGGCTTCTGTCTTGGTCACTCTCTTTTGCTGTCTCCCTTGCTCTCCCTGGGGGAAACCAGCTGCCACGTTGGGAGCAGCCCTATGGAGAGGTCCACATGTCTAAGAAACTGAGGCCTCCAGCCAACAGCCACATGAGGGAGCCCTCTTGGAAGCAGCTCCTCCTGCCCCAGTCAGGCCTTAATATGACAGCAGCCTCATGAGACCCTGAGACAGAACTACCCAGCTAAGCTGCCCCAGTTTCCTGAGCTTCAGGCACAGTGTGAGATCATAAATGTTTGTTGTCTGAAGCTGCTAAGTTTGGGGTAACTTGTTATACAGCAGTAGCTAACACATACAGGCTCTAATGTTGAAGAGTTTAAACTCTGTATAATCCACATTATGTTTTGTCCGGTGGTTTCAAAGGGCAGAAAGGGCAACGAGAGTCAGCTTCCTCCAAGAATCCGGGTGATAAAATGAAGAGTTGCAGTCTTACTTGAAGACAGCTGGTGGTGGGGGGAGATCACGAGGGCAGCTGCAGTTACGCTCACCTCTTTTAAACAGGAGACTCAGAGTTATTAACTGAGGGCGAGAAAAAAAGCAGAGAGGCCAACGACTGATTTTTCCAGAAGGTCAGAGCAGAAGTCAGCCAGCAGGAAGGCACTTAGAGCAGGTGGTACCTCAGGGAGGTTGAAGGAGGTAAGAAACCTGTATTCCTGTTTGTCGTCCCCCTCACTGTGAGTGAGATGCTTTTTTTTTTTTTTTTTTTTTTTTTTGCAGAGAGTAGAATTCACCTATTTAATGTGCTTTAGCTACTAGATTCTGCTCAACAGTGGGCAGGATCTGAAGTCATCAAATACCCTTAAGTGAGGTTGGGTCTGTAATCTGGCTCTTGGGAGCACTGGTTTCCTCATCTGCTAAATAGAATCCTGTCTTTCCTGCATTTTTATTTTTGGCCATTTTAAATTTTAAAAAAAATTTATTTATTTTCCTTATTTTTTTGGCTGTGTCAGTTCTTAGTTGCAGCACATGAGATCTTCGTTGAGGCGCCGGGCTCCAGGGCACGTAGGCTCTGTAGTTGTGGCGCGTGGGCTCCAGAGCACGTGGGCTCTGTAGTTTGCAGCACACAGGCTCTCTCGTTGAGGTGCATGAACTCAATAGTTGTGGCATACGGGCTTAGTTGCCCAGCGGCATGTGGGATCTTGCTTCCCTGACCAGGGATCAAACCCGCGTCCTCTGAATTAGAAGGCGGATTCTTTACCATTGGACCACCAGGGAAGTCCCTTTTTTGACCATTTTAATGTGTCTGGAATCAGGATGCATCCACTAAAGGATGCAAATATTAATATGGTATTTACTCCCCACCCTCAAGAGCTATAACTGAACCAGTGTACCTTCAAATGATAGCATCTTATGCAAACTATTATACATAGAATAGATAAACAATAAGGTCCTACTGTATAGCACAGGGAACTATATTCAATATTATCCTGTGATAAACTATAATGGAAAAGAATACGAAAACGAATGTGTATATATATATACATACATGTATAACGGAATCACTTTGCTACACAGCAGAAATTAACACAACGTTGTAAATCAACTATATGTCAATCAAATAATTTTTTTTAAATGATAGCATCTTAGAAACAAAGAGCCTTACAGGTTATTTACTGAGAGAATTGAATAAAATCATATTAATTCATTTAGCAAACACTGTGGGAGCCTCATTAAACTAGTTTTTCTTCTTTAGAACAGCCTGTGACACTTTAAAAAATATCTGTGTTTGCTGGCAACAAAAGGATGTTCCAGATGCAGTCTGACCAGTTTCTGCCTCAAGATTTGGAAGTGGCTCCTCTCTAAGGAGCCTGGGTTCTTTGAGCAGCAAAATGCAGGTAAGATGTGGTGGAGGGCAAAAAAAGTGCCAAGTCTGGGCCACCTTTAGTAGTGACAGAGCTTGAAAAAAAGGCCTTTTAGAACACAACATCATTTCTGCAGCATTTCTGCCAAAAATCATGACCTGGATCTAGTCATGAATAATATAAGACAGACCCAAGTTCAGGTACATTCCTCAAAATAGCAAACCTTTACTCCTCAAAACTGTCCATGTCACGAAAGACAGAAAAAGGCAGAGAAAAGCTCAAGAATAACTAACTGGGACTTCTCTGGCAGTCCAGTGGTTAAGACACCACGCTTCCACTTCAGGGGGCGTGGGTTCAATCCCTGGTCAGTGAACTAAGATAACACATGCCATGCAGTGTGGCCAAAAAAAAAGAGTAACTAAATGCAATGGGTGATCCCAATTGGATCTTGAACTGGGAAAAAAAAAAATTACAATAAAAGACATGGGAACACGGACTGAAGATTAGGTAAGTGTCTCATTTTGAATCACTGTCCTCTGTTTATGTAAGAGAATATCCTGTTCGTAGAATACACATTGAAGGATTCAGGAGGAAGTGAGCATTATATGTTCATTTTACTCTTAAACACTTCATAAAATAAACACACACACAGCAAAGTGTTAACAATAGCTGAATCAAGGTAAAGGACACGTCTCAGTTCTTTGTACTATTCTTGCTACTTTCCTGTAAGTTTGATATTATTTCAAAGTAAAAAGTTTTTTAAGTCGTTTTAAGGACATTGCTTCCAAACATTATTTTCCAATTTAACATATTTTGTTGCTATATTTTACAATTCTTTCATCTGGGGTCTCATCAACCACTAAATTTTCCCATCACCCTGAAAGCAGTAAGTTTTGTAATTGCCGTGCATGTGTGTTTATCGTTTGCAGGATAATTCGATATTCAAAATGATGACTAAGGGCTTCCCTGGTGGCGCAGTGGTTGAGAGTCCGCCTGTCGATGCAGGGGACACGGGTTTGTGCCCCGGTCCGGGAAGATCCCACGTGCCACGGAGCGGCTGGTCCCGTGAGCCATGGCCACTGAGCCTGTGCGTCCGGAGCCTGTGCTCCGCAACGGGAGAGGCCCGCGTACCGCAAAAACAAAAAACAAAACAAAACAAAAAAAACAAAACAAAATGATGCCTAAAATGGAAATTGCAGTTTAAATTGTCCAACAACATAAAATTAAGTTCATAGTCAACTTAATTATAGATGCTTTAAACTGATTTTCAAAATTGCTTAAGAAATAAGGCAGTTTGAGAAATTGGGCCTAGAGCAACGGCGCCACGTTTATTGAACACCTATTATTTACCAAGCACCATGCCAGATCCAAGCGAAGTACAGTGAACCAAATGCACCAAGTCCTGCCCTCATGAACATCACTGGGGTGGGGGGCATGCGGGGGAGGGAAGCAAAGAAGCAAATGGGAAATTTTTTTTTCCCAACATCTTTACTGGAGTATAATTGCTTTACAATGGTGTGTTAGTTTCTGATGTATCACAAAGTGAATCAGCTATACATATACATATATCCCCATATCCCCTCCCTCTTGCATTTCCACCCTCCTTATCCCACCCCTCTAGGTGGCCACAGAGCACCGAGCTGATCGCCCTGTGCTATGTGGCTGCTTCCCACTAGCTATCAATTTTACATTTGGTAGCGTATATATGTCCATGCCACTCTCTCACTTCATCCCAGCTTACCCTTCCCCCTCCCCGTGTCAAGTCCATTCTCTACGTCTGCGTCTTTATTCCTGTCCTGCCCCTAGGTTCATCAGAACCTTTTTCCTTTTTTTTTTAGATTCCATATATGTGTTAGCATACGGTATTTGTTTTTCTCTTTCTGACTTACTTCACTCTGTATGACAGACTCTAGGTCTATCCACCTCACTACAAATAACTCAATTTCGTTTCTTTTTATGGCTGAGTAATATTCCATTGTATATATGTGCAAATGGGCAATTTCAACTCAGTCTGAAAGGTGTCATTAATGGGGTAAGCAGAGTCACGATCAAAATATTCAACATGGCATGGCCACTATCCTGTCAGAATGGACAGTGGTGCAGGGTGCCCCCAGCTGCCCCTGCTATTCCAGGTGCTAATCCTTTAGTTATGAGGGCAGGGTATCCACAAGGCTCTTGGCTATTTCGTGACATTTTAGCAAACCCAAGAGGTGGACACAACAGCTGGCCACCAGGCTGGGGGCACTTGGGGCTGACAGGAAGGGCACCTAGCTCAGAGTAGGGGATGGTTCTTAGTGATGAGGATGAAGATCTAAAGGACATGGGGTTTCTTTTGCAGGTGATGAAAACATTCTGGAATTAGACAGTAATGATGGTTGCACAACCTCTGGAATATACCAAAGGCCACTGAATTGTAGCCTTTAAAGGGGTAAATGCTATGGTATATGAATTATATCTCAATTAAAAATAAATGAATTTTTAAAAAATATTTTAAGATCAGGTTAAATTAGGAGTTTGGGATTAACATATACACACTACTATATATAAAATAGATAACTAATAAGGACCTACTGTATAGCACAGGGAACTCTACTCAATATTTTGTAATAACCTATAAGGGAAAAGAATCTGAAAAAGAATATATGTATATATATACACACACACATATACACACACACATATATATAGTATAACTGAATCACTTTGCTTTACACCTGAAACTAACACAACATTGTAAACCAACTATACTTCAATAAAAAATTTTTTTAATTTTTTAAAAAGATAATAGGGATTTGGACACACACACAAAATATTTTAAGATCTAAAGGACAAATTTAGGGAGCAGAGAGTGAAGCATATAAAAGGCCAGGGCATGAGCAGGAACACGGGGGCTCAGGGTAAGTGGGCTAGGATGGCCATGTACAGCCTGACCCCCAAGGCCGGGCTACTGCAAACAGGCCCCTCAATCAACTTCAAGAGGTTTGCGGAGAAAACTACAGTATTAGAAATTCCAACTCAAAGCTTCTTGCACCTCTGGAAAGCCTAGTAGAAATGCTATTGTTGGAGTATTGTTGTTTCTTCCCCATTGTCCTTGATGGGTGGCGATGGGGGTGCTGCAAACTCAGGTACTTAGAGGGCTGAGCTGGGGTAGGAAAAAAGTCAGCTCGTTGGGTGAGAGCTGGGGCTCACCCTGAAGGGACAGGTCCACCCTTCCAAATCTAACAGCCATTCACAAGAAGTCAGCAATCCAGAGTAAAGTTTAAAAAAAAAGATTTAATTGCATATTACTAAGTGAAAGAAGCCACTCTGAAAAAGCTGCATACTGTATGATTCCAACTATATGCCATTCTAGAAAAGGCAAAACTATGGTGGCAGTAAAAAGATCATGGATTAGGGTGGATGGAGGGAGTGAACAGGTTTTTGGGGGGCAGTGAAACTATTCTGTATGATACTGTGATGGTGGATACATGTTATTATATTTGTCCAAACCTATAGAAGGTACACCAAGAGTGAACCCTAATGTAAACTATGGACTTTGGGTGATGGGGACGTGTCAATGTAGGTTCATCAATTGTAGCAAATGTTTCCTCTGGCAGGGGATGTTGATAATGAGGGAAGCTATTTGTGGGAGGCGGGGAGGGGGGTATATGAGAAATCTCTGTACCTTCCCCTTAATTTTGCTGTGAACTTAAAACTGTTCCAAAAAAATAAGGTCTAAAGTATTTTTTTAATACTTTAAAATATTTAAATATTTTAATTTAATATGTTAAATATTTAAATGTAATATTTAAAAATAATACAACAAAAAATGTATCGAGGTGAAATTCACATCACATAAAATTAACCATTTTAAAGTGAAGAATTCAGTGGCATTTAATACTTCACACCGTTGTTCCAAAACATTTCCATCATTCCAAAGTAAAACCCCATACCAATTGGGCAGTTTCTCCCCATTTTTTCCTCTCCACAGCCCCTGGCAACCACCAATCTGCCTTCTGTCTCTGTGGCTCATCTACTCTGAGAAAGTCAGATTGCTAATGTGACCTGTTCCAATATTTAAATATAAATTCACAGTCACTTAAAATACCTCCATGGCCCAAAAGAGTATGTCTGAGGCTTGGAGGCTTGGAGTCAGTCGGCTGACTGTCCCTTTGCACTTCCTATTCTAAAGTATTTTACGATCTGCGGGGGAGATACATCTGTACTGTAATGCCAGAAAAAATAAGGATCCATTAACACGATCTCTGGCTGCTTCTGAGTCATTCTGGAAGCCTCCTTACTCCTGTAATGAGTCAGGAGTGAGTCATTGGTCGTGGAACACCCAAGGCTGAGCCCCTGTGTGAAGAGAATTTCCTTAGGGCTGGAGTAGGGCCAGACCCAGGCCTTTCCCCTTGGATTCCAACCCGAATTTATTGAGCTGGTCTTTACTGAGGAAACGTCATTGGCATCACTTGCCAGGATATATAGCTGAGCCTTGTATCAACACCAAACCCCACTCCAATGAAGGTGAACACACACACACACACACACACACACACACACACACACACACACACA
>NW_021703769.1:57249606-57311611 GCF_005190385.1 Monodon monoceros
ACACACACACACACACACACACACACACACACACACACACACACACACACTCCCTACTTAATCCAGAAATAGACAACCTAGAAGAATTCGCCAAGTCACTCGGAGCAGAGCAGAATCACGTTGCAGGACCCTTTCACACCCATCTCAACACCTACTGAGTCAAATCTTCAGGGATGGAGACCCTGAAGTTTTGGCCCTTTGTTTGCTGAGTTCCTGAGGGATGCTGATGAAGTTGACATCTCCTGGGAATGCATGTCCCACAACCTGCATCTGGAACCCACTGCCTTCAACCATCTCTATCCAATCTCAGAAGTCCCAGCAGCTGGCAGAATTTGGACAAAGACCAATTTGAGCCAAGTTCCCATGTGTGTCCCTGGAGTCCAGCCAGTCCAGGCCACCAGCATCTTTCACCCTGACCCCTCCACCAGCCCGTAACAGATCTCCCTGCTGCTGTTCTTCCCCTACAGGCCACCTGGCAGTCATGGGCAGCTTTCTCAAATGTCAATCAGATCATACCTCTCCCCTGCTCAAATCTCTCCAAAGATTGCCCATCAAAGCAGACAAAATTCCAAATTCCCATCAGAATTTTCAAAGTCCCCACATCCTTTCCCTAACAAATCTCCAAATGTCTCCTCCTCCTACTATCCCACTTTCTACACCCTAGCCTGGTTCCAACAATCCCTAGAATATGCTCCCACCTCAGGGCCTTTGCACTTGCTGTTTCCTCTGCCAGAAGTCTCTTCCTGTGCATCTTCCCGTGCCTGGCTCCTCCTCCATATTTGGGTCTCAGACCAAATAATGCACCTCCTCAGGTCTCCTCTGACCCTCCCCTAGAATCTAAAGGGGCCCTCAGCCCTGGCCCCCTTTTTCATGGCACTTACCACTCTCTGATGTCACTTTGTTTAGATATTTGCTTATGTGTTCACTGTCTCTCCGTGACAGGAGAAAGTCAGCTCCATGAAGGCAAGGACCAGGCCTGTCTGGTTTTCTCTGTGGCCCTTAGAACAGTGTTTGGCACGCAAAGGTCTCTGAAAGGTTTTGTTGACTTAATGAATAAATGAATGAGTGAAAGAATAAATCAGTGCTTCTCAAACGGAAGTGATTCAGGGTTCCCCACCAGCAATGTCTGGAAACATTTTTGGTTGTCACAACTAGGGGGCTGCTACTGGCATCTGGTAAGCAGAGGCCAGGATGCTGCTAAACATCCTACAGTGCACAGGACAGGCCCCCACAGCAAAGAATGTCCAGCCCCAAATGTCAGTAGCATCAACCCTGGAATAAATGATTGAGTGAGTTAAACACTCCAGGTCCACACAGTCCAGCTGTTCTCCAATACTGAACATCAAGGAACCAACTTCTGACCAAATGCCTTCCCCAATTGTGTGGGTCATAGTTTAGAAGAAATCTCCCTTTGGTGACTTTATTGCTGGCACTGCTTATGCAATCAATATCATGTTAACAAGAAATATAAATAAGGGGAAGTAAAGCAGCTGGAGATGTAAGGGGTTAATTTCAAAACATGTAATCCCTCACCTAATCAAAGAGAACTGAAAAGAGGGAAGAGATATGGGAACACATGTATAACTGATTCACTTTGTTATAAAGCAGAAACTAACACACCATTGTAAAGCGATTATACCCCAATAAAGATGTTAAAAAAAAAAAAGAGAGAACTGAAATCTGTCTAGTTCCTTGATTCTGCGGATTATTTTCCTTGGTAATCATGAACCTTCCTTAAATTTAAACCATCAGCCACTGGTGAGACCTGCTTATGTGTCATTATTTCTATATTTTAAAAATAGATTTTAGAGTGGGAAGAGGGGCAGCATGACTTGTTGCCCAAAGTCACCGGGGACAGGGGTCTGGGCGACGGGTCCAGAGGCAATCAGACTTATCAAGGCAATCAGACTTCCTAACAACAAAGAAAAACCAAAATTATTCTTATCTGTGTGTTGTAGCACAATGTGTATATGTGTGTGTGTGTGTGTGTGTGTGTGTGTGTGTGTGTGTGTAGCAATTAGAGATGTGCCTGTGTTGATTTCTGGGAATAATGGATGGCCACCAAGGTGCATCTGTACCATCACCTGCCCCCCTCCTTCCTTGGCCCCTGCCCCACCAGCTTCTCTTGGGTCAAACACAGAGGTTTCAGACCTCTGAGTTCCCTCAAATGCAAATTTAATTTCTCCAAATCCAAACCCCAGAGAAAGCAAGAGAATAATCCAAATCAGGGTTCTCAACCGGGGGCAATTTTGCCCCTAGGGGACTTCACTGGCAATGTCTGGAGTCTTCTTTGGTTCTCACGACTGTAGAAGGCAGTGTTACTGGCATCTAGTAGGTGAAGTCCAGGGATGCCGCTGAAGTCCTACAATACACAGGACAGCCCCCACAAAGAATCACCCAGCGCCATGTATCACAGTGCCGAGGGTTGAGAAAGCCTGATCTAAAGAGTGGGCAATTCCACATTCTCACGTACACAAGGAAAATATAAAGTACTCCTCAGAGGAAGCACACGATTCAAGGCCTGAGAATGCCGTTCCCAGGGCAGAGCCTGTCCCCGAGCATCCCTCCCTGCGTGAGCATCTGTGCCCCTAAGCACAGCATAACCTAAGATGCAACTCCAGAGCCGGATCTAAGGGTTCAAATCCCCACCCCACAATTTCACAGCTGTGTGACGTCGGGCCAGTCCCTCAACTCTTTCCCTCAATTTCTTTCATCCTGAAATTGATAAAAATCATAGTATCGACTTCATAGGTTTGTAATACAGCTTAAATGAATTTTATGAGTAAAACACCGAGAACAGTGCCTGCGTATAGTAAGTGCTAGGTGAGTAAGTGTTTGCTATTGTTTTTCATTCAATCTAACTTCACCTAAAAAGCAGCCAACAATTTCACCTGCAGCTCATTTTGAGGAACAGCTCCGGTATCCAACATGGGAAGATGAATGGATGGTGGGTGACTTCCTGAAAGACAAAATGTTATTCTACTTGACAGGCTAGATGGGGATTTGCAGGGGCAGTTCTGATTCTACGTGATTTCTGCCTTGGGTCCTGGCCCCACTATCATGTGACTCCCAGTGGCACCTGACACCAGACAGTGGGATTCCCCTCAATTTAATGCCCACTGTGCTGAATGAGGACCAACCATGGAACACTGACCAAACCCTGCCAATAAACCAGCCCTGACAACTGAGACCAAAATCGGATCCAATAACTCTGCCTGGGGCAAGAGGACATCATCCTACCTTGGGTGGGAATCCATTGGAAACCACGACCTTTGGGTCCAAATGAATTTTGTGAAGACAGTGCCTTGAAAGCATAAACCAATCTTTCCATATGAGGGACAGTCTCCAGCTCCAGGGACAACCCCAGTGTGATGTCCTGTTGCAGCTGAGGACATGCCTCTGCCCCAGCCCCGCCCACACAGTCAAGACACTGAAGTACACTTATGATAGCAAGTACCATTTACGAAGGACATACAAGGTGTCGGGGGTCCCGCTGGATTCGTTACATACATTCGTCACCCAATTGAGTCCTCTTTACACGACCCTATGACGGAGCTGACATCATCCACATTTTACAGATGAGAAAATGGGGGATCCGGAGGTGCCCTGACTTGTTCAAGGTCACTGTGAGTGAAGGGTTAACATCAGGACTGCCCGCCTGGGAATGATCTGGGACTCCCATGGCAGTGTCCTATGTGCCTGCTCGTGGCGTGGAACTGCCCCTGGGTTGGAGGATCTGTGAGCTGGCAAGCAGGCCTTGGACCTCAGTGAACAGAATCCTAGAAAAGGTTGGCAGGAAACAGAACTGAAGCTTTTATGCCTCAAGGTGACCCACAGTCTCTGGCTCTTGTCCCTGATAGCCCAACAGAGCCCCCGTAGTGACAGAGCACAAGCAGCTGTGTGTGTGGGTAGCAGCTGAGTCCCTCGATGAGATGAAGATGCTGTGTCTCTGCCTCGTAACCTTCTAGAGACCCAAGTAAACAGGTGTATATGAAAGCCTGTTTGTGTCTGGTGAGGCTGTCTGCCAATCTAACCCACAACCGCCGTTAGTTGGCTGGGGAATGGCGGAACCAAGATCCAAACCTGGGTCTGTCTGACCTCGAGTCCAGGCTTCTCCTGCTCCTCAAGGCAGCTGGAAGCCCAGAGTACTCACTAAAAGTTGGTCTGTAACACAGCATGGCTAAAACACAGAGTTACCATTTGGCCAAGCAGTTTTGATTCTAGGTTGATGCCCAAGAGAACTGAAAACATATGTTCATACATAAACTTGTACATGGATGTTCACAGCACCGTTATTCACAAGAACCAAAAAGCAGAAACAACTCAAATGCCCATCAACTTACGAAGGATAAGAAAAATGTACTCTATCCATACAATGAAATATTATTCAGCAATAATAAGTAATGAAGTACATGCCAAAACATGGATGAACCTTGAAAACATTATGCTCAGTGAAAAAAGCCAGATGAAAGGCCACATACTGTATGATCCCATTTACATGAAATGTCCAGAATAGGCCAATTCAAAGGAACAGAAAGTAGATTAGTGGTTTCCAGAGGCTTGGAAGAGAAATGGGAGAAATGGGAAATGACAGCTTAATGGGTGCAGGGCTTCCATCTGGGGTGATCAAAAATTCTGGAACTAGACAGTGATGATGATTGCACAGCCTTGTGAACAGACTAAAAACCACACTGAATTGTATATTTTAAAGTGTGAATTTATGATATGTGAATATATTTCAGTAAAAACATACACTCACACATACAATATGACACCAAAAGCAAAGACAACAAAAGTAAAAATAGAGAAATGGAGCTATATAAAATTTAAAAACTTTTGTGCATCAAAGGACACCATCAACAGAGTGGAAAGGCAACCCATGAAATGGGAGAAAATACTTGCAAATCATACATTTCATAAGGGCTTAATATCCAGAATATATAAAGAACTTCTACAACTGAACAACAACAAAAAATCCAATAACCTGATTAAAAACTAGGCAAAGGACTTTGGATAGACATTTCTCCTAAGATGATACACAAATGGCAAACATGCACATGAAAAGATGCTCAACATCACTAATCACTCGGGAAATGCAATCAAGTCCACAATGAGATACCACCTCACATCCATCAAGATGGATACTCTGAAAAAACAGAAAGTAACAATTGTTGGTGAGGATGTAGAGAAATTGGAACCCTGTGCATTGCTTTTGGGATTGTAAAATGGTTCAATTGTTATGGAAAATAGTATGAAAGTTCCTCAAAAAATTAAAACTAGGGACTTCCCTGGTGGTCAAAGACTCTGCGCTCCCACTGCAGGGGGTGTGGGTTCAGTCCCTGGTCAGGGAACGAGGATCCCACATGCCGCGTGGTGCAGTCAAAAAGTAAAAAAAAAAAAAAAAGAAAGAAAGAAAGAAAGAAAAAAAAAATTAGAACTAGAATTATCATATGACCCAACAGTTCCACTTCTGGGTATATATCAAGAATTGAAAGCAGGGTCTTTAGGAGATAATTGCATATCTATATTCATTGCAGTACTATTTGCAAGGGCTAAAACGTGGAAGCAACCCAAGTGTCCATTAACAGACGAATCGATGAACAAAATGTGGTCTATACACACAATGGAATATTTTTCAGTCTTTAAAAGGAAGAAAATTCTGATACGTGATACAACATGATGAACCTTGAGAATATTATGTTAAGTGAAAAAAGCCAGTCACAAAAAGACATATTCTCTAAGATTCCATTTACATGAAGTATCTAAAGTTGTCAAGTTTAGAGAGACAGAAAGAAGAATGATGGTTGCCAGGGGCTGAGGGGAGGGGGGATGGAGAGGTGGTGTTTAATGGGGACAGAGGTTCAGATTTGCAAGATGAAAAAGTTCTGGAGATCTGTTTTACAACAACATGAATATATTTAACACTACTGAACACTTAAAAAAATGGTTAAAATGACAAACTTTATGTTGTGGGGATTTTTTTTCCATGATAAGAAAAGGTAAAAAAGAAAAAAAAAGTAGCGCACTGGGGAAAAACACAGGCAGCATACCTAACATTTCCTCTACCTGCTATGGACTCACATCCTTCACTGATTCTGCAAGGTGCTCTCCCCACCACACTGCACTTCACTGACCTGGAACCAGGGACAGGAAGGGAAGGGACCAGGTCTCTATCCCCAGGGCTTAGCTAGCACCTGTACACAGATGCTGGGTAAATATGTACTGAACAAATTGTATAGTCACCACGTGGGGAGGTCAGGATGGTACAAGTACCCCCATTATACAGATGGGTCAAGGCTCAACAAGGCAAGGTGAACACTGTCCAAAATCACAAAGCCAGCAAGTGGTAAAGGAAGAAGTGGCCCTGAAATCCCAGACTCCTGTTATAGGGCCCCTTCCATCACTTCACCTCCCTTCAAAGTCAACCTGGAATCCATTTCAACATGGAATTGACAAATAACAATTCTCACCTGATACTAGTGATTCTTGTTTGGATCATGGACCCATTTGACAATGTAATTGAAGTTTGAGTCCTTTTCCTAAAGCAGCACACATGTGAAACTTAGATAATAGTTTACACAGGGTTCCTGAACCCTGTTAAGCCCATATATAGACCCCAGTTAAGAACCTCCTTTCCATCCTGCTATCTGGGTGACTTCATTTATGCTCAGGATTTAGAGCCATCCCTATATTCTTCTTGAGCATCAGAATCAACTAGAGATGCCCATCCCCTGTGAATCTGGTTACGCAGGTCCAGGCCTGGACCAGAAATCTGCATTAGGCACAGACGATTCTGGGATGGGCAGCTCTCAAACACACACACAGCCATGAGCTGCTGCCTCCCCGATCTCTGCATGCAGCCCACATGACGCCCCCAGAGCTCCCAGCCTCTCTTCCCTGCTGCCCATCACACCTGGCCATTAGAACATTCTACCACAACCCAACGAAGATGACTCTGGGCTCAACGTCTTTCCCCCATAAGTGCTCCTTCACCTGGGTCACTAGGCCAGAGGCCTGGGCATCACCCTTGACTATTCCCACCCGCAGCCCACATCCTGATCATCACCGAGGCTGATTCTGCCTCTTCTGTGCCTCTGGGCCCCTCCACTTCCCTCCATCACCCCTGCCCGCGCCCTAGCCCAAGCTCCCTCCCAGCTTCTGCTTCGCGATTCCTTCTGCTCTTACAATCCACTGTCTATTGTGTAATTCTGATCATGTCACTGCATTGTGAAAATTCCAACTCTAGAATTGCACTGTCCAGTATAGTAGCCACATGTGGCTATTAAAATTAAATATCCAAATGTCTGTCCCTCAGTCACACTAGCCACATATCAAGTGTTCACCAGCCACAGTGGCTGGTGGCTACCACACCAGAGAGCACAGACGTAGTACATTCCCATATGTTCTAGTGGACAGTGCAACTCCAGAACTTCCCTTGTAAGCCCTTCCAGTGTGGCCCCAGCGTCTGCTCAGACTACTCTCCACTAAAGCAGTCTCAGCTCCCTAAACTCATGACCTCACCTCTAAGCCTTTGCATGTGTCCCCCCCTCGCTCCTCCCCCGCTTAGTTAACTCCTACCCATCCTTCAGGTCTCAGCTTAGCTGTCACTTCCTCCCCTGACCAGCATAAGTGCCCAAGCTTTTGCCAATCACAGCATTTAAAACACTGAATCAGGGCTTCCCTGGTGGCGCAGTGGTTGAGTCCGCCTGCCAATGCAGGGGACACGGGTTCGTGCCCCGGTCCAGGATGATCCCACATGCCGCAGAGGGGCTGGGCCCATGAGCCATGGCCGCTGAGCCTGCGCGTCCGGAGCCTGTGCTCCGCAACGGGAGAGGCCGCAACAGTGAGAGGCCCGCGTACCGCAAAAAAAACACAAAAAAAACCCACTGAATCATAACAGCCATGGGCATGCTTACACCCTACATCCCCACACCGACAGTTTGCAACCCGGGGCGAGTCTGCCTCCCAGGGAATGTTTGGCAGTGTCTGCAGACTCTACTGGTGGGATACTACTGGGCATCTGGTCAGTAAAGGCCATGGCTTTACTGCTAAATATCCTACAATGCACAGGACAGCCCCTACAGCAAAGAGGTATCTGGCCCCAAATGTCAGCAGTGTTAAGGGTGACCATCCCTGCTCTAGACCAGGCGACTCCACAGAGGCAGGGGGTGTGTCCTGTATACTGTATATCCCCAGCCACCAGCCCAGGTGGGCATACAGAAGGAGCTCAATAAAGACTGAACATATAATGCATTTAGATGTTCTAGAAGATTCCCCAGCATTCCAGTTCTCTTATTGTGTCTTTTCTTAAAAACAATCATTGGCCATTATGATAAGCTCAATAATGGCCCCTCAATCCAGGGTCCTAATCCCTGGAAGCTGTGAATGTTACCACATACTGAAAAAGGGCTTTGCAGGTGTGATTAAATTAAGGCTCTTCAAATGGGGAGATTACCCTGGATTATCCAGGTGGGCTGTAAATGCAATCACAAGTAACCCTGTAAGAGGAAGGCAGAGGGAGATTTCACACAGAGGAAAAGGCGATATGAAATGGAACAGAGAAAGACTGGAAGATGCTACACTGCTGGCCTTGAGGGGCAGAGGAAGGGGCCACCAGAAGCTGGAAAAGGCAAAGAACAGATTTTCCCCAAGAACCTCCAGAAGGAGTGTTGTCCTTCAGACACTTTGGTCTCAGCCTAGTGAAACTGATTTTGGACTTCTAGCCTCCAGAACTGTGAGAGAATAAATCTCTGTTGTTTTAAGCCAACACTATGTCTGGCTGGCTGGAGCTGAAGCAGGGATAAGAATAAAAATTCAAGCCCTTGTCCACCTCTCCAGCCTCCTGCCAACCCCTGTCTTCTCCCCCACTACCCTCCAGACACAGTGGCTTTTCTCTGACCTTCCAAACACAGCCTGGGGCCCTTGAACCTGCTGTTCCTTCTACATGGAAGGCTTCCTGCAGTCTCCCATGCATGGCTGGCTGCCTCTCATCATTCAGGTCCCAGCCGAAACATCACCTCCTCAGAGAGGCCCTCCCTGCCTGCACTAAGGCAACTGGCCTCCCCCAATTACTTTCTCTTTCATCATCTGGTTGATTTTCTTCCCAACTCTTCTCACACTAATTATCTTGTTAATATCTTTGTTTGCCCGGTCAATGTTAGTCCCCTCCCCCCAAGACTGCAGGCTCCAGGAGGGCAGGACCTTGTCTGATCTGTCCAGGGTGTGTCCCTTGCCCCATGCCTGGCACACACCAGGTGCTCAATACATTCTGAATGAATGAATGAATGAATGTGAATGAATGCATTTGCAGCTCTGGGGATGCTTGCCCAGTGCCCAGTCCCAGCATACCTGATCTTGGCTTTCCGAAACGCCAGCTCCTCTTCGTTGCCAAAATCCAGGGACACATCCTCAGTATCGTCCACTAGGGCCTGGGGAACACCAAAGGCGGGTGAAAGACCCTTACGCGGTTCACAGGTCCTTTGGCCCCAACCCTCTCTGCTGGCGGGACCCCTCCCCTTCTCCACCTTCGGCCCATTTGGGGTCCAGAGCAGGCCCAAGCCCCGGCTCCCGCATCCCTCCTCCTCCTCCCCGCTTCTCCCAGCGCTCCCGCAGGCTCCTGGCGTCCTCGCCACCACCCTCCCATCCCCAGATCCCCGCGGCCCTACCTGCTTCATCCCTCCCAGAGCCCACCTGGAGCCCACAACCCAGCCTCCGGCTCCACCTCTCGCTGCGGAAGGGCTGGGATGCCCGGCGGGGAGCTGCGGCTAGAGGCGCGGTGGGGTCGGAACCTGAGGCCCTCGGTGCAGCCTCCGCTCCGGTCTCCAGTGGGGGCGGGGCGCGCGGGGCCCAGAGCGCAGTCGCGGGCTGGGGAGGTGGGCTCTGCTGCCCGGGCGGGGGCGGGGCTTGGGAGGGTCCCTCGGTCCCGGGCTCGCTGGGGACAGCGCCTAGGAAAGAAAGAGCTGGCGCCCAGTGGAAGGATGGAGGGCGAAGACAGAGCGGAGGCAGGGAGGGGGCGATACGGGCTCAGAGGAGGACTTGGGAACCGAGACCAGGGAGGAATAGAGCGGGTGGGTCAGTGAATGAGGTGGATGGTCCATAGGTGTCGAATGAGCGAGTGAGAGGGTGAATGAATGAATGTCAGTGTTGGGCAGCCTCTTTCAGGGTTTGGAGAAAGTCAGTGTTTCCCAAAACTCTCGGATCCCAAGAATTCCCTAGGGCCATTATTAAAAGCAGTTTCCCAGGCTCAACCCTTCAGATTCATAAGGCCTGGAGTGGAGCCTGGGATTCTGCCTTTTAACAGGCGAATCTGCTGCAGCCACAGCTTGGGTACCACTGCTGCCCACAGTTGACATCTGCATGCATCGTGGTGCCAGACACATATTGTGCACAAAATAATTTTCTTTTTTTTTTTTTTGCAGTACGTGGGCCTCTCACAGTTGTGGCCTCTCCCGCTGCGGAGCAGAGGCTCCAGACGCGCGGGCTCAGCGGCCATGGCTCATGGGCCCAGCTGCTCCGCGGCATGTGGGATCTTCCCGGACCGGGGCACGAACCCATGTCCCCTGCATCGGCAGGCGGACTCTCAACCACTGCGCCACCAGGGAAGCCCCCAAAATAATTTTTATTAGCAGTAATAGTAGTGTTTCTGGATGTAAAGGCCTTCCCAGGAAAGAAGGCTTGCCACCTGAAACTTTTTCCTGGCCCAGGACAAGTTCACTCCTCTCCTTTCTGCCCTCTCGTCCTCCTGGCCACTTACCCAGGGACAGAGGGCCTAGAGTCTAGATGCCAAGGCCCCTACTCCTGCCCTTTGCCCTCCTGCCACGGACAATAGGTACCTGTTCCCCCATCCCTGGTGACCCAGAAAAGGACTAGTGGTCCACAAGCTCCTGAAACAGTTAACCCACTGCTGGTCCCCACAGGGGTGGCCGCCTGGGGTAGGGTGCCCTGGAGGAGAGGTAGGGAGCAGAGCTGCAAGAATATACCTAAGCTCTGAGCCCTGGTCAGGCACCCCACTCAATGCCCTAACCTGAACCCATGAAGGGTCTGCCAGGTTTTGTGGAAGGAAAGTATTTTCTCCTGGGAACGCCATCTTCAGGAGTCAGGGGATCTGGGAGGAGCCTGAGAGGCTGCAGCTCTAACAAGTGCTCAGGTGATGCTGATGGCGCAGACCTCTGGACCTCCCTTTGAACTGTAAGGATCTAAACCACCAAAGCCTGGTTTTCTAGAAAAGCCTATTGGCTCTTGCAGCTCAAAGTCGGCTCCAGGCACAAAAGAGTGTCACACTGAGAGACTGGGGTGCCCAAGCTCCCCTCCCCCTCTGGGCCCCAGCTGCCCGCGAGGGGTAATAGGGGAGGGGTGAAAAAGGGCCACAGCAGAGGGCAGGTGGAGATGAGAAGCCGTTACAGAACATTTAGGGGCTTTTCCTCTCTGAGAATCACCAACTGTTGGTATCTGGCAAGTTGGGGCTTAGAGAGTCCCCAAGGGGGAGAGGAGGTAGGAAAGCCCCCTCGGAAGCCCCATTTGGGGACAAACTGTCATTCTCAGTCATGGGGTTGGGGGTACCTTCAGAAGAGCCTCAGCTCCCACCATGTGGAGGTCACATGCTCCTGAGCTGTACTCAGGGGGGCACAGGCTGAGGGAGCAGATGTTGGGGCCTAAAGCGGGGCCTCCAGGGGAAAGCGCCCTCCCTCCCCCATACACCTGGATGAGCCTCTGTGGGGTCAGCCTGTGGAATGTGAGAGTGGCCAGAGCACCCGAGGATTCTGCAGGGAATTCATCATTGGCTTCGAAACCAGCTGCAGTGGTTTCACCTGGGGCTGCTGGTTAAATGCATATTCCAGGGCCCCACTCTGGGCCTTCTGAAGCTCCAGGGCCAGGCCTGGGCATCTGCTTTTAATAAGGGCCCTGGGGAATCCTTGGGTTCAGAGACTTCCAGGAAACACTGACCTTCTCCCCTCACACTGGTGCCACTGAACATGGCCACTGAAACCTGCCTTGAGTCACCTCTGCTCGTCTTGGCCCAGGAAGGGCTTGGGGAACAGAGCTTTGAGAAGCAGCCCCATCTCTGATCCCTGCAGTGTGGCTTCCAGCCCTGAAGCCAGAACAACCCAAGGGCAAGGTCTCCAGGCTCAGGCAGCCACTGGCCTCTAGACGGCCCTCGGAGGTCAACTCTGGAGTCAGGCAGCCCCAGCTGCGAATGTGGCTCCACCATTCCCTGGCTGGATGGCCTTGGGCAGGGGGCTTCACCTCTCTGGTCTCGTCTCCACACCTGTAAAATGGGACTGCACCTCCCCTCACCTGGCAAGGATGATGTAAGGATTAGAGAAAACACATGTGAAAAGCTTGCCTCAGAGTAGGGGCTCAGAAATAGTGGCCCTGGTGACACTGGCTGTGGTCATCAGCAGAGGGGCTCGAGGTCCAAGGAACCCCTGTGGGCTGGGCAGCACACAGGACCTGAGCCTCAGGCCACAGTCACTCCTTCTGCTGAGGGACATCCACCTTCTTGGGGGAACAGGAGCTGCTCATTCAGTTCTGTTGGCCATTTCCCATCTGTGTGTACCCGGCACTAAAGGCAGCTGGAATAGAGGACCGTGCATGGCCCCCTCCCCCAGACAGGACCCCAGGAGCCCTGAACCAGAAGCCAGAGACTTGGATTGGACTAACATGGCTGAACACGGGAGCCCGGAGCATGGCTGGGGGGGCGGGAGGAGTCAGCCTGGCTGGACCATGCTGGCTTTCTGCACGCAGACTTTCTGCTCTTTATCCTGCAGGACAAGGGCAGCTAGCACAGATGAAGTAGTAAGTAGGGGGAGGGTGTGTAGGGGCTGCCCTCGGGATCCCCATCCACCTTGCCAGGGGGGGAGGCAGTGCACGTGGTGAGCCCTGGATTTCTACCCAGATGGACCTCAGCTGTGCCTGGGCCTCTGATTCCCCATCTGTGAAATGGGTAGAGATTCACTGCCCTGAACACTCCCGGGTCCTTCACTCACTCAGCCCTCACCTGCTCTGTGCTTGATATGCTAGTCTAGACACAGGGACACAGCACTTGGTGAGACATATAAGGTGCTTGGCCTCTTTGGGCCGACATCCCAGTTGTAGATGGATAAAAACAACCAAGTTAAAAAAAAAGTCACAAGAGCTTTTTGAAAAGTGCATTAAGTGCCCCAAACAAAGCTGCCCTGTCCAATCTGGGAGCCAGGAGTCACTATGGAGCCTTTGAAAGGGGGCGAGACCAATGGCGGTGTTCTGTCAGCATAAAATACACAGCGAGGTTTGAAGACTTAGCAGGAAAAAAGGATGTAAAATATAATTTTAAAGTTGCTCACATGTTTCAATGATCCTGTTTTGGCTCTATTGGGTTAAAGTGCAATTAAAATCAACTTGCCCTGTTTTTACTTTTTTAAATGTGGCTACCAGCACATTTACTATGATGTGTGTGGCTCGCATTACATTTCTATCTAGAGAGTGATGGGCTGGGAATTCAGAAGGAGGACAGGAAAGCCACTCTGAACTGAGCCTTGATATTAAAAAGAATTTTTATGCCCAAATTGAAACAAATATAAAGTAAATAGCGTAATAAACCCTCATGCACTTGTCCTGATTCAAAATTCTCAACTCATACAGCCCATCTTTTTGCATTGATCCATTCCCTCTTCCCTTCTGTATGATTTTGAAGCAAACCCCAGCATCTTATCATTTCACTGTAATATTTTGGTACATAGCTCTAAGAATGGACTCTTGAAAAAAACAAAGCCACAACAATTCCACTCCTAGGTACTTCCCCAAGAGAACTGAAAACACGTTCACAAAAAAACCTTGTACAGGAATGTTCATAGCAACATAATTCATAGCAGCCCAAAGATAGAAACAGTCCAAATGCCTGTCAGCTGATGACGAAATAAACAAAATGTACTCTATCCATACAATGAATAATCTCCACAATAAAAAGGAATGAAGTGCCCATACCTGCTACACCTGGATGAACCTTGCAAACATTATGCTCAGTGAAAGAAGCTGTATGCACATATTGCCTGATTCCATTTATACGAAATGTCCAGAATTGGCAAATCCCTAGAGACAGAAAGTAGATTAATGGTTGCCAGGGGTTAGGGGATGACTGCTAATTAGTACTAAATTTCTTTTGCGGGTGATGAAAGTGTTCTGGAATTAGATAGTGGTGACGATCGCACAGCTTTGGGAATATCCTAAAAGTCACCACATGTTACACTTTAAAAGGGTGAATTTTATGGTATTTGAATTATATGCCCATTTTTAAAAGTTGCAATCTTATCACCATGCCTAACACAATGAATAATAACCCCTAGTGTTAGAGATCTTATCCAAAATCCCATCAGGGTTCACTTCCCAAGTGTTTCATAGATATTTTTATTTCCCATGGTTTGTTCCAGTCACATACCAACCAGGGCCACGCCCCGCAGTGATTAACGCACAGATAAATCTCTCAAAACCAGAAGGTTCCTCTCCCTAGCTCTTCTCTTGCAATGTGTCTGTGAAGGACCCAGACTGTTTGTCTTCTGCATCTTCCCGCAGTCTGTGTTCTATTGCCTCCCTGGGGTAGGGAACCCCACCTTCTCAGCCTGTTAAATAGGGCACTCCACCTCAGCCCACCCCTATGGCAGCTGACTTGACAAAGAAATATTGCTGCAAGGTAGGGGCTGGGACAGAGCCTGGGTTCCAGGTAAATAGCAAGGGCTAGGCCTTACCTGCAAACTGCTACAAGAATATTGTCAGAGAGATCAGGACTTCCCCAACGAACAGGACTTTTCCTGGGTCCTCTTATCTTTCCACTTAGCACAGATTTCACAGGGCGCTCCACCTCTCCCACCTCTGCTGCCAGAGCTGTATCCTGCCCCGTGCAGAGGTGGGAGCAGGAAACCTGGGTCTTCATCCTCAGCTGAGAGGCTTCCACCTTCCCCCTCCCATCAGGTGGACCCCAAACTCCCACCCTGGCTCATAAGGCTTTGCAGGGCCGAACCAGCTACCCTCTGCCAGCTGGCTCAGAGACTCACTCTGCTACTGTACGCTGGCCAGACCCCCTCTGTCATCAGAACACCCACATGGGTCTTTCCTTCCTCGGGGCCTTCGCACGTGCTGTTTCTTCTGCATCAATTCTTCCCAGCACACACGCTGATTTTTCACAGGGCTGATAACATAGAGGCTCCAAGCCACCCTTCCTGATCTCCTGCCTACTGTCCCACCCAACCACTATCTCTACGCCTTTGCTCTCTCTGTTTTGAGTTCTTGAGAGGCCTTGCATGTCCCTCCTAACCCTTTCCTTTTGCTTGCTGTGTTTGGTTATTCGTATTCTCTGAACTAGAATCTTAGCTCCGTGAGGGTGGGGCCCTGTGTCTAGATTTGAGCACAGAGGAGATGGATGAGCAGGTGAGTGAAGGACCCAGGAGTGTGCAGGGCAGCGATTCTCTGCCCATCTCACAGATGGGGAAATAGAGGCCCAGGCACAGCTGAGGTCTGTCTGGATAGAAATCGAGGGCTCACCCTGTGCCCCACCTGCCCTTGGGAAGGTGGGTGGGTGCTGCACGGGCAGCCCACAGGAGGGACCCACTTTTCCCCCTTGGCCATCTGTTCTGCCTTCCTGGGCACCTGCCGTGGCTGCCAGCATGGAGAAGGACAGGGCCCAGTTCAGGTGGGAGGAGCCCTGTGAAGTGAGCGCAGCTTCTGCGGGGGAAGCAGGAAGGTGAGAGGCACAGGGGCAGCTGGGCAGGTTTGTGGGCCTGGATGCACCCTGGGCTGGAAGCATAGGTTTGCCAGATGCAGTAGAGGACACCAGGCAAACCTGAAGTTGAGATAAACAACTGATAATGTTTTAGTATAACTATGTCCCAAATAGTGCATGGGATATACTTATACTAAAAAGTGGTTTACGTCAAGTTCACTTTCACCGGGCTCCCTTATTTTTACTTGCTAGATCTGGCAGCCCGACTTGGGCAGGACCACTGCCAGGCGCCAGGCAGACAGACCTTACGCACCAGTGGGAAGGCCAGGCTGAGGGTGAGAAGTGGCTGCTGGCCCGGGAATGACAGGCCTGGGGGCTGCTGCTTCCCCCCTGCCTGATGGGGGATCAGGGGCAGCTCAGGGTCTTTCCCAGGCCCAGGTCTGATCACACACACCCTAACCCTACTCACTATGTACCCCTCTGTGCTAGCCGCCCTTGACCGTCAGGATGAAGAGCAGAAAGTCTGCATGGCTTAGAGCCCGGCATGATCTGCAAGTGACTTATCCGCTGTGTGACTCTGTTTCCCCAAAGGCAGTGCCCACATGATATGGGCCCCTCCCTGGTAGGGTGGTGTGGATCAATTAACAGATTGATCCGGGTTGAGTGCCTGGCACAGAGGAGCTGGACAGTCACCGTCCTTCCTGCAGCTGCCAATCTGCATCCCCTCATGCGACCCCCGCTGGCCACCCATTTTTGCTGAGGCCTCCTTCTCCAAAGTCCTGTGATGCTGCCTCTCTGTGCCGGAAGCTTGCTCCTTGCTCTGGTCTGCCCTTCCTTGGGGGGCGGGCTGTGGGGAGCTGGCCTAGCGAAGCCACACGCTCTGACCCCAGTGCAAACACAGGCCCACACAGAGACGCAGATGCACACTAATATCTAGACTCGGGAGCATGCAGCCTTATGTGCAGACACATGTGTCTGTGGACAGTGCCAACCCCACACTCACAGGCCCCTCCACACAGGCGTGTGTGCACACACACGTACGTGTGTGTGGATGTAGACGCACATTTCCACCGATGAAGGCCAGTCACTTGTGTCATTTGTGCAGTGCATGGACTGTGAAAACAGCCCCTCCCCAGGGGAAGCCACCTTCTTCAGGGATGGGGCTGAGGAGGGACTCCACTCCGCCCCCCAACTCAGGGATCCCTGACCCTGTGTAGAGTGACAGATCAAAGACACCCTCCAGCAAGTGTAGTGAAGAGGCCATCAGGATGAAGTAGTGATTCTGACGGGGGTCCTAAGGGTCCCTCGGAAGGAAGTTTTTCTCTAAAAAAAAAAAAGGCTGGCCGGCCACTCCCCCAAGAAGGGAAATTCCAGACCAGGGGACAAAAGGGACAGCCAAGCTTTGATGCGTCCGGCCTGGCCTCTCAAGCCATCTGACATCTCGCCAGGCTGTAGAGGAGTCGGCAAACAGGCCAGAGAAGACCTCTTATCACTCAAGGGCTGGGACAAGGGCAGAAATGTCAGGTTCATGGCAGGGCTATTTCAGGGAGAGCGGGTGGAAGTTGTTACCCATCTTGAGCTCTGGCCTCCTCCTGGAGCAGTGGGAGCTTGGCAGGTCCCTCCCACAGGCCCAGGGGAGATCATAAGGCTGGTCTCTCCCCCAGCAGCTGGAGGTCCAGTTTGGATCCTCCCGCACTAGAGAAGATGTCCCCAGTGGGCCTTGCTTGGTGGGGACCTATTGATTTTTCCCACCTCACTCTCCACCACTCATCATGGTAACACTGGCCAGACTCTAAGATTTCCAGCAACACCATCCCCCTTCCTGCCTCAGGGCCTTTGCACCTGCTGTTTCCCCTGCCAGGAGTGCCCTACCCCTCCAGGTTTTCTTAGGACTGAAAATATGAGATCTCTCTCCAAGAGGCCTTCCCTGAGCCCCAGCTCATGTTCCACTCAATCTTTTTCTAGGGTCTGGGATCTAGACATGTTTTGTCCTGTTTCTAACTCTTTCCATGATGTTTAATTATCTTGTTTCTTATTAGTTAAGCAAACTTTCTCCTTCCCATCTCCCCACTAGAATATTATCTCCATGAGAGCAGGTGCCCCTTCTGTCCCCCTAGCACAGTGCTGGGCACACCCTGGACATTCGACCAGTGTCTGGTGAGTAAGTGAATGAAGAGATGAATGATCCTGAGGAATGTGCCAGGCAGCGGGTCTCTGCCCATCCCTTTTTTATAGGGATATCAGTCATGTTGGATTGAAGGCCCACCCTTCATACTGGGGTATGACCTCATCTTAAATATTTACATCGGCCACGACTTTATTTCCAAATAAGGTCACATTCTGAGGTACTGGGGGTTAGGACTTTAACATATGAATTTGGGGACGGGGGGGGGGGGGGGGGGGGGGGGGAAACAATGCAGCCCATAATAGAAGGTAACTGTGGCTCACTCACAATCTCCACTTGGGGGAGGGAGTGGAAGTATTTATACTCCCCCATGCATCAGCTATCGGTTCAGGCCTGCCCCCAGCAGGGACAGGAATTCCCAGGCACTTCTGACTCGGGGCACACACAGGCAAAGCAGGTTCCAGCAGCATGAGGGCTGTCCTCCAGCAAGGAGGAGCAGGTGGTGCTGTTGGGAGTGAAAGCTCGAAGGAGGCTGGTGGGCATGAAGGTAGGAAGGGGATCTGAGGGACATGGGCACCTGCTGTGCCCACCACCTGTCAGATGCACTGAAAGAAGAACCTTCAGCCCACATCTGCCACCCACTTGCTTGCGGTAGATTGGCACCTCCATGCCTTCCTTTATCTACATACAGTCCACATTTAGCTGGACTGGAGCTGCTGGGGCAGGTGTGGACCACATGCACCAACCCCCAATCCATGGGTACCCTGACCTCACTGGCACTTAAGGATTGTCGGCAGGTGGAGGTGTGCAGAGCCCTCATACCTGCCAGCCTCACCTACAGAGGGGCTGAGGAGCCCTGGGAGAAATGGGACCCCCAGCTCTGAAACCACAGCTCATGAAATGCAGCATCTGTAGGCGGGAAGGGGTGCCAGAAATGAGGATAACAGTGAGGAAATGGGGGTGCTAGAGTGGTGAATTTGACTCAGCACTGCAGGCAGGAGTCAGAGAGGAGTGGTGCTCCAGGTGCACGTGAAAAGGTGACAAGATTTGTCCCCACTCCAGCCACCTGGGCACTTAAGTGCTTGTGTGCAGTGTGCCTGGGTGGTCCAGGCAGTTTGCTTTGGATCACCTGCTGGGAGCATAACGCAAAGAAGGAGGCAGCAGTGCTGTCTGGGAGATGCGCACAGACATCGTGCCCAGGGGGGATCTGGTACCCTGGTGGCGTATGGCAGCCTTGACCTGCGAGAACATCAAGGTTTGAGCTAGAAGTACCAGCTTGGCCAGCAGAACCAGCAGGGATATCTGTGCACTGTCCAGCTCCATGGATTCATGGTGGCAGTGGTGAACTGGCCTGGACCCCACCCTCTGTACCCCTGACTCTAAACCCACTAGCAGCTGAGGGTGGTCGAGGCCAGCAGATGTGGGAGAATGAACTGAAGCTGGACGTGCCAGTGGCATCAGTGCTTGTGGAACAAACCTCATGGCCATACACCACTGCAAGTCAGAGCTGACACCCCTGGAGTCTGACAATCTGGTTCCAGTCCCAGCTCTGCCACAACTTAGCCCGGGCTAGGTTGCTCTAACAAATAGACCTTACATTTTCTGAGCCTTAACATAATAGAAATTGGTCTCCTGCTCACTTAATGGCCCTGAGTGGTTGTTCAGGCTGGCAGGGCAGTTCTCCACTTGGACGAATCCAGGCTCTTTCTATCCCGTGGCTGCTATGCCCTAGGACCTTGTTGTCTTCCATACCCAGAAAGTGGAAGGGGAAAAGAGGACATGGGGGAGGGAGGTAGATTCGCTCTCTTAAAGGACCCAGAAGAGGCAGAGATGCCACCGGAGTGAATTGGTCACATGACCACACCTAAATGCAAGGGAGGCTGGGAAATGTGGTCCAGTTGTGTGCTTGACTACAATTCTACTTTTATAGAGGATGGAGAAGACAGCTTTCATTGGATATCTATAGCATCTTCTCCAAGGTGAGTTAATGTCTCTGGGGTCCCATCTTCTTGACTGTAAAATGGGAACGACGGTCCTTCCTCACGTAAAGTGCTTAGCACTGTGCCTGGCGTGTGGTTAACCCTTGATAAATGGGCATCCAGCATTACCAGATACCTGTAGCCACCCTTGGGGTTCTTGGATATTTTGGGGTAGACTGGACCTCCTGCTAGGCAGGAGGGGTCAGGCATATTGAGATTTGGGACATTAACTAAAACACGACCAACAACACTTGGACTCCATCCGGGGAAACCCAAGCGTCTACAGTTACACAGCTTTCTCAGAATTCAGTTCAACACTCTCCACATTCAGGTGTGAACACTGAGTAAGCGCCATGTTGCCAGTTCCAGGGAATAATCAGCCTTAGCTCCTGCCTTCCAGAGCCCTGAACGAGGTGACCAGCCAACCCCAGGGTTGATTGGACGTGGCCAGGTTACCTCGAAGACTAAGTCTTCATTTCTCAGACTCACTTGGTCTCTGTGCCTCCAGGACACAGCATTCTTAATTCATAATGTTAACTCAGTTTGCTTTTGGAAAATCTCAGCCACCCAGCAGAGACTTTGAGAAAGGACCCACCCTGAACTTGATTGTTCCAGGCATGACCACTCCTGCCTGAGGCGATGTGTCAAGACCCCTGCTTCTGCTTTCAACACAGGCAGGAGGCCCTCACCCAGCTGTGCTCAGGGTACTTCTGCTCCCAGGACCTCAGTGGAGTCACCAAACATCCCTCTGGAGCAGACGAGACCCAGCTTGTCGCCCTCACTTTTCTGATGGGAAGCTCACGCCCAGGAAAGAGAAGGTGTTGGCCTGGGGCCACGCCGCTGGGTGAGACAGAGCCGGGCCCTGCATAACTCAGCTCCTCGGCTTTACTCTTCTTGCCCCCCTTCCTGCAGTCCACCCTCTGGACTTCACTCAAGGTGAGACTGTTGTCAAACAGTAACTGGATCTTGTTGGACTCCTGCTTCAAACTCTCCGAAGGCTTCCCATTGTCCGCATAAATCAGATCTCAGCTCTGGGCTCTGCGTGCTGCACCCAGGAGATCCCCACCAAGTTCCTGCCACCTCCCCTCCCAGGCCTACGGCAGCCACACCGCCATCCTTGCTGCTCTCAGAGTGCAGGGAGCATGCCCCTGCCTCAGGGGGTTTTCTCTTGCTTCTCCTGTGCCTAGCATGCCCACCACATGTCCTGACATGCCCATCACAGACTAACTCTGTCACATCCTTCAGGTGGTTCCTCAAATGTCACTTCCTGGAACAGCCACAGTTGGTGACTCACCGGCCTCTCTTGGTTCCCATGCTTGAAAACACATTCCATTCTTTGCTGGAGGCTTTCTCTGTCATCCAGAGGTTGCCAGGCCCAGCGGTGGGGTGGTAAACACTCAAGGGCTCCCCGCACCAGTGACTTTCAAGAGTTGGTGTCTAAATGCCCCAGTGCCCTTGCCCTTTGGGTGGGTGGGTAGCTCTGAGGCTCCGGTTCTGAGCTGCATCCTGGAGGTCCCCAGCGGAACAGAGCCCCAGGTACCTGATGCTCAAGGTCTCTCTTCTCTGCTTCCCAGCAGTGCTTCCTGCCACCCCCTACAACCTGGCCTTGGGGTCGGCTTCTGGAATGATTCACACCAAGACACATCCTCAGAGGCCTTCCCTGCCCACCGTACCTGTAGGAGGTTGACTTGTAGCCCCAGAAAAATATGTCCACAACCGAACCCTTAGAACCTGAGAATGTGACCTTATTTGGAAAAGGCATATTTGCAGATGTAATTAAGGATCTAGAAATAAGGTCACCCTGGATTACCCAGGTGGGCCCTAAATCCAGGAACTGGTGTCCTTATAAGACGAGGAGAGGAATTTTCAATTCTTAGACCCTCCAGAGGGAACCAATTCTCCAAACGCCTTGATCTTGGACTCCTGGCCTCCAGAACTGAGAGAATACATTCCTGTTGTTTTAAGCCACCCAGCTGGTGGTAATCTGTTATGGCAGCTCCAGGAAAATAAGGCAATATCTAAGTAGCTCTGCACCCCAGTTCACTCAACAGACCCCAGTTCACTCAACACATCACTCAGTTGAACATCTTCATCAGAAAGTATACAGGTGACCTGTTTGCTGTCTGTGTCCCTCTCTAGAATGAAAGCAGGTCCTAACTGTCCTCTTTGCCCCACCCTGTATCTCAGCCCCAGGACTGCACCCGACCCATGATAGGTCCTCTGTACAGAACTGATTAATGAATGAATGAGCCAATGGACCCCTGTCTAGCAGTCCTTGTCCGCTCCTCAGCTCCCACCTGATCTAGAAGACAAATATCCAGCCCCAACTAACCTTGACCTCATTCTGTATAGTCCTGGAGCTCTCAACCTGGTGGCACATTAGAATCCCCTAGAGATTTTTTCACAAGCCCCAGGCCCAGCTCCATTCCTGAGATTCTGAATGAACTGGTCCAAGGTGGGACCCAGGCAGCAGCACTTTTTAAAAAATCCCCCAGGTGATGCCAAAGGGGAGCCAAGGCTGGGAAGCATTGGTTTAGATGGGGAGTGGGGGTGGGAGTGGGGAACAAGCTAGGGTCAGAGTTCTAGAGGGAACCACCAACCCAGTTTGCCTGGACTGAGGGAGTTCCAGGGATGTAGGACTTGCAGTGCTAAAGCCACGACCAACACAGCCAATCAGGATGAGTTGGTATAAGCGTTCCTCAAGCCTTGTGAACGATATTCCACCCAGCCAGCCACATCCCATCCTAGCCGCTTTTAGAAGAAGGAATCCCTACTATCTAGAGCAGGCGCCCATGGGTGCCTGCTCTAACCACGTGGACGTCAGAAAAGAGGGACAGGGCCGCAGCTGGACAGTGGGGGGTTGGGGTGGGACGGGGGCCTGGAACTCAGGCGGCTGGTGCTGATGACGGATAGCCAGCCCCCCACCCCCCGAGGCAGGCACGATTCTAACAGAAGAATTTTCTGTTAGATTCTAACAGAAGGATTCTCCCATGTGGTTTGTGGGCACTGCAGACTCATTGTGAGAGGCTTTTGGGATCAGGCTTGGTTTGCTTCCTCCTCAGTGTTCCCTACTAGGGCCTGGCACATAGTAGGTGCTCAGTCAACAGAGGTTGCATGAATAAAGGCATGTAAGAGATTGATAATCGTGTCAGCTGGGAACAACCAGGCCATTCCTGAATTCCTCCTGCCCCAGGAGCAGCCCTGCAATGGAGGATTAATGCCCCAGCTCCCTTGCCATGAGGTGGGACTTCCCTTCCTTCCTGGGATCCCTTCCCAAATGAACGATTTCCATCCACATCCTTTTCTCAGGATCCCTTTCTGAGGAGTGTACTGGCTGGGCCCCATTTTGTTTCCACTTCCTGCATTCAAGATATTCAGCCCCAGTTTGTGATCTCAGTCTTCCTGGGCCTGAGACACCAACAGACCACCCCTGTTTGCCCAATGACTGGGGCCACCTGGTAGGCACCATTGTAGCCCTGCAGGTGCGCCTGGCTAGTGTTCATTCTGATGGTCTGGTACCCTTTCTAATGCTGATGCCCCACTGAATGGTTAGACCAGCTTTATTGAGGTGTAATTCCCATACTATACAATTTATTCATTTAAAGTACACAATTCGATAGCTTTTAGTATATGAACTAGATGTCTAACCATCACTACAGTCAAGTTTAGGACATTTTCATTGGTCCAAGATACCTTGTACATCTAATACACTATTTCCCCAAACCTTCATCCTCCCCAGACCTAGGCACCCAGTAATCTATTTTACTGTCTCTATGGATTTGCCTATTTGGACATTTCATATAAATGGAATCATACAATATGTGGTCCTTTGTGTCTGGCTTCTTTCACTCAGTATGATAATTTCAAGGTTCATCCATGTTGTAGCATGTGTCAGTGCTTCACTCCTTTTTAAGGCTGAATAATATTCCATTGTATGGGTAGGTCACACCTGATTTATCCATTTATCCCTGGATGGACATTTGGGTTGTTTTCACTTTTTGACTATTCTGAATAAGCTACTATGAACATTCCTGTATAAATTTTTGTATGGATAGATTTTTTCTCAATTCTTTTGCTGTGGATATACCTAGGAGTGGGATTGCTAGGTCTATATATCTTTTGAGGAACTGCCAGACTGTTCTCCAAAGCTTTATTGAATTAAAAAAAAATTAATGGAAGCAGAACATAACATATATACAGACAAGTGCAAAATCGTAAATGTGCAACTTAATGTGTTTTCACAAACTGAGCAGTCCCATGTCACCAGCTCCCAGAAATCAAGGAGCAGGATGCTTCCAGCCCTCCAGTCCCCTCCCCAAGGGGAACCATTGTTTTTCCCTGTAATAGCACAAGTTCATGTTCCTTTCTGGATTTAAAATATTCTCCACCCTGGGGAGGGTTGGCAGCCCATGTTCATAACCAGGACTCCGTGTCCCCTTCCAGCATGGGGGACCCTCAACCCTCCAGGTACAGAGGAATCCTTCCGCCTCCCACCAAGTCAGAGCAATGCCTTCTCTGTTCACCAGAGTGGGAAGAGCTTGGCAAGCTTCAAGAAGGAAGCAGATTGCCTCACCTCTCAGGAACCCTTTTTTCTGTTTCCTTGTCTCGCAAGAAGAGGCAGGAAGGCCCAGGAGGCTGGGTGACTTCAGGCTGGGAACATGCCAGGAGGGAAACACACTCCCAAATATGGAGCCAGGGAGGCTGGCAATGGGGTCTATGGGCCTTCATGAAGCCCCCGTGCCTCCCCGGCGACAGCCTGCTGGGAGTTTTAGGGGCTTTCCCGAAGTTACAGGGCCAAGAGACATTTTTCTTGATCTTGGCTTGGCCTCGAGCTCCAACACTCAGCCTGAAACCGAAAGCTGGGGTTGGTCTGAGCTGTGACTTCTCTTGTCTGAGATTAGGGCTCAGGCCAGACACAGTAACTTCAAAGTCATAACGCATGTGGCCTGAGCATCTTCATCTGTTTGACATCAGAAGTCCCCCGGAGAGCCCAGACATCTTAGCCTGGCCCAGACACACAGCGGTTGGGAGGGGGATCTGGTATCCGGAGCACAATCTCCCGGGGAGCGGGGGTGGTGGCAGGGCCTGTGCTGAAGTAAAGCCATGACACGACTGCTGTTAGGCTGCAGTGAGAGGACCCCAGATGTCGCAGCGTGGGCCCTTCTGTCGCCCTCTGGATGGACCCTCCCGCCTTTATCACCCGCCACGCTTGCTCTCTGCACAGGGCTCTGACCCTTAAGCAATACATGAACAGGCAGGCTCCCGAGCCCTCCAGCTTCCAGTGGCCAATGGGGGACCCCGACAGGAGGTCAGAATGTAGGGGAGACTCCGTCAAAGATCAACAAACCTGGACACGAGTTAAAGTGGCGAGGACGGGTTTTATTCAGTGATACTCTTGTAATAAGAAGAGAGACCAGTGTGAATGGGACTCAACTTCCCTGAAATAAAAGGATGGAGACTTTTAAAGGCTGGGTCTGCTAATGGAAGGGCACTGCAGGGTGGGAAGGGGGTTTGTCCATCGGATTATGTCACCTGGCTTTGTTAACTGACTTTTGTCTGGAGGAAAAAAAGCTTCCGCTACCTTTACGACAGGAGGCGGTGGTGCAGAGTGAAGTGAGGTGCCCACAAAGTGAGGTCCTTATCCTCCCATAGGGACTAGGAGAGAAAGTGTGTTTTGTGAGGAGCAGAGTGTGTATGCTTTTTGGCTCAGAAACCGTACTCTTGGGACTTCCCTGGAGGTCCAGCGGTTCAGACTCTGTGCTCCTAATGCAAGGGGCCAGGGTTCGATTCCTGGTCAGGGAACTAGATCCCTATACTGCAGCTAAGCCCGTGCACCACAACTAGAGAAGACTGTGCGCTGCAACGAAGACCCAGCACAGCCAAAATAAATAAATAAATTAATTAATTAAATTTTTTGAAAAAAGAAACTGTGCTCTTCAGTGCAAACAAATAAAAGCAGTATTTGGCAATGGAAAAGGAAAAAAATGTGAGCAGAGGTGAGGCAACCTGCCTCCTTCTTGAAGCGTGCCTGGCTCTTCTTACTCTGAAGAACAGAGAAGGCCTTGCTCTAACCTGGGGAGGGGGGCCGAGGGAGGATCCCTCTGTACCTGAATGTTTGCTTTTCAAAGAGAAGATACCCAGGTCCTGGAGAAAACGGTTTTTGATGGTAGATTTACATTGCAAAGGGCAGAGAAAGGATTTAGAAACATCTCTCCAGCATTCAAGGAGATCCCAGTGACCCCCTTTAGGCCCCAGCTCTTAGGAATGGTCTCCAATGCCCTCCTCAGCATCACCTGGGAGCTTGATGGAAATGCAGAATCTCAGGCCCCACCCCAGACCCACTGAACTCAAATCAGTGATTCTTAACCACTACACCACCAGGGAAGTCCCAAGAATTCACCTTCCAATGCAAGGGACGCGGGTTCCATCCCTGGTTGGAGAAGGAAGAAGTAAAATTATCTCTGTTCATGGATGATATGATCTGATGTGTAGAAAACCCTAAAGAGTCCACACCAAAAAATTTGTTAGAATTAATAAATGAATTCAGCAAAGTAGCAGGTTAAGAAACCAATACACAGAAGTCAGTTGCATTTCCATATACTAACAATGAATGACCCAGAAAGGAAATTAAGAATACAATAGCATCAAAATGAATAAAATACTTAGGAATTAATTTGACCAGGGAGGTGAACGACTCGTACAATCAAAACTTCAAAACATTGCTGAAAGAAATCAGAACGTAAATAAATGGAAATACAACCCATGTTCATAGACTGGAAGACAATATTGTGAAGCTGTCAATATTACCCAAATCAATCTACGGATCAATGCAACCCCTATCAAAATCCCAATGGTCTTTTTTGTAGAAATAGAAAAGTCCATACTAAAATTCATATGGAATCTCAAGGGATCCCAAATAGCCACGACAATCTTGAAAAAGAACAAAGCTGGAGGACTCGCACTTCTTGATTCCAAAACTTCCTACAAAGCTACAGAAATCAAAAGTGTGGTACTAGCATAAAGACAGATATATAGATCAATAGAAAAGAATAAAGCACCTAGAAATAAACGCTCATATATATGGTCAAAGAATTTTGACAAGGGTGCCAAGATCATTCAATGGGGAAAAGAGAGTCTTTTCAACAAATGGTGCTGGAAAAAGTGAATATCCACATGCCAAATAATGAAGTTGGACCCTTACCTAACACCATATAGAAAAGTTAACTCAAAATGTGTCAAGGACCTGAAACAAGTTTTAACTCTCGGAAGAAAACATAGGGCAAAAGCTTCACAACCCTGCATTTGGCAATGATTTCTTGGATATGACACAAAGGCACAGGCAACAACAACCAAAAAATAGACAAATTGAACTTCATGAAAAAAGTTTAAATTGTACATCAAAAGGCACTGTCGGGCTTCCCTGGTGGCGCAGTGGTTGAGAGTCTGCCTGCCGATGCAGGGGACATGGGTTTGTGCCCCGGTCCGGGAAGATCCCACATGCCGCGGAGCGGCTGGGCCCGTGAGCCATGGCCGCTGAACCTGCGCGTCCGGACCCTGTGCTCCGCAACGGGAGAGGCCACAGCAGTGGGAGGCCCGCGTACCACAAAAAAAAAAAGGCACTGTCAACAGAGTAAAAAGCAACCCACAGAATGGAAAAAAATTTGCAAATCGTGTATCTGTTAAGGGATTAATATCCAGATTATTTGCAAATCATGTTTCTGATAAGGAATTAATATGCAGATTATATTGAAAATTCCTAAAACTCAACAACCCAATCCAAAATGGGCAAAGAACTTAGCCATTTTTCCAAAGAGTATATGCAAATGGCCAATAAACACATGAAAAGGAATTCAACATTACTAACCATTAAGGAAGTGCAAATCAAGACTACAATGAGATATCAACTCACACCCACTGGACGGCTACTATTAAAAAAAAAAAAAACTGTTGCTGATGATGTGGAGAAATTAAAACCCTTATGAATTGTTGATGAGAATGTAAAATGGTACAGCCACTGTGGAAAACAGTATGGCAGTTCCGCAAAAAATTAAAAATAGAACCACCACATGATCCAGCAATTCCACTTCCGGTTATACATCCAAAAGAACTGAAAGTAAGGTCTCAAAGACATCTGTGCACCCATATTCACAGCAGCATTATTCACAGTAGCTAAAACATGGAAGCAACCTGTGTCCATCAACGAATGAGTAAATGAGCAAAATGTGATACATACCTACAGCAGAATATTATTCAGTCTTAAAGAGGAAGGAAATTCTGACCCTTGTTACAATATGGATGAACCTTGAGGATATTATTCTAAGACAAATACTGTATGACTCCACTTATGTAAAGTACTTAGAATAGTCAAATTCATAGAGATGGAAAGTAGAACGGTGGTTGCCAGGGGCTGGGGGTAAGTGGAAGGCGGGGGGTTATTGTTTAGTGTGTGTAGAGTTTTAGGTTTACAAGGTGAAAAGTGTTCTGAGATGCTTGGTGGTGGTGGTGGCACAAGATTATGAATGCATTTAATACCACTGAACGGTATACTTAAAAATGGTAAAGATGGTAAGTTTTATGTTGTGTGTATTTTACCACAATAAAAAAATTGGAGGGAACAAAAGTAGCTACTTTTTTTTTACTTTCCACAAGTAGCCTTTTAGTAGGTATAACTCAGACACCACCAGGAGAAAAGAGGCAACGTAAATGAGTAAAGCAGGTGGGTGTCATGCATCAGGGAGTGGTGGAGATTGTGTCTAACTAAGAAGGACATTGCCCCTGTATTAGTTTGCTACAGCTGCCATAACAAAGTACTATAGACTGGGCGGCTTAAATAGCAAAAAATGATTTTCTCACAATGCCAGGGTTAGAAGTCTGAGATCAGGGTGTCAGCAGGATTAGTTTCTCCTGAGTCCTCTCTCCTCGGCTTGTAGATGGCTGCCTTCTCCCTGTGTCTTCACTCTGTACATTCTTATAGGGCCCCCAATCACATTGGATTAGGGCCCCACCCCAATGACCTCATGTTAACCTAATTACCTCTTTAAAGACCCCATCTCTAATGTAGTCACATTCTGAGGTACTGAGGGTCAAGGCTTCAATATATGAATTTGGGGAGGGGGCCCAATTCAGCACACAACATTCTCCATGAGAATATTCCCTTTCACATTAGAAAACAAATTCATTTCGCATGCCAATCACTTTCACCCCCTGCCTGTTTGCAGGCTTTGCTGCAGCATATTTGTTGACTGAAGAACGGTGGGCATTTCTTCCTAGATGGGAGAAACCCAGACTTTGCTGGAATTGGGGTGATCTTTGTTCCCTGTACTGTCCAGGTTTGGAGAAGTAGATTCATGCATTTATTTGGAAAGGAGAACTCACCCCTGTGGTTTCTCCGTCTTGGGAGGAAGTTCCATGAAAACAAAACAAAACAAAACTTGTTTTTGAAGCACTTTCTCCCAAAATACGTTGGATACTTAGAATTACCGCCCTCCTTCCCGATGATGCCTGGAGGAACCCGGCCAGATCTGGCTTGGGGATGAGGAATTTTGGGTTGAGTGAGTCTAAGGCAGCACCTCACACTCACCCGCCTTCTCAGTGTCTCTGTAGCTGGTCATCACGCACGTTTCTTAACACCCACTCTGGATGTGGCAGCTTCAGAGAAACACTAATTGAGTGCCTGATGAATGCAGAACCTTTTGGTGGTAGGGGAGAGGAGAAATGAGAAGGTATGTGTTTTGTGAAGGGTGCGTGCTGAGTTAGTTCTAATGATGACATTTTTACTTTTTTGCTCTGAGATCACAAGCAAGCGGCTTTGCCTCTCTGAGCCTCAGTTTTCCTGTCCTCAGAATGAGGATGAGCCTCACCCACCTTGTAGGGTTGCCAGGTGACTCAAGTGTGAAAACCTAGATGAGTGTGCTTTCAAAAGTCATGAAGGCCTGGGAAGTATGGGCATTGTCATCACAGTTGGGGGAAACTCAAAATCAGAATGAGACGCATGCCAGTGAAATATCAGAAACGAAGTCCCTAAAAAGATGTGGTGAAGTAGAGCAGAAAAGCAAGAAGTTGGATTTCAGTTCATTACTGTGAGCTACACAAATTGTCCACCCTCGTGCTCCTTGGGCTCCTCTTCTGTAAGATGGAGATCAAAGTATTTAACTTTTGGAGCCATTTTGAGATCATAATAATCAATACTAACCTGCAGTGGACCCTTACTCTGTGCTGGGCTCAGGTGTTTCGTTCACCATTCCTCATTTTAGCCCCATGGCAGCTCCAAGGGGTAGGGACTAATTTCTACTTCCATTTCACGGATGAAGCACAGAGAAGTCAATTAACTTGCCCAGAGTCACACAGCTTGGGAGAGGTTTACCAGGCTCTCAAATGTGGGCTAGTCGATCTGTGAAAATGCTTATAAGATGTCAAGCTTCAAACAAAGCTACAATGTTGTCAGTGATTGCAACGGGACAGGGAGTGGAGGTGGGGAGAATACAGAAGTGGTGAGTAGTGGGTGGGTAAATCTGAGAAGCCTTGATGGAGGAAACAGATGTGGTCAGGCCTTGAAGAAGATTAGGCCTATTGACAAATAGAGAGATGGGTGAGGGAATTCCAGGTGGGTGGATTGACGGGGCAAAGGCAGGGAGGGGGGAATTAGCAAGCTCTGTGCACCGGTGGGAAAGCAGATCGTCTCTCATTGGAGGGTACTGGCGAGAAGGCTGAGATGAACTGAGTGGGGTTAAAAAGGTAAATGGGAGGAAATTATAATTGTGTTATAACCACAACTGTGTTAGTATTAATTGAAGGCTTGCTCTGTACTGGGTACTCTAACACTTAGCTCTAAACATCAGTTTTCTTATCTGAAAAGAGGTTAAATAGTTGCCTATCTCTCAGGGCTGTTGTGAGGATTATTTGAAAGAATAGGTGTCCAACTCTTGTAAGCCCAGAAACATACTTGCGGCTTCCTGGTCCCCATTCTCTTGGGGGCGCCCCTGAGCGCGCCCTGTGTACATTTCATTCCTTCATGCATTCTACAAGCGTTTACTGAGCACCCAGCAGGTGCCAGGCCCTGGGGATTCAAGAGTGGACAAGACAGAAAACATCACTGTCCCTGGTTAGCTCCCATTCAGGTGAGAAACACATGCTATGGAGAAAAATAAAGCAGACCAAGAGGGTAGGGAAGGAGAGAGCCATGTGGATAACTGAGAAGAAGAACATTCCAGGCAAAGAGAGCAGCAAGTGCAAAGGCCCTGGGCTGGATCAGGTGCGCCATACTTGAGGAACAGCAGGGAGGTCAACAGAGCTGGAACAGAATGGGCAGGGGGAGGCTGGGAGGAGGTGAGGTCAGAGAGGTAGAGGGGGGTGGGAATGTCTGGGTCTTACAGGCACAGGGAGGAGCCGGATTTTCCTCTGAGTAAGATGGGAGCCCTCGGAGCTTCGGGCAAGCAGAGGAGTGAGTTGATTCTGTGGAAGAGCATCTAGCTGCTAGGTGGAGAATGTACTGAGTGGCTACGGGGGAAAGTAGGTGACAGGCTAGTGGCTCAGACATGGATGGTGGCAGTGGAAGTGGTAAGAAGAGGTCCAGTTCAGGGTAGTAATTCCAAAGGTAAAGCCAATAGGCTTCATTGGTGGCTTGGTTCCTCGTTGGTGTGAGGAACCAGAAGGATGTCATCATCCTCGACAGAGATAAAGAAGGTGGTGGCTGGGTGGGTGTGAAGAAGGAAATTGTGTTTGTTACATTTTTTTCATCTGAAAGGGACTTTAACTTCTTTTCTAAATTGAAATAAATTGACATAATATAAAATGCAGTGATTAGCATATTCAGTTGTGCAACCATCATCACTATCTAACTCGAGAACATTTTCATCACCCCCAAAAGAAACCCCATTAGCAGTCACGCCCCATTCCTTCTCCTCCAGCCCCTGGCAACCACTTATCCACTTTCTGTCTCTATGGATTTGCCAATCCTGGACATTTCATACAAATGGAATCATGTACTTTACAGCCTCTTGTGTTTTGTTTCTCTCACTCAGCATAATGTCTTGAAGATTCATCCAAGTTGCAGCATGACTACGGACGATGTACTGACTTCATTTTTTATGAATGAAAAATATTCCTTCGTGGGGATATATCACATTTTGTTTATCCACTCCTCCACTGATGGATGTTTGGGTTGTCTCTACTTTGGGGCTGTTTTGAATAACGCTGCTATGAGTATTCGTGTACAATTCTTTGTGTGGACATGTTTTTACTTCTCTTGGGTATATGCCTAAGAGTGGAATTGCTGGGTCACGTGATAACCCTGTGTAACTTTCTGAGGAATTGCCAAACTGTTTTCCAAAGTGGCTGCACCATTTCACATTCCCAACAAAGTATGAGGGCTCCAGTTTCTCCACGTTTTTGCTAACACTTACTATCGTTCATCTTTTTCGCCGTCCCAGTGAGTGAGGAGTGGTTTTGGTTTGCATTTCCCTGACGACTGACGATGTTGAGCATCTGTTCCTGTGTGAGTGTGTTACACTGGAGATGTCTGCTGGACATCCGGATAGAGCACAGACAGAGGAGGCACAGACAGATGGACATGGAGGCCTAGAGTTCGTGGCAGAGGCCTCGGAGGGTGACATAAATATTGGAGTCAAGGGCGTACGGGGGCTTCCCTGGTGGCGCAGTGGTTGAGAGTCCGCCTGCCGATGCAGGGGACACGGGTTTGTGCCCCGGTCCGGGAAGATCCCGCATGCCGTGGAGCGGCTGGGCCCGTGAGCCATGGCCGCTGAGCCTGCGCGTCCGGACCCTGTGCTCCGCAACGGGAGAGGCCACAACAGTGACAGGCCCGCATATCACAAAAAAAGAAAAAGAAAAAAGAGCGTACGGATGGCACTTAAAACCATGGGGCTGGATGTGATCACCCAGGGGGGTGAGTGTGGCTGAAGAAGAGAAGAGGTGTGAGGACAGAGCCTTGGAGTGCTCTAACTTTGAGAGAGGGGGGCAACCAAGGCAAGATATAGGAGGAGAAGCAACCCCAAGTGGGGAAAGTATTGCAGAAAGAGAGTGATGGACTGTGTCATGCAGTACAGGTTGTTCAAGTTACATGTTGGTTTTAACAGCATGGCGGCAAGAGTAACCTTGACAAGAGCAATTTCGGTGGATAGCAGGAGAGAAAGCCTGGGTGGAGGGAGGTTGGGAGGATTGGATGAGGGCAGTCAAAAGGTACAAACTTCCAGTTACAAGATAAATAAGTACAAACAACAAAGATTTACTATATAGCACAGGGAACTGTATTCAATGCCTTGTAATAAACTCTAATGGAAAAGAAGAGAAAAAAAGAATATAGATATATATGGATAACCAAATCACTTTGCTGTACACCTGAGACTAACACAATATTGTAAATCAGCTACACTTCAATTAAAAAAAAAGATAAATAAGTACTAGGGATGTAACGTACAACATGATAAATATAATTAATACTGCTGCTTGCTATAAGTGAAGGTTGTTAAAAGGGTAAATCCTAAGAGTTCTCATCACAAGGAAAGAAGTTGTTTTCCTATTTCGTTAATTTTGTATCTATATGAAATGGTGATGCTCACTAAACTTGTGGTAATCATTTCATGAGGTATTTAAGTCAAATCATTATGCTGTACACCTTAAACTCACAGTGCTGTATGTCAAGTACATCTCAGTAAAACTGGAAGGAAACAACATTTTTAAATAAACGGAAACAAAGAGAGAGAGAATGGGAGGACAAGAATTCAAGACAAGGAATATAGGTAGTGCTTTCAAGGAGTTTGGCTTTAAAGGGAGCTGAGAGAGAGATCACCCCACCCCTGCTCGAATGGCTTTCATAAAAACACAAGAGATAACATGTCGGCGAGGATGTAGAGAAAAGACCACACTTGTGCACTGTTGGTGGGAATGTAACTTGGTGCAGACACTATGGAAAACAGTATGTACATTCCTCAAAAACTTACAAACAGAACTATCGTGTGATCCAGCAATCCCACTCCTGGGAATTTATCCTAAGGAAATGAAGCCAGGATTTCTTCACGATCCTGCACTCCCATGTACATTGCAGCACTATTCACAATAGCCAAGACATGGAAGCAAGCTAAGTGTGTGTCAGCAGGTGAGTGGATAAAGATGTGGTACACATATACAGTGGAATGTTATTCAACTATGAGAAAGAATGAAATCCCACCGTTTGTAGCAACATGGATGATCCTTGACGATGTTATGCTAAGTGACATAAGGTCAAACAGAGAGAGACAAATACTGTATGACCTCCCCTGTATGTGGAATCTTAAAAAGCCGAACTCAAAGAAACAGAGTAGAGTGGTGGTTACCAGGGGCTGGGGGCGGGGGAAACGGGGAGATGCTGGTTCCAGTTAGAAGATGAATAAGCTCTGGGGAAGGGATGCACAGCGCTGCAAATGTAGGTAACCGAACTGCACTATGCACTTGAAAGTTGCCCGAGAGTAGATGTTAAATGTTCTCACCGCAAAAAGAAGTGTTAATTATGTGACATGATGGAGGTGTTAACTAACACGGCAGTGGTAATTGTGTGGCAATATACAAGTGTATCAAATCAACAGGCCGTACCCCTTAAATTTACACAATGTTATATGTCAATGATATAATAAAGTTGGGGAAAAAATGAAAAATAAAAAGAGCTGAGAAGTGGAGCTGGGGCTGGAGGAGCTGTGCAGCAGAGAGAGGCACCTCAGAGGACCTACCTCTCCTCCTGGCCATTGTTATCTCCCTGCCCCACCCGCTGCTTGGCAACCAACTGGGGCTTGGCACTAAAGGTTTGTAAAATAAATAATGATTATAATAGCAATGCCAGTCGCCAGTCCCATTGTCCCCACAAGGTTGTTAGGAGACTGAAAGTAGAACAAAAATAGCCAAGAGACCTCCTGGTAAAGTGAGGTTCATTCTTCTCTGGTACGGGAAGTGTCGTCATCATATATAACAGGATCTCCTTCTTTCCAAAGACTTGGCTTGATGGTTCTACGCTGTAGCTGAGAGAGTGACCACAGGCTCAACCTTCGGGAGGACAGATTGGTACTAGCCAGCAACCTCTAGGCATTTCGAGGTGTGTGATCATTGCAGTGTTGTCTGTAAAAAAAACCAAAGTAACATCAGCGCCCATTCTTAAGAGGAATTGGCTAGGTAAACAATGATATATCCATTCCATACAATATTGTCGCACTGTCAAAAAGAAGGAAAGAGATTTACATGCATGGATATAGAATGATGTCCAAAATACATGAAATATTTGAAGATCTAGCTGCATAGCAGTATGCGTAGTAGGATGTTAGAAAGGACAAGGACAAGTATGGCTAGCAGGATTTATTTTTTATCAGTTTCAGGGAAAAGAAAGAAGGCAAAGCCAGTGTAGGAATTGATCCTCCACTTTGCAGATGGAGTTGTTATTTCCCAGGAGGCAAAACCAACTTTCTAACCCCCCTTACTGAGCCTGAGGTTGAGCTGTGTGGGGAAGAGTGGATTCTTAGCTACGGGGCACTTTCCAGGGGGCAATGAAGTTGGTTTCACCCAAAATGGGCTTTCCTGAACATACCACTTCTGAAATTCCCCAAGCCCTCCTCACTGATTACGGGGGGCCAGGAGAGGTATGTGGGCAAATCACCATACGCTTGCATCTGCTAAGAGCAAGTGGAGTAAATCCTACGGGCAGGCTTCCCATCACCTGTGGCAACTATGGTTACATCCAAAACTCCAACCAAACCACCTCTAGAAGAAATCGGCTTGGCACTGCCCTTCCCAGGGCTTAGCTATGCCAGGACCATATTAGAAACCCAATCTTCTAGTGCCTTTGTTCACGTCTTCATTCATTTATTCACTCATTAAGTTTTTATCAAAGGCTTTATCTATGGCAGACCTTATGATGGATCCTGGAAATAGAAAGATGAATGAGATCCATTCTCTGCCTTTAAGGAGCACACAGTCCAATGCGAGAAGGTAGGCAGTTAAGTAAATAATTATAATTTCATGAGAGGAGTTAGTGAAAACCCAAGTATTTAGTGAAAACCCCTACTCCCCACCTGGATGCCTAGGAAGACAAAAGCAATCATCACAAGAAAATTTTAATGATGTGTCTGGTCCTTTATAAGTTTAATTTATAAGTTTAGTTCTCATGCGTTTAGTCTCCATATTTCCTTAGGCTCCTATTGGCTGTGAACTGTTTTTATATTTGTAACTTTTTATTGAGAAATAATTATAGACTCATAAGCTGTTGCAAAAATAGTATCAAGCAGTGTGGTATGTCCCTCACCCAGCTTCCCCCAAGGCAACATCTCACATAACTACAGTGCATTAGCAGACCCAGGAAACTGACATTGGCCCAATAAAATTAACCAGACTACAGACCTGTCGAACCTTCCCTATTGAATGCATCATCTGGCTCTGTCCATCACCCTCTTTCTTGGGTGTTGGTCAGTTTGTCTGAATGTTTGCCACCATTTGCAAAATAAAATTGCCATTCTTGCAAAGTTACAGAATTTCCTGAAGTTGATGTAAGTGATATTGGAGAACCCTTCAAACACACCCAAAGATATTGACAAATGAGCATCCGGCCTAGGTGATTCTTAGACCAAGACACAACTAAAGAAGAGGAAAATGAGGAGAAGAAGACATGACAGATGCTTAAAAAAGGACAATTTCATTATGAAAAGACTAAGAAACGCCTTCTGGGAAACTGACAGCATCTTATAATATTTTTACAAGCATGACTCTCTGTATGATCGCGGTGTGAAACTTGTAGAAAAGGATGTCATATCATAGCTTTCAAACAAATTTTTGTCAGGAAGTTATGTCAAAGAGAAAAAGAAATATCGGCCCTGGCTTCATCACCTGCTTAGTCTAAGAATTAGTACAGAATTGCAATTGTACTGTTGTTAGCTAAATATAGAATAATGCCTGTAAATTTTAGTTTCATTTAGTTTCACTTTTAAAGGTAGAGTCTCAATCAAATCCTTTTTTTCCTCTTGACATTTACTATGACATTTTAGTTCCATTCTAACTGGATTTGCTTTTACTTTACTTTTTTTGGTACAAATGATCCTCAAAGATCAAGAATTTCCTGACAAGGTATTAAAGGGCAAAAGACACAATGACTAATTCTTCCTGGAGGGGGTCACGAGAGTCTTCCCCTAAGTAACATTTGGGCTGGGTATTGAAGAATGTGTAGGAGTTCACCAAGTGAAGAAGAGGAGAAAATGTATACAGTAAGAGAATGGTGTGAGTTGAAGTCACAGGAGGATGGAAGAGCACAGCTTCCCTTCAGATACTGTGAGTGGGTCACGATGTAGCTGCAGTAGACTGGGATGGGGTAAGGGGTGTTTTTTGTAGTAGGAGGTGAAGGCACAGAGGCTGTGCACATGAGACCTCATTGAAGAGCTGATGCTTTATCCCAAGGCAGTGGGGATAAAGGGTTTTGAGCAGAGGGTGTTGAGCTGAGGCAGGACATGACCATTGTTGCAGTTTAGAAAGATTCCCCTAGCTGCTGCGGCTGTGAATTAGAGGAGGTGAGGGTGAAGGTAGGAAAACAAATTTTTTTTTTGTTTTTGGCCGTGCCGCAGGGCTTGTGGGATCTTAGTTCCCCCGACCAGGGATTGAACCTGGTCCTCAGCAGTGAAAGCAAGGAGTCCTAACCACTGGACCAGGAAAACACATTTAGAGAGTGGTGGCTAAGATATAGGCTCTAGATTAGACCACTGTGTGGAGTCAGGTTCCACCACTGACTAGCCCTGGGACACTCCCTTAACCTTTACAAGCCTCAGCTTCTTCATCTGTATAATGGGAATAGTAACAGTATACCCGTCGTAGGATTTTCAGGAAGATTAACTGTCAGAAATTCTGCTATTAGATAAGGACCACACTGGAGGCTAGATGAGACATGATGGGGAAGGTTATATTAAGGATTATAATTTAGGCTTGGTAGAGATGAAGGTGGATTAGAAACTCCGGATATGCATTGGCCATATAATCAAATGACCCAGGAACAAACTGCAGGTAGGGGAAGGATGTGGTTCAGGCGGAAGATGGACTTCAGGTCTTTGACCTGGCTGCCCGGGTAGAGGGAACGTCATTCACTGATTCAGGAAACAAAGAAAGAGGAGCAGGTTTTGAGTTCAGAGTCAGTAGGTTTGGCTTTGAGCATGCGTAGAAAGATGAGATGACCTATCATAGTTAGGAAATTTTATCTTTGTGTCAGGAATGTTTTTATTTAAGGCAAGTTTGTCATAAATAGTTCTATAAAGAACTAGAGAAACCATGGTAGCTATCTCCACCACTAGAAATTATGCCAAACTTTTATAGACCGAAGAAAAACATAGTTTGTTCAAGAAGGGAGAGGACTAAACAAAATTCTAGGAAATTTCACACACCCTGAAGTCATTTATATTAGAAGTAATAGAGAGACTCCTAATTCTAGCTCTATGGAGGATTAGAACCCTAATACTCCACCCACTGAAACAACTAAAATGCTGCCTAAAATACTTGAATGCATCTTTTAAACACTTTGCTGATCTAGCACAAAGGTAAGGAATCCACGGAGTCCCCAAAGACATAAAGCCAGGGATACTGGGTGGTGAGCATCCATCAAAGCCAGTTTTTTCCTGAGTGTTTCTTTCAAACTCTGGATAATTTGAGCTTCACCTTTAAAGGATGCAGTAGGTATAAGGGCAGAACACAGTCTAGGGAACCCCCAACTGAGAATTTAACAGTAGATCATGTAATAGAGCAGAGCCACAGATAATTACACCCTCTCTTGGAGGATGTGTGAGAAACATACCCTGCCAGACAGAAGAGATAGCTACAAAACTTGTCTGTCTCAATCATGGGGGCGAGTGTAGGAGAAAAAAAATTTCACCTGAGAATCTGTCATCACAAGGGGGTCTTCACTCAGGCTTGTGACCTGAATTCATGCTACGTAAGTAGCAAATAAAAATTTTTTTAAAAAAAACCCTCAAGCAAATAATGTAATTTAAAGATGTCACAAGTTGAAAGTAGGGTCCCCAGGGATTAGCAGAAGTGAAGATGACTACTCACTAATGGAACTTAACTTTACAACAGAACTCAAACAACACCTACAATAAATTTCTAAAGAAACAAATAGCTCACAGGTAAAAAAATCCCACGCAGTGCTTCCCTGGTGGCACAGTGGTTGAGAGTCCGCCTGCCGATGCAGGGGACACGGGTTCGTTCCCCGGTCCGGGAAGATCCCACATGCCGCGGAGCGAGCCATGGCCGCTGAGCCTGCGTGCCCGGAGCCTCTGGTCCGCAGTGGGAGAGGCCACAGCAGTGAGAGGCCCACGTACCGCAAAAAAAAAAAAAAAAAAAAATCCCACGCAGAGGAAAGGAAGTATAGCACCATGAGTAGAAATGTAAATGGATCAAACTCTCTAGTCAAAAGACAATGATTTTTAGAATGGATATATTATGTAGAAGAGGTATATTTAAAGTTTAAGAGCTCTAGAGAGATTAAAAGTCAAATGAGGAATTCCCTGGCCGTCCAGTGGTTAGAACTCTGCGCTTACACTGCCATGGCCCGGGTCCAATCCCTGGTTGGGGAACTAAGATCCCAAAAGCCATGCAGCGTGGCCAAATAAATAAATAAATAAGATAAAAAGTCAAATGATATGGGGAAAAGATATGCCAGATAAATATAATTAAAATAAAGTCAGTGTCACTATATTAGTATAAGATAAATAGACTTTAAGGTAAAAGCATTATCAGAGGACAAGAGAGTCATCGCATAATGATAACAAGTTCAATTCAACAAGAAGATATAACAATTCTAGTTCTGCTCTCAAGTTTTTCCCTTCTCAAAGGAGAGGCTTATCTTACTTGGTTTCAACAGCTGTTCGGATATTCAAGATATTTCAGATTTAGCTTTAACCGATAAGACTAATTTCCATGAGAAAAGGAATTTTTGTCTTTTTCATTCACTGCTATATTCCCAATGCCTAGTAAACATAGTACCACACTTGGGTTAGGCACTCAGTAAATGAAATAATTTGTTGGATGCCTACTATGTGTCAGGACATGTATACATGTTTTCTGATAACTTAAATGAAGAATTATGTCCTCAAGGGCTTCCCTGGTGGCGCAGTGGTTGAGAGTCCGCCTGCCGATGCAGGGGACGCGGGTTCGTGCCCCAGTCCGGGATGATCCCACATGCCGCGGAGCGGCTGGGCCCGTGAGCCATGGCCGCTGAGCCTGCGCGTCCGGAGCATGTGCTCCACAACGGGAGAGGCCACAGCAGTGAGAGGCCCGCGTACCGCAAAAAAATATATAAATAAATAAAAATAAAAATAATTATGTCCTCAAAACCTCCCTGGACGGCTGGGATAATTAACACCATTTCAAAGATGAGGAAATTAAGGCAGTAAGGCACAGAGAAGTAAAAGGGCATGTTCAAACTTGTATCTGGTAGAATAGGGATTCAAATCCACCTATACTAACAACAAAACCAGCCATTCCCTCACACTCCCTGGCTTCCTTTCAGTTAGCATGGGCCAGATGTACATCAGTGCAGTTTTATGACACTGCAGTAGATTTATATTAATTTTTTACTTGCTACAGGGAACGGTTACGTAGTACACACTCATTCCACAGGCTAAAGAGTATGAGTGTCTAAAGTCATATCTTAAAGAAGGAAAACAATTCCCTCTGCTATGATGGTACAAACTTCTACCTTTGTGTCATTTGAGGTCCTCCAGGAAGCAGACACCAAGACAGAGCTGGAATTCAAGAGACTGTTAGGGGATAATGCCTCCAAAAGATAAAGGGGAGAGAGAACAGGACTAGGTGAGCAGATCTGACATGTTTGAAAAGAAAGGAGGATTATGTAGAAAGAGCTTCAGATGTGGTGCAGCTCTGAGAAGCCTCAGACAGGTCAACAGGGAGCCTGGGTACTTAGGATGCCCATAGAAGAGCCCCACACTGCCCAGAAATGGCCTTGTATCACTGCCATGCTCAGTCATTGGCCAGAGACTGCCTGGGAAGCAGCTAGCATGAACCTACAAGCAGAGGCAGAGTCCCGAGGCACCCAGGGCTGGAAGCTGTCAGCTGACTGCACAGTCTGTGGCAGGTTCTCTCTTGAGGAGAGTCAAGTGGCACATCTCCAGGTCTGCCAAAACCTCGATAGTTCACGAAGGACTCACATCACCTCAGCTCCATGACTAAGGCAGTGGTTAAGTTTGTGATCCTGTAGGCTTTGACAGTGGACACCCTCTGATTAAATCCTGGCGGTTATGACTATATGACCTTGAGCAAGACACAATGTCTCTGTGTCTCAGGTCCCTGTGGTACCCATATTCCTTTCATAAGTGTAGAGAACTTATAGAAAACAGTTTGATCTTCTCTGCATCCCTAGAACTGACCCACTGAGAGAAAGAGAGAGCATTTCCACATTGGGTCAAATTCCATGTTAACAAATTGTCCCAATACCCCCTTGTTAAGAATATCAAGAGGAATCACATGGGCCTGCTTTTGAATCTTCTTCAAGTTTCCTCGTACAATGGTGATAATAAGAAAACTCACCTTATAGGCTGGTGTAGAAATTTCTGAGTTGAAGAAGATGACGTATGGTGCCAGAGGTGGTAATAATGTTGTGGTGGGAACACTGCTCATGATGATGGAGGTTTGGAGCTGGTGAAGGTGATGGTGATCATGAACGATGGAGGTGAAAAGTGGTGAAAGTGGTGGTAGGGATGGTGGAAACGATAAAGGTGGTGGGAAGAAGATGATGGAGGTGATGGTGATCATGGAAGTAATGGCAGGAATGATGAAGGTGGTGGAGAGGGAAATGATGGTGGCGGTAATGGAAGTGGAGAGGCAGATGGTACTGGTGATGATGGGGAAGGCGATGGTGGTGGTGGAAATGATGGAGGTGGCAGAGGGGGAGATGATGGTGGTGATGGAGGGGGAGATGATGGAGGTGGTGGTGAAAATGATAGATGTAGTAGAAGTGGTGGAGATGATAGAAATGATAGAGGTGGTATCAGTGGTAGTGGTGATGATAGAGGTGGTAGAGATGGTGGTGCTTGTGATAATGGAAGTAGTGGTGGGAACGACGGAGGTAGGAGATGAAGGGAGATAAAGGTAGTGATGCTGGAGAAGGAAATGGTGGTGGTGATTACTGGCAGTGGTGGAGGGGGAGATGGTGAAGCTGACTCCAGCACCCCACTGGGCCCAGGTCTCCTGACTCCAACTCTGGCCCCCATGAGCCTAGGCAGGTCATGACATCATCCTGTAAACTACATGTCAGTCCCCACCCACTCTCCCCACTACGACTGCAGTCACAAGCCAGGAGAAAACCCAAGAAGCAAAAGCAACCGTCCACACCCCTGAGTGGTGGTTAAGGTGACTCAGGCTGCAACGCAGCGGCTCATTGCCCTGGTCTGTGGGCAGACAAACGGCAGCCACAGGGCCCAGTCCTGCCATGCTTACAGGACCTGTGGATGCAGGAAGCTGCTCTCCTGGCCCCTCAGGAGGAAGTAGCCAGGATCTCTCTTCCTTTTGCAAGCCCATAGCCGGGATTCCTCCTCAGGTTCCTGCTAGGTTCTGCGACTTCACGTCTCTGAGCCTCACCTGTAAAATGAGATGATTATGCACACCTTGCGGTGCCTTTGGCGATGATGAGACCATATACAGAAAGCGTCCGGCTCCCCACTACTTTCACTCAAGATATGGCATCTGAATATTTTAATACATCATCATTATCATCGTATATCTCCAAGTCAGAGGAACAGGATATAGTAAGAAGGCAATTGTCTCTCACTCAGCAGGTAGGTGACCTCAAGGACTACCTGAGCCCTGAGCCTAGGGCCTGAGCATCTTGCATGTGACCCAGCTGCACTGCCTCCTCTCTGCAGACCCTAGAGCACCCTCTCTTTCACCACTTCTAGTCTCAGACCACAGGTTTCTCATCCCCAAGGCCAGACCACAGGTCTCGATTTAAGACAAAACCATGAAAACATTCACTAAATCAGTTTCCCAAGCGTGGCTCCTGTACCGCCCTGCTGGTAACCAGATAACCGGAGAGGAGGGGTTCACCTACAGGCTTTAAATGACAGTGAATCCCATGGCAAGAGAGCTACCTTTCAATTCTTCGTCATCATCGCCATCATCATTATACTGGTCACACCGTATGATGTGGCTGTTTTGTAGATTAAAACAGACAGATGTCAGCAACGTCATATGCCTCAGCCTAATCGGATATTTTAGACACACAAGAAGTTATAACGAATAAGAATAGGAATAGGTATGTAATCGCCATTCTGCTAATGAAATAAAACATTAAAGTTTTATCTAAGTCCCCTTGAATCCCTCCGCGATGCTGCCTGCTCCCCTTCTTCCCTCTCACGGCCACGCCCCTTCACTCTAGAAATAACCAGTCTCCTGAATTGACAGTTGATCATTTTCATGCACATCCTCCCCTTGTATGTACCGCATCCCTAGACAGTACTTTGCAGACTGCAATTGGTTTTACGCTTGTTATGTCGTTGAGCTTGGTATGTTAACGTATGTAGCCCTGGTTCATGTATTTTAGCTACTGTGTGAGATTCCATTGTAGCAATATATCTTTTTTGAATTTCATTTATTTATTTTTTTATGCAGCAGGTTCTTATTAGTTATCTATTTTATACATATTAGTGTATATGTAGCAATATATTGCAATGTATTTTAAACAATATATTGCATATTGTTTACCCAGTCTTCTTTGGAAACATATTTAGGTTGTTTCTAGGTTCTTAGGGTGATTTTTTATGGGTCAATGAAATGACTACCTTCTTTCATTGGTTTTCGTTTATACATGTTAAGTTTCAACTTTTAATAATAAAATCCAATAGCTTTGATTCTATAATCATAAAACCTTGCTTCACGTATCATTTTCATGTCTCCAAAGTCTTCAGCCACACAAAACATCATAAGGACTCATTGACTCTACGCTCGGTTACATCACACAGGACAGACCTAATCAAGTCACAAACACTCAAGGATGAAATGACACATATGCACAGTGTATTTGTCGCTGTTCATAAATTTTATAATGCCTTTCTCTCTGAGATAGACATTCTTAAGCCTTAGACACAATATATAGAAATTTTCCATTAGCATAAAAAGCATCCAACTTTGTAACAATAATCATATAATCTTAAAAAACCTAGAATACAACCAGAATTGGGAATGGAACTCAGACTCTCCAACCTCTTGCTATACTCCAAATAGCTACCTTCCACGAGGCAAGTTTAATGTGGTCATTTTACCACTGTGGGATTGTCAGACAGAAGCCATTTAAAGACATTATCCTTCCATACACATAAAGATGGACGGCACTTCTCTTTAAAATTATCAGTTTTTCGTGGAAGTACAGTCAGATAGCCTTCTTGACACAATCGTCACACATGTGACGATCCTGGAAGGAATTACAGGTAGGCAATCATAATGACCAATGCCACAAAAGGGATAGAGATTATACTGTCAGCTGAGCTCGTGAGAAGATTCTGGAATGCCTATATCAGAATTCAGAGCCCTTGGTAACCTGTTTTAAGGTTCTCTTCTGAGAAATATAACACCCTCATGGATTTAGCAGCTTTTGGATTCACCTTTGTGTGTAACACCATACTATCATGAGACAGAAGGATATGAAATTGTAAAGACGCAACCATTAACCCTTTAAAACTTGCACTATATCTCAAAGTAATTGATTTGACTGACTCCATTTTTAACAGCCATTACATTCCTTCACTCTGATTGGGTCCATTATGCGCAATTCATTAAATCCGCATGTGTCCCAGAATGCTTATAAAAGACATTCATCTGCATTCCATGTTGATTGTTATTTCTTATTTTTTGCCATCACAAATAATGCCGCTTGGTGTGTCCTGCACATGTGTAAGAATTTTCTTGGGTTATATGGTGAGGAGTGGAAATACTGGGTATGTACTTCTCCCATTTCAATAGGTGTTGCCAAAGGGTTACCCTGGATGATCACACTATTCTAAGTGCTCTCCAGCCGAGTAGGAGAGTTCTTGTTTTTCTACATCCTTAGTGGTAGCTTTTAAAATTTTTACTAGTTTTCTGATGCAGACAGCTTCAGCTAGGTGCTGGTCTACCTTTAACCCCTGTGTAACACTTGCTAACCACCTTTTGTCACAAAGAGACATTGGACCTCAGGATCAGAAACTTCAACAAGCAGCAGAATATAAACATCATTTTACTTTCCATCCGTTTATCACTATTCTTGGGCAAGTGATAAGACTTTCCAACTGTGATAGGAATATGAAATTTCCTTTTATGATATATTAAAGAAACAACCCAGATTAAAGTAAAGTATCAGGTAAATAATAGCACACATTGCATGTGATTATAAGAAAAAAGTCTTACAGGGAGATTGAATGACTGTAGACAGAGGAAGTGCTGCGCTCATGACTAATCACAAGGGAATATTGTGGAGCTCTGGGACCAGTGGGTTCTGCAGCAAGGTAACACCTCCCTATAAACAGCAGCATTTCAGAACTGAAAGAAATTCTAGGGATCGTGTAATCTGACCTACTATTTCACATGTGATGAAATAGTGGGCCAGAGAGAGGAAATGTATTGCTTGTGGTGGCACAGTGAGTCAGTGACCAAGTAGAAGCTGACATTCAGATTTTTCTGACTAAGCATGTGAACTGGTAGTGGACTGGATTGATAGGAAAGAGGAAGGTAGCCTTGGAAATGGCTAGGAAAAGCTACCCTAGTCCCTGGTTCCGTGCACCCAGTGCTTGCTGTTTCATTATCCATCATCTCCACCTTGGATGCTTGGGGATGGATTCTCATGCTCTCGTTCTCATCCCCACCTTGGGACGTTTGATGGAGACTTATGGCCCTATTCTTATCCCCACGTTGGATGCTGGGGGATGGATTCTCAGGCCTGGTCCTCTCTCTCAAGTGCCTCAGAGGTGAGGTACTTTAGAACATGGTTTCCTTATTCCTCTCAGCAACTGACCCACCTGCCATCTTCTCCACAACTATGGCTGAAGATGCCATCTATTCCTTCTGTTAAAATTCTCTTTTGGGCCCCTTCTTTCCTACCTAATGAGTTTTAAGCTCTCAAATCTCCTCTTTTTCTCTCAGGGATAATTGATGGGCATTACCACCTTGTCCAAGAAACTGTGTGGTCTTCCAACTGCTGGGGAAAGAAATCCCAGAAAGAAAGGGGAAGTAAGGGGGTAAAAGTTTCCTCTTCCTCTCTAGCTGCAGTAAAGCACACACTTTTGTGCATCACAAAGTTAGTTCTGATGAAACTGAGAACATTTGCACAGGTATCTACCTCATTCTTTTGTCATGGGGGAAGACCTGTGTGAAGATGTAAAACTTTGTGTGGTGATTGTAAAACTATTCTTAAAAGTATTATTTGCAGGCTTCCCTGGTGGCGCAGTGGTTGAGAATCTGCCTGCTAATGCAGGGGACACGGGTTCGCGCCCTGGTCTGGGAAGATCCCACGTGCCGCGGAGCAACTAGGCCCATGAGCCACAGCTACTGAGCCTGCGCTCCGCAACAAGAGAGGCCACGACAGTGAGAGGCCCGCGCACCGCGATGAAGAGTGGCCCCCGCTTGCCACAACTAGAGAAAGCCCTTGCACAGAAACGAAGACCCAACACAGCCAAAAATTAAAAAAAATAAATAAATTAAATGAAGGCTCAACATTAAAAAAATAAAAGTATTATTTGCATAAAGAAGTACAAGATACCCAGCCTGCAAAATCGGTAATTTTCCCAGTGAATTATGACTTTAATGCCTAAAAAGTGTGCAATTTTGATTATCTTAATTGATAATTTGTTGCCAGGGGGATAATATTTACATCTACATCTCTGTTTGCTTAAAAGTATAAGTACTTTATTAGGTGAGAAAAGCTTTAGAATTTCTATCTTCTACTTCTCTGCCTTCTGCCTTTATACATAAAATTTATAATGTCATGATCTTGTTGGACTGCTTATTCAAGCCAAGAGTTGAATCCATCTCATTTAAAATTCTGTATTAATTTCAAATTCTGCTTAGCTATACCTTTTTGCATGACGTTTTAGTGGTTGTCCAAGGGCTTTTAATATACATCTTCCATTCTCCCAACCTACATAGAGGTAATATTGTACCACTTCATATATAGAAACCTTGCTACCATATGGGTCCAATAACCACCCTGTATGCTATACCACCCTTTATGGTATAGACTTCATATGTATCATATCTCATATATTTAAAATCACAAGATAGTACCATACCTTTTGCTTTAAGCAGTTATGTTTTTAAATAAATGAAGAGGAAAAGAAGCAATCTTTTATACTTACCCAGAGATTACTATTCCTGATGCTCCTCAGTCCGTCCTGTAGAGCTGAGTTTCTAACTGATATCATTTTCCTTCCACCTAAAGAACTTATTTTAGCATTTCTTATAATGCAGGTCTGTTGCAACACATTCTTGTAGTCTTTTAAATCTGAAAATATCTATTTTTCCTGCATTCTGGAGGGATATTTTCACTGTATTTAGAAATCTGGGTTGACATTTTTTTTTTCTTAGTTTTTCCAAGATACTGTTCCACTGTCTTCTGGCCTCCATGATTTGTAATGAGAAGTCGGTGATTATTCACGTGCCCCGCTGAATGTAATGTGTTCTTTTGATCTGGCTGCTTTCATGAGTTTCTCCTCATCTATGGTTTTCAGCAGTTTGATTACGATGTGCCTAGGTGTGGATTCCCTTGTATTTGTCCTGCTGAGTTTCATGGTTTTCATGCTGTTTTCTTTTCACCAAATTTGAGAAGTTTATTTCTTCAAATCTTTTTTCTACCCCATTCTCTCTCTTTTCCTTCTGTGACTCTAAGTATGTATAAGTTGGACCTTTTGACATTGTCCCACATATCCTTGAAGCTCATTTTTTTTCAATCTTTTTCTCTCTGTTCTTCAGATCAAGTGATTTCTATTGCTGTATCTTAAAGTTTCTTTTGTCATCCCCATTTTACTATTAATCCCATTCAATTACTTTTAAATTTTCATATATCGTAATTTTCACTTTTATAATTTCCATTTGGTAATTTTTAATATTTTCTGTTTTTCTGCTGAAAGTTCCTATCTTTTTATTTTCATGAGCATATTTTCCTTGACATCCTTTATGTCTTTTTCATTCATGGTTAGAGTCACTGCTTTAAAAAAAAATCCTTGCCTGCTAGTTTCAACATCTGGGTCATCTTGGGGTCAATTTCCACTGATTGTTCTTTTCTCTTGAGAGTGGGTCCCTATTTCTTATCTCTTTATAGTCAGGTAATTTTGGATGTGCACTGCCCATCACGAATGATATATTGTAAACACTCTGGATTATGTTATAATCCGAACAGGGTTAATTTTGTTGCTGTTGTTGTTTTGGCAGGCTCATATCTTGGCTGGAATCAAGTGCATAGTCTCCTACCCCACCCCACCCCCATAGCAGGTTGCAACTCAAGTCTCAGCCCAGCTCCTTTAGCCTTAGTTGAGTTGTTTGGAGTCTGCCCATGAATGCATGAATGAGCAAGAATATGAATGAGCCATGAATTCAAGGTTCAGAGGTGAGCCAGATACTTGGGCAGTTTATACACAGAATTTGGAGCAACTTCCGTCTTTCTCCTTCCTGGAATTTCTACTCTCACTTTCCAGCTACGATTGTTATCCCAAATTCTGTCCTCTGGTTATTCAGGGCAGTAAAACTTTTCATTTTTTACAGAATTTTAGTTGCCCCGCACAGCACTAATTGAGACCTCTTTGAGCTAAGCTAATGAGCTGGGAATTCACCAGTGATATTCTTGTCTTCCACATATGGATTCCCTTCCAGGGTCTGCCTGCTCTAGTCACTCCCCAGGGCCTTCAGGTAGTCATTTTTTATAACCTCCCCCCTGCCCCACCAGAGTTTATAGTTGTCATTTATGGTAGAGTTAGTCAGATAGGAGCTCTCACCCATACTGGAAGTGGAAATCCCTATTTGTCTCATGGAAATGAACAATGCAAATGGTCCCATCTGAGAGATGGTAAAGCTGAGGCCAGGAGAGGAAACCAGGTCACAGTGTGTTTCTGGAAGAGCAATCAACTATGATTTTAAAGAAAAGGTGGGGGTTGGGGTTTTTCAGGGTAGAATCCTACAACAGACTGGCTCCTATGCAAAGCCTCTGTTTTGTGTGTTAGTAAATTGGGGATAATATTAGTATAGAGTCAATGTTCATGAAGTGCTTACTACGGCCAGTACTAAGCACTTCAAAGGCATTATCTCTTTTAATCCTCAAGACAACTTGATGAGATTGAATTACTTTTTTTTTTTTTTTTTTTGCCTTTCATTGTTGTGGCCTCTCCCATTGCGGAGCACAGGCTCCGGACGCGCAGGCTCAGCGGCCATGGCTCACGGGACCAGCCGCTCTGCGGCATGTGGGATCTTCCCGGACCGGGGCACGAACCCGTGTCCCCTGCATCGGCAGGCGGACTCTCAACCACTGCGCCACCAGGGAAGCCCGAATTACTTTTATCGGGAGATTTTTCAGAGGAAGAGTCTGAGGTTTAGTGAGGATGAGCCCAAGGTGACACAGCTGTTTGCATGATTAATCAATAATAATAATGGCTCATATTTATTGAACTCAGGTGTATTGAGCTATTATCAAGTTGTAGATAATGTGCTAGGTACTCTACATGCATTATCTTATTTAATCCTCCCTACAACTCTAAGAGGTAAGTACTATTATTATCACTACATCTTTTCAGATGGAGAAATGGGGGCAAGAAGAGGCTAAGTAACGTGCCCAATATCAAGTAATCTGGGATTTGAACACAGGCAGATTGGCTCCAAACCCAACTGCTTAACCTCTACGCCCCAATGCCTTCTTGTTATGATACAACATCTAAAAAGGCTTATCACCTCATAGGTCCTCAAAGAGGCAAGCCCCCTTCCTCTTAGTATAATAAACACTGGATTGGATCTAAAGGAGTCCACAAAGCTGTGAGCTTCTCTGGTACATGTGCATGAGTGGTACCAGCGAATATCTATGGGGTGTAAATCAGCCCCAGAACCCACTTCCATTAATTCATCAGGCAACCCCAGCCTAACGTGCAAATGAGGAAATCCTCCTAAGCAGGAATAAACTGCAATAAACTGCAGAGGTTCCCTCATCCTGTTTCTCACTTCAAGTTTTGGATGCTGCAAGCCGGCTGAGCAGAGGTCCCAGGCGTTGTCCCGGGCAGCCCTGCATCTGAGAGCTACCATGAATCACTTCCAGACCATCCTGAGTCAGGTCCGGATGCTGCTCTCCAGCCATCGGCCGAGCCAAGTGCAGGCGCTTCTGGACAACCTCCTGGCAGAGGATCTTCTCTCCAGGGAGTACCACTACGCCCTGCTCCATGAGCCTGACGGTGAGGCTCTGGCCAGGAAGATCTCCTTGACCCTGATGGAGAAAGGAGACCCAGACTTGGCCCCCTTGGGGTGGATCTGGAGTGGGCTGCAGGCCCCGGCAGCCGAGAGGGACTCTGGCTACAAGGACCCTGGGGGTAAGTGCCATCCCCTTTTCTCATGGAGCAACGCCTGGCTGTAGGCAGCTCAGGGATTTTCCCTCTGCTCTCTGAAAAGGAAGTCAATGTGATCATCCGGGTCCCAAGTTGGAAAGGCAGACTTGAACAGGAATCAAGGTCCCTGGTTGAGCTGGCAGGAGCAACAAGTGCTTGGAGAGCTCAGGCTGTGATGCTGAGGGCACTGGAGAAACAGTGTGCTCCCCACTCTACTTAAAAGTAAACTGTCCACGCGGCCAAATGCCCACTTGGGTCACTCTCTGAGCCACCTTGATACCTTAGGCATGATGCAAGGCACCAGTGAGGGGCACAGATGGACAAATCAGCTATTGCCTGCAAGTGGGGAAGACAGGTGCAGGCACAATCAGTGTGTGGAAAAGTAGGTTGCCACGGAGAGGAAGGGCCGAAGAGCCGGGGAGCAGAGATTGCCATGTGCGTGTGTGCGTATGTGTGCATGCATGCAAGAGTGCATGTGTGTGCAGGTGCACGTATGTGTGGGCATATGCTTGCATGTGTATGTACTTGTTTGTGCGTGTGTGTGTATGTGTGCACATGTGTGTGTGTGCATCTGGGTCATGGAGAGAGACAGAAACTGAAAGACAGACAGGGAGAGAGAGAAAGGGAGGGAGAGACAGGAGAGAAAGAGACAGAAATGGAGATGGAGAGAAGGAGGGAAGAAGGGAGGGAGGATGGGAGGATGGGAGGAAAGAAGAGATGGAAAGAGGAAGAGAAAGAGGGAGATGGTGGGGGAAAGAGAGAGAGACAGAAGAGGAACCAGACTGCAGAGAGAGAGTGTCTTATTTTTTAAAAGTACTGATAGCAATTGATGCATCTTAAATCAGGAAAACAAGCCTATACCATACCGTTTCCACTCACACCCTTGGCTCCCCAAACATTTTAGGTCTTCCTTCCCAGCTCCAAAGAGGTTCTCACTTCAATGCAAACAACAGTCTTCCTAAAGACACACGTCTTTCAGTCTCCTCTGCGTAGATCTGAGCTTTTCCAATTTTATGAGCTGGTGTCATAAACTCTAGTCCTTCTTGGTCCTTTCATGGCTCTGGAGTAACTTGAAACAAGATAATCACAATGATTCACATTTATTGAGTATTTACTGTGCGCCAGGCTCAGCCTAAGCCAGCAGGTAGTTCTCACATCCACCCTAAATGCTTTGATGATCTCCAACCGTATTTTATGCAGAAAGAAAAAACAGAGGCTGCCCAGAAGTGACCAACCCCAGTCCCCAGCTGGGAAATGGTGGAGGCTGGATTTGAAGGCAGACAAGCTTTTAGCCTCAATCTGACCTTGAGGGGTAAAAAAGCCCCTTGATGATTTTGCAATGGGCACCAGGGCTTTGAAGGTATTTCTCCAACTCTTCTGCCAAGATACAAGTTTACATAGGGTTGGCTGTCCTCCTGGATGAACTCTCACTCAGATGGTCTCTATCTATTCCTCGGACACATCTTTTACTCTCCCCCTCCTAACATACCCCTGGGGGGCTGGGGCATCTTTACCAGCTGAACGATCTCCCTGACTTCTTAATGGGAATGCAAGAGGCCTATGTGGTCGTTTTTTTTTTTTTTAACTTTTTATTTTATATTGGAGTATAGTTGATTAACAATGTTGTGTTAGTTTCAGGTGCACAGCAAAGTGGCTCAGTTATACATATACATGTATCTATTCTTTTTCAAATTCTTTTCCCATTTAGGTTGTTACATAATATTGAGCAGAGATCTCTGTGCTATACAGTAGGCCCTTGTTGCTTATCTGTTTTAAATACAGCAGTGTGTACATGTCAGTCCTAAAGATGATACCAGAAAACCACCAGAGCTCATCAATGAATTCGGTAAAGTTGCAGGTTACAAAATTAGTACACAAAAATCTATCGCATTTCTATACACTAACAATGAAAGATCAGAAAGAGAAATTAAAGAAACAGTCCCATTTACCATCACATCAAAAAGAATAAAATACCTAGGAATAAATCTACCTAAGGAGGCAAAAACCTATACTCCGAAAACTATAAGACACTAATGAAAAGAAATGGAAGACGACACAAACAACCTATGCGGTCTTGATGCGGGTGCAAATGCCAACTTCCGGGGATGTCAAAGCCTTCCTCCCTCCTTGACTCGCCCCCTGCAAACTGCAGGCTCCTTCATACCGCAGGCTACCCAACACCTCTGCCCTGCCCTCCTCTCTCTGCGAGGGCTGGTTCCTGTTATTAAACTCCATTTCCTCCCTGGGGACATAATATTTTTATTTCTGATCCCACGTGACTCTAGAAATGGAACTGGGCTCAGGGCACTGTGGGCTTCAGAGGCTGGGAGACAAGGAAGGATAAATCGCTTCCTTTCCCCGTTGCTTACCTCCCCCTCTTCCAGGCCAGCTACCCCCAGGCATGAAAGACTCAACTGTAAGGACTACGGGCAGGTGTGCTGCTTTGGGGCAGGGAGAAGAAGCAGCCTTCAGAGGGGGAGAAGGGGAACCGGGGAAGAGAATTGTGGGGTTTGTAAATAAAGGGCACCGACTTTAGTTTCAACAGGGGTTCAGAAAAGGAAATCAGTGTGTGAAGTTTCTGTCACTCTCTCTACAACCCTATCAGGATCTTCACCCTCCGCCGCTCTAAACTCTGCGCCGACTTCCCGTGTCACTCAGAGGAAAGCTAAATCTGGACGATTCCCACAAGGCCCTTCATGATCTGGCTTTCATCACTGCTCTGCTCCCATCCTGTACTCCTGCCTTCTCATCTTCTCCAGACGTGCTGGCACCCTCACTGTCCCTGGGACAGGACAGGCACGCTCTCTGCCACAGGACCTCTGCACGTGCCATTCCCTCCATCTGAACCACTCTTTTCTCCAGATATCCTCTTGGCCAACATCCTTGAATCCTTCAGATCTTTGCTCAGATGTCACCTTCTCAGGGATACCTATCCTGATCATTCCATTTAGAATTGCAACTCCCCCTTCACACTCTGAGAAGTGGCCCCCTCCCCCATTGACACATTCACCTTCTATATACTTTTCTTTTGTATGACACTTGTTGTTTGTTTGTTGGTTGGTTTTTGGCTGCACCACGAGGCTTGTGGTTTCTTAGTTCCCCGACCAGGGATTGAACTCGAGCCCTCAGCAATGAGAGTGTGGAGTCCTAACCACTAGACTGCCAGGGAATTCCCTATGTTTGTTTTTTATTGTCTGACTCCCTCACCGGAAAATAAGCTCCCTGTGGGCAGGGATCTATGCTTTCATCACGGATGCATCCCAAACGCTTAACACAGTGCCTGGCAAAGGATAAGTGTGCGATATGTGTTTGTTAAATATTAGACTGAGGGATGGTAGATGGATGGATGGATGGGTGGGTGATGAGTGGATAGGTGGGTGGGTGGATAGGTGAATGGTTGATGGGTGGTGAATAGGTGGATGGGTGATGGATAGGTGGGTAGATGGTTAGGTGGATGGGTGATGGGGGTGTGGGTGGGTAGGTGGCTGGGCGATGATTGGACGGGGAATGGCTGGGTGGGGGGACAGGGAAATGGTTGATGGGTAGGTGGGTAGGTGGATGGGTGATAGGTGGGTGGGTGCATGGTGGCTTGTGTAGTCCCATTACTCTCACTTTACAGGTAAGTACACTGAGGCACAGGGAGGTTAAGTGATTTGCCTCGCTCATGGCCTAGGAGTGGGGGGCTATGAGATATTGGATCTCATGAGTCTGGATCTCTCGCTGCACTTTCTGCTTGGCTGCCTCTTCTGCATAACCTAAAGGGATACCGTAAGTCTACCCCAAACAGGCTGACCACCTTCAAACTGAAACCAGCCCGATGATTCAGAAGTAACCTTTAGATATTATAATGCTTCAGTTGCAATTGTGTAGGAAGCCCACTTCTGGGGACGTGACCTTGGGGATTGACTCTACTGCACAGAGCAGCACATGTGCATCCTGCCCATAGGCAAGCTCGGGGCAGGCCCAAGAGTCCTGACAGAGCTCAGCAGCCTGATTGGGGAATCAAAGCAAACACTCAGGCAGTCTTTGGCTGACAGTGGCTGACAACACCTGGAGGACAATCAGATGCCAGAGAAGAGAGATTTTAGATGGCAGTGATGGAAAAAGAACCAGGCGGGAAGCTGGACAGCTCTGGTTCCGAGGCCATGCTCTGCTGCTGCTTACAAACTGTGTAACCTTGGCCACATGCCTGAACCACTCTGACCCTCGGTTTCTTCATCTCTAAAATGGGAGTGGTGATATAAACCTCCCAAGGTTATAGTGAGGGTTAAATGAGATGGTAACTGGTAAACCATCCAAGGCGGTTCTTGGCAGATAACTCCAGGAATATTGGACAGGGGGAAGATATAGCAGGGGTTTGAATCTGCAGTCTCATTGGGGCCCCCATGTCATATCTAGACAGCTACTCCAGTGCTGAGGGCTTGGTGCTCTGTGCATCTGAGAAATGGGCCAATGTGCCCCCCACCCTCAAGTTGGCACATTAGTTAAGCACATGGGCTGTGGCCTCCATGCCAGCTGTGACTCCCTGATTCCAAGGGCTATGACAGTGAGCCCTTCCTGGGACCCCTCTGGGCCTCAGTTTCCGCATCTGTAAAATGGAGGTGATGCTAGCATCCAGAGTGGCTATTCTGAGAATTCAGTGACATCATCCAGAATAAGGCACTTGCATTCCTGGCAAGAGGAAAGCTCGTTCTGACTCGTCAGCCTCGAGGGTGGCATTTGGGGTAACCACAGACCCAAGGCGCACAGAAGGATGACTGTGGCAAGGTCAGACCCAGCCGACCTCAGGCTTGTGAATGGAGGCACAGCGGTGCTCCTGGGGTGAGCTTTCTCAGAGGCTGTAGGACGCCCCTGCTATGGTTTTATATATTATTGTTTTCCTCGGCTTTCCTTTGCTGGTTTGTCGCTCTGTGTCTTCACGATGTGGTACTTTTGCCTGTGAAGACTCTGTTCTAGGAACCACAGAACAAAGACTCCTTCTAGGATGTTGCCTGATTTATTGCAAAGGGAGGGACACACCCCAGGCTGCTAAGCTCTTCCTCCCACTTCCTTCCCCATTTGCCTCTTAGGATGAGAGTCCCCGAGCCAGGACTCAGAGGGGAGGGGGGCAGCGCCCTCCCTTTCTCTGACACCTTCCTTTCCCCAAACCTGTTCCTGCTCTGATCCCTGATCAGGGAGCCTCTGTGGACTCCTGGAAGGAGATGTGTTGGCAAGGACCACTTGTTTTTTCACCTTGAGTAGCTTCCCACCTGGTCAGACCTACTTCACCTTCACCCGCAGGAGCCGCAGAAGTAGAAGCACCTGCATTGGAAGTGGGCGCGTCCCCATGGGTTTTCCCAGGCTGACCAGTGGCCTGTTCTATACTCAGCTTGGCTCCAAGTCTGGCACCTGACTCAACCAGGGACTGTTTCTGTTCTTTGTTGTTACCTTGAGCAGCTCACCTGTGTCCTTACTTACCATTTATTGGTCTCTCCACCTACCTGCCCATCCACCTACCTGCCTACCCTGAAACTACCTGGTCTACTTAACCACCTACTAATATCTACTTACCAATTCAACAACTTACATCTACTATCTACTTCTATCTACTTATCAATTTATCAATCTTTCATTTATCTGACTGCCTGTATATTTATGTACCAGCTTACTTACCTGCCTTCTTACCTACTAATCCACTTGTACCTTTGCCCACGGACAGGCCTACATTCTCAGATACCTTCCTACCTGCCTAATTTGCCTACATACCAGTTTTTTTCTATCTATTCACCCACCTCTCCACCGATCTCTTTTCCTTTCTTTCTCACCTCCTTTCTTCTCTCCTCCTTAAGCATTTACTTAGCATCTGTCAGAAATGAGGGGGGTGGTCACAAACAAACATAAGAAAAGACACTTAAAACTCAGTAAGGTAGGACTCTCCATCCATGTGGAACTTGTCTGCCTTGATCATTCAAATCCAAACGCCATCCATTCGCTCAACCGATCTTGGAGTCCTGTGTCTTTTAAATAAGAAAATCAAACACAGTAAGACAGACATTAAGGACCTTGTGACCTAATCAGAGGCAGCCGGGGGGATACTCATGAAATAGGAAGTTCACCATGTGTTGCCAAATACGCGGCAGCAAGTTTGCTAAAAATGAGTAGGGCAGGAGGTTGTTGTTAGCTGGAAAGGTGATGAAAGTGGGAACTTGGGCATTGAAGGATGGCTAAATACAGCCCAATGGGAGGAGGCAGGAGGGTGGTCCTGGGGTTGGGGGGAGGATGGGGGACCCTCTGCTTGAGCAGAAGTACATAGGTAGGGCCCAGCTGCAGAAAGGGGTGGCAAGCTTTCAGGAATCCTACTTGTGAGACCAAGTTCCCCCATCTCCTCTCCCTGGTACTTGGCAGGGGACCCCAGACTGGTAACTTTAACAACGCTTCTGACTGCAGCTTTGTCATGCTGGATCCTGACTTGAGACAAAGAAATTTGGGTGCCCAGGGCAAGGCTGGCCTCAACAGTGCTGAGAGGGGCCCTCCGTCAGAAGGGAATTGGCTTTATCCTGGGCTCTGGAGAATGGTCACCACCTCTAGGGGAGTTTTGAAGAGGAGCCTCAGCAGGCACGCAGGATGCTTTAATAGGAAGATACCCTGGGGTTGGCTTAACCCCTCTGCCCCCACTCAGTCCTGGAGGCCTGTCACTCCAACTCAGCAACCCCTCTCCTCACCTCCACTGCCTCTGCTGGAATTCAGACCCCCATCGGCTCCTGGCAGGGCACCATGGCTCTCTTCCCTGGTCTACATATACGAGGCCCTCCTGGTGCCGATTTACGGCCTCTACCATCAGTTAAAACACAGGCTAGCACGCGGTCACCCTGCTCAGAAATGCCAGCATGACGAGATTCAGGTCTTGTGGAGTGTGGGTCTGGGGCGGGGGCAGGTGAAGGAGGACATGGGGAGACCAGGTAGCAGACTGCTGCTGTGGTCCAGGGGAGAGATGAGAGCAGCCAAGCAGGTGCACCCCAGGCCCAGGGGACTCTCATTCCAAGCTCGGCCCTGCCACGAAGCTGATTCAGAGCTGCCTCGGCCATGGCCATCAGAGCTGGCTCCCTCTGAGGACAGGAAGTTGGCCTCACTGAATGGCCAGGTGTGCCTCTCCCCGGGCACATCAGGTCAGAGGAAGATGAGACTTCTTGGGACTTCTCATATTCATCATGTCTGTTTTGTTAGCCTAACTAAGCAAGACTGTTTCAAATTGACTCTCAGCTTTCTTATTTGTCTGCCTACTTACCCCCTGGGACTTCTGACAGCAGCAACTGCTTCAAAAATAATCACCATACAAATATAAGCATCATTATCCCCATTTCACACATGGAGAAACTGAGGCCCACACAAAGGAAGTGAGGGGTCCAAGGTCACGCATCCGCTAATAACCACAGGGGCTGGACCATAGCACTTCAGACTCCCAATCCAGTGTTCTTTCTGTAAAAATGAAGTCATTGTTTCCCAATCGTCATTCATTTTGGTACCACCCTCATGATTTCTTTTCACCACCTACGCTATTCTTAGCTGGACAGTTGTTGTTTTTTTTTCCAAACTACTCACATTTTTTTTTCAACTTTATTTCCCAAGGAAAGTTTATGTCCACCATAAATGAAAAAGAATGCCACACATAGAAGGTAACTATGAAACAGGAGAGAGGAATAACGTTATTCCATTCTAGCCAGACACTGATGTCTGCGGAAGGCTTGAAGCTGGGGGCTGCTCTCTGTGAAATGGGTGGATCACGCATTAGAAGAGGTGTTAAAAGCTTCTTAGCCCCAAACTGAGACTTTCTTCTCAAGGTTTCCAGGAGCCTGGGCAGAGAGTTAAAAAGGCGCTAACTTTCTCCCTGCGTGAGACTGACAGTCTCTCCGCCACATCTAGGTGGTACCCCCAAACCACGCGGCTATAAGTATACCATATTTGGGGGTAAGACCTTTTTATGTGTAATTTATGTTTTAGTCCAATGTTCTTAGAATAAAAATGATGAGTGGACCACTCGTGTTCTCCAAGGAAATTCAGGGCAATTTGGTGTGGGGGTGGGATGGTGGATGGGAGTGGAATCCCGGGAGTTTGCTGGAAGCTAGTTCAGCTTGTCTTGAGGCATTTGTGGGGCTCTGACCACGGGCCCATCCTGCAGAGGATGGCAGATATTGGCAGCTGGCACCAGCGTGGCTCCACTGTGGTTGCCATTATTTCAGAATGTCAGCGTGTTGAAGACCCTCCAATAGACAACTCATAACCTTCTGAGGTCGGTCACCCGATTTGGTCCAAAACAAGGAACTGAAATTAACATCAGGTGCAAGTCCGTGTTTAAGGGAGCATGGGCAAATTAGAGCATGTCTAGATGCGAGAAATCTGACAGCTCAGACCACCTGGTAGGGTGAGAATTTTCTGCTGGTCCCTTACTTGCTTCCTTTGCATGTTTACTTAGGCTTGGCGGGCTCCAGACTTTTGTAGGGAGACTGGTCAGAGATGAGGCTGCCTGCTTCTGAGCTGGGCATCCGAAGGCATCGTTGGGCGGGCTGAGGGCAACAGGAGGGGCTGCCAGAGCCCGGGAGCTGCTGCCTCACTCTGTTTCTCACACCATGCGTTGCCTGGCTACGCGCCCAGCCGGGTCCTACCTGCCAGAGCCCCAAGGTAAAAAGGCGGGTGGAAGACGTTGGGGCTGAGAACGCTTCTTGATTTAGGGTGAGGTCTCAGCTCGTCCCGCCGTCCCAAATTGTCAGAGACATTGCTCTGAACTGGGGTGTGAGGGTGGCGAGAGGGGTCTTTGTCCTGCTGGGGCTTTTGGAAGAAGTGAGGTGGTTTGCCATTTCCTTCCACTGAGGGACATTCGGTCTGCCCAGATGCCTGGAATGTAAGAGGGCTTTATCAGCCTGAAGGGTACTAAAGGGCTGACTTTCATGGGGCGTGTTGTTAGCTCTCAGCATTCATGACCCGGCTAGGCCAGCCACAAGGTCCTCTCTCTGCCAGGTAAACACTGAGGAGCTCGCCCTTGAAGGGTGGAACCCCTGCCAGATCCATCCCATCCCCGGGAAGCAGGGAAACCAAAGCCAGAGTCAGCCCCTTGGTCTAGATGTTGAGCCCCAGCTGGTGAGCAATACAGTCGCCTGGACCGATGCTGCCCTCTCCCCAGTTTCCAAACGGTGTTTGGGGGGAAAAGTGGGGGACAGGGGACAGATGATGAGAGACAGCAGAGCACAGACATCTGGTACCAGCTCTGAAGGCAGCGCGGCAGGTTTGAATCGCAGCTGCACTGTTGCCTGGGTGTGAAGTGACACTGAACAAGTCCCCAACCTACTCTGAGTCTGTTTTCCTGGGCTGTTAAATGCGATTAGGGGGAAACTCTTATTACAAGACAAAGGTGAGGAATCAAAGGGTCTAGCACAGTGCCTGGTGCATTGTAGGATCTGAAGACACACATAGGAGCCCGTTATTAGTGTGGTTGAGACTGTAGGACTCCTCTTCTCAGATGCTGCTAAAATGTGAGGCTTCCTCTGAACCTGCAGATTGATGATAAGTTTGCCAGCTCTGTTGGTTGCAGCCAGAGCTTGTTGGGGGAGTTTTCCAGGGGGAGAGAGAGGTCAGAAGTCACCTTGACCCACCCCTCCCTCAATACCAGATGAGGAAATCCAAGCCTGGGAAGGGAGGTGACCTCCCCAAGGTCTCAGGGTGGATGGAGCAGGGGTCCAGGACCTCTGGAAGAGGAAGGGTGAGAGGAAAGCAGCTAGGAGGTGTGTGGTGATGGGAACTCAGGGCTGCCAGGGCTGAATTTCCAGCCAGGGAAGTTCCTTGAGGAATTTTCTCTTCCTCCCAAGGGCATCCGGCTTCCCAGGAGTGAATGGCTCAGCGAGCAAGCCCCTGTGCCCTGCAGGGGTGGTTTGCCAGCTTCAAGGTGGGGCTGAGGTGGAGGGAAATTGAGGGCCAGACAGGGGTGTGGATGAGCTCCCTGCAAACCAGGGCTTGTATATCATATGCCTACGGGCAGGCTGCCTCCTCCAAAGCTGGGCACTGGCCATTTTTAGGAGCTGATTAGACGCTCCAGGGAGTGTGGGGGGTGGACTAGGCGCTTCTAAGAAAGCACATGGCAGGCGCAGCAGGAGGAGGCTCGGGTGCCTGCTTACTCCCCAGCTTGGGCTGGCCCAAGCCCCTTGCTGCAGAGAGAAAGTGAAAGAGAAAAAGGGCAGCCACAGTGGGTGGAGCTGGGGTGGCCAGGCGGCTGCTCTCCCCAAGCTCGCTCGCTCGCTCACCGCAGCCCCAGAGCTGGCGGGAGGGAGAAGCCACTGGCAGCGCGCGGAAGTCCAGGGAACAGCGGCAGGTAACCAAAGTCCCCTTAGCAGCCCCTGAAGTGGGGCTGGGAATAGAGGTTCAGAGACTGGTAGCTACCTGCCTGAGACCACACAGCAAGGCTGGGAAGAGAAGGAAGGTAATGTGTGGAGTGCACACCCTAGAAGCTCCTCGTTTCCAGCATCCCTGGAAGGATTCCACGCAGGAACTGGGAGCGGGGAACCCGGAGCTGGGCTGCTTTGCCCAGAGCACCGGGGCCCAGGGGAGGCGGCGGGGAGAGCCGGTGGGAGCGGCAGCGTCTGCAGAGAGATTGGGACACAGAAGGAGCACGCAGAGAAGGGAGGCGGTGTGGCCAAACGATCAGTAGACAGTCTCCCTGCGGGTCCTAGAATCTGAAGAAGCGCCTAGGGCCGCGTGGAGGGAGACACAGGCTTTTCTTCTTTGGGGGACCTAGGACCGGGGCTGCCCTTCTCTGAGCCTCAGCTTCCCTCTTGAATCACGTTCCCGCTCTGACTCTGGAGTCTGGGTACCCGGCCCTCTCGGTGGGGTCCCCAGCGCAGGGAGGGCTATGGGGAGACATTTAAACGCCGGATTGGAGAAATCCTCACTTCTCTTTTACCATCTTGGGGGGCAGGGTCTTTCCTGGACTGTGTTTGACAGTCCGCATCTCTAACGCAAGTTGGGGTCCTGAGCCACATCCTCTAAGGAGAGAAACTAAGGGCCTCCGGAAAGGGATTGGGGTGGGGCTGTCCGGGGTCCCAGAATATCAGAATTGGAGCCACCATGTCTAGCTCTGTCTGGGACCCTTAAAACCGCAGTTCTCGCTTGAGTCCCACAGCATCTCTCTCCACCCTAGGTGACACATGGGAGGGGACATAAGTGCCCCACCTCCAGTTGCGGCCAGGAGTTCCTAAATTTGACAGGAAGTCTTCCATCTATGTGCCACTCCACCCCACCCCCCCCAAAAAGAAATACCATTCCCAGCCAATCAGAAAGTTAAGGAAATTAGTGCTTCTTGCTCTAGGGCCTGGTGGAGCTGAAAATGGAGAAGATGAGACCCCAGCAAATCATCACTTTCCAAATCCCAGCCTGCCTTAGGCAAGGACCTGGTCTCCAAGATCCCAGAATATGGAGTGGAAGGGTCCTCAGAGACGACTGAGCCAGGGGGTCCCAGGCTTCCCACATGTGGGAATCACCCAGAAGGCTGTTTAGAGTGCGGGTTCCCAGCCCCCACCCCCAGATCCCATTGACTGGGCCTGGGGTGGTGCTTCCAATGGCAGGTTAACTGGCTATGGGGTGTGTGTGTGTGTGTGTGTGTGTGTGTGTGTGTGTGTGTGTGTGTGTG
>NW_021703769.1:57311621-57460937 GCF_005190385.1 Monodon monoceros
GTGTGTGTGTGTGTGTGTGTGTGTGTGTGTGTGTGTGTGTGTGTGTGATTCCTATCTCAGAGGTCCAGAGGTCATACATACATTGAAAGGCACTGAGGTCCAACCGCAGTACCTACTCCATGTTACAAAACCTCTGGGGACTTCCTGGGAGGTTTTGTCAAAGTCCACATAGCCAAGTTATTAGCGGAACCAGGATTTGAAACCAGGTCCACTGAGAGCCCATCCAGTACCTGGGCGGAGGTGTGAGCCTCCACAAATACAGGGCAGGTCCTGGATAGTCAGAGGGAGACTTGTTGATACAGCAAAGTCTGTCTGATGGCAGGGACCTGGCATCTAGTACCTTGTGGAGGGTAGAATCAGAAAATTAACACAGGGACCCTGCTCCAAGGCCTGGGGTCAGTCTTGGGCAATCAGGGAAGTGGCCTGAGGGAGAGGGTAAAGCTTATGTACTTGGCTTTCAGACGTGGCATCAGTCACCCTGAGTAACTGACTTCCCCTCCCGAGGGGCATCTATAAGGTAAGACACAAGTGCTTTCTTGATGATTTCCTGACCTGCACAGAAGCACTTTGCAAAAACCACCAAAGAATACACATGTGCCTGGTGTAACCCTTACAGATTCTAGAGGGATCGTTTAGAAAGATCTGAGAGGTTGTCATTGGGCACACGTCCGTTGTGTTTCCAAAGACTGTAGCACATACGTGATCCATGGTCCAAGGACAATTCTCAGAGAAGCCTTGATTGACACTGGTCCTCAGAGGGAGGACATTGGGCTTTTCTGATTCTCTTTTAATCCTCCTTCTTTTGTGAGTGGGCATGATGGCAGCACTAATACTAATGTTTCTTTTTAACAAAGTGGGAGGGCAGCTGATATTAATTTGATAACGTTGTTTTGCTTTCAATGGCAAGTGAGACTGCAGTTTTTGTTTTGGGGTTTTTTTTTCATGCAAGGTAGTGAAAGAAAGTTTTCATCTTTTTTAAACGTAAAATTTAGCAAGGTAATCATTTTTAAGTGTACAATTCAACGGCATTAAGTACATTCACGATGTTGTACAGCCGTCACCACCATCCATCTCCTAAACTTTTTCATGGTCCAAGCTGAAACTCTGTCCCCATTAAGCACTAACTCCCCATTCTCCCCTTGCCCCCGGGCCCTGGCAACCACCCTTCCACTTTCTGTTTCTATGAGTTTGATCACTCTAGGTGACTCACATAAGTGGAATTATACAACATTTGTTCTTTTGTGTCTGGCTTTTTTCACTTGGCATAACATCTTCAAGGTTCAACCATGTGTCAAAACTTCGTTCCTTTTCATGGCTGAATAATATTCCATTGTGTGGCTGGACTACATTTTCTCTATCCATTCATCTGTCAGCGGACACTTGGGTTGTTTCCATCTTTTGTCTTTTGTGAATAGTGCTGCTACAAACATTTGTGGACAAGTATGTATTTGCATCCCTGCTTTTAATTCTAGAAAATTTTCTTTTAAAATAAATATGTTTGGGTTTTTTTCAAGTTAATTTAAGGAAAATGCTTGGGTAAATTATACAATTTACCCAAGGTGGTATGCAGATATGACCAAAAAAACTGTAAAGGAGGTAGGCGAATGTCTGAAGTTTGGAAGACTCTGGATTAGCGGAAAGACCTAGTAGCTCTTGTAACAATCTAGGCTCGGGGGATGGGGCTACTAGGTCAAGGGGATGGCTGCTGAGGGACTTTTGGAAGGAAAAATATAGGAATTGGGGACCAACCTAACCTAAGCGCAGAGTCTTGGGGTTTCCAGCTGGGGAGAAGTAGAAAGGTGGTAGCAATGCAGGGTCTGGAAGGTTCCCTTGGAGGAAGGAAAAGCCATAGAGCCATGCAAACTGAGAGGCAATGTCTTCTCGGCAAGTGGACACTCAGGCTGCCTTGGAAATAAAACCTATCTAAGTTCTCAGTCACCACAAGGCAAGTGTGTGTATGTGAGTGTGTTGGAGGAGGGGGTGCCCAAGGGCAATGCTCATGTAAAAATACAGATTTCTGGACCCCACCCCAGACTTACGGTCAGAGCCTCAGGGGGTGAGGTCCAGCTGCCGTGTGTTTAGCACCCACTTCAGGCAATTTTGATTCACAGCCAAGCTTGCTAACTGTCACCAGATGCTGGCAGGCAGGGCTAGGACGTGATTTATTTACCTCGGAGTCTCCAGCACGGAGCGAAGGGCCTGCCGCAGGCTTAGGTGCCGTGTTAGGCCAAGCTGGGGGTTAGGACTGGATTTGGGAGCCTGGCTTTGCTAACTGCAGCCACAAGCCCCTCATTCCCCACTCCAGCACCCAGCTCTGGTTTTCTTCCAGGAAAAACTTGTTGGACTCCTTTTTGGCTCACCGACTGCAGCTGGGAAGGTTGGGGCTTGCAGAGGGAAGGCCACGCGGAGGTCGGGGAGGCTTGCGTTCTGGTCAGGCACTGAGGCCCCCTCCTCCCCTGGCTGCAGCTCTTCCAGCTGTCTCCGCCCTCCTCCCCTCCCCCTCCCCCCAGGACCGTCGGGCTCCTCAGCCCCAGTAACTGTGCCGTTTACAGGCGCTACACTCAACAGCCGAGCTTGTCTTGTCTGAGTTCCAAGATTTTCCAAGTTGTGTTGAGGTGGATGTCCTCCAGGGAGTCCAGAGAGGATAGGTGGCTTGCCCAAGGGCTCAGAGGTGGTCTCTGTGGGGTCTTTTGTGGGCTTCCGTATGATTTCCAGGCCCTACCTGAGGAAAAACAGAACCAAGTTGTCTCAGGTGGGGTTCCCTGGGAAGCAGACTTAGAGATGGAGATTTGCACATGGGACGTTTATTGGGGAGAGGTCTCCAGGTTGGGGAGAGGGCCCCTGGGGGAAAGGGAAGAAGCAGCATTGGGCAGAGTGAGGAGTTGGGCTGCAATACAGTCACAAGAGAGGTCTCAGCCGATCCCGTGGGGAGGGCTGAAGCTGGGACGGCCAGGGTTATCCCAGATTGAGACTCCCAGACCAGACCTTTGCACGCCTACAGGCAGCTATCACTGCACGTGGGCACAGTGATTGGAAAAGGGTGTGACTTTGGGCTATTCCCAGAGAGGTTGAGTTGTTCTTGTTTGTTTGTTTTTTCGGCCACACAGCGTGGCATGCAGAATCTTAGTGACCCCACCAGGGATCGAACCCACGCCCCCTGCAGTGCAAGCATGGAGTCTTAACCACTGGACCACCAGGGAAATCCCCCCAGAGAGGTTGAGCTGTGACCTGTGAGCCTGTTGCCCTCTAGCAGTTGGTCCTTAAGGGACTGTAGCACACCACAGAATCTACTACATTTTTTTTGAAATTGTCAAATCAGACAGCATCTGGTGGCCAAGGCTTAAACTGTCATCTGGAGTTGTCTTTTTTACTGTCTTCTGTGCAGCCCCTTTTGGGGAGGGGTGGGTTCTGCTTCCCCCCCCCACCTCACCCCCATCCCCTTTAATTGAATAGCTCCATTATCACCTGTTCTGGGATTTGGGCTCCTTGTACAATTTCATTTGAAAGCTGCTGTTCTAGCATGACATTCTTATTTAACAGATGAGGCCACTGGGGACCAGAAAGGGAAAGGGGCTTGCCCAGGGTCACATAGCCTGTCAGGTGCAGAGCAGGGCGCAGATCTCAGGTCTCATGACTCCCTGTGTGGAGCCTGTCTCACCAGTCTGTTGTAAACTCAGCGATCCATAGCTGCATCAGTCCATTTCCTCTGCCCTCACTCCAACTGCTGAGAAGCTCTGTGGAGAGGAGTGGAGCCCATCTTGCTTCCATTTCCAGCTTTCCTGCTCTGAGGCCCCTTTATCCGGGCACAGGCTAGTCTCAGCCCAGAGAGGCTGGAGAGCTATGATGGAAATGCCAAGATCCTTGAGGGGGCTGGAACTGAGGAGGGCGAGGTGAAGCAGCAGGCTAGGTCCAATGGGGAATAACTCTTTGTGCCCTGTGGTTCCCAGACAGCTTATTTCCTAATCCCTTTTCAGTCTGAGCTGGTGCCAGAGCTGGGGAAACACACCCAGCACCCCAGATACCACAACTCCCATGCTTCCTGCTCCTTCCTTTGTGGAACTGGCCAGTTTGGGCACTCAGGGCCAGTCCCCTCCAAGCCTTTCTGTTGGAAGACACCCTCATGTGCGTCCCAATCCCACCATGGGGCAGGACAGAATTCAGCCCTGCCTTTCCCTTCCCCAGTCACCCATCCATCCCATTTCCAGCAGATCAGAGATAGACGTGACCTTAGAAGGCCTGCAGGCCAACAGTTGCAAACCCAAATGCCTAAGGGGCCGTAACTGTGCCCAATGGGACCCAGCAGAATGCAATAGGGAGCAGTGGGGTCTTTGGCAACAATTAATTGTATATTCTATATGGAGACATTGCGATGGTAATTAAGACACACATATACACACACAAATTGTCTTGGGAAACAAAACACCTAGGCCTATAGGCCTGAGTCACTCTTCATTTTGAATCCATACTCCAAGCCGAGCCCCCTTTGGTGCAGAGGAGGAGCCTACGGTCAGAGTCAGGCACCAAAGCCACCCAATTACAATATTTCAAGACCTCTGCTGGCTCCTATTACATTGGAAGATGTAATAGGAGACACACACACACACACACACACACACACATATACACACACCTTCCAATCTCCCCGCCTGGAGGAGAAGTGACTAGAACCTCCAGCTGCCTTCCAGCCCCGTTACCCCTCAGCATTGCCAAATACCTTAGTTTCCACTCTGTCTCTTGTGACCTCCACAAGCCTCTCCAGGAAGTGAAAGTCTTCAGTGAGACCAGCAGTTTCCGGAAGTCCTCTCTGCCTCATTTTCCTGGGTTGCCCCTACTGGACCAGCAACGGGGGCCAGAGCGCTAGGGCTTCCTCCTCTACAGATGGTGCCCACCTTTCCCTGTTCATCTCCAAGTCCTGCACGTTCTCATCTCCTCCCCCAGGACTGGGGGCTCCTGGGCCCAAATCCTCCCATCCCTGGACAGCCTACTGGGTGGCAAGAGTGCAGTTTTCTTCCTTTTTGAGCATCTACATGTGTCAGGCCTTTTTTGGTGAGCCACAGAAACACAGAAGCCCCACGAGGCTTCCATCATTTTTGGTTTGGTTTGGTTTTGTTTCTTTTTAACTTCAGGAGCCTTTCAATCTTCGGTTAACTTCATATCTCAATTCGCAGTACACTATGATCTTTGGTCCACATGAGGCATCTCTCTAAGTTAATTTCCCTTTCCCCCATTCTCTTTCCTCTTTCTGGGCACCCATTCGAATGCACTCAGGGTGTATCCTTTTGTTTGCATGTGTTCTTCTTAAATACGTGTTGCTTTTTTTATGTGCCTGTATGTCACTCTGCACATCTAGAATTGGGCTATCAGAGCTCATTCTGCTTCTTACTTTTTCACTCTGTACTATGTTATATATTTTTTTAAGATTTGTTTTTGATGTGGCATTTTTAACATCTTTATTGAATTTGTTACAATATCGCTTCTGTTTTATGTTTTGGTTTTTTGGCCACGAGGCATGTGGGATCCCAGCTCCCCAACCAGGGATCGTATCCACACCCCCTACACCGGAAGGCAGAGTCCTAACCGCTGGACTGCCGGGGAAGTCCCTGTACTATGTTATTAAGATCCACCTCCATGTTCACTTGGTCTGTTGCTTCTAACTATTGCATCGCCCTCTACAGATGGCAGCAGCTACTTTGTACTGTCCTTCCCCTGGCAATAGACACCCAGGTGGCCTCCAACTCCTGGTCACCACAAATAGCACAGAGGTGAGCAGCTTCGGATGGGTGTCCTTGTGGAGCTGTGGGAGCATTTCTTTGGTATGTATATACCCAAGAATTGAATCACTGGGTTGTAGGATCTCTGCATCCTTAGGTATTCTAAGTGGTGCCAGGTTGTTCTGTAGGTGGCCACAAACGTCCACTCCCACCAACCCCTTGGCGTTGCCCAGCTTTCTAATCTTTGCCAGTTGTACGGTGGCAAGTGACACCTTGCTGCTTTCGTTCTGGAACTTACATCTTAGTAGCACTTCTTGGCTATGTCGCTTTAAGCAAGTCATAGCAACCTACTGAGATTGACGCTATGCCACCTAAAGGCAATAGATTCCACAACTCAGAGAGGCTGAATAACTTATCTGAGGTCTAACAGTTAGTGTGGAACTGTAATTTGAACCCAGAGCTCACACTCTTTTTTTTTTCTTTCTTTTTTTTTTTTTTTTTTTTTTTGCATACGCGGGCCTCTCACTGTTGCGGCCTCTCCCGCTGCGGAGCACAGGCTCCGGACACGCAGGCTCAGCGACCATGGCTCACGGGCCCAGCCGCTCCACGGCATGTGGGATCTTCCCGGACCGGGGCACGAACCCATGTCCCCTGCATCGGCAGGCGGACTCCCAACCACTGCACCACCAGGGAAGTCCCCCAACACACTCTTAACCACTGTACCATTATCAACACATTTTGTCTCTTTTCTAAAATATCATCTGGGTCTACACTGCAAGCTTCTTGTCAGGGGCTATGTTTTAAACCTCTCTAGGGTCCCCGGAGAACTGAGCCCAGTGACTTTCTTACAGGGGATGCTCAGTAAATCATTGTTTTATAGGTTTGGAGAGAAAAAAAGTGCAAGGTGTCTTGTTGAGTTTATCTGGAGGGCTACAGGGTGCAAGAAGCAAAGAGGAACTTGTTTGATCCACAGAGATGCTGACTGGGGGCTGGTTGTGGTAGATAAGTAACCCTGGGCTCCTGGCTTCTGGCCACCATGTGGCCTGCAGAAGCAGCTTGTCATGAAGTTGGGGAGCAGAGTGGTGTTAGGGGGCCTTTGGGGAAAGGCAGGGGGGAAAGCCAATAGGCAATGAGGAATCTAGAATCCCCAAATGCCTCATCTGAGTGGGCTCCCACACCCAGTTGGTGAAACTAAAGCTCATAAGGGTAGAGAATGGTATTCAAGATCAAAGGCAGAGCTGGAACTCAAACCCATGTCTCTAGACACATGGTTCAGAGATTTTCCATTCCTTCCTCAGGAGAAGATCCCAGTCAACAAGTAGGGAAGTATTTCTTCTCATGCTCTTTCATCACAGTGCATAGCAGTGCTGAAGGCTTTGGGGTAGCAAAGGAGTCCCCTTCTCCCTCTGAGTGCCTCCTCAGACCTTCAAGGATACACCCCCCTCCCTGGGAAGAAGGTAGCTGATAACTGAGCCTAGCCTCACTGTCGTCATCTGTACGATGTGTGCAATAATGCCATCTCCCAGGACTATTGCGACAATTGAAACAAGATAGTAAATAGAGAGCATCCAGCGCAACCCCAGACACAAAAGACTCTCCCCAGCAGAGATGGAGCACAGAAAGGCTGCAGAAACTGAATATCAAGGTCTGAGCTAGAACATTCTGGTAATACTTGATTTCCCTCAGGGGAGAGAGGAATGAACCTTTATTTCAAAAACGATTTTGGTGTGTATGTGCTTTCAAAAGCTGCAGTGTAGTGTGAAATGGGGATGGAAACAAACCCCAAAAGGGACTTTTGGTGGCAAAAGGATTAAGAACTTTTTCTCAAGTTGGATGTGGAAGGTGGTGGCCTAGGGGGAAGGGCGGGTCCAAAGAGAACCTTCTAAAAATACTGCCCACTTACCAGAAAGGCACAGCCCACTCCTCTGCTGCACCCCAGACAGCTCCTCAAAAGGAGAACTCGTCTTGCCACCCATGCTTCCTCGCTCCGGGTGAAGGCACCTCCCCAGGGTGGCCAGGGGGCCAGAGCCTGGAAGAAGCTGAGCCTTGGTGCCAGGCAGCTGCTTCAGATCCCAGCTCATTACTCTTCTCTTTGAGCCTGTTTCTTCATCTGAGAAATGGAAATACAAATAGCTAATGTGTGAGTTCAGCTAAACGGTATAATGTCTATAAATCATGTCGTTTGGTACCTGGCACTCAGAGGGCACCTATGAATTCTAGCTAGGCACCATCAGTCCTACTGATGGAGAGAGACTGCCACAGGCTGGAGCCCGGGGGTAGGTGAGCTAGAGGAAGGGTTCTTGCACTCAAGGGCTCCTCGGCTGTTGGATCTGTCCTGTGCTGGGGCAGCTGACAGGGACTCGCTCCTCTGCAGTGAGGCGGTCAGGGCTCTCTGCCTCCAGCCTGCTCTGGAATTGCAGGAGGAGGAAAGAGTCCAGTTAGGAGGCTCTAAAGCACTTCCTAAGCATCTAGAGACACAGGAAACATGGTTGTGGGAACCCTGGGAGGTCCCAGGCCAAGTTGATTTTGACATGAATGGGAGGCGATATGGCACTTTAGGGAGCTCTAAACTGCAAGCCTAGATTCTCAGGCTCCCAATATAATGGACTTCCTTTGACCGTGGGCCTCCTGTGTGCCTGGCACACAACGCAGAGCCCTTCTTGGCATTTTGATGGTCCCACAAGGTAAGTATCATTATCCCAATCTAGTGGTGGGAAAGCTGATACTCAGAGAGGTTAAGTCACTTGCCTAAGGTCTCCCAGCCAGGATTCAAACTCAAGTTCTCCAACCAGGTGACCTTGGACAGGCCATTTCAGTGAGGTGTCTGAGTATCCTCCTTGGTCAAATAGGCATAATACTCCACATGCCTTCTCCCTAGGGCTCTTTGTGAGCTCAGATTGGGGGCTGGAGGCAGAAGTCTGTTGTGAGCTGCAAATCTTTGTCTGGTCAAGAGGAAATGTGTAAGATGCAGGCTTTGTCTTGGAGATGCAGGAAGGTGCTGAGGTGTATGTTGGGGGTGTCTGAGAGCAGACTTGCCAGGTTGCACTGCTGCCTCGGGGGCTTGCTTGTTCCTATGGAGGTTGCAGGGTCTCCTTATTGCAAAAGAACAGAAAGCTTGGCTTCACAATGTGGTAACGCAGGAATGGAAGAGAAAGGATCCCTTTATCAATCTCACAGAGGTAAGAGGTGAATTAATAATAATAATAATGACCATCACCCACGTTGTGCTCGTCAAGTGTGTGCTGGGTGCTGTCCTATGTTCCCATTCATTAAGCACTTACTAAGTGACGGTCACCCTCCTAAGGGCTCTACATGAATTAACTCACCTAAGCCTTATGAGCCACCAAGTATTATTATTCCCATTTTACAGATGAGGAAACTGAGGGAATTCCCTGGCGGTCCAGTGGTTAAGACTCTGCGCTTCCACTGCAGGGGGCCTGGGTTCAGTCCCTGGTCAGGGAACTAAGATCCTGCAAGCTGTGCACGTGGCCAAAAAATAAAAATAAAGATGAGGAAACTGAGGCTTCAAGAGATTTAAAAAATGAAATTCCCAGGTTGTGGTGAGTTGGTAGATAGGAGTGGTTTCAGAGTCAGGCGGTTTGACTCCAAAAGCTCAAAGGAGTTGCCTTCTTTCTCTACTGTCAGTGTATTGCCCTGGTATTTGATCACATTTGGTGGTGCTGTCCAATGTTTGAAGCTGAGTTTGTCAATAAGTTAGACTTCTTCAGGCTCTTCCCCACTGTACCTCCCTCCATTGCCCATCTGTGATGGGACCCAGTCTCTATTTCTGAGCCTAGATAAGTGGGGGTGCTTATTTGACTGGATATATTCTGATTGGCAGGAAAGAGCGTGGACTGGGAGTCTTGTGCTAGGGGATCAGGTGCAGGCTCCACCACCGGCAGACTCTTGGGCCTCGTGCAAGGTATGTCCCCTCTCAGGGTATCATCTTCTCCTCTGTAGGATGAAGGAGATTGAGCTTGAAGGTCCCTGGCTGACCTTGTGGGAAAACTGAGAATTTGAGTGACTTGACTAAAGTCACACATTTCGTTCATGGAATTGCTGGGGTTCGTCCTGAGCTCTTGTCCCCAGATGCCACAGTCTGGAGAAAGGCAGATGGCTACAATGTAGGCTCGCAATAAAGACCACAGACTGAAAAATGGGAGGCAGGCAGCAGGCAAGATTTGGGACAGGGAGGTCTTCTCTCACCACCTTGGACAGAACAGTAGATTGCTTCGTTGGCTCCCAGGACAACTTGTTGGAAGAAGTGGAACCCTCCCCGCACCTCCCGGCCTTGGCCCCCCTCCAAGAAACGGGAGGTGGTGGCCCCATCTTTCAGTTCTGCTTCCTCCAGTCATGGTTGGCTGGGCCTTTAACGCAAGCCTGCTATGTTTGTGTTCCTGTAGCCCCCACCCAACCCATTATAAACAGTCCACCCCGGCCAGGGCCTCTCGTTGGACTGGAAAGTTCATTCTCTGTGATATGTGGGTCTGTGCTGAGACCCTCCAGAGCTAGCAAGAGTTGTTGATGAGTGAAAGGAGAAGAAACACCTGGGGAGGTGGTGGTAAGTTGTGTGTGTGTGTTTTCTCACAACCTTTCCCTGCTTCAGTTTCATTTTATTCTGGCCCAGGCTGGGCACTCAGAAGGCTGTCTTAGATCCTCTGGCCAGCTCTCTTCTCACCTTCTCCAAGAAGCTTCTTTTGATTCTTTCCAGCATATATCTGCATCCCAAGTATAGCGGGTTGAATAGTGCCCCCCCCACCAAAGATATGTCCACATCAAATCCCTGGAACCTTGAATGCTACCTTATGTGAGGAAAAAAAGGTCTTTGCAGATGTAATTAAGTTAAGGATCTTGAACTAATATCCTGGATTATCTGGGTGGGCCCTAAATCAATGTCCATTTAAGAGAAAGGCAGAAGATTAGGAGGTGATGTGACCACTAAGGCAGAGAATGGAGTGATGTGGCCACAAGGTCACAAGTCAAGGAATGCCATCAATTCCCAAAGATGGAAGAAGCAAGGAAGGATTCTCCCCTGGAGCCTCCAGAGGGACCATGGCCCTGCCTGCACCTTGATTTTAGACTTCTGGCCTCCAGAACTGTGAGGGAATAAGACTCAGTTGCTTCAAGCTACTAGGCTTGTGGTACTTTGTTGCAGTAGCAATAAGAAATGAACAGACCATGGAATCACAGACTCCCTGCACTAGAGAGTAGGGCGGGGTCATTGGAGCCACGCAGATGACGCTTCACACTGGCTTTAGCCAGCAAGAGCTGCACATCAGGGGGCTGCTTATCCTCTCTGAGCCTCGCGCTGCTCACCTGCAAAAGGGAGACCATGATGCCTACCTCCCAGTGCCAGTGTTTTGTTTTGTTTTAACAGCTTTATTGGGATATAATTCAAATGTCAGACAATTCACCCATTTAAAGTGTACAATTCAATGGCCTTTTTGGTATATTCACACAGCTGTGCAACCAACCCTCAGCCAACTTTAGAACACTTCATCATTCCCCCAGAAGAAACCTCATACCCACTAGCAATTGTTCCCCATTTCCCTCCACAATTCTCCCTCCACTGTAGCCAACTACGAATTTACTTTCTATCTCCAAAGATTTGTCTGTTCTCTATATTTCATATAAATGGAATCATACAAGATGTGCCTTTGTGTCTGGCTTCTTTCACTTATCAGGATGTTTTCAAATTTCATCCATGTTGAAGCATGTATCAGTACTTTCTTCCTTTTTATGTCTGAGTACTATTCCACTGTATGGATATACCACATTTTGTTTATCCATTTATCCATTGATGGCCATTGAATTGTTTCCATTTTTTGGCTATTATGAAGTATGTTTTTATGCACATTTGTATACAAGTTTTTGTGTGGACACAGCCAGGGTTGTTTTGAAGATTAAATGAAGTAGAACCTAAGGCATCTGATATGTCCTCCAACAATTAATAATGAAAGATATTAGAGGAAATATGCCCCAACTCTTTCAATTTACAGGTTAGGAAACTGAAGCATGGAGAGGAGCACAGACTTGCTTGAGGTCATCCAAGGCAGGAGAGCATAACACTTAAATGCAGGTCCATGAATCAGACTGCCCAGAACTAAATCTTGGTTGGACTTGGGTTACCTTATGTAGGTCACTTCACCTCTACGAGCCTCAGTTTACTCATGTGTAAAATGAGGTTAGTAATAGTACCTACCTCATACGGTTGTTGATGTGAGGATTAAATGTGCTAGACCATGTGTCTGGCACATAATAGGTGCTCTGTACATCTTAGCTGTTATCATTCATGGTAGTGCCAGCAGCAGAACTTAGGTCTCCTGGCTCCCAGGTATGAGAGGTCTTGAATCTACACTTCTCCAGTTCTCTTTTCTGTGTCATGGGCATCTTCCCAGTGTGACTGTAGGTTCTGTGGAGGAAGGACATAGGGCTTCTTCTCCCCACTGCCCTGAGCACATAAGAGGTGCTGAATGAGAACCTTTGCTCACTTTCTTTGGCTTCTGCCAACCCTGGCCTTCACCAAGAGACCCAGCTGGAGACTGTGATAGGTATTAATTCCCTGCATCTTTCCAACACCCCATGAGCTAACTGAGTGCGTCTCCCTTCCAGGCAGTGGACAGCACACAACCATGGAGTTGGGGCCTCTAGAAGGTGGGTACCTGGAGCTTCTTAACAGCAATGCTGACCCTTTGCATCTCTACCACCTCTATGACCGGATGGACCTGGCTGGAGAAGAAGAGCTAGAGCTCTGCTCAGGTGGGCTCTCCTCCCTCTGGCCCCTTCCAAGTCCCTCCCCACCCCTCTGCCTGCAGTAGAGATGGCAACAAGGGGAAGTCCTGGCTGTGGAATTCCGGTCAGCACCACGGACAGCTCCAACTCCCTGCCACGCTGGCTCCTAATGGAAATATCTCCCAGCCCGCCCTGCCTCTCCCTCCGTCCCCACCAGCCCTCTTCCCAGATCTTTCCTGCTTCATCCAAGTGGCTTTTCCTCCCAGAACCTGATACGGACACCATCAACTGCGAACAGTTCAGCAGGCTGTTGTGTGATATGGAAGGTGATGAAGAGACCAGGGAGGCTTATGCCAATATCGGTGAGGAAGCATTATGAACCCAGAAAAAGGACAATTGAGGGAAAAGATTCTTTTATCTGTTTTGTTAATCTCACCCATTCACCAGGAGCCTCCAGGCCCTCCCTCAGAAATCGGGGCAAGGGGGGGATGGGGAGCGAGGGCTAAAAGGACAGAGAATCGGGGAAAGAAGGGAGATGGAGAAAGGTAGGGAAATAGAGCCCTTCACTAATGAGCACCAGGCAAACAAATCTCACTTTTCCATCTTCTGCCTCCATTTCTATACATTTTTCTATTTGTTGCTCTTCTTTCCTTCCCACAAAGCCCATATCATATGCCCCTCCCTCCCTCCCTTTCTCCTCAGCTCCTAAGCTAAACTACTCTAGTATTTGTAATAACTACCTTTGGGGGGCACTTGTGGCCTGCAAACCACTGTGCATGTGTTATCATATTGAAGCCTTACAAAAACAAAGGAAGTAGATACTATTAGTATCTTCATTTTACAGATGAGGAAATTGAGGTTTAGAGAGATAAAGAATCTACCCAAGGCTGCATTAGAGATAGTAATGGGTAGGTCTGAAATTCAAAGTCCTTATTTTTCACCACAAGAGGGAAAGTATCTAGAGTGGGGAGGTTTGGTAAGGCTCAAGCTGAGAGGCTGGTTTGCAGCTTGAAAAAGACCTACAGTTTTCAGACAAGGGCAGAACTCTTTGGGACTCTCTGGGGAGAGGTGTTTCTGTTGTTTTTTGTGGGGGGTGAAGGATCCCTCCTTACCAGGTTCACCACTGTCTCATACAGAGGCTTTGTTGAATTAGAAAAAGATGCCCCTTCTTCTAGAGGATGCAGCCCCCATTAAGATGTAACAGCTTGGCTATCAAAGTGAAGGCTGGATTCCTGCCCCCATTTGCCCTTTTGTCTGGGCATCCTGTACAGTGAACAACCTGCACAGATGTTCTTAGTGGCCCTTTTCCTGGCATCCCAAGAATCACATCACTTAGGAGGTCTGGCATGAACATGGCTAGACATTCCCCAACACATAGTTAATCCAGCATCATACAAGGGCAGAAAATGGAGAGGAGCAGTAACTGTATGTGTCTCAAAGATTACAGAACTGAGAACCTGCCTGCTTCCTTTCCTTCCTGGGAATTTACTTGGGAGAAGCAGAAACGTTTAGGGCTGAGGGTATTCACATTTCCTCACAACTGGAGGCAGCAATGAATGAGTTGGGCTTTTTCCCAAATCACTTAGGATTTGGGGGCTTTTTCCCCTTAGGGGCATCTACACAGGAAGTGGGAGCAAGTGGAGGAGGCAGCTTCACCCGAGTCTGTTCCTGAAGTCTCTGGTCCTGGGCATGCAGTCATCTGAGGCACCCCAAAGTATTACATTGGCTTCCATTCCCATAAAATGGGAATAATAATCACACCTGCCTCATGGGATCACTGTGAGGATTGAATAAGTTTCTGTGCATAAAGTGTTTAGAGCAGGAATTTGAGAAGAGTAAGCATTCAGTAAGTGTTAGGTACCAACCCACCACTACCATCAACACCATCATCATTATATTTATCATCACCATCATCATTATCACCATTTATGCCCTCACTTCATTCCTCACTCAGAAGCCTTTTATGGCTCCCCATGGCCTATAAAATCCAGTCCTAACTTTCCCCAACATGAAACTTTTACTGAAGACACCTATTTCTAAGAGTTTCCCAAACACCTCTCCTCACTCTGTCCCCACTACCCAGAAAGCCCTACACTTTTCACCTCTCAGAATCTACCCCCACCCCCATCTTTCAAGGTCTGGCTTCAGGACCCCTTCCTCTGGGAAGCCCTCCCTGATTGCCCCATCCCACTATATACACTCTCTCCTCTTGCCATGATAACTGTCTTCCCTTTGGCTCCAAGCCATGTTCCACTTCATATAATTAAGCACCATTGATTGTCTACTGTGTACTAGCTACTGTGTTGATTGCTTTAAATACAGAGCCTCTAACCCTCACCATCCATCCCTGGGTCATAGGTGTTATTTATTCTCATTACACAGATGAGGAAATGGGGGCCCAGAGAGGTTAAGTAACTGACCCAAGATTGTACAGCTTGTAGGGCAATTGGGGAGTAGAACTGGAATTTAAACTCAAACTCAAGACAACTCTACTACGCTGTGTTGCACTACTTTATAGCAATAGATAAATTTGTATGCATACACATCACCCCTTCAATTAGATTAAGAGCCCATGAAGTTTCAGTGTTCCTTCATTAATTTGATCATTCATTCAGCAAACATTTATTGAGCCCCAATGTGCGCTAGGTCTGGAGGGTCACGGTTCCCCGATGCCCAGCCCAAGGCCGGGCTGGGCAATAAGCATTGCCCAGCATTCGGTGAGAACTAGTTGATTGACTGCACTTTTTCTTGTCTGGGCAGCGGAACTGGACCAGTATGTCTTCCAGGATTCCCAGCTGGAGGGCCTGAGCAAAGACATTTTCAGTAAGTTGGGGGGGTCTTGGCTTAGCCTGCATTTCCTTCCTTGTTCCTTGGAGAGTGCTGTAATACCTGACGACCACCTTTGATGGATGGTCAGATCATCCCCAACACAGGGACAATGGGAGCTCACCTTGGACGTCCACTGACTGTGTGTTTTGGTGTCTTTGGTTTTTCCCCGAAGTCGAGCACATAGGACTGGAAGAAATGATCAGCGAGAGTGTGGAGGTGCTGGAGGAAGCAGGACAGAAAAGTCAGAAAAGACGTGAGTGAGCCCCTCCCTGATCCGGTCTAGCCTTGCTTGACTCCCAGTCATGCCTTGGCTCTAAAACCTGTTATGGCTCCCAGTTGCTTCCCTCGTTAAGTTCTGTCTGCTCTGCCAGGCTTGTGTGTCCCACCCACCTCTTCCCTCACCACTGCTCCCTGGTGACCCAGGGAGGAAGCAGACGGCCCAGGATCAAATGGCCCCTCTCCTGATGGGTCTCTACCTCTGGCTGTTTTGATTGCCATTTCCAAAAGGACCTCTGGGCTCTGGCTTCTCTTCCATCCTTAGTTGTCACCCCTGTATTTAAGGGAGGTCTCTTCAAGCACAGTTTTTTCCCAGCAAGATCTGGGTTTGAATCCTGGATCTGCTGTTTATAGTCTATATGAACTTGGGCAAGTACCTGCATCTCTCTGAGCCTCCTGGTCAGTCTCCCTACCTCCTTAATCTGTCCTTACCCGGCAGCCAATGTGGACTTTTAAATGCAAATCAGATCATTTTGCTGCCCTGCTAACCCTCCAATGGCTACAAAATACATACCACAAGGGCTGTTTGATCTGGCCCTTCCCACCTCTCCTAACTCACTATGACCCACCATGCTCCAGCCATACTGGCTTCTTTCCATTCCTGTAACCCATGTATCCTTTTCAGCCTCAGGGCCTTTGTACTTGCTGTTCCCTCTATCTGGAATGTCCTCCCCCTTCCCATGGTGGGCTTGGGAATCTGTTAGGTCTTGGCCAGCATGTCACCTCCTCCTGAAGGCTTTCCTAGACCAACTTTTTCCATATAAATTACCTCACTTATTTTCACCTTGTTTGTGTCTCTCCTTCACTGTTGCTCTTGTCACAATTTGGACTTATTTTATTTATTGCCTTTTGCTTAGTTCCCCCACTGTGAGGACAGGGACCTTGTCTTTCTTATTACTACATCCCCAGCACCTGGCACATGGCTGGCATGCAGGAGCACCTCAATAAATATCCACTGAATGAAAATTTCCATAAAATGGGCCTAACAGTTAATCAAAAGCTTACTATGTGCCAGACCATGTGTAAACCCTGTACCTAGTTATTTAATTTGAACAGGTAAACAGGTGCATGGCATAAAAATTCAAAATGTGTAAAAAATATTCAGTGAAAAAAAATCTTCCTCCCATCCTTTTCCCCCAGTCCCTCATTTTCCCTCCCTGAAGACAAACTATGTTGCCAGTGCCCTTTTAGTCTTGTTAGGAATATTCTATTTGTCTAAAAGCCAGTTCTTAAAAAAAATTTTTTTTTCACACAAATGACCACATTTTACCTACACTCTTTCTTCTTTTAACATGTCTGGGAGGTTATTTTCTTAGCACTAATGGAAAACACATGGTCCTGCCTTCAGGAATTTCCCTTTCTTTCTATTTTTTTCCTTCCTTTCTTCCTTCCTTCCTTCCTTTCTTTCTTTCTCTCTCTCTCTTTCTTTCTTTCTTTCTTTCTCTTCCTCTCTTTCTCTTTTATTCTTCTTCCTCCTTTCCTTCCTCCCTCCTTCCCTTCCTTCTTTCTTCCTTTCTTTTCATTTCATAAACATTTTCCCTAATATTTTATTATGAAAAATTTCAACATACAGCAAAGATGAAAGAGTTGTACTACAAACAACCATATACCCATCACTTCCATTCTACCATCAGTGTTTGGCTATAGTGGTCTTAACACATCTCTAGCCATCCCTCTATTCATCCACCCATCCAACCATTTTACTTTTAGAACACTTCAAGGTAAATTGCAGACACCAGTACTGCCCCATATGTCCTTCAGCATCCTTGTTATTTTTAGGGCTGTGTGGTATTTCACATAATCAACCATAATTTGGTTCATCAGCCTCTTGCTAAGGGACACATAGGGGTTTTCTCAATGTGTTACATGCTTGATACTCACTCAACTGATTTCCAATGCATTCCTGCGAAGTGGGAATCACTGCCCCCATTTCACAGATGAGAGATCAAAGGCTCAGAGAGGCTGTGTTGCAGAGACACACAGCTAGGAAGGGACCAACAGCAGGTTTTTTTTAATTTTTAGTATTATTTTTTTAAACTCAAACTCATCTTGTGTCCCCTCTGTGGCTCTGCCTCTCCCAGTGCCTCACTGCCCTGGGTGCTTCAAGATGGGGTTTGGGCTCAAGCAAATGAGTAGGGGCAGAAATTGTTGGGGGCTGGGGAGGGAAAGGGACCCCCAAGGCCACTTCCCAGCCATTTAAGGCAATTCTATAGGGCCTGCTGGGGTCCACAAGCCCCTCCTGGCTTGGAATACCCCTTCCCTGGGGCTGATGACCATAGTGTTCTCTCTGCAGCCTTCCCAGAGGAGCTGCCTGTGGATCTGAAGCACAGGAAGCTAGGTGAGCAAGGCGGGTGGGTCCTGGGAGATTGATGGGCAGGAAAGCCAGGGCCTCCTCAGGCCCGCATGTAAACTGGCATTTGAAAGCCGGGGCTCAGAGAGGTGAAGCCACTTCTCTGAGATCACACAGCAAGTGAGAGGTGGATTTGAGATTCAAACCAAGATCGTGATTCCATAGCCCGTGCTCTGAAGTTCAGGGACTGCTGGGAGATTCAGCTCCTCCTACAAAGCCTCTCCCCTAACACCTCCCTCCTCTTAACTCTGAGTCAGAGCTGAGACCCCACCCTACCACCACCACCTAGTTCCACTGCCCCTCCAGGCCACATGTCTCCTTTCAGAGTGCAGAGTCACCTCGGATCAGCTAGTGACCCAGCGCCCTCCCACCCTCCGTAGAGCCCCCATGCCTCAGTGAGCCTCTTCCCACATACACATCAGTCCCGCTCCCCTCCCACTCAGTTGTTATCGCAAAGGTTGGGCAACCAGCCCCTCTGCGGGGACAGACTGAGGAATGAAAGCCCCATAGTCCGATGGAGGAAGCCTGGTCCCTGCCCTCAGAAAGTTCTAATCTGATGGAGAAGACAGGGACCTTGTCCACGAAGACCCCAGGATGATGGAGGAATAGTCTCTGTCTTCAGGGAGCTCCCAATCTGATGGGGGAGGCAAGCCTCCACCCTCCTAGGGCTCCCAATTAAATGGAGGAGATAAACTCCTGCCCCAGTCTGATGGGCAGTGCTTGGGGCCTCTTAGGGGGCCGGGGGCTCAGTGACCAGCTGTAGAAGCTGGTAGGGGCCTGGGCTAACAGCCTATTCATAGGTCTATCCCACCCCTAGCTCTCCATGGCAGGAAGCTCTCAGGGCCCAGTCACAAAGAGGAGGCTGGGGGTAGAGGGCTGCCTGACACAGAGCAGTCGCTGATAAAACCAGCTTCACCCAGGGCAGAGAAGAGGACAGGAGTTTCCTTCCACTGCCAGTAGAGATCTGCTCCCAGAGCGCTCCCTACCCTGGGAAGGCCCCTGCAAGCACCCACCCAGATCTCACCCAGCCTCTAACATTGGCCCTTCCTCACAGCTGAGCCCCTAGCCATGCCCGTGGTGACTGGTGCTTTCCTGGTGGGGCTAGTGAGTGACTCTTCAGCTCAGCCCTGCCGGTCACCACCTGCTCTGTTCAACAAGGAGCCAGCATCCAGCCAGACCCAGCTGAAGGACACCGGTATGTTAGGGGGCTTGGAGAGGGTGGGCTTCCCCACTCCCCAGAGGCAGGAGCCACCAGGGACAGGAATTCCTCCCCCTACTAGTGTCCCCCACTTCTGTCCCAGCCAATGCCATCCTCAATGTCCCCATCAACCCAGTCTGTGCCAGAAAACATGCCCTGGAAGGAAACACATTCCTAGGAGACACAGCAGGGAATCCCCGCCAATTAGGGAATTCACCCGCCAGCCCTATGCTTTCATCAACTGGGAACTGAGCACCCTCTCTGTGCCAGCAACACCACCACAGGCAAGCAGACACAGCTGCGGCTCTCTGGAAGACTGGAGCCCTTTAGAAGGGAGTCAGCTGTTAATTAAGATGTTAATGGAGAATCCCACCTCACCGCCTTTGTCTCTTGCAGTGCCCCCTTCCAGTTCCTTGTTGAGCTGCCTGAGTCTCCCTGCTGGACCCATCCAGATCATCCCCACTCTCTCCACTCTGCCCCAGGGGCTCTGGCAAATCTCAGGGGCTGGGACAGGGGTCTCCAGTATACTCATCTACCAAGGTGAGTATGCGAGGCCGGGCTCCCCACCCCCTCTGCCTGTGACCTGACTACTCCCTGATCCCATCCCCCCTCCACCCCACCCCTGTCCCAGATATTTGGCAGTTTTAGCCTAGCACCTTCTCATGATCCTCCTTCCCCAGAACACCCATCTCTGTTCCCATTTCCCAAAAATCAAAGCGGAGGAGCAGAGCTCCCCAACGTGGTCTGGGTGAGTGATACACCAAGTGGCTAAGTGGCATTTTTTGGGTCACTTTCCCTGAGTAAGCCTTAGTTTCTCCTTTTTTATCAAAAAAAATTAAACTTTATTATATTTTAAAATCACAGCATCGGGACTTTCCTGGCAGTCCAGTGGTTAAGACTTTGCCTTCCAGTGCAGGGGGTGTGTGTTCGATCCCTGGTCTCAGAGCTAATATCCCACATGCCTCATGGCCAAACAACCAAAACAAAACCAGAAGCAATACTGTAACAAATTCAATAAAGACCTTAAAAATGGTCCACATCAAAAAAGAAAACCTAAAATAAAAGCACAACATCAATGCATGCTCATTAACAAACCAAGCAATAAGAGGTACTTACAAGAGTTACTGAGTCTCTCCCTCACTCTTTTAGTATACCATTGTGAACAGTTTGGTATGCATCCTTGCATAGCTTTCTCTGAATTGCCTTGTTTCCAGGTCAGTAAAATGGTCCCTGCTGACCTGCCACATTGAAAGGTTGTGAATTGTCCAAGGGAAGGCATGTTGGTCTCTAAGGGATGGGAGAGAGAATGAGGCTAAGGGGGATACTTCCACTCAATTCAAGAGCATCTTTTGAAGGTTGCATGCCAGTTTTTGTATAATGCATTGGTGCCCCAGGAGCAAGAGGGTGTTCTGGGCATCCAGGAAAATGAGTACTGACCACAGAGTGGGAAAAGTGCTGTATAGCACTTGCCCTAAGCTCCCTATGAGCTGATTGTGTCCATTTCACAGATGGGAAAACCAAGGCTCTGGGAGCCTAGTTGTAACTCCAGAGCTCTTTCCTCAACTTCGGCCTGAAATTTCTTCCTCTGGAAGTTCCCCTCACCTTTCCCCAGACTCCCAGCCCTACAGCCTGATTTGGGAAGGGGGTGACCCAATTGGGCTCCTTGTTGTTTCTGAACTCCTTGCCCTCCCCATGTAGGTGAGATGCCCCAGGCCAGCCAAACACCCGCCTCCAGCAGCACAGCTGTCCACAGCCTCCCGAAGTCCCCAGACCGGCCCGGCTCCACCAGCCCCTTTGCCCCATCGGCAGCTGACCTCCCCAGCATGCCTGAACCAGCCCTGACCTCCCGTACAAACCTAACAGGTAAGAATCAGCAGGACCTGTGAGAGTTACTGGAAGCAGAACTGAGGCCCTGGGGGAAGGGATTGCCTCAGACAATGAGGTCCACAAACAGAGCTGCCTGCAGACACGGGCAAGTTGTGTTTTTGTGTAAAACAGGGCAGGGAGGGTCTCCAGGGAGGGGGGATACATGGGAGGGTTGGTGAGGGGAACAATTGGAGAATCCATGCCAAACCTAAACAGGGCCACCAGCCTTCACCATCTTGTTACATGGCAGGAAAACAGGCTCAATGCAGCCAGATCTTCTGAATTGTCAGCAGAATCTGGAGATCTTGATTTTTTTTTTTTTTGCGGTACGCGGGCCTCTCACTGTCGTGGCCTCTCCTGTTGCGGAGCACAGGCTCCGGACGCGCAGGCCCAGCGGCCATGGCTCACGGGCCCAGCCGCTCCGCTGCATGTGGGATCCTCCCGGACCGGGGCACGAACCCGTGTCCCCTGCAACGGCAGGCGGACTCTCAACCACTGCACCACCAAGGAAGCCCTGGAGATCTTGATTTTAACATAGATATTGTGATTTTTAAAACACTGGTGAAAATTTTAAAAGTACAGCTGGCCAAAAAAAGGCATCTTTGAGCAGGATACAGCCTCGGGTCACCACCTGGTAACCTCCATCTTGCGGAGACTCAGCCCACGTCAGCTCTGACCTTGCGATACTCAGAGGACTGATGCCCCAGAGGGAGGGAGGTCCCTGGGGCGCCCCTCACCCTAACTCTGACACTGGCTTCTTCCCCTCCAGAGGATGAGATGTCCACCACCCAATGCCCAGCAGCTCACGAGGCATCCAGCAAGCTTCCCAAGTGGCCTGGTGAGTGGTGGCAGGGTCCCTCTGCCTGGGTGCTGGAGGCTTCCTGTCACTCATTCACCCAACATTTATTCAATCCCTCACTTGTTGGCTCATTCATTCATTCATTCATTCACTTGCTCATTTGATCCCGCCATCTCAGCATTCATTCCGCCAGTTATACCTACACTTAGAGCAACATTTACTGAGGACCTGCCCCTCGTAAGCCCATGCTAGGTGTTGACGTCTTGTTTGTGAGGCTGAGAGAATGAAACAGGGAAGGGTGGGTGATTGGGAGAGTGGGTGAAGGCAGGAGTGGATGATGGGTGTGGGAGAGATGGAAGGTGGGAATGAAAGGGCAGCTGAGAGAACGGCCAGACGACTGAGTCTGACTCTGTTCCAGGTACACTTCCAGGCACATGAGATGTAGTCAATCACTAAAGTTGTAAACAGGGACTTCCCTGGTGGTCCGGTGGTTAAGACTCTGCGCTTCCATTGCAGGGGGTGCGGGTTTAATCACTGCTTAGGGAACTAAGATCCCGCATGCCTCCCGGGATTGTTTGTGGCCAAAACAAACAAACAAAGTCATAAACAACCCCAGTATGATCCCCATTTTACAAATGAGGAAACTGAGGGCTAGTGGGGTATATCACATGCTCAACGTAACAGTAATAAGTGGTGGAGCTGGAACTTGAACCAGAAACCTGGATTCCACTATCTTAACTCTTAACACCACCAACCCCACCATGACCTCCCTGTGGTCAGTGAACAAAAGAAGAAGGTTAGTGAGTAAATGAAAGAGTGGACAGATAATCAAGTGAGAAGATGAGTGAATGAATGGGTGTAGGAATGAATGAATGAGTGTCTGGGTAATTGAAGGAGGCAGCTAATCAAGAAGGCAGTTGGGGAAGACTTTGACGAATGCGTGAACAAGCTACTGATGGTGGCCGGGCTGGCCACTCTGCTGCCCTCACAGTGGCCAGTCCTGCCACTAGCATCCTCCTCTCCCCCACCCCACACCCTTTGACATGTGCAGAGAGTGTGGAACAATTCTACTGCTCGCTACGGAACAAGTACCAGGCTAAGCCCGCAGGCCCAGAAGGCATCCTGGTGGAGGTGGACCTGGTGAGGGTAAGGCTGGAGAGGAGCGGCGGCAAAAGCCAGGACAGAGAGCTGACCACCCTGGACTGGGCAGAGCGGCAGCCGGCCCGAGGAAGTCTGGGCGAGGTGCTGCTGGCCTCTAGCAACCACCGGCGGCCACGTGAGACGCAGGTGATCGCCGTGCTGGGCAAAGCAGGACAGGGGAAGAGTCACTGGGTCCAGGCCGTGAGCTGGGCCTGGGCCTGCGGCCAGCTGCCACAGTACGACTTTATCTTCTGCATCCCCTGCCACTGTTTGGACCGTCCGGGGGACACCTACCGCCTGCAGGATCTGCTCTTCTCCCTGGGTTCACAGCCACTGTCAGTGGACGACGAGGTCTTCAGTTACATCTTGAGGAGGCCGGACCGCATTCTGCTCATCCTGGATGCCTTCGAGGAGCTCGAAGCCCAAGACGGCTTCCTGCACAGCACGGGCGGACCCATTTCAGCAGAAGCCCGCTCCCTCCGGGGGCTGCTGGCAGGCCTCTTCCAGCGCAAGCTGCTGAGCGGCTGCACCCTGCTGCTTGCAGCCCGGCCCCGGGGCCGCCTGGCCCAGAGCCTGAGCAAGGCCGACGCTCTGTTCGAAGTGGCCGGCTTCTCCGCCCAGCAGGCCGAGACCTATGTGATGCGCTACTTTGAGTGTTCGGGGACCACCGAGCACCAAAAGAGAGCCCTGGCGCTCCTCCAGTCCCAGCCATTTCTCCTGAGTCACAGCCATAGCCCCACTGTGTGCCGGGCCGTGTGCCAGCTCTTGGAGGCCCTCCTGGAGCTAGGTGATGAGGCCCAGCTGCCTTCCACGCTCACGGGCCTCTATGTTGGCTTACTAGGCCCAGGAGCCCGTGACAGCCCCCCAGGGGCCCTGGTGGGACTGGCCAGGCTGGCCTGGGAGCTGGGCCGCGGTCACCAGAGCAGCCTGCGGGAGGGCCAGTTCCCATCGGCCGAGGTGAGGGTCTGGGCTGTGGCCCAAGGCTTGGTGCAGCCCACCCCGGGGGCCCTGGAGACCAAGCTGGCCTTCTCCAGCTTCCTCCTGCAATGCTTCCTGGGGGCCGTGTGGCTGGCTCTGAGCAGCGAAATCAAGGACAAGGAGCTGCCGCAGTATTTGGCATTGACCCCGAGGAAGAAGAGGCCCTATGACAACTGGCTGGAGGGCGTGCCGCGCTTTCTGGTCGGGCTGGTCTTCCAGCCTCGTGCCTGCTGCCTGGGAGCCCTGGCAGGGCTGGCGGGCTCCACCGCAGCGGACAGGAAGCAGAAGGTGCTCACCAGGTACCTGAAGCGGCTGCAGCCTGGGACGCTGAAGGCGGGGCGGCTGCTGGAGCTGCTGCACTGCGCCCACGAGGCGCTGGATGCTGGGCTTTGGCAGCATGTGCTGCAGGGGCTCCCGGCCCACCTCTCGTTCCTGGGCACCCGGCTCACACCTCCCGACACCCATGTGCTGGGCAGCGCCTTGGAGGCGGCGGGCCGAGACTTCTCCCTGGACCTCCGCAGCACTGGCGTTGACCCCTCTGGACTGGGGAGCCTCGTGGGACTCAGCTGTGTCACCCATTTCAGGTGGGGGCCGGGGGCAGGAGAGTGGGCTTCTTTGCCTTGGGCACCTACAGCGGTCTTGGTGCTGTGCCCAGTGCTGACTCTGTGGGGTCTCATTTAGCATGAATGGCAGCCAGATGGGGGCAGAAGTGATTCTATCCTTTTTTAAGATGAGGAAGCCAAGGCTCAGAGGGGTACGGTAGCTTGCCCAAGGTCACACAGCCAGCATCATTCTTTCAACCATTATTAGAAGGCTGGCCTTATGACAGGCGCTGGGCCACGTCTAGAATCTAAGACTGACCTGGGTTTGAATTTGTTTTCTTTTCTCCATCCCCTGATCAAGCCACCGTTTTGTCATGGTTAGATTAAAGCCATAGCCTCCCCTGACCTCCCTGCCTCCATTCTCCTCTTCCACGCCACTTTATATTCAACCATCAGCACACATCTCCCTAGAAATTGCATCTGATCATATTCCATCCTTCCTTACAATCTTTCAGAGGCACCCCACCTCCCTCAGGATGAAGTCAAAGTTCCTTAATTTAAATTAAGGAATCTAAATCCTTCAGTGATCTGTTTGATCATTTAAGCCTAATCTCCAGAGAATCTCTGCCACCTTCCCCCTAAGCATACTGTACCCAAGCTGTAAGGTCTACACCATTGTAGTGGTTCAACTGAGAATTTAGCACTGAGCTTCCTGGTAGCCAAAGCAAAAAGGGAAATAAAACCACTGGGAGAGTTGAGAAAAAGGAGGAATTGATAAGGGCTTGAGTGGTCACGGAAAACTTTCTAGAGGAAGCAGGGGTTAAGTTGAGGAAGGAAAATATCTGAATAGGTAGGAGGTCCCTTCATGGAGCCGCCACTCCCCCACCCCCCACATTATGGTCTAGCTCAGTCACCATGACTGGGTCTGAAGCCCTTCCTCCACAGGGCTGCCTTGAGTGACACAGTGGAGCTGTGGGAGTCCCTACAGCAGCATGGGGAGGCCAAGTTACTCCGAGCAGTGAAGGAGAAGTTCACCATTGAGCCTTTCAAGGCTGAATCCATGAAGGATGTGGAAGACCTGGGCAACCTCGTGCAGATCCAGAGGTGAGAGGGAAAGGGCATGGGAGTTGGTCCAGACCATGCAGGACTTAATATTAAGTTTGCTATTAACAATTCTTCCTCTTTTGGGGGGACCTCCCCTGCTCCCCGCCAGCCAATGACCATCCAAAATCTCTCACTGCAGTCACCACCCAGGCAGAGTCCCTAAGATTTATCACTCTGTCCACTTCAGAACTTGCCATCATGTACCCAATTCTTTCTCAGCTAAAGCCAAGGAGATATTCTCTCCTGCTAAGAGTTCATAAGCTGCCTTCTGTATCTAGTAACACAAATGACACCTATGGCCACCTTTCGAGGCAGCCAGGACCAGTATCATTCCCATTTTCTAGATGGCAGAGGTCTAAGGTTCAAAGGGCAGAGGAAACGTGACCACAGAGCAACTGTCTTTCCCTCATTCCTTCATCATACATTGTTTGAGCACCTACTATGCGCTGTCTGGGATGGGTGTGGGTAATGCCTCCTCTAAGGCTCTTTTCCGTGAAACACACAGTAATGCCTTAATAATATCCTGTCCTGAGGTTTTTCTTTTTAACAAGGGGACAACAGTAGCCCAAGGAAGGCAGTCCTTCTGGGGAATTTTGGGCACTGGGGCAGGCGTCCCCCCTAGGAGGGGACTCCATGACAGGTGAGGAGCCAGCTCTTCCCTAACATTGCCCGTTCTCTCCAGGACAAGAAGTTCCTCTGAAGACACGCCTGGGGAACTCCCTGCCATCCGAGACTTAAAGAAGCTGGAGTTTGCGTAAGCAAAGGGGTAAATTGTCTCGGGTCCCCACGAGGTTTCTCCTCTGGCATTAGCTGGGCTTGTGCCACCAGAATGGAGATGGGTCCTCAGAATCATTCTTACTCTCTTGCCCCACCACTCTGGAAACCAGCTTCCAGCAGCTGGGGCATGGCCGGTCTGGGCTAGTCCTGGAGGTTCTCGGGGGTGAAGCTAACTTGCCCATTTGCTGGTGAACATACTCATTCGCATCCACTCATTCGACAGACCTACTCATATGACCGAGGCCACTGTTCTCAATGAGCTTGCTGTCCAGTGTAAATAGACAATTACCACTTGCTGTGATTAGTGGCCAGAAACTCAAGGGCTGTGAGCGTGAAGACTTAGGGGAGGTCAAGATGACTTCCTGGAAGAGGAGACTGAAGCACTGAAGCTTGACAAAGAAATAGGAATGGACCATGCTGGGTGGAGATATTATCTCCCCACTGCACAGAAGCAGACACTGAGGCCTTGAGAGTGTAAATTGTTTGTCCAAAGTCACAAATGTCAGGTCAGCCTGGCTGTTGCTCCAACAAACAAAAAAGTTAAATTCATGGTAGGTCCTTGTTAGGGATCTAAAATCATCCAACGATTAAGAAGGAATTATTAAACAACTACAGTGTTCTCAGTGCCATAATCTTATTAATTTCAAGAGCCACTCTGGGAGATAGTCGTTATCATCCCCATTTTACACATGAGGAAACTGAGGCCTAGTGAGGTTAAGTAACTTGTCCAAGGTCCCCAGCTGGTCACCCACAAGCTGTCTGCTCTTCCTGATCACAGCTCCCCCTGTGCCCCAGAAAAAGCCAAGCGTTTCTTCTTTTGAACAGCGACAAGAGGCCAAATTTGTGCAGAGGTGAAAAATATTGCTGAAAAGAGGAACTGTATGAAAACAATCACCAAGGGCCCCTTCTGGCTTTGAATTATTTTTAGCTTAAAAAGCCCCTAATTCAAGGTCGGAACTGTGCTCTGGGGAACAGCAGCCGTGGGGTAGAACAGCCCAGAACCCGGAGAGTAGCCACCTGCAGGCCAGAAGCCCTGAGAAAGTTCTGAGGAAAGAAGGAAGGAAGGAAAGGACTATTTTGGGCGTGAGACTGGCAGCCACCATGCCGGGCACCCTGTAGATCTCATGTGCAGATTAGGCCCCTCAGCCGCTCAGAACCCTGCAGGGGCTCTGCTGGTGGACGATTCTCCCCTGATTCAGCCCCCATTTACCTCTTCACCCTCGCCTCCTGCACTCTTTCCAGCCACGTGGGTCCTCTTAATGGTTTTCAACCTCACTAGGCATGGTCCGACCCCTGGGCCTTTGCACTGGCTGTGCCTTCCACCCAGGACACTCTTCCCCAGGTATCAGCATGGCCCACGCCCTCACTTTCTTCTAGTTTTCAGTGAGAGAGGCCTTTTCTGACTCCTGTATTTAAAACTACAGTTCTGCCCTGCTCACACTGTGCTTTTCTCTGTATCAATTATCTCCCACACCAGACAGTTTACCAATTTCTTTGATTATCTGTCTTGCCCCCTGGAATGTCAGCTCCACGAGGGCAATGATTTTTGTCTGTTTTGTTCATGGCTGTCTGCGTGACAGGCTTGCTGGGCCTGGCACACAGTAGGCAAGCAATCAATATTTGATAAATGAATTCCTTAATCTTTCCAAGAACCTCCTAAGATTGGGGCTAAATTTGAGAAGACTGAGACTCAGAGGTTAAGGGATTTGCCCAAAAAGCCCCACAGAAGCTAAGTGGTAGAGCCCAGATTCAAATCAGATTACGGATTCCCATCCTGTGACCTTTCATTGAGGCTAGTAGTTCCCAGACTTTGGGGTTTCAAAGACTGAGAATATTTCAGAGTGAATTTCAGTGACTATGTGCAGTTACCATCTTTTAATTTGTATCAAATATGTTCATTCAAACAAGTGAAATAACTGCTGCTGACACCATAATTTTATTAAAAATGAACATTTTAATGTCAAAAAAGTTCAAAGGATATAATTTCAGAATAAAAGACTGTTCTTTACACTGAGTACACTTAACCATATTTTAAAAACAGGGACTTCCCTGGCGGTCCAGTGGTTAAGACTCTGTACTTCCAAGGCAGGGGCTGTGGGTTCGATCCCTGGTCGGGGAACTAAAATCTCACATGCTGCGTGGCATGGCCAAAAATTAAGAAAAAAAAAAAAAAAAGGAACAAAGAAAAGAAAAAAAAAATAGCCCTCTGTTGTCTTTATTTTTCTCATTCTCTCAAAATCTGGCCTAAATGTCCATCCAGGCTGTGTGACCTTGTATGAGTTCATTAACCTCTCTGTGCCTCAGTTTCCCCATCTGTAAAATGGGGATATGAAGTGCTCTTAGCTCAGAGTCATTGTGAGGATTAAATGAGGTCTGATCTGAGTGATGGGCCCAGTGTGTTCCTGGCACATAAAAAGTGCTCAAGAAATGGTTCTATTTGTTGTTAAAAAGCAATGGCAAATAAGTAAACCATCTTTCTCATCACTGGTGGTGGTCCTCAGGCCAGCATTTGGGAACCACTTCCCCAGGCCAGGGTGGGAGAAGGGTGCATGTGGATGTCAGCAGGAGTAAGAACTGGCTCCCCACTCAGAGATGAAAGATGGGGAGCCCCCAGCTGGGAGCCCAGATGGCCTCTTGAGTGGGCTTTGTGAAATGTGCCTGAAGCAGAAGGGATTGGGGTCCCACCAGGTGGAGCTGGGGGTAGTTAAGGCCTCAGATGGGCCTGCCTTCTGTGGGGTCCAGTAGAGGGGCCATGACTGCTTCAGGGTCTTAACTCTGCTCTTTGCCTTCTAGGCTGGGCCCCATCTTGGGCCCTCAGGCTTTTCCCAAACTGGTGAAGATCCTTGAGGCCTTTTCTTCCCTTCAGCATCTGGAGTGAGTATAGACCCCGGAATCCCTCCTGGAGACACTGGGCTTTGACAACCCCAAACCCTGGCCTTGTTTGTCCCTTTCTCTCTCTCTCTCTGTGTCCTGCTGCTTCCTCAGTGTGGCTGGTGTGAGTGACCAGATGCCCCCACTGCAGGGAAGCGATGGCAGAAGGAAATCCCCAACAATAAAAATAGGTTGAATCCTTTCAAGATCTTCGAAACTCTTTTCCCCTCATGTGCTGCTCCCAGCAATCCCATGGGGAGGCAGGGTCGGGGAACATGATCCCATTGTACACCTGAGGTCTCTAGAGGTTAAGGAAGTTGCTCCAGCTCATGGGGCTGCCAGGAAGGAAAAGAGTGATTCGGGTCCATGGGTAGTTAGGGCCCTGTCCACTTGTTGGCCTGGCAGTCCCAGGTGATGAAGATTTGCTCTCAAATGCTCGGAGTTGCAGCTGCATCTGGCCATGGTGTGTCCAGGGGTGGGAGCATGGGAGGAAGCCACTGCTGGGTTGGAGGGTGGGGAAGAATCGGGTGGCCTCCAGGGTGCTGGCTGATGGCCCCAATCTAATTCCATCTGCAGCCTGGACTCGCTGAGTGAGAACAAGATCGGGGATGAGGGTGTTGCCCAGCTCTCGGCCATCTTCCCTCAGCTGAAGGCCCTGGAGACGCTCAAGTGAGTGCGCTGGGCTGGCCCTTCCTGCTGCATTTGTCCCCAAAGTCCAGCTTTTTTATTCTTTCATTCACTCATCCATTCAATCGTGCATTTGTTTAATCATCCACCCATTCATTCATTCAATCATTTCTTTAATCAGCCATTCAACCAATCATTTATTCATTTAATCAACAAATACGTAAGAAGCATTACTGTGTACAGACACCATTCAAGGCCCTGGAGAACCAGCTTTAAACAAAGCAAAGCCCCTGACCTCAGGGATCTTCTAGGGAGGAGACGCAGTAAACAAGCAAACAAGCATCCATAATTATGAAGTGTACAGTAATGACTGTGAGCAATGTTTAGTGAGAGAAAGACTGGGGAGGTGAGACAGGAGAGATAGATTAGGATTTATCAGTAACACATTATTATCAAAATAGTGAATTTCTATTAAAAAAAAAACTGTTCTGGGTTTGGGAAATAGCAGATGGATATGATGCAGGAGGGTCAACATGATTTTTTACTGAACCTAGAGGGATCATCAAAATCTACCCGCACTCTACTCCACAACCATGATCAGGGCAGCCACAGAACTCACCAGAATTCACTTAGGGACCAGAATTCACTTAGGGATTTCCTTGATGGTAGGACACTGAGACTTATTAAGTAATTTATAGTGTTTAAGGAAACAGAGTGAGTAAGCTAGATTTCCCTCCCTTCGTCCTTCCTTACATCCTCCCTCCCTCCCTCCATTTCCCTCTCTCTCCCACCTTTCCTTCCTTCCTTTTTTACCCCACTTAAATATTTTCTGAGCACCTACTATGTGCTTGGCATGGCTGTAGGCACAGGGATAGAGTAATGAACAGACTCGACCCCTCACCTCGTGGAGTCCACGTCATTAAACAAATAATGTAAACCCTTATGTAATGACAGTGCTGAAAAGTGGTCCAAAGGGAAAAGAATGGATGCTACATCTGCATCCTCACCCCCATCATTCCACTCAGCCTCAGGGTGTGACTGCATCATTTTACTGATTTAGCCCAAGTCTACCCATAGCGCCCTCACACAGTTCAGCACCCACGACTCTCATCCAGGTAGAATGTCCTGTGCTTGCTGCCCTGGGATGCCCTGTGAGGAAGCAGGGGTTCCCAGCCCTGCCGGAGCCTGGGGTGATGGACACTGATGGGGAGGGGCATTCAGGTTTGGCCCTGAGCCCTCCCCTTGTTGTACTCCCGCAGTTTGTCCCAGAACAATATCACTGACTTGGGTGCCTGCAAGCTGGCGGAGGCCCTGCCCTTGCTGGCTGCGTCCCTCCTCAGGCTGAGGTGAGTGGGGCCCTCTATTGGTCAGGTGCTGAGCTGGTGGGCTGGAGGGCGGGCAGAGAACCCCCTTGGTGGCAGCTGTAAGGTCCAACACTGGGACCCTGAAAGCAATCACTACACATCAGTGTTGCACAACTTGGTGGGGGTAGGGAGTGGGGGGCGCCGACCTAAAATCCAACATGAACACACACCCCTGGAGTTGGGTGATGCCACCGCCCTGAACGAGATTAGCAGCCCCTGGGGAAGGGCATCTGGCACTCTGGGCAAATCACTTACTCATCTCGAGCCTCTGTTTCCTCATCTGGAAAATGGGTACCATCCCAATAGCCTATGGAAAGTGCTTGGTGCAATGCCTGGCTCTGGTGCTTAATAAATCTTGGTCCTCTTTCCCCAGGGCATGGCAGGACTGGGCCTTTTCTGGAGTCCGGGGTGGTTTCTAGAATGCTGACTATGCACAGGTAGCCTTGGCTGGCTCTTGTCATGCACACATCACTCCGTGCCTACACTGTCACCTTCTGGCGGGCCTTGGAATAGCACATTCTTGCTTTTGCTTACTTCCAGCCTGGTGCCTGGTGGTTCCCTGGGACTAATGGGTCCTTCCAGCCCATTATCCTTCCAGCCAGGGTCCCTGAGTGCAGCTGTATAGGTTGTGTGCTGTGCAGTTTGTAGTCCATGTGATTGGCACGCCCTAGAGTTGTGAGGGTATCTAATATTCTCTAATATCAACCATGGGCCAGAACCTGTGCTAGAAACTAGAGATACAGCTATGAACAAAACCAGGGTGGGTCTTGCTTTCAAGTTCCTTGCATAATAAATAAGTAAGCACGTGCATAAACAAAATGTTTAAAATGCTGATTCATGCTGGGAATGAGGAAACTAACAAAGGCCCCAGAGGGTACAATAGGGAGTACTGAATTCACCAGGGAGGTCAGGAGACCCCTGAGGAGGTGACCCTCCCCCTTCTGTGGGATGCTCTCAGGGAAAAGCATTCCAGGGAAAGGGAACAGTAGAGGCAAAGGCCCTGAGGTGGGAATGAGGTTGGGTCTTTGAGGGCCAGAAGGGGGGCCTCTGTGTCTGGCTATAGGGAATGAGGGACAGAGGGTGGGAGATAAGGCGGGAGAGGTCAGGGAAGGCCAGATCATGCAGGGAGACCCTTGCAGGCCGGGAGAGTGGTTGGGGGTTTTTCCATTGTGAATGGAGAAGCAGGTGGGGCATGTGGAGGTGATATGTGATCTGACTGACACTTTAAGAAACCTCATATTGGGAGTTGCCTGGTGGTGGCCTAGTGGTTAGGATTCCACGCTTTCACTGCTGTGGCCTGGGTTCAGTCCCTGGTCGGGGAACTGAGATCCTGCAAACTGCGCAGCATGGCCAAAAAACAAAGGAACCTCATATTTTATGGACTGTAAGATGCCATCCATTTGTAAGACACCATTAAGGGGACAAAATTCTGCTAATTAAATGACATCCATTGATTATCAGACACATCCTGATCGCAATGATTTTCAAATGTGAACATGTACATCTTGGCATCAATGAAATATGGGAAGAATCCTCTTCCTGTGGGTGAGGAAGGGCCTCCTGGTTCTAAGATCCATCCCAGGAAGGGATTGTAAAACCCCTACCTGGTTCCTGCCCTGGTACCGGCCGACCCGTGACATCAGGGGTTCCTGGAGTTTAGCTTGAATCCACTTTGCTGCAGTGTAGACTTGCTGCTTTTACATGCAGCCCTGCAGTGTTGCTCTGAGGCTGAGTCAAGGCAAAGTCACGGCCTTGAAATTAGAACCGTGGCTGCACCTGACTTGTTAAAAGGACGCTCGTTAATGAATATACAGCTTAAGTTGGCACCAGTGAAGGTGTCGTGCTATTTCTGACACTGCTGATGGTGACTGAATATATTATAGAAACCCGAGCCTGCCCAGTGACTCTGGGCTTCTCTCTCTCCTGCTATTCCTGATGCTGCCCCACCCCCCACAGTAACTTGTATAACCGTCACAAACCCCCTTGGGAGGTATAATAACCATAGTTAACATGTAGTTCATTCCACATGTCAGGCCCTGTTCTGGGTGTTTTACCAACATTAACTCATTTACTCCTCCCCACAATTACTCTATCATGCCCATTTTATGGAGGAGCAAACTGAGTCACAGGGGAGCTGAGTAACTCGCCAAAGATCAGACAGGCAGCAAGCCACAGAGCTGGGATTTGAACTTGGGCTGTTTCAGATGGGAAGCTACCTCCACTTAGTCCTGCTGCTTCCCTGAACCCACTGAGTGACCACAGAGAAGCAGCCTCAACTCTCTGGGCCTCAGTTTCCCCCTCTGTTAAATGGGGCAGTAATTCTGGCTGGGTGTGGCTCTCCCTGAGCCCTGACCCCCCAGCACCCCCGGCCCCTGCCCTGACCTCTTTCTCCGGCAGCTTGTACAATAACTGCATCTGCGATGTGGGAGCTGAGAGCCTGGCACACGTGCTTCCAGACATGGTGTCCCTCCGGGTGCTGGAGTGAGTGTGGGAACCTGGGCAGTGGGGGTGGGGCCAGGACTTGGGAGGACCAGGGTCTCCTGCTGGCATCATGGGAAGGGCTGGGCTGAGGTCTGGTTGTCGAGAGCGTGGTGATGACCTTGGTCTGGGGCTTATTGGTCCCCAGGGCCAGGATCCACAATGGGTTTCTCTTCCCAGTGTCCAGTACAACAAGTTCACAGCTGCCGGGGCCCAGCAGCTCACTGCCAGCCTGAGAAGGTGCCCTCACGTGGAGAAGCTGGCGTAAGTCTCAACAGTGGTGGAGGGAGGCTCAGTGTGTGGTTCGCCTTGTGAGCCCTGAGCTCACATCCCGCTCTGTCCCTCGCCAGCGTTCAACCTTGGGCAAGCAGACACATCAACCCTCTGGACCTAGTTTCTTTTCTTCTTTTTTTTTTTTTTTTTTCTTTTACTTTTGGCAACGCTGCATGGCTTGCGGTATCTTAGTTCCCGGACCAGGGATTGAACCTGGGCCCTCAGCAGTGAGAGCGCCAAGTCCTAACCACTGGACCGCAGGGAAGTCCCTGGCCTCAGTTTCTTCGTCTGTAAAATGGGAGTGACAATAATATTTACCCCCTATTTAAATATTTATATTTAAATTGTGGGTTTTAAATTTGTCAATATACTCAGAAGAGTGTCTGGTACACAAAAATGTTCTATATACTAGGCTGAACAATATGAAATCGCTTATATTCAACCATTTTTGACCTACACACCTGGCCATTTCATATGGTTGAAACTTATTTATTATTACATCACTATGATGTCTACTGTCCAGTACTGTACTTTATTGTCTACCTAATCACTCATATCTTCTAGGAGGGATAGGGTGGCTCTTGTAAGACCCATTTTGCAGATGAGGAGAATAAGGCACAGATAGGTTAACTAAACTTTTTGAGATCACACAGCAAGTCAGTGGCAGAATCAGTTTTTAAAAAGGGGTCTTGGGGCTCCTAGGCCTCTGGTGTCCCCATGACCCCACACTAGGCTAGGTGGGAGGAGGGATTTGGGGGCAGCTTGCGTTGGGACCACCCCGTCTCCTCTAACCTCTGTGTGCCATGCCCCCATCACAGGATGTGGACGCCCACCATCCCTTTTGGCGTCCAGGAACACCTGCAGCAGCTGGACTCAAGGATCATCCTGAGATGATCCAGGCTGTGCCTGGGACAAGGTAACTGAGGTGAGCTTTGAAGGGGAGAACCACGGGGGTCCCTGGGGACAGTGTCCTGTGAAGTCAGAATCCATAAAAGGTGGGCGGGGCAGCAGGTGGGAGCTGGGTGACAACTCCTGGACCATGTGCCATCTGGGCCCACCCCGTATCCCCCTGTGCTGGGCTCGGTGCGGTGTCTTCTAAAGGCTTTGAGGACTTGGGCTCTGAGGATCCTCCCTATGGGCAGGCGTGGGACCCGGGGAAGGACAGGTGGGTCAGCCGTGCACGTCCCACAGCCCTCAGCATTGGGAAGGTCTGCCTTCGAGGACTCCCCAGCCATCCCGGCTGGCTGCTGTTTCAACCTGTCGGCTGCCCCGATGCCCGGCATTGTTTTCATAGGAATTTGCTCTACCAGTTTCCTGCCCCTCTCTGTGAGGATGACTGTCCCCTCACTTCCATGCTCCCCCGACCTGGGACATCCCCCTCGTCCATTCCTCCCATCCCTCCCACCCCCAATCTCGACCGCACTTTATCCATGTGTTAAACTGCCCTGTCCTAAAGCTTCCTGATCTCCACCCATCCTGACCCCTCACAGCATGTTCTCCGAGACCATGACCATGACACTGACCATGCTGGACCCTGACCTGGTTATTTGTGGACACAGCTCTTCTTGGGCTGTTTCCCGTGAGCCTCGGCGTCCTGGTGCCCAGCCCTGGTGGCTCAGAGTCGGCCCCTGCCCAGCTGTGGAAAGGACCCATGGCCTGTTCTGTGAACAGACCCAGGCCCGGCCCTAGGCTCCTTCGGAGAGCAGGCTGATGTCAGCCCTGCTCAGCCACTGCAGCCCTGGCAGATGGGCCAGTGCCTGGTGGCAGCTGCTGGGCACCCAAGAGCCCTGAGGCATTCCCTGCAGGACACTGCAGACAGCTGTGGCCAGGCCAGAGAGAGGGATGAAGCGGCCACATCCCCACCTGCCCAGGTCCCTGCCAGCCTGGGGAGAAAGCACTGCTCCACGCTGCTCTCCTAAAGGGCAAGATCTGAGGATACCAGCGACCATCCCCTGCCTGCTGACTTCCCAAACCATGACCGGCTGGGATTCTACAGCAACTGCCTTCTGTCTCTGGGACTCACAGGTTTGCACTAACTTTGTTTGCCGAGGCCAAATCTAGGCCTGGCCAGACACACTGGACCTTAGCAGGAAAAGAGCTGATGGTACACTAACAGAGGAGGGGAGGGGCGATGGACTGGAACCACGTCTACCTTTTTGCCTTCATTTCCTGTGTCTTTTTTCACTACATGATAAATGGCTCATTTAATCCCACAGGCAGGCCCTGTGTTTGAGTTTATACCGTGCTTACCATTTTGGATGCCCACTCTTCCGGCTAGCTAATGCGTCACAAACCGCCCCAAAACGCAGTGGCTTACAACAGCACACACGTTTATTCTGCTCACACACCTGTCTTTGGGCAGGGCTTGGCGGGGACAGCTCGTCTCTGCCCCACTCAGCGTCAGCTGAGGTTGTCTGGAGGCTCAGTCACGCATATGTTTGGCACCCGATGCTGCCCAGCGGCTGGGGGCCTTGGTTCCTCTAAGGAAGTGGCAGGGGGACTCTCCCTGTGGGCGAGTTTGGGCTTCCTCACAGCATGGTGGCTGCGTTGAAGGGTGATCACCCCAAGAGGAAGAGAGGTTGCGGGGGCAGAGGAGACCGAGACCATGGGGAACAGCCCTGCCCTTTCTGTAACCCAGCCTTAGAAGCTGTCACACAGCATCACTTCTGCCATATTCTCCGGCGAGTTGACGGAGGCCCTTGCTCTCTTGCCCTCCCCACCCCCCTCAGCCCGACACACACAGCAGAGTCCGCTTCGGCTCAAGTCCTGTCTTTCGGGAAAGGATTTTCTCTATGGCTTCCTACCATTCATTGGAAAATTCATTATTTGGGGGTCAGCAAGGCTGAAGCACCGTGAGCCTTGCAGAGTGTTTTCCTCTGTCTCTGATCCTCTGCTCTACCCTGGGAGTCGTTTCTTAGCTGAGCTGGAATCCGGCCCTGGCCACGGCAAGCCTGGAAGGGACTTGGCCGCTTTGCTGTCTACACTGAGAGCTGCCAGGTCGCTGTTGTTTTTCACTGGGGCACGGCTGGCTCGGTCAGAAGCCCTGATTTGGGACAACTTGGCCCTCTGCTGGTGGCTGTGGGAGCTGTCTGTGCTCCAGTGCACCAGCCCTGATGCCTGGTTCCTCAAACTCTCCTACTCTTCCCAGTAAGTGGGTGTTGCGGGTTGGGAGGGTCAGAGGGATTCTGACCCCGCTGCCCCGCTGGCAACCCTCACAGAAAGGTAGTGCCTTCCGCCTTGGTCCAGTGGCTAAGGGCATCAGGCCTTGTAGCTGGGCCATCACCCCTCAGGGTGTGCCTGCATTTGTGGACCTTGTAGAGTCCACGGAACTCCCACTTGTGCAGCCACAGGAAGACAGTCTCCTTCTGATCCAGGCATCTACGGCACCCTTCAGCCAGGCGGGGTGGGCACAACTGTCCCCACTGCTTTTGGTCTGTTCAGAGGTGATACAATGAGGTCAGAGGCTGTAATTATTCATAGTAATGACTTTAAATGATAGCTACCACTTATTAAATGAGTTGATACATGTAAAGTGCTTATCACAGCACAAGGGACACAGTAAGTGCTCAATAAATATTAGCACGTATTATTACTTTGTGCCAAAGTGCTGAGCCCCTTCCCCCTACCAAGAGGGACCACGGTGTAGGGTCAAGCATCTCAGACTCTAGAGCTAGACTGCTTGGGCTCAGTGTCCAGCTCACCACTCACTTGTGCAAATTACTTCTCTGTGCCTCAGTCTCCTCATGTGTAAAATGGGCATAATCACAGTACCTTCTTCATGGGGTTACATGGAGATTCAATGAGCAAAAATGCTGAGAACAAGAGCCTGGCATCCAGTTCCCTACGTGTGGGCTGTCATTATTACACACATCCGTGTGTTTCATTCTCACCTCTGCCTGGAATGTTTTCCCAGCTCTTCACATGGCCTGCAGGACTCAGTTTAAAGGACAGCTCCTCAGGACGGTAGTAAATGCAGACACCCCTCCCCCGGCCTATCCCGTCACTAGTTTATCTTTTTCACACTTATTTGTTTTGTTGTCTGCTCTAGTCCTAGGATGTGAGCTCCAAGAGTGCAGGTAACCTGTTTGTTCACTGCTGTGCGGAGGCACCCTGTGCACCCAGCAAGGGGCCTGCACATAGTAAGGGCTCAATAAATGTTTGTGGAATGAACGAATAATTCTCACCACAACTTTGCTTTCTTTATTTGCTGTATTCATGCCACAAATATATAGTGACATCGTGGTGTACTCAATAAAATGCTCAAGGTCCCTGCTCTGCTAAATCTTGTATTTTAGTAAGTTTAAAAAGCTCCCTGGGCAGGGCTGTCGGGTGTGGTTGGGCAGTCTGTGCACTGCACAAGGCGCCTGGACATGGGAGCAAATGGGGTCTGCAATCCAGTCTGGGCTCTGCTTGCCAAGCTGTGAGTCCTGGTGTGGAGCAGTGTCTGCCCAGAGGGGCACCTTTGTCATTAACACAAACTCATCTTATGAGGTGGGTAAATGACTGTCCCCACTTCACAGATGTGACTTGCCTAAGGTCACACTCCTGTAAAAGAGGGAGTCAAGATACAAACTCCATTTCTGACTTCTCTGGAGGGTCACTCTGCAGGCATAGGCACCGGAATTGCAGGCAAATGCTGGAATTGCTCCCCATTTGCTGGGTGGGAGAAGTGATGCCCAGAGGAATCAAGGCAGCTGACGTCTGGAGTCACACTGTCCATTGACGGCATGATTCCACGTTCAGTGGACTTCAAGGCCATGCACCTTTTAAACCCTTGCCTTTCCCCTCACGCCTCTCTCCCAAAGAAATGTCTCCCTTCTCCTGCTCCCCTTTGTCTTGAATGTCTTCCAGTTCACATTTCTTAGCAACCCTTCTTAGAATCACATGAAGACAGGTGGTATGTAACTGCCTTCTCGAGTTCTGCTGGACCTTTCCTCTCCCACACCTTGGTCTCCTCACCTGTAGAATGGAGCTGACCACCCATTCCTTGTTCAACACAGTATATACGTGAAGGTACTTTGAAAAGCATCAGCTCTTCTGCAAACGGGGAGAATTACTGCACGTGGACCCAACTTCAGTCGTTCCTTTGCTCCTTCCCTTACCCGCCCACTCCCCTCATCTTTAGGGGAGATCTACCATGTGCCCAGCACAGGGGATCCCCACCTCCGACTGCTCTGGGATTCAGGCCTGATTTTCAGCTTGGCCACCAGGCCTTTCCCTCCACAACCAAGGTGGGCCCTTGCTTGTCAGGCTCGCGGAAGCCAGGAGGGGGCCGGGTTGGGACTCGGACACCAATGCAGCTTGGACAGACTCTCCAAACCCCACTGGATCTCCAACTGGGGAGGCCCTGACCCTTCTGCCCTTTCTCAACCATGAGGTTCTCCATAAGGACTCCTTTCCTGAATCTCAAAGGAAAAGAACAAAACAAACACCCCCCACCCCCGCAGGGCCCCAGGGGTTGGAGTTGCATACATTTTTTTAATTGAAAGAAGTTAGCCTCCTAAGTATTGCTTTTACAGGCTTATCGAGGTCAAGTATTCATACCACTCACATTTTCGAAAAATATTTCTGGCTGGAGGAGCACTGTCCCCGGTGCAATGTATCAGTTCTGGCAACTTGATGGAGAGCAAACAATTTGAAATGAATGAGTCAAAACCCCACCCTCGGTCCCCCAGGTGTTCTTCTTTTCCTCTGAGTCACTCTCTGAAACAATGGCTGCATCTAAGCCCGGCCTCAGGCCAAACCCCGTTGGGCTTAGAGCTCCACTGGCATCAAGCAGAGCTGGGAGTCGCTTTTGTGTGTGAAGTGTCCGCTCCGAAGATTAAGTGGGAGAAGCAGATGCAGCCGGGGGTGAAGAGCAGGGAGGCAGACTCTGGCTGGGTTCCTGTAAACATCCATTGCAACGGCGAAAGCTCGGAAGCCAAGGCAAGGCCGTTTGCGCGACGCTGCAGGCGGGCAAGGTCTCTGGGCGCCCCTGCCTTACCCTTTGGGCAGGGGCACGTGCCTTCCGGACCTCGGCACCCAGTCTCAATCTCTCTGTCCCACCATCCTGGGTCTGGACGGGCACCTCTCTGTTGGCACAGGGCTTTCGAGGGGAGCAGGCCTAACAAGAGGGACAGAGGGGCGTTACCAGCACAGAAGCACCGCCCCACCACCCAACTGGAGGCTCGAATTTGGGGAACCACCAGAAACCTCAGGCTGGGGGTGAGGTCCTATAATTTTTTATTAAAAAATTTTCATGAGTGTGTCCGATTTCTAAGGACCCTAGGCTGGAGAAGCGGTGCAATTTCACCTGGGAGAGGAAGGACTGTCACTATCTTGGGAGATAATCCCCAGGAGGGGGTATCCTGGGACCTGACGAAGGAGGGCAGCCAGCTCCAGGGTCACCCGGGGTCTGCTGGCTTACTTGAGCTCTAGGGCAGCTGAGTCAGCTCTGGGGAGTGGGCAGGGCTTGGCGGCAGCTCCCACCTTGCCCGGAAGATGCTTCGCAGCCTACAGGAAGGCTGTGGCCACAGCCAAGCTACTCAGCAGCCCCACTTGGCTCGCTCTCCCAGGACACAGCATCATCCCCAGCGCCTGGCTCCCTGCAGGTCCTCACTTCCTGTTCCTTTCTCTCTCTAGGTCCAGCCGGGTGCTAATATGTTTGCAGCATCTCGTATTCCCACGCCCACCCTCCCTGCAGCCTCCACAAGTCCCGCCCCAGTTCTGAGCCTCACCTCTGCCGGCTCAGCCTACTTCCGCAAATGTCATTGAGCATCAGATAAAACGTACACGTTAAACACAACGTGTATTATTGTTCATCAGGCACTGCTCTTTGCGGCAGGACAATCCTCTGATGAGGTGGGGGCGGGGGAGGACCCGTTCTGGGCACTGCAGGAGGCTTAGCAGCATCCCTGGTCGCTGACTGCTAAGTGCCAGTAGCATTCCCAGTCCCTGCGACAACTAAAAATGCCCCCTCACCCCATTTCCAGGGGCCACCCAATGGGGCAGAACTGCTTCCACTGAGAACCATGAATCTCCCCATTTTATAGGCTAAGAAACAGAGGTTCAGAGAAGCCAAAGCTGCATAACTGTGACAAGCAGGGCTGGCAGTGGACGAGTGACGGCGATGCAAACAATCACAGTCAGGGCAGCTACCACTTCCTGAGCTTCTACTGTGTGCCACGAGCCCTAGGCAGAGCATGGGTGTCTCACCCCATTTCTTCCACTCACCCTCCCGAGGCAGACTGACCTGGCAGCTTCCACCTGCAGGGACACCCCTCCTTGCCTGAGGCCTCTCCACCTCGAGAGCCTGCTTGGGCCCCAGGCTGCAAGGGCAGGCAGAGCTTCCCACAGCTGCCTTCCAACCAGTAACGGCCAGAAAGCTGGTGGATCAATACCCCAGCTCTCTCACCCAGCAGCTGGGATGACTCTGAGGCATATTCTCCATCTACACTGGTTCCCAGAGCTCCTGAGCAGGACTGAGGTGGTAACCAGGGCTGCGGTGGTAACCTGCTAGATGACACATCCCTTCCCTGTCTCACTGCCCCCCTCCCCACCAGTAGTTCCTGGGATCACCTCCCAAGTAAACAATTTTCACTTGAACCCTCGTCCCAGGGTCTGCTCCCCGGAGAGCATGCCTGAGATGGAGCATTACAAAGGCCATTTCGTTCAACCCTCCCAACACTCCAGGAGTTAGGTACTATAATGATTCCATTTTACAGATGAAGACACTAAGGTTCGGAGAGGGTAAGAAACTTGTCTAAGGATGCTCAGCTCTCCAGGGCTTTGTCCTACTGGAGATCTTAAACACTACATAATCTCATACCTCCTGTGTGCCATGTCCTGAGCTGAGCACTGGGGACCCTAAGATGAGTGCAGCCTCTGCCTTTGACACACAATCTAGTGAGCAATTTTAGCCCAAGTTAACACACTGACGCTGGAAAGAAGCACAGGAGATGGATGGAGCCCAGAGTCTGGGGAAGGCTGTGCACGAAGGACACGCCAGGTAGAGGGAGGGCTGGTGATCAGGTCCTGGAACCTCCTGTAGTTTGGTTTGGGGTGGAGAGTAAGGGGTTGAAGGCTGGCCATGGGGGAGACATGGCTGGAGAGGTGAGCAGGGGCCAAATCGGCCAAGTTTCTTGTGTCCTCTGCCAGATTCATCTCCTAGTGTCAGCTAGGAACATGCCCTTCCACTACTCAGAGATCTTCCTCGGCTCCCACTGATGACACATGCAAGTCCTCTCATCCTTGGGCCCCATCCGGTCTCCCCACTGGACCTGGTAGGCGGGAGGGGAAGCCGGGGCTAAACCAGAGCATCAGAGAGCTCGGCCCTCCAGAAGGGTGTTCGTGGGTTCCCCTCCTGTCCTGCCAGGAGCCCACCTTTGGCTGACCTCCCTCCTCCAAGGAGACTCTGGGGTTCCCTGTTGGGGTCAGCAGTGGTGCTGCTGAGAGCACTGGCATCCAGGAAAATGGAGCAGAACTGTTTATTCCGATACAGCATTACCAGGGCTCACTGCGCACTCTCCAAGGCAGGGGATGTTACTTGAGCTCATCTCAGACTTGGGCGAAAGGGCTGTTAGGGAACATGGGACCACCCCTTGGAACAGGGACTCACTCCCCCCCCCCCAATGCTCGTGATAGCAAACAGCATTGAGTCCCAGGCAAGCGTCAGTCTGGCTGGCGCGACTCTGTCACACGTGCTAACCTCCGATGGGAACAGGTGCAGAGCCTTGCAGGTGCCGGCTCCAGCTGGAATTCACTAACGCCCTCTCGTTCTCATTGTTTATCTGTAGGGTCACCTTCTATTTATGGCGAATGATGCCAGTTTTCCATTTCCGATAGTAATACTATAAAGTTCCTCTTTTTCCACAACATTAATTTCACTTTAAAAAAAGCCTCTGGTTTAAAGACAATAACTGCATAAGTTAACTGTTCAGGCACCGAGCAGATAGAGCAGAAATTGTTGATGGTGTCATATGAGGTTTGGGAGACCCTGATCTGAGCTGCTCACTCTACAGAGAATCAAGGGGCCCAGAGAGGGCGGTGACCTGCCCTAAGCCACACAGCACACTGAGGACAGAGATGTGGCCCCAGGCCTCTGTATCTGTGGCTGGAGGATGTCCTGGGTCCTTTCCTCTGTGCCACACACCATTCCCTCTGCTCCTTTGATTACAGGTCTGGTCTCATAGCAAACCAGCTGACATTTATCAAGTACTTGTGCTTACCTTGTACTATCTGCTTTAACTCAAGGCTTAGCTCATTTATTCCTCAAATCAACCCTAGGAGGCGGGGCCAAGGAGGACCATCATCCCTGAATTTCAGATGGGGCTCAGAGAGATTACGCTTGTGACTGAGCAATGTCACACAGCTCATAAATGGCAGAGCCAGGGTTCGAACCTCTGTGGTCTGACGCAACGTCTATCTCAGTTCCTCTCAGCATCTAGTTCATCTCTTTCCTTGGGCATCAGAAGCCCCGGGCTGAGAAGCGTCCTGAGGCTGCAGCTTAAGAGTCCAGGCACTGGGTTCTCCAACCTCCTAACATCCTTAGAGCATGACTCACCAGCTATTGGCTTTGGCTGTTTTTCTTTCTTTCTGAAACTGTAACCTTTCATTCTGGGCCACTCCCCAGAGCTGGACAGAAGGAGTGGCTGGCTGGCTGACTGGTTTGTCATCAGAATGACAGCTGGGCACTCGATCCATTTTAAGAAGCAATGTCTCAGCTGGATACCCCTGTGGAGATGCTGCCTAGTTTGATTTGGCTTAAGGGAGAAAATGACCTTGTGTCTTAAAGGTGCTGGTGGGATGATGCTCTGGACCTGCTGGAAGAGGATTCTTTTTGCAGTTGGGCCGTCCCACTGTCCTGCTCCCATGGGGTAGCCAGGGCAAGGTCTGGAATTGGCCCATCTCGAGTCATTCTGGCTTTGCCCCTTCCTAGCTGTGTGACCTCAGGCAAGTCACCTAGTCTCCCTGGAGCTGTGTCCCCATCTGAAACAATGCCTACCTCATCTGGCTGTTTGTTACGAGGATTATATGAAATTGTGTTGGTGGAATGCCTGCAATACCCAGTACACACGGCCCCTCCCCTCCGTGTCCCCACCTGTTCCCAGCTAGAAAACACACAGGGCAGGGGCGGGGGGTCTCCTCAGTGCAGGGGGCCTTCTGAAAGGGGCAGCCCTTTCCTCCTCCAAAGACCTTGCCTGCTGGACGCCCATGGCTATTCCTCTTTCTCAACGTACCAACCAGCCAATTAAAGTGGCTAAAGACAGATGTCACCCAGATATGATTTGCCCACTGTCTCCACTGCCGTCTCAGCGCCGGGCCACGCAACAGGAAGGCCTCTGCCTTGTCCGGTTGACGAGCGCATGGCCTGAAGGGGTGGGAAAGGAGATCCTGCCTGTCTGCCTGGGTCCAGGTTCCTGATGGAAGCCAGTGTCCGGGCCAGTTTCTCCAGAGTTTCTGGATTATATGTCAGCTGTTGATGTTCCTCAGCCGTGGGTTCTGTGAAGATTCTTGGTCCAGTACGTGTCTCCAGCTGGCCTGCACCCCAGACTCAGTGAGGCCTTCTGAAGGGCAGCATCTGCCCAACACCTTCCTGAGTCCTGTCACAGCCAAGAACCACCTGGACTCCTATTTATTTAGTATTTTAAGTCAAGGCACTTTTTTCCTCAAACTCCAAAATTCTCAAAGGAATCTTTATGTCACTATCATGAATAAAAAACAGTATCATTTATCATAAACAGAAAGCAACACTAAAAATAAATGATGAAAATGAAACCATTAACTCTAGCCAGATACCCCTGGCCTGCAAAAAGGGAGCCTGGGCCTGGTTTCTCTGCTCAAAAGGGAAAGGTAGCAAGTGCCCAAGAGGGGGCAGGACACCGACAGGTGGGTCACACTAGGCTTTGGTGTATTCACTGCCTCCCGGGGATGCCTGTGACCTGAGGACGCCTGAGGACCTCACTGAGGGAAGCACTGGGAATGTGGCCAGGAGGCCCCGCTTGTCCACCTCACAGCCTGGTATCTAGGGCAAGGCCCTGAACCTCCCCTAGCCTCAGTTTTCGGCCCTGTCTAATGGAGCTAATGAGCGCTGTGCTGCCTGCTTTGTGGGGTGACGCTCAGGGGAAGCTAAGTCCCCTGTCAGGAAGGATTCCCAGGAATGGAGCCTGCCCCTTTGGGGGTGACTGAAACTGGAACCTGCTCCCAGCCACCCCCAGGCTTGGGGCAGGGTCTGACAACTATGAGGGCACCAGCATCACCTGGGCTCCCAGGCACCAGTTATCACGGCCCTCGGGCTCCTTCAAAGGCTGCCCACACAGACACACCCTCCTTGGTAACTGGCCCTCACACAGAGGAAGGGGGCCTGAGAAAGGGGAAGGTTTCCCGGGCCAAGCCTCCTCTGGGTGTGACACGCCACCAACACTGATGGCATCATTAAGAACCAACTACACGACCATCAGCATCTCATCTAATGTGCATGAGCCCTTCAGCAGGTACTAACTACTATCCTCCCCATTTTACAGAGAAGGAAACTGAGGCTTGGGGAGGTGAAGTCACTCGTCCAAGGTGTTGGTGGAGCTGGGATTTAAACCCAAGTCTGTCTGACTTCAAAGGCTCGAAGCACCAGTCTTAGGGGGTACATGGAGATGGCCTGAGATAACACTGAGACACACCCAGTGAGCTAGTGATTGGCTTTTCTTCGGTTCTTAGCCGATCTTTATGATTACTTGGACAAGAAAGTTTCACTTTGGTGCCGGAGTTTATCATGTGACAGTTGCTAACCTGACTTTTTAACAAAGAACCAGGGGCCCTGCGCCTTTAGCTGGCTTCAGTAATTGGCCAGAAGTTAATGACTTTGGCACTTAGTATTTTTATCCATGCCAAGCGATGCTGGTTTTCTCTTTTCAGTGACATAAACATTCTTTTAAAAATAAATTCACACACAAAAAGTAGATTTTTAAAAAAGGAAGCACTAAAACGAGTGTACTTAAACTATAAAGGGAAGAACAGTAACTTTGCAGTGGAGAGAGCTGGCAGACAAGACCTTAGCCAAGTGGTCAGCATTAACATCACCAGTAATGAGTGATGACAGACATCACGTGTCCCCCAATACGATGCACTCAGGACACACACTCACATCTCTGCGGTATTCCTGCCAAAAATGCACCATCCGAATCTAATCTCAAGAGTAAACATCAGACAAACCCAAGCTGAGAGAAAATCTACAAAATACTAGACTTGTACTCTTGGACTTCCCTGGCAGTCCAGTGGTTAAGACTCCGAGCTTCCACTGCAGGGGGCACAGGTTCGATCCCTGGTCGGGGAGCTAAGATCCCACATGCCGCGCAGCACACCCAAAAAATAAACAAAAAGAATAAAAAAAACACCAGACTTGTACTCTTCAAAAATGTCAGTCATGAAAGATACACAGACTGAGGGACTGTTCAGACTGAAGATGGCACAAGAGACGTGACAAGTGATACAAAGCGTGATCTGGGGTTGGATCCTGGACCTCAACTGCCCCCCGCCCCCACCCACCCCTTTTTACTGTGAAAGGCCACTATTGGGACAATTGATGCAATCTGAATGGTCATAGCTTAGATTGGTCATACGATTGTATCAATGTTACATTTGCCGATTTTGACAGTTGTATTGTGATTATGTAAGTGAATGTCCTTGTTCTAAGGAAATACACACTGAAATATTTAGGAGAAAAGGAACATAATGTCTGCAATCCATTTTCAAAAATGGTTCAGAAAAATATATATACATGTGCGCACAGAGTGAGCATTTTGCATACATGAGCGAACGTGGCAAATGTGAATTGATGCAATTGGTGCATTTTTTGTGAAGTGTATAAGGGAATTCTTTGCAACTTTTGTGTAATTATGAAATTATCTCAAAATAAAGTTTAAAAAAAACCTCAGAAAAAGGAGTGAGAGTACATATGAGGCAGGCCTGGTAGAGCCAGGTGAGTGGTGTTCCAAGGATGGAGGTTGGGAGTCCCTCTCTGGAGGCCCCCTGCACCCTCCGTCAGCACTGGGTCAGAAGGCTCCGCTGTCTTACTCACTTTGTACCCCTGGACCCTCACTGTCCCGTTCTGAGCCTCAGTTCCTTTATTTGAGAGATGGGGATGAGGATTCCTGTCCCTTTTATTGCGATCTTGGTTTCCCAAAAGCAAACTATGCTTTCAGGAGTCCCGTGGCGGGGCGGGGGGTGTGTGTGTGCGGACAACAGCAGATACAAACGGTCAGGTTGATAGGAGCCCTTAATTTCCTCGTTCAATAAAACAGATGCAAGGGCTGTGAGGGTTTGCCTTGGATGAAGTCTCCAGTTCGCATAACTCAGGCACAAGGGAGCAGAAGCCCTGGCATCTCAGTTGTCTTGAGACACAGATTGGGGTCTCCTCCTGTCCAAAGGGGCAGCCAGCACACTTCCAAGGCAGCCTCACATCAGGACAGAGGTGGAGAGTCGGCTGGGACAGGGGGTGCACATGCCTCCCCTCGTTACCACCCTGTCTCTCACCTGGACAACAGCCACAGCCTCCCACCTGGCTCCCCTGACCCCACCCCCCCGGAGCTCCACTGTCCCCAAGGGAGGTTTGGGTTTCTAAGCAGGGAAGCCATATGCCGAACCTGGCTGTTCGGCTGATGGCACAGGCCACAGATTGGCACCAAGGGACCAGGGCAGGCAGATCAGGAAGGAGCAGCTGTAGCGCCCAGTCGGGACACTGACACCAGGGAAACCCTGTAATAAGTAGACTAGTCTGGTTACCCTTAGCTCCAAATCTGGCCTCCACCAGGCGACGCTGACTGTGGCAGCAACGCTTTCCAGTCTCTCCATTTCCAGCACAGAGAGGCTCCTCTCCCAAAGCCCTCCGTCCGTGGCAAGAGAGGGCTGGCAGGCACCAGCTGCTTTCATCAGGAACCAGGACAAATCAATCCAGCTGAGCTGCCTCCACACCGGAACCACTGGGAAGTGAGGACTCTTCCCAGTTCCTGGGCCAGTGGTCCTTTCCCCGGAGAAGGTGGGAGCTCCTGATCCCCACTCCCTGCTCCTGGGCAACGATGAACACTCTAGGAAGACCACAGAGCCGCAGCTTTCCTGGGCTCCAGGCCTAGTGGCCTTTAGAGACCACAGGGCAGTGGGAAAGGTCTCTTGAGCATCCCAGGCCAGCAAGGCAGAGTGGGAAGCCTGTCCTGGTCGTCCAGACCGGGACCCACCCAGCACTCAGGCAGCTAGTCCTCTTTTGCTCATTGTGGCATATAAATATTCATTCATGAGTGTACGTGCCGGTTTATACATTCACAAGGGACTAAGTGTACGCACCTTCCATTATGTCTGACTGTTAACAATAATAGTGGTTAATTTTAATATATTACTTACATACACGGGACGGTCTAAGAGCTTTACATCTATCTCATTCAATCCTCAGAACGAGGTAGATCTTTATTATCCCAGCTTTATAGAAGAGGAATCTGACACATGGGGAGATACGTAGCATGCCCAAGGTCACAAGGATTGGGATTTGAACCTAGGTCATCTGAATCTAGGGACTTTGCTCCTGATCATGACCCTAATACTGCCTCCTTAAATAGGTGCTCAACAAAGGTTTGAGGAACTGAATTATGTGGAAAAAAGAGAAAAAGAGAACGAGAGGGAGTGAAATGAGTGCAGCTTTCATCTTGAGATCACCCCAGTCCCCAGTGCCTGGCGTGCCCACGCCCTTATTCAGTGTTTCCTGGATCGGCCTGTGTGTAACATCAGATAGTGCCTACGTGAGAAAGAGCGAGAAGGAGCGAGATTTGACTACCAGTGTTCCTCTGCTTATGCAAAGGGGCCGGGAGAGGAGGTGCAGTCAGATCATCTTTAATCTTTCCCACAGGCTTTTCCTGCTGCTAGCCACCCCTCCCCCACCCGAATCTGGTGGCTTGGACCTGGGACTGAGCAAGGAGGGACGAGTATTTCCCACAGCCCCAGGCCTCCCCACCTGCCAGAGTCAGGCCCTGTCACTTTGAGAGCTTTGCAAGATTGTCCCTGAGACACGCTTCCTGGTGTTTCTGCTCAAACAGCGTTTGCTGCAAAGTATGCCAAAGCATTTGGGCTTCAGTTTTTGTTTCAGAGTATGCCAATGTTTTCATTTGGAAGGGGAAGTGTTTCTGTTGATGTGAAGAGATAAAATAAGACATTCTTCACCAAGTTACACTGACTGAAAGTCAAGAGCTTGGCTTGGGGGCAGGGATTCATCTTAGAATCCCCAGGGCCTGGCAGAAGAGCAGGGCTAACGTTTGTTGAATGACCCAATGAGTGAATATGCAAAAGGTCTAGAACCAGGTGTGGTATATGATCAATACTCAGTACAGGTTCTGAACAGACCCCATAGGTTCTACCTCCAAAAGGTGTTCTTGGTCTCTGTGTGTTTCTCCACCTTCACTAACTTTGCCTCATCCAAGCCTGCATCACCTCTGGCCTGAGCAACTAACCAGCTCCTAACTGGCTTCCCTATTTCCGCACTTGCCCCTACGGCTCATCTTGCCCACAACCGCCAGTCCTCTTTGCAAAATGTGGACTGTAATTGTCTCATCCCCTGCCTAAAACCTTCTGATGGCTTCCCATCGCTCGTGGCCGGGCCTCTCAGGTCCTGCATGATCTGGCCTTGCCCACCTCACTGACTTCTCCTGGGGCTGCTCTCCTGTCACACTGGCCTTTCAGTTGCTGGAAGAACCAACTCTCTCCCCTGCCTGTCCCCCTCCACGTACTTGGCACTGCGGGTCCCTCTGCCTGGATAGCTTTTCTCCACAACTTTTTTTTTTTTTTTTTTGCAGTACACGGGCCTCTCACTGTTGTGGCCTCTCCCATTGTGGAGCACAGGCTCCGGACGTGCAGGCTCAGCGGCCATGGCTCACAGGCCCAGCTGCTCCGCGGCATGTGGGATCTTCCCGGACCGGGGCACGAACCCGTGTCCCCTGCATCGGCAGGCGGACTCTCAACCACTCTGCCACCAGGGAAGCCCTTCTCCACATCTTTACATGTGGCTCCTTCCATCAATTTAGGGCTCAGCTCAAAGGTGTCATTTCCTCAGAGAGGCCTTCTGTGAAGCCCCTGTCTGAAGCAGCCTATCTCTAGTCTTCTGTTTCACTTACCGAGGCATTTATTGAGCACCTACTAGATGCCAGGTGCTGTTCTAAGTGCCGAGGAAATAGTAATGAACACAATAGAGGATGCCATGCCTTCTTACATGCCTTCAGAGCTCTCAAAAAATCTCACTGCCTTGTTTGTGAACCTGCTTATCTTTCTCACAAAGTGCCAGGAGGGCTGGTGCTGAGTCTGTCTTGTTCACTGTGTTCACCCACCAAGCACATTAGGTACTCAGTAAATATCTGTTTAATAAAAGAACAAATTGATGGATGGATGGCAGGCAGGCAGGCCAACTGGTTAGGTATGCAGAGCAGCTGACACATGCTCCGCCTGGCACTTGGCCCTGGCTAAGGTCTCCCTGAGCTCAAATGAAGCTTTCTTCAAAGAAATCTCACTGTCAGCCCCTCAGGTTGACACTGCTAGTGGGTCCTGCCCGCCTTGCATCACCCTCTGACTATGGTCATCTTGGCTAAGATAGGCAAGAAGAGGGGGGTAAACGTAGCATGCTTGGGGTGAGTGACATTAGTGTCCATTTTCCAAAAGGAGCCCTTTTGACTTCCCTGGTGGTCCAGTGGTTAAGACTCCATGCTTCCACTGCAGGGGTCACGGGTTCAATCCCTGGTCAGGGAGCTAAGATCCCACATCCCACATGCTGGGCCGCCAAAAAAAGGTAAAAGGAGCCCTTGCCCACCACCTCAGTATCCCCCCACCACTGCCACTCAGGACCTGTGCCTAGCACCGTCCAGCTGAGGGGCTGAGCCGAGGAATTCCTTCCTGTCCCATGAACCCTCACCAGGCCCTCTCTCCTCTAGTCCAGCTGCCTCTCTTCCTTGCTGTGACTTTGGCCAAATCTTCCTCCTTTCTGGATCTTCATTTCCCTCCCAGAAACACACAAGGTGAGGCTGGATACAGCTTCCTGGTGGCAGCTCAGAGGCAGGACTTTAACAGCTCAGTGCAATGATCCTGTGGTCCCTTCTTCCACTGGCCCAAGAGCCCCTTGAGTTTGCCTTGCAAACACTGCAGGCAAAGCCACCCAAGCACCAACCCCCTCGCTGGCCTGGTCTGTGAAAGCAGCCTGCGAAACTGGCAGCCCCTGAAGATTGGAGCTGCTGGCACTCTGAAATCTGACTCCAAAACGGCAGCCAAGCCAATGCCAAAGGAAGTACAGGGTTCTGTGCTGAAGGAGGTTTCTCCTCTCACAGCATCAGACTGGAGTCCTTGCTCTCAGTCCCCACCCAGTCCCCAAGGGGCCACAGGACAAAGGTGATCAGTGCCTGGCTTCCAACCTCTTTTAACACTGCAAGTCTTTATCCTTCCAGGACTAATGAGAATCCCCCAAAAGCCAAGGTCACCATCAAGACAGGTTAAGGATGGGGGGAGGAGTTGACAGGCCTGTCTCAAATGTATCTGGGTGCAAAGGCTTTGACAGTTGGTACTACAGCTAACCAAGAAGCGACTTAGGTCCTGCCTCCCTTCCCTTCTTCAATAGCTGTCACCTTCACTAAGGGGAAGCTTTCCTGCCCTAACTAAGGTCCTAAGAAGAGTCCAGCCATTCCTGGCATCCAAACAGACCTGGAAGAGGTGGATGGAGAAATCAGAAGCCTGGGGGAGGGGTGTGTGTCCGGCTTGGGATGCCTCCCTCTTCCTCGCCAGTGCCCCAACCCGCCCTCATCCTGCGCAGAGGGCACTTACAGGCCTCGGAGGCCGAAGAGGGCCTCGTCCTGGGAGTCCCATCCCTGGCCAGACGGTGCCCTCAAACAGCAGCGGCGGCATGGTTCGTGCGCCGGTCCGGGCCGAGGGTTGCGGGTCGTGGGGAGAGCGGGGGACAGCGGCCAGGCCTACTCCAAGTAACCATCGAAGACGTCGAGCTCCGAGTCGGCATCGTAGAGGCCCGAGCCGGGGTCGGAGAGCACGCCGAGGTCCACGAGCGCCTGGTCCATGTCCTCGGGCAGGAATACGAGGCCCACGTTGAGGACGATGTACTCCATGAGGAAGGCGTAGTATAGGATCAGCACATTGACGAAGAACAGGCCCACGTAGAACATAGAGGGCAGCAGGGGCGGCGGCACGGAAGGGACCAAGGGGCCCAGCGCGTCCAGGTGGGCCGCGACCCGGGCGCCGGGCATGCAGGGGGCGGCGAGGGCGGCGGCGGCCCGGCGATCCCAGCGAGCTCAGCCGCTGCGGCGCCCGGGCGGCCGGCGAGAGGGCAGCTCAGCCATCCAGGGGCGCCCGGGGGCTGGCCGAGGCAGCGCTGGGCCCCGGCGGTGCCACCCCTGGGATGTGCGTCGGCCCCTGCGGAGGCGCCCCGGCCCCCGAAACGTGCCAGGAGGGTCACCCCACCCCCAGAGGTGCCCACACGGCACTGTCGATCCACCCAACGGTCAGGCGGGCCCCTAAAGTGGCCGGCAGCGGCCCGGCTCCTCCGATGGTCCCCGCTCCCGCTCAAGGGCCCTCGCAGCGCCTGCGGGGACCCCACCGCAGTTCAGCGTCAAGGGCCAGTCCTGGCGACGGTCTCTTCAGCCGCTCCCGGCCGTTCCCCGAGCCCCATGCGCACCCCCGAAGGCCCAGCACCCATTGCTGCGACCGCCGCGTCGCCCTCCTGGTAGCGTTCCGAGCACCGCCTCCGGAGCAGCCCCGCGCTCATTGGCCCACCGCCCCCTGCCCTCGCTCATTGGCTCGCCCAACGTCCGAGCTCACTGGCCCGAGCCGTCCGGGGGCGGGTACCGCCTCGCTCCGCCCCTAGAGCCGCTGGCTTCTGAGTTGCTTACTAGTTCCGGATTCAGGGCCGATCTGGAATCCAATTCGCTCTGGGAATCCGCGACAGAGTAGGGGGAGGGGAAGAGTCAGAACGCAATTCAAACCTAGACGTATCCTAAGGCTACAAAAGCTGAAGGTAACCGCGAGCTTCATCAGCACCCGGCTGGACTTGAGTACTGGCGTCACGCCTTTTTGGGACTCAGTTTACCTGCTGAAAAAGGGGGCGGGGGGGGCAGGGGCGGTGAACCTTACCTTGAAAATTTTGGCCTTTCCTAAAGTGGCAATTTTCCACGGTGGGGAAGATCAATCAGTGCCGCCTTCATCTCTCCAAATTCTGGCTGCTGGAAGGTCTGCCCCCTCGGCGGGGCGGGGCGGGCCGGGCATTTTGGTAGGTGGAAATCTGCCTAATAGGGTTCCGTGACACCTGAGTAAAGAAACTCCCGGCAGGTCAGACCTGCAGCACTAGGGTTGCTTCTTGTTTTTACTTTGTAAAACACGTTTTAAAACAATAATAGTGCACGTGGTTAAACATTCAAACAACCAAGAAGTACACAGAAAAGTGAGTCTCTTCCGCTCGCTGATTCCCCTCCCCAGCAGTAACCCTTGTACGTCCTTCAGGAGACTGATTTTGCCCAAGGTGGCTCCCAAAGGAGTCCACAGACCTTTAAATCTCAGGCCACGTTGAGCTGGGTGCTCTCCAGGCATTGCTTAATTGGAGCCAGATGGGGAAGTGTATGTTACTCATTTTTGCAGATGAGGAAACTGAGGCCCAGAGAAACAGGAGGACCCTGGAAGCTGCTGGGCCTGTGTGTGTTTGGAGGCCAGAACCTGCCCTTTTTTCTCCATGACTGTCTTTTGTCCCTTTAGGTGAATTACACAGCAAACCATTAACCCTCCAACTGCTGAAGGTGAAACAAATCTTCATTCATTCATTTATTCACTCTGACAATATTTGTTGAACATTTATTATATGCCAAACCTTGTGCTAGGCACTGGGGAGAATATTGACCCTTAGCCCAATTCTGTCCTGGGCACAGTTAATGGGACACAGTAGACCTTAGATAACTGTGAGGTGTAGAAATGAATGAATGGATGAATGAATGGTGAACAGGGCAGTATCGCCTCCATGGAGCTTCCCACTCCCGATCCAGGAGAGAAATTTAGATACATCTTCTTGGCTGGTGTAGGAAGCTGTGTGTTTCCTTATTTTTATAAGTGTGGTTGTTTTGGAAATGGCATGGATTTTCGGCGAAGACCAGAGAAATCCTCTGAAAGCACAGGACATTCAGTTTTGGCACATTGTTGCTTGAAGGCCTTTCAATATTTATTTTTTAATTGAAGTAGAAAAAGAAAAAGGCTGTGAGGACAAACCAGGACGTTACCGGTTTTGTGAAGTTTCGTTTGTTGGGGCATAAAAATAAGGGTGCCTTGGTTTGAACCTTGGGTCTGCCGCTTATTAACTGTATGACCTTGGGCAAGTCAATCCCTCTGTAATTCAGTTTCCTCCTGGGTAAAATGGGGATAATAGCAGTACCCACCTCACAGGGATGTTGTGAGAATTAAATAACAATATATGTAAAGCGCTTAGGGCAGTGGCACGCGGCATACGCCAAGCAACAGCTATTCTTATTCTTATCATAAAGGTAATAATTGTTAATATTGTGGTAACTTTTATTCCCCAATCTTCACGGATTCATTTCTCAGGGCTACGCCCATAGGTTTCCCATTCCCGCCTATCCCTAAGATACTGCGGACTGTCCTCCTCTCGATCCGCCTCTTTTCCAAGGTCGCCGGCCTGAAGTTGCGTGATGCACTCCGGGCCTTGTAGTTCCTTCGGAGAGTCTTGTCAGCGGGGGCCTCGCGGGCGAACTGCATTTCCCAGCGTTCCTCGTGACGGCGCCGTAAAGCGCGGCGGTCGAAGGGCCGGTTCCGGCTGAATGTCAGTGCTGGACTGTGGGCCGGGGGGGAAGGTGGTTGGCAGTCGCTCCAGCACCTCAACCGCTGCTTCCTCTGCTTGTGCCGCCGCCGCGGGCGTCCGGCCGCTCGGCCGCTCGGGCATGAGACCGTGAGGCAAGCGACTGGCTAGGGCCGCCGACATGTTTGGCCGCTCGCGGAGCTGGGTGGGCGGGGGCCATGGCAAGTCTTCCCGCAATATCCACTCCTTGGACCACCTCAAGTGAGTGTACTGGGGGCAGAAGGGGGAGGCCGCGGGGCTGGACTTGGGGATGGAGGCGCATAGCCCCTGGCCGGGGGCGCTGGGAAGTGTGAGAGCGGAGGCGGAGGGCCGAGAGAGGCGCTCGGGAAAGGCTGTGCGGCGGTTAAGCGCTAGGGCTCTGGACTTAGGGCGCCTGAGTTCGAACCCTGACCCCGTAGCTCCTCTCTGTGTGACCTTGGGCAAGTCGCTCCGCTTCTCAGAGTCTCAGTATCCCCATCTGTAAAGTAAGGGGATGAGATTTCGGTTTACGGATGCAGACTTCGGTCTTGCTGGGGCCGGACGATGGGCACCAAGCTTCCCCGGGGTGGTACTTCTTAGACTGGACAGCTTACGGGTCAGAGGTCTGGATCCTGGAGTCAGACAGATGTGGGTTTGAACTTAAGTGGATGAATTTAGGCCTCAGTTTCCTCAGTTGTAAAATGGATATAGTGAGAGCACCTGCTTTCTACGATTGTTTTGAGGGTAGGGTCAGAGAATGTACGTAAAGCTGGAAGCTTCTACAAGTGCTCAATAAAGAACAATAATTAAAAAACAAACTAGTGGGCTTCCCTGGTGGCGCAGTGGTTGAGAGTCCGCCTGCCGATGCAGGGGACACGGGTTCGTGCCCCGGTCCGGGAGGATCCCACATGCCGCGGAGCGGCTGGGCCCGTGAGCCATGGCCGCTGAGCCTGAGCGTCCGGAGCCTGTGCTCCGCAACGGGAGAGGCCACAACAGTGAGAGGCCCGTGTACCGTAAAAAACAAACAAACAAACAAAAAAACAAAGTAGTTTCTTAGGGGAGTCTAAAGCGTCAGAAGTAGAGCTCCGAGGGAGGCAGGTGACAAAGGTGGTCCTGGGAAGCAGGAGTACACAGAGTGGCTTTGCAGTTAGACTGGCATTCAAATCCTGATTCCACCATTTAATGGCTTTGTGACCTTGGACAAATTGTTTCACCTCTCTGAGCCTCTGATTCCTCGTCTGCAAATGGGGATGGTGAACATTGTGCAAGGATTCAGTAATATTGTGCGTGGAAAGAGATCGATCCAGTGTCTGTTATACAGTTGGTGGCCAATAATGGTAACAGTGTTTATCAGCTGGGCAAGGCCTTCCCAGACCACCCTACCTAAAGTGCCTCCCCTGCCTCAATTCCTTTCTGTTAGATTTCATTCATTTGATTAATTTCCACTGTCTGCAATTATCCTGTGTGGGTTTTTGTTTTGTTTTGTTTTGTTTTTTTACTGCTTTTCTGTTTGCTACTAAACTGGTACTTCCCGGAGGGCAGAGATGGCTTGTTTTGCTCAAAGCTGTATTCCCAGCATCTAGCTCTGAGCCTCTCACACAGTAGGAGCTCAATAGATACTTAAAGAATGAAAAAAATTAATCGGGGAGAGGTGCAGAGCATGCAGGCAGAGCCTAGGATATTTTGGGGGGGGGGGGGGGGGGGGTGGAGGTGAAGGAAAATAGAGACCCTTGAAGAGGGAATGACTTCAGGGAAGAAAATACAGTGTTGAGGGGTGGGGGGAGAGAGTGGGGGAGTAAGCAAACCTTTGGTGGTGAGAAATTGGCTGATTTCCAGAAGGAGCTCTCAGGATTACTAACGGGAAAGAAGGATGGAGAGGGCGGGCAGGGAACAGTTGCAGGAAGACAGGGGCCCCTGGAAAGTGTTGGTGGGAGGGAAGATGGGGGCTTCTCATTTGGCTGGGGGTAGGGGTGCTGTAATTCTCAGCTGTGTCCTTTCTAGCATGGAGCAGGTGTTTAATAAATGTTTGTGGGTCTCAAAGAGTGGGCGGCAGGAGGGATCATTATGTAATAAGGAATGGTTTTTGGGAGTGGTGATGAGAGAGGACGTGGGGAGGAGAGAGGCCTAGGGCAAGCACGGGGCTGTGTAGGGAAGCAGGAATCTTAAATGGGAGGGCAGCTGGACGGGAAAGGGAGAGGCTTAGAGATTTCAGGAATTTATAGAGTGGGTGGATGAGGCCGAGAAGGGGAGGAGGGATATCTAAAGGAGGTTGGGCCTGCTGCCAGCATCCAGGTACCTGCAAGCTCTCACCTAACTCTGCCTGACTCTAACCCTTTTAAATTACTTTAGTAATTATTGAATGTATTTTCGGTGCCAGGTGCTTGTTAAGGAATTCCTGTGTGTTATTTCCTTTAGTCCTCATAAGTCTTAGGAGTTGTCAGAAATATTATTGTTTCCATTTTTTAGACTGGAAATTAAGGTCCAAAGAGGTTCAGTCACTTGCCCAAGGTGACAACAGCTGTAAAGTGTCAAAGCCAGGATTTGACTTCAGTGTTTGCACTCATTACACTGTCTTTTTGAGTAAAACTTCCTAAAAGTCAGTTTGGAAAGACTTTCAACTTGGCTGAGTCTCACTGCCCAATGGCCATCTTCGCCCTCTGCCCAGCCAGGGAATGGTAAAGGTTCTCAGGTTCCTTTGAAGTATCCTGGGAACTGCCCAGGTTCATTGTTTAGGTCACACGGCTGTTGGGTGCTTTTTGGAAACCAGAGCTGCCTGCCCTGGATCTGGTGGATCAGCTGAATCCATACTGTAGCCTGAAGAACCTGGCGATTTGTGTGTTGCAGGGGGGCTTAGAAGATCCCAAAGCAACTTGGGAAAGAGTGCCATAAACAGCTAGTGCCCACCCCAATGCTTGGGCACAGAACAGCCCGTTCCCTGAGGGAGCTCGCCGGCTGGTGGGGGAGATAGCCATAGAGCCAGTGACTGTGGTATGACAAGTGCTGGGATCACCGTAGGTTCAGGGCTTTGTGGGAACCCTTCTTGGAAGCCCTCTGGGGGAGGCAACCAGAGCAGAGTTGTCAAGGATGAGCAGGAGCCACCGTGTGGACACGGCCCTGAGGTCTGTGGAGTGTCAAGGTGGGGCTGGTGGTTATGGGACACAAGGCTGGAGGTGGAACAGGGCTTGGGCCTCCTCTGATACAGAGGGCCACCAACCGTTGCGGGGCACCTGGGACTAAAGGGTTTCCCAGGACGTGGGACTTTCAGTGCTAAAACTGGGAAAGTCCTGGGCAGCCAGTACTAATTGGTCACTCTACCAGTGACAAGTGACAGTTCCTAATACACTGTTGCCCTGACCTAGGGCAGTGTGGGTAGAGAGGAGAGATTAAGATATTTAAACGAATTTAGAATTGACAGTTTGGGGAGGGGGGCACGCAAAGCATCTGAGAACCCTCTTCCTTTTTTTTTTTTTTCTAAATAGACTTTACTGTTAAGAACAGTTTGAGATTTACAGAACAACTGAGAAGATAGTATGGACAGCCGGAAACCCTTTTTGAACCACATTATTCATAACATTCCCGGCTTTCAAACTGTAAAGGAATCTTGCTGTAAGACAGGGTTTTACTTTTGCTAATTAATGGAAAGCTGTGTACTGTGGTCTCTGTCTACTGAATGGAGTTAGTGATTTAGTTGAGGCAGATTGAAATAGTAAGAGGTCATTTGCTACACATCATGGGTGGTTTATTGCCCAGACTAGTGGCAAGGCTGTGACATTGACAAGCGGAAACCTTGACTGATGGAATTGCCTGATTGCTACTGAAGCATCCCCTTAACTAGGGACTGCGAGTCCACAAACTGCTAGAACTTTCTTGGTGTTGGGTTGTGTTGTTGCCTTAATTCTAATCGCCTTTGTGTATGGGTCAAGATTCTTGGTTTTAAGTGACAGAAGCCCAGCTGGAATTGCCGTAAGCCCCAAATGGAACTGATTGGCTCTTGCCACTGAACAGGCTGTCCTAGCTAAGCCATGGCTGAGTCTCAGTGTTCAGACGAAGCTGTCTGTATGTGCTTCTTTCCAGTTCTTGTCTCCGCTTTCTTCTGGGTCGGTGTCATTCTCAGCATGCTCCAGGCTTACATCATATCAGCTTAGCAGCCCCTGGGAAAAAGAGAGCTTCTTTTCTTACTATTGCCAGCAGAAGTCCAGAAATGAGCACCATTGAACCAGCCTGGGGTCTCATGCCCGCCCCTGAGCTAGTCACTGTGACAGGGGGGCATGGGGTACTCTAAGTGGCCCTTCCCTGGAGTCAGGGTGGCATCAGCTCCTTCCAAGCTAGTGGACAGAGAATGAGAGAAAGGGATGGTTCAGCGTAGGAAAATTAGGGAGAAGAGGAATGTATACCCAGCAGGCAGACGTTCACCTACTCTTGGTATATTCAACTTTTGCCTAAGATAGCACTGATTATTTTTAGAGCTTGGGGTACAATATCACCAGATTCATTTTCTTAGAGTATCATATTCATCGTATCACTCGTAGTGAGTCCGAGGCATCCATTATGTCAAGTCTAAAGTTCCCCCAGGCCATCAGAGCACTCCAGACTGTTACCACCCATCTAAGCTTGGGAGCACAGATGAAGACCCTCTAACCCCAGCTGGGGAGCCAGGAGCATCCTTGGTAGGCAGACACCCATTTACATGGAGACATAAAGGATGAGTGGTTGTTACAGGCAGTAGGGGCAGGCTGGAAGGGGGGATGCTGCAGGCAGAGGAAACAGCGTTTGAGAAGCCTGCAGGAGAGAGACACAGGGCAAGGGGGTGTGTAGGGCCTGAGAGCAGAGCCATGAGGCGGGAGAGGTCACAGAGCCTAGGTCCCACCGGGCCTTGTAAATTCTGTTGAGGAATTTGGACACTAGGCTGAGAACAGTGGGGAGCCGTGTGCTGTGGTCTGGCCGAAGTTTGGAGAATGGATTGGAGGAGCGTCCCCTCAGGGGCTGCTTCTGTCTTATAGTACGTGAGGGTAGTGCCTGCAGTAACCCAGGAGTGTTTCTTGTGCCATTTCACGTTGATGGTCCTTCTCTCACTCACTGTTGCACACCACCTGTCTGCATCTGTGCTGTCTCCAGATGCTGAACTGTATCCTTAAAATACCAATTCTTGGGAATTCCCTGGCAGTCCAGTGGTTAGGACTCAGCACTTTCACTGCGGTGGCCTGGGTTCAATCTCTGGTCCGGGAACTAAGATTCCACAAGCTGCGTGGCATGGCCACAAAAAACAGAACAAAACAAAACAAACCTAAACAATTCTTTCATAAAAATTGCCCTGGTGACTTAAGCCAACAAGAAGTTTTACCGTCATCTGCAGCTTCTCCTGCTCTTGCTCCCACCGTCTCACTCAACATGTTATCCTAAGGTCTTCTCACCGCCAAAGAGTTAGACCAGCTGGTGGGTGCTCTGGGCTCTTCAAGCTTTATCCCACCTGTGAGTTAGATCCCCAGGAAGCTGGCCAGGGTTCCTCAGGCATGACCTTTCGCTATCAGAAGTGGTCTTACTTGAATATATGTTTGTTTCCTTCTCCCAGATTTGAACGTAAGCTTTGTGAGGACAGAGGCCTGGGTGGCTTGTTCACGTGGAAATTGTCAGATGCCAGTACAGGGCCTAGCACGCAGTAAAAGATCAACAAGAATTCGTCATAGGATAAATGAAAGAGGCGAGTTCTGGCCTGACTTTTCCTAACAGCACTTTGCTCTTGCCAGTTTGGGCACCGCGCCTGTGCCAGAGCTGTGACTTTTTCTAGGGCTGAAAGCCCTGCTACGGCAATCTCGCTGTGATTGCCGGCTCCCCGGCACCTCAGCATCTCAGTCCCGGCCTCACTCGCTGGCCCAGTTTGACATCTTTCAGGGGTGATTCATCAGGAGAAGCACCGCCTTTAACACCTTTTGCTAGTCTTCTAGTCCGCTTCCACCCTGCCGGGAGCTTCTCCTTGTCCTGCTGGCCAGAGGGCTGGATCCTGACCAAATGGAGGTTTTCAGGACACAGAGTAGGACCCCCTGGGAGGTGTCTTCCCTGGTGCTGAGGAGGCCACACAGACACAGGCTCCGTGTCCCCTCACCCCAGACGTTGTTATTTGGGAGGTGTGCTTTGGGGGAATGGATTTCCAGTCCCCCTAGGCCCTATCCTTCCTCACACTCTAGCTTGCGCATGTTTCAGTATCTTCCAATGGGAGCATCCTAAGAGACATGATACAAGTCATAAAACTTGTATGAATTTGAATTTAGTATGTCTGTCTCTGAAGTGGACATAATTATTATTAACTGTAATGGTTTAACTTGTGAAATAAGTGAGTCTCTTGAGAAAGCAGAGTGTGTGGAGGAAGGATTTGTTTACAGTCCGTGGTCCTTGGTGATGAGCCTCTAATGTATTGGTTGCACGTTGGTAACAGGCTGCAGTGTTTCTGTCTCCAGGCACTTCAAACTCCTAAGCTTGTCTCTCAAAGTAAAGTTTGCTCATGTGCAAGAGTCTGAAATTGGGATTCTACATTCTGCAGAACTTCTCTGGAGATATGATAATGCCAGCTCTCTTCCAATAAAGTGGAATAAGGGTCAGTGATAAGCACTTATCTTGAGATCTGATACGTGTTGTCATGCATTTTCAGTTTGTTTATTTGGTTGTCTTGTGTGCTAGGCATTCATAACTTCATGGAAATGCTTGGCTAATAAAAGCGTTTAACTCATTGTTTGCATCTTCTGTACTATAATGGTTACAAGCAAGGGGTCACTGCCTGGGTGCCCTGTCCTTGTGTTGGGACTCTGGGTGTGTCCTAGCCTCCCAGAGCCTCAGCTCCCCAGATCATCAGCCCTGCAGGATTGTTGTAAGGGTTTAATGAGTGAACACATCTGTAGCATTCAGAACAGGGCCTGGCAATAGGAGACTGCAACTGTTTTTATATTTATTTATTTTTTTTAATTAATTATTTTTGGCTGCACTGGGTTTTCATTGCTACACGCAGGCTTTCTCTAGTTGCAACAAGCGAGGGCCACTCTTCACTGTGCGCGGGCTTCTCATTGCAGTGACCTCTCTTTGTTGTGGAGCATGGGCTGTAGGCTTGCTTTAGGCTCTAGAGCGCAGGCTTAGTAGTTGTGGCGCACAGGCTTAGTTGCTCTGCGGCATGTAGGATCTTCCCGGACCAGGGCTTGAACCCGTGTCCCCTCCATTGGCAGGCGGGCTCCCAACCACTGCACCACCAGGGAAGCCCAGGAGGCTGCAACTGTTTTTATGATGATGACGGTAAAAATATACACACATAGCGTTTGAGAGAAAATGTTATCATTGTAGCAGTTACTATCATTGTAAGAGAAAAATCTGTCACTGTCCTTGGAATCTTATCTAGATGGGAACACAGCTTTGCACATAGAGATGGCTGTTGTTAGCTTGTTGATCATCTGAACGATTAGGAATCTAATGCCCAGGAGCTGCTGTGCTGTCCTTTCAGCGGTGTACTACGTAGTCACTACTGATGCTTGAGAACAGTTGCCAATAACAAAAATGCTTTTATTTTAGCCAGAGGTGGGAAGAAAGATGGGCATGGTAATGGACATACAGCATGAGCTCAACTATGTTAATATCCATAGCAAAGAAAAAGACCCAAGGAAATAGATTGCAACTCCAGCAGTGGTCATCTCTGAGCAGTGGCATGATTGACAATTGCCGTTTCTCTTTTTGTTGTTGTTGAGGTTTCCAGCCTTTCTAAAATGAGTGTTACGTTTAAGACCAGAAAGTTATTAAACTATATTAGTATCTCTGAGGTAGTTGAATTACTTGATCTTCCAAAGTCCTGGAATTAGATGCAGCATTAAAATATTCATCTTTAATCCATTCAGCTTTCTTTCTTTTCTCCCCCCACTACATTTAAGCAAACATATATTGAGGGTCTCTTCCAAAAAGATTACCTAAAACAGTGTGCTAGGGCATCGTGAGGGCAAAAAGATGAGCCAGTGCGGTGGGAATTTAGAGCTTGAGATCTAGCGGGTGTTTCCATCTACCAACAACAATCATTTAGAAAATGAGTATTTTAAAACACTCCCATTTACAACAGCATCAAAAAACCCATCAAATACCTAGGAATAAATCTCACAAAAGATGTGCAAGCCCCCTATCCAGCAAACCTTGAAGGAAATGTAAATGTCATCATGTTACACTCTCCAAAAGATGTCAGCTCTCTCTGTATTTAGCTATAGGTTTAGGGCAGTCTTAAAGGAAATCTTAGCAGGTATTTTTGTGGAAATTGAGAAGGTGATTTTAAAATATATATATGGAAATTCAAAGGGCCAAGAATAGCCAATATAATAATAAAAGAAAAACAGAAGGAAAGAAGTTGGAAGACTTACATGATCACATTGCAAGATTTATTATAAAGCTACAGTGATCAGACAGCATGGTGTTGGCACAAAGGTAAACAAATAGATCAGTGGAACTAGAGCATCCAGAAAGAGTCCCATGCGTGGTCACCTGATTAATGGCAACAGTGACATCGGTGTGCTTTGGAGAAATGAGGACCTTTTCAGTAGATGATGCTGAATCAACTAGATAGCCATATGGAAGAAATGAATTTTGGCCAGTATCTTACACCATACACAAAAATGAGTTTCAAATGTACTCTAAGTCAAAATGTGAAAGGTAAAATAGTAACTTTTTAAAAGAAGAAAACAGCATTTCTTCATGACGTTGGGGTAGGTAAGGATGTCTTAAGGTTGATACAAAAAACACTGTCCAAGGGAAAGATTGATAAACTGGACCGCATTAAAATTAGGAACTTTTGCTCATCGAAAGACCACTGTAAAGAGTGAAAAGGCAAGCCACATTCAGAAAAAATGTTTGCCATAGGTATATCCAGTAAAGGATTTGTATTCAGAATGCATAAACTCCATCAAATTAATAAGAAAAAGGTTCTCTACCTAGAAAAAATGGGCAAAAAACTTTCACAGACACCTCACAAAAGTAGATATTTAAATGGCTGTGAACATGTGAAAAGACACCCAACTTCATGCGTGGTCATGCGGTGAAACCCTGGCGCGGCATCACCACGTGCCAGCAGATGGCGCCACTGAGAAAGGCAGAGCGCAGCAAGCCCTGCCGAGGTGGGGGATTGGCTGGAGCCCTCTGAGCCAGCCTCTGCCCTTTGGCTGCAGATGAGCTGCTGAGCGAGCGTCCCTCAGTTCCTGTCCTGGCCTGTGCCGTGCTAGTGATGTGCACAGCCCCAGGTTACTGCGAGTATGAGGGTCACAGGAAGGCCCGCACACAGGGCCAGGCATGTAGGCCATGCACCGCACATGGGAGCGCCTAGAATCTTCTTTTCAAGACTTAACACCCTGCCCTTCCCCTGGGTTTGTCTGTAAGGGCCTCCTCATAGTTACTAGAATTTTTCTGAGGGGTTATTTAGTGAAGGCAATGATAACAGTAATAGCTGGCACTTGTGTCATCCATGGGAACTGCCAGGTTAGTTATCTACCTTTTTACTTGTTTGTTCCTAATGACACCATGGTAGGTAGGTACTAAAGTATTTAGGTGCTATTGCCTCTCCTATTTTACAGGTGAGATAACTGAGGTACAGAGGTTCAGTAACTTGCTTGACATCACCCAGCTAATACCAAACGTTCCACTTCCTGCTCTGGTTTCTCTGGACCTTCCCATAACTCCTGCAGTGAAGTCCTCTTTTCATGACTGTTTGGATCCAGCCTGATCTCTCCTTCCTACCTTCTTGGAATATTCTTTGTATAATGTAATAATGATTTTAATAACAGCCCCCCTCATAACAACCACCTTATAATAATAGTAGCAGCAGCTAGCCCTGCATCCGTTGAGCGCTTACTGTGTGCCAGGCACCATGCTCAGCTCTTTCTATGTGGTATCACATCAAATCTCTGGAACAGTCCAGCAAGGAGGCCTTGTTGGTTGTAGAAGCTGACGCCCAAAGAGGTGAAGTGCCTTGTCCAAGGCCACTTATAGGAAGAGACAGGGCCAGGAATCAAGCCCAGGTCTGTCTACTGGACTCCAAATGTTTTAACTCTTCACTACCGCTCTGTTCCACTACTTGCTGTGTTTGGCATTTGGCCCCTTGACTGTGTTTGGTCTTGTATGCTCTGGTCTACCTCATATTCATGGAGATGGTCCCCTACCCTTCCCGCCATTCACAGCACCTGCTGTGTTCCAGACATTCTGGAGTCTTTTGAGGTCACCAAGATCAATGATATGATGTTCCTGACCTTGAGGAGCTCAGGTCTAGTAAAGGAGGCAGATCATTGCCAATCAGGGTGGCCTGTGCAGCAGCAAATGCGTATGGGTGCAGAGGTGCCAGAGAGAAGGCTTCACCAAGAGGTGCCTGAGCTGGGTTTTGACATGTGAGTAAGCGTTTGCTGGTTGGTCAGGGCAGCAAGGGTGTTTCAGGCAGAAAGCACAGTGAATAGAAGTCAGGGCTGATCGTCAAGATGTTAACCTCTCCTATCCCTATTGGGGGTCTTCAGAGCAGACCCACTTACCAAGGCTGCTGCCTCCTGGGCCAGGAGTGTGATAGTGAGGTGATAATGCATGTTGTCCTCTACGCAGAAGGAAACACCAGAGAGGGGAGAATCCGCCTCTCCCCATGTTGCCAACAACGCCTGTCACAGCAGGTGGGGGGCGTACTGTTCACTACATGGGCAGTGTCACTGACGGCCATGACGTGAGTGATGCCGTGGCTCTGAAACAAGAGTGGGAGCTCCTTCAAAATGCAGATTTGGGGCCCTGCACCCAGGGCTCAGATTCTGGGAGTCCGGGGTCGGAAGCCAGAATGTGCAACTTAAGCAGGTGGTTCTGATGTAGGGGGCCTGTGAGCCGCAATCTGAAACACTCTGCTCTTTGAGCCTTTTGAGGAAGAGGCACTCGAGGCAAGATGGAGACGTAGATTCCTAAGTGGGTCCCCTGCATTCATCCCAGGGTGGGTCAGTGCTGTGGAGTCACCTAATCACAGGGGACCACTGGCCTCACCCCCACACACACGGCCCTGCCGGTGGATTTGGGCACAGGTGCTGGAGAGTTCTGTTTTGGGAGAGCTATGCCAGTTACTGCATGTTAAAAGTTGCATGTAGTTTTAATTAATTAGATTAACTAAATGATTAAAAAAATGATTATAGTATGTCTTTAGACAAACAGCACAAGCACTAATAACTAAAACCCCCTAAAGCAGCAGATGGCCCCTGTGGTTCCATTTGCAAGATTCTACCTCTTTACATCCTACCCATTTTTAGAGATCTTCAATGGTATGACCTATCTAGCCTTTCCCTGCCTTTCTCTCGCCAGTCCCCCACCCCCAAACTGAAGGTGGCCAGAAAAGAAGTCGGGAAGTGAATACTCCTGAGTCACTCCCTCTTGCTGCCCCCTTTTCCTTCCCAAGCCGTGACAGCTGAAGTTGCCTCAGTCTGCCGGCCCTGGAGACACTCTTAAAACCGTGCCAGGTGGCGCTCCCAGGGCATCGGCCAGGCTGCTAGTCCCCACACTGCTCAGGAGTGGCCTCTGCGATTCTTTGGCTTTTGCCCTCACCAGCGGCAGAGGGCCTTCAGGACTAGGCCGGGCCCGCCTGTCCCTGCACATTCAGGTGGGTGAAGTATTGAATACATGGTCATCGCCTCTCAAACCCACTTCACGTTACTCTGTACACAGCAAATAAGAGCTGTGCCCTTGAACTGCAAGCCACCTGCTTCATCTGAGCCATCAGTTCTGTGCTTCATGGGGGATTAAGGGCATTCCAAGGGTGATCATGATGGCACCTGATTTGTGCCCCAGCCACTGGCTCTGGGACCACCCTCCCTGCTGTGTGACTCCACGTCTGATCTCTGCATCAGCCAGGCAGCGGGTCTTAGGCTTTTGGCACTGAGCCGTGTGTCTCCACTTGCTCCGCCAGCATCAGAATCACCCAGGAGAGTGAAAAAGGCCGATGCCTGGTCTTCCCTCACTGCCGCTAAACCTGAGTCTCCGGTGGGCTCAGTGGCCCCTCTTTGTCCAGCTCTCCAGGTCATTCTCTTGCACACACTGGAGTTTGAGGATGGTTGTCTTCAAAAGCTTGACAGTCTTGCCTCAGTTTGGGTTGGTGTGTCCCTGGTTATTGAACACTTCGAAGCATTGTCTGCCATTTTTCTCAGGTGGTGAGTTATGTCTCCTCTAAATGGGAATTGTGCTAACAACTGTGTCTGTAAAAAGCACAGCCAAATTGTCCCTAAAATGTTGCTAATGGTCACTGAGCTTGGCTTACATTTCAACTGGTAACCTTTAGTTCTCTTTTCTTTTCCTTTCTCTCAGATATCTGTACCACGTTTTGACCAAAAACACCACCGTCACAGAACAGAACAGGAACCTGCTGGTGGAGACCATCCGATCCATCACCGAGATTCTGATCTGGGGGGATCAGAATGACAGCTCTGTATTTGAGTAAGGGTTTCTGGTTTTTTGTTTTCTGATTCTTCTTCTTCCTTTGAATAATTTTCTAAATGTGTACCATGAGTCATTCCTGATGATGTCAGGATTTGATGCCAGTTTGGTCCTGCACAGATATCTGTCTCTCTCCCTCTCTGTCTCTCTCTCTGTCTCTCTAAAATGTCCTTGAAACACTGTAAAAATGCCTGCTGAAAATGGGAAAGTTATGGAAAACAGTGTCCCTAGAAAAATTTGAAAATATCATGGATAATTTTCCAAGTAATGTCTGATTATCTCCCCCAAAGGAAGGAGAAAATGTCTTGAGTAGTTAGATTCTAAGTGAACTGAAAAGACCCTTCCCCAGGTGGAGACACTAAGGGCTAACATTGATTGTGTTTACTGATGGGTGGCCACAGTGCTGAGCTCTTGATGAGATAATCCTTCTAAGTCTCCCAACTACCCGAGGGTAGAGGACCATCCCCATCCCCATCCCCTTCCCCATCTTCATCCCCATGCCCATCCTTATCCTCATCCCCACCCCTTTTTATGCTCAAGGTCAAACGGCTCACACCTAGAGCCCATGGACGGATTTCTCCTCACTCTCATACTTCCTAGGTGAAGAGTCTCAGGCCCGCCTCAGTTTGCTCATCTTTAAGTGAGAGAGAGCAAGTTCCCTGCCCAGTGCCTGTTACAGAGTTAGGCACTCAAGAAATGTTAGCAAATGATCATTTTAAAAGGTGTCCCTATTGGGACTTCCCTGGTGGCACAGTGGTTAAGAATCGCCTGCCAATGCAGGGGACACAGGTTTGAGCCCTGGTCCGGGAAGATACCACATGCCACGGAGCAACTAAGCCCGTGCGCCACAACTCCTGAGCCTGCATGCCACAACTACTGAAGCCCATGTGCCTAGAGCCCATGCACCACAACGAAGAGTAGCCCCCGCTTGCCGCAACTAGAGAAGGCCAGCGCGCCGCAATGAAGACCCAGTGCAGCCAAAAATAAAATATAAATAACTAAATAAATTTATAAAAAAAAAAAAAGGGTATCCCTATTGGACAGTTAAAAAGCAAAGACCGTAACCCATGAACTACCTTCCTCAACAGACCTGTCCCAGCATCTGAGTGCAGAAGGATTAGGGTTATGACAACCACCAAACACAGATTTTATTTTTATATAAAATAATCTCAATTATAAGTGTTGAGGCCACTTAAAAAACACATTTAGGGCTTCCCTGGTGGCGCAGTGGTTGAGAGTCCGCCTGCCGATGCAGGGGACGTGGGTTCGTGCCCCGGTCTGGGAAGATCCCACATGCCGCGGAGCGGCTGGGCCCGTGAGCCATGGCCGCTGAGCCTGCGCATCCGGAGCCTGTGCTCCGCACCGGGAGAGGCCACAACAGTGAGAGGCCCGCGTACCGCAAAAAACAAAACAAAACAAAACACACATTTAAAACAAATACAGGTGTTCCATTTCCAACCTGGCTTCTTATTAGATATTTTGATTTTCTGGATAGCTCTATATTTTCGTCAGTGAGGTTAGCTAATATGGAGCTACTTGCGGAAAATGTAAATTGTTTAAAATGCAGACCTGTGACACTGGCTGAGTTCCCCAAGGGAAAACATGAGTAATAAATAGGTGTTGCTCATAAACGGGACTAGTTGCCTTTCAGGATTCATGGGGAATTTACTATTTGTTGGTTGCTTGGTATCTGTTTATGGAAATGAGAAAGACCCTTGGGTTAAAGATTAGAAACCACGTCACCTTTACTAGAATGGCCGAGTCCATCCGTCGTCTTAGAAAAACTACCGAGCTCTTAGAGGCCCAGTTATTCTTAAATCACTGCCCCACAGAGGCCCCAAGAGAGCTTGTTTTTAATCCATTTTTAAGTTTGGGGATAATTTTAGATTTAGATTGTACAGAAAGTTCCCATTTACCCCTCATGCCGTTTCCCTGTTAATATCTTATATGACTAGAGTGCATTTCTTAAAACATCACCATTACGTCAACTCCAGACTTGATTTGGAATTTACCAGTTTTTCCATTAACATCCTCTTTCTGCTCCAGGATCCCAATCCAGGCACCCACAGTCATTTTAGTTGTCGCGTCTCCCCAGTGTCCTGTGTTCTGTGACAGTTTTTTAGTCTTCTCTTGTTTTTTATGACCTTGATAGTTTTGAGAAGTACTGACCAGCTGTCCTGTAGAACGTCCCCCAATTTGGGTTTCTCTCCCAATTAGCCTGGGAATTTTGGGGAAGAGTGTCACAGAGGGGAAGTGTCCTTCCCATCCCAGAATGTCACCGTTCCTGATATCCACGTGATTCCTGGAGAGGTTAACCTGATCACTTGGCTCAGGTGGTGGCTGCCAGGCTTTTTTACTTTAAAGTTACTCTTTCCCCCTCCCCTACAGTAGTCTCCGAAAGTGAGTTGCTAAGTTCAGCCCACCTGGACCTTGGGGGCGTGGGAATTAAGCTCCACCTTCTTAAAGGGGGGAGTATCTACATACACTGTTTGAAATTCTTCTTCGTGGAAGATTTGTCTCTTCTCCTCATTTATTTATCTATTCAATCATTTATTTATATGCCTCCCTTGAAGATCTTGCAGGTTTGGTTCCAGGCCACCGCCATCAGGCGAATATTGCAGTCAAGCGAGTTACACGAATTTTTTGGTGTCCCACTGTATATAAAAGTTACGTTTACACTGTACTGTAGTCTGTTAAGTGTCCAATAGCATTGTGTCTGAGAAACAATGTACGTACCTCAGTTAAAAAATAATGCTGTTGGGAAAATGGCGCCAATAGACTTGCTCAACACAAGGTCACCACAAACCTTCAATTTGTAAAAAAAACACAGTATCTGCAAGGCACATGTATATCAATATGGACTCATGGATATTTATTTTATCCTCTGGATTATAATCCAATACTACATTATTTATTTTTTTGCTGGCATTGTTCCAGCTTCAGGCACTAGGAGCTCTTTCAGGCTGCTTCCTGTGTCCCTTTGCCTCAGCCCCATCCTTCCGGTTTTTGGAGCACTTCCTTACTTTCTGGTACTCTGAGGTGCTCCAGGCTCATCTTGCATTTTATCTGCCCCAGCCCTAGAATTAGCCACTTTTCCAAGGAGCCCCTTACTACCCTAGGGAGTTTTAAAAATCCAGGCTCCTGGATTTCACACTAGACCTACGGAATCTACCCCTGGGCAAGATGTAGGTACAAGCATTTTAACAAGTTCCCAAGTCGGTCTTGGGCTGCAGTGAGCTTGTTGGGTGATACTTGGGAGTCAGTGCTTTGTACAACCCGCCGCAAAGGAAGACACGATAGGTCCAATGAATGAAATATTCTGGGGATCAACATGGATGGCATTTGTAGGCACACGGGCTCCCAGAATCAGAGTTGGAAAATAATTTAGAGGTCTCTTTAAGGTCATATTTATTTATTCATTTACCCTTTCATGGATTCAAACAGAAGATCTGCAGCACTGAGCAAGTGCCAGGCCCATGTTCCTGCCACTTGACAGCAGAGGGAAGAGGGACACCCAACACTGAGTCAACCAACAGACCCACGGGACTGCCGGGAATTGTTCTGAGTATCCCAGATGAGAGATTATCTGGTCTTAGCGTGAATACAGAGAACACCAAACTAGAAACGTCATTTTCTTCCTTTAAAGACAGGCATTAGGGGGTCTGCATTTCAAGACTAAAAGAGCCAATGTGTGCCTCCCAAAGTCAGTGCCCCCAGGCTGCATGTAGACAAATGTCCCGTCCAGGACAAGAAAGGCAAAGCAGACTTGGGGACCAGCTGGGGTCCGGTCCCATGACCACTGTGAGCACCTTCTCTTTCCTTCCAGTTCTCATACCCTCGATGTGGAAACGACAAACTTGTTAATTGAGAAACCCAAACTCTTAATATTCAGCATGATCTTACCCCTTTGTAGGGAATTACTCTGGTTCCCAGGTTGTTGGTGAGCATTCAAAGCTATGAAAGCAAAGGAAGGAGGCTTAGTGAGGAAAACTGAGCTTATAAAATATTGGATGGAAAATGCTGCTTGTTGGGTTTATAAGTGTAGGTAGGTCACTGTGTAATCATTTAGCCGGGAAAGATCTTTCCCACTCTGTCAGAAATCACTGCTTCCCAGAATCAGCACTGTTCTCACGTTCCGGGAAGAGAGTCTGAAAGGTCACGTTCTTCTTGATGGAGGACAGCATCGTGGGAGCTGGGTATCGCAGAAGCCGAGGCCACACGGGTGGTGTGATCTGGCTGCTCTGCAGATGCCTTTGTTGGGGTGCACACACGTGTGCTGGGCGTGCAACCAGAGGATGACATGCATTTCCACGTGTAGAAGCAGACCACTGACACCTTCCCATTCTCTCCCCAGCTTCTTCCTGGAGAAGAACATGTTCGTCTTCTTCTTGAACATCCTGCGGCAGAAGTCAGGCCGCTACGTGTGCGTTCAGCTGCTGCAGACCTTGAACATCCTCTTCGAGAATATCAGTCACGAGACCTCACTTTGTAAGGACAGTCCTGACACTTGCCTCTGCACCTCTGAGTGTCAGCTGTGTGTCGTTTGCCGTGGCGTTCATGTTGCTGTTTGAATGTCTGTGCTTACTGTGTGTCTTGGTGTGCTTGGGCTGCCATAGCAAAATACCCAGGCTGGGCAGCTTAGACGACAGAAACTTATTTTCTCATAGTTCTGTAGGCTGGAAGTCCAAGATCATGGTGCCATCAGGGTTTCTGGTGAGGCCTCTCTTCCTGGTTTGCAAATGGCCACATTCTCTTTGTGTCCTCATGTGTTCTTTCCTCTGTGCACATAGAGAGAGGAAGAGTTCTGGTGTCTCTTCCTTTTCTTAGAAGGACACCAGTCTTCTCGGATCAGGGCCCCACCCTATGACCTCATTTAACCTTAATTACCTCCTGAAAGGCTGCATCTCCAAATACAGTCACCGTGAGGGTTAGGGTTTCAGCATATGAATTTTGGGGGCACAGAGTTCACTCCCTAATGCCATTTTTCCCCCCCTGCATGGTAGGGTGCTGTGAAGAGCTAAGAGAGGGCTCCCCTCTGCTGACTGGTTCTGGGGGTGTTTGCATTTCTTCTTTATAACCTGTTATTAAAGAGTTTCGGTTGCTGAATAATCAGCCAACAGAATAAGCATTGGAAGCAGCAAGGTGAGGGAGAACGTGGCCAAGGAGCATGCAAGGGTGTGGCTTTGGCCCCTGACCTGCCTGCTTCAGTCCCACTGCCCGACTGACAAGGGTGTGACTCAGAGCCTCTTCCCGGCCCTCGATCCTGTCTGAAACAACCAACCTGCGAGGCAGGTGCTGTCAGTGCCCTCATTTAACACCTAGAGAGTTTGAGTCACTGGCCCCAGGTGACAGCTCTAGCAAGGCAGGAATTGAGAATGGGTTTCAGCCCAGGTGAACTAGCTCAGTGGTCCTCAGCTGGGGGTGACTGTGCTCCCAGTGGACATTTGTCAGTGTCTGGAGACATTCCTGGGGGGCGGGTGCTACTGGCATCTAGTGGGTAGAGACCAGGGATGCTGTTAAACATCCTACAACACACAGGACAGCCCCCAACAATAAAGGATTAGTTAGCCCAAAATGTCAACAGTGCCGAGGGTTAGAAACCCTGGTTTACCTCCTAATCATCCGGGCTTGATCACGAGCTTTATTTTCCAAGATGACTGCACCAAGCCCCAGGCCCTGCCTGCAGGAAGCAGGGAAGAGAAGACAAGTGATGGAATGTCTATGCCACAGGCAGGCCCTAGGTCCCCAAGACAGGTTTTAAAAAGTTTCTGATGGGTGGAGAGAGGTAGAGATGGTGGCATTCCTCCTGAGGAGGGAGGAGGGAGGAGGGAGGGATAGGAAAGAGCTGCAGACTGATGGCCACTAGATGGTACTGCTGTCCCAGGAAGCAGCCACTAGATGGTGCTGCTGTCCCAGGAGACTCTCCTTACGCGCTTCCCCATGTCTGTGAGTTGCCAAATGTGAGTTGACTCACTCTCCCTGAGTGGTTTCCCAACAGCTTTTGTTACCCTGGATATCAATTGCGTGTGGTTTCTGAAAACTCCGAGAGGGGAAGACCCAGCTCGCTGGTACGGGCCATGGACTCAGACCCAAGCAGTTCTGAGCCCTGGTTCTGCCGCAGACACCCCAGGTGTATTCTGGGGAGTGAACTCTCCAAGCTGCAGTTTCTGCATCTGTGAAGGAGAGATAATGCTAGTACCTGGTGATTAGAGTGGTTTGAGGATTGAGTGTGACAGTGGGCGTGCAGAGTGTAGGATCGGGTCTGGCAGGTGGAGGTGTCCACTTAGAGTTGGTTTTATCATGAAATCCAGCATTCCCCCAAATGACTGTTTTCTCATAACCCAGCTAACCCCAGGGCTACTGGATTGAAGAGGGGGTTGAAAATTCTGGGCTTTCTGGATCGTGTGGCCTTCCTTGTACTAGGACTAAAGAGGGTGCTGTGCTATAAGAAAACCCAGGCAGATGCTGCTGGCCATACAGGGGAGTCCATCAGAGTGCTTTCGTAAGGCCTGCCAAAGCAGCAGAAATTGCTCACAGTTTACAGAACTTGGATGTATGGGGGTGAGAAGGATGGGTGAGTTTTGCTTTTTTTTTTTATTTTCTAATTATAGAGAGAAAATGTCCTCATTATAAAACAACAACAACAAAAATCAAACATTAAAAAACTGTAGAAAGCAAAAGTTCTATAGACTCTCACCCTAAAAGTTCAGTGGACACATACGATTTTGCTGTTTGTTTTATTTTTCCCAACTTACTAGCGTATCTTAGATTTTTCATATTGTCCGTTCATGCATCCCTACCTTGTTTGGTTTAAGAGCTGCGTCTTGCTGGGCCATAACTTATTTAACGTGACCATGGGCGTTTAGGTGGTTTCCGGATTTTCATTATTACAAGCAGTCATTTAACGAGTGCACCTGGTGCCTGTTGGGTTTGGGGACCTAAGTGACAGAAGGCCTGAGAGCCTGAGATTACTTATAGACTCCTGGGTTTATTATAAAAAGAGACCACAGAAAGCTGGCCACACAGTAAGGGGGTAGTAGAAAAATCCCAGTCGATTAATAGAGGCACCTCTGCCACCCCCGTGGTGGCCTCACCAACCACAGTCATGTCGTGGAGGCCCTGGAAAAGTCCCTGCTGGGGAAGGATGGGAGCGTGTGGCTCTTCCACTTCAAGACTGCAGCCGAGAAGCCCGAGGTTGCACATCTCAAGCTGCCAGCATAGGCGTCTGTGCCCCTGGTGGCCCGGCAGCCACTAACCAGTCACAGTGGGGCTAACATTCCTTCTCCGGCAAGCCCATTCATCCCCAGCCAACCACAGCTGGCAAGACAGCATGAAAAGAAGTGCTCGAGGCATCAGCATCACCTGGCTGGTTGTTACAGGTGTGGATTCTGGGTGGGTAGATTGTGGACTGTTCAAGGAACAGGATACTATATAGCAGGAAGGAAGAAAAAGGAATGCACTGCTAGCACACATGCAGCAACATGGATAACTGAGATGTGGTGATTAGTGAAAGAGGCCAGACACCAGAGGGAGCTTCCTGTATGAGTCTATGTATATGAAGTTCAAGATCAGGCAAAGCGAGTCTGTGGTGCTGGAAGTTAGGCTAGGGGCTGGCTTTGGGAAGAGAGTATTGACGGGGCAGGGATGTGAGGGACCTTTCGGGGAGCTGGAAATGCACTGCCTGATCTGGGTGGTGTATTTATTTGCAAAAATTCATCAAGCTGGACACCTAAGGTTTGTGAGATGTGTGCGTGTGTGTGTATATACATATATATATGTATATATACACACACACACACAGGTACGAGTACTTAAGATTCATATATATGTACATTTTCACATATATCAAGCTACACACTTAGATTTGTGATATATGTAACTTCATTTTTTTTTACAAGATATTAAATATAGTTCCTTGTGCTATACAGTAGGTCTTTGTTATTTATTTTATATATAGTCGTGTGTATCTGTTAATCTCAAGCTCCTAATTTATCCCTCCCCCACCCCCCTTTCCCCTTTGGTAACCATAAGTTTGTTTTCTGTGTCTGTGAGTCTGTTTCTATTTTGTAAATAAGTTCATTTGTATCATTTTTTTAGATTCCACATATAAGTGATATTATAGGATATTTGTCTTTCTCTGTGTGACTTAATTCACTCAGTATGAAAATTTCTAGGTCCATCCTTGTTGCTACAAATGGCAGTATTTCATTCTTTCTTATGGCTGAGTAGTATTCCAGTGTGTGTGTGTGTGTGTGTGTGTGTGTGTGTGTGTGTGTGTGTGTATGTATGTATGTATCTATCTATCTCACATCATCTTTATCCATTCACCTGTTGATGGACACTTAGGTTGCTTCCATGTCTTGGCTTTTGTAAATAGTGCTGCTGTGAACATTGGGGTGCATGTGTCTTTTTGAATTAGAGTTTTCATCTTTTCCAGATATATGCTGCACAGGAGTGGAATTGCTGGGTCATATGCTAGTTCTATTTTTAGTTTGTTAAAGAACCTCCATACTGTCCTCCGTAGTGTCTGCACCAATATACATTCCCACCAACAGTGTAGGAGGGTTCCCTTTTCTCCACACCTTCTCCAGGATTTGTTATTTGTAGACTTTTTGATGATTGACATTCTGACTGGAGTGAGGTGATACCTCGTGGTAGTTTTGATTTGCATTTCTCTAATTAACAACGTTGAGCATCTTTTCATGTGGCTGTTGGCCATCTATATGTCTTCTGCCCAATTTTTGATTCGGTTGTTTTTTTTTTGATATTGAGCTGTGTGAGCTGTTTGTATATTTTGGAAGTTAAGCCCTTGTTGGTCACACTGTTTGCAAATGTTGTCTCCCATTCCATAGGTTGTCTTTTCGTTTTGTTTATGGTTTCTTCTGCTGTGCAAAAGCTTATGAGTTTGGTTAGGTCCCATTTGTTTGTTTTTGCTTTTATTTCTATTGCTTTGGGAGACTGACCTAAGAAAACACTGGTATGATTTATGTCAGAGAATGTTTTGCCTATGATTTCTTCTAGGAGTTTTATGGTGTCATGTCTTATATTTAAGTGTTTAAGCCATTTTGAGTTTATTTTTGTATATGGTGAGAGGGTATGTTCTAACTTCACTGATTTACATGCGGCTGTTCAGCTTTCTCAACACCACTTACTGAAGAGACTGTCTTTTCTCCATTGTATTTCTTGCCTCCTTTGTTGAAGGTTAATTGACTGTAGGTGTGTGAGTTTATTTCTGGGATCTCTATTCTGTTCCATTGATCCATATGTCTGTTTTTATGCCAATACCACACTGTTTTGATTACTGTAGCTTTGTAGTATTGTCTGAAGTCTGGGAGGGTTATGCCTCCAGCTTTGTTCTTTTCCCTCAGGATTACTTTGGCAATTCTGGATCTTTTGTGGTTCCATATAAATTTTAGGATTATTTGTTTTAGTTCTGTGAAAGATGTCATGGGTAATTTGATAGGGATCGCATTAAATCTATAGATTGCTTTGGGTAGTATGGCCATTTCAACAATACTAATTCTTCCAGTCCAAGAGCATGGGATATCTTTCCATTTCTTTAAAGCATCTTCAGTTTCCTTTCTCAATGTTTTAGAGTTCTCAGCGTATAAGTCTTTCATCTCCTTGGTCATGTTTATTCCTAGGTATTTTATTATTTTTTTTGACATGATTTTAAAAGGGATTGTCTTTTTTTTTTTTTTAACTTTCTCCTTCTGATATTTCATTTTAGTGTAAAGACATGCAACAGAGTTCTGTATGTTAATCTTGTATCCTGCTACCTTGCTGAGTTCATTTATCAGTTCTAATCGTTTTTGTATGGAGTCTTCACGGTTTTCTTTAGAGAGTATCATGTCATCTGCATATAATGACAGTTTTACCTCTTCCTTTCCAATTTGGATGCCTTTTATTTCTTTTTCTTGTCTGATTGTTGTGGCTAAGACTTCCAATACTATGTTGAATAGAAGTGGTGAGAGTGGGCATCCTTGTCTTGTTCTAGAATTTAGTGGGAAGGCTTTCAGCTTTTCACCATTGAGTATCATGTTGGCTGTGGGTTTGTCATAAGTGGTTTTAATTATGTTGAGATATGTTCCCTCTGTACCCACCTTGGTGAGAGTTTTTATCATGAATGGATGTTGAATTTGATCAAACGCTTTTTCCACATCTAATCATCTATCATCTGAGATGATTACGTGGCTTTTGTCTTTTCTTTTGTTGATGTGGTATATCACAGTGATTGATTTGCATGTGTTGAATCATCCTTGTGACCCTGGGATGAATCCAACTTGATCATGGTGTATGATCTTTTTTATATGTTGTTGGATTCAGTTTGTTGAGGATTTTTGCATCTATATTCATCAAAGACACTGGCCTGTAATTTTATTTTTTGTTAGTGTCTTTGTCTGATTTTGGTATCAGGGTCATGGTGGCATCATAGAATGACTTTGGGAATGTTCCCTTCTCTACAGTCTTTTGGAAGAGTTTGAGGAGGATCACTGTAAGTTCTCCTTTTTATGTTTGGTAGAATTCCCCAGTGAAGCCATCTGGTCCTGGACCTTTGTTTGCAGGGAGTCTTTTTTGTTTGGTTGGTTGTTTTTTTAATTACAGATTTTATTTCACTTCTAGTGATCGGTCTGTTCAAATTATCTATTTCTTCTTTTTTTTTTTTTTTTGCGGTACACGGGCCTCTCACTGTTGTGGTCTCTCCCGTTGCGGAGCACAGGCTCTGGATGCGCAGGCTCAGCGGCCATGGCTCACGGGCCCAGCCGCTCCACGGCATGTGGGATCTTCCCAGACACGAACCCGTGTCCCCTGCATCGGCAGGCGGACGCTCAACCACTGTGCCACCAGGGAAGCCCTATCTATTTCTTCTTGATTCAGTTTTGGTGGGCTGTATGTTTCTAGAAACTTGTCCATTTCTTCTAGGTTGTCCATTTTGTTGGCATATAACTCTTCACAGTATTCTCTTATGTTTTTTTTGTTTTTCTGCAGTATCGGTTGTTATTTCTCTTCTTTCATTTCTTATTTTGCTTATTTGGGTTCTCTCTCTTTTCTTCTTGGTGAGCCTAGTCAGAGGTTTGTTGATTTTGTTTATCCTTTCAAAAAACTAGCTCTTGGTTTTATAGATATTTTTTTCCTATTGTTTTCTTTATCTCTCTTTTATTTATTTCCTCTCTGATCTTTATTATTTCCTTCCTTCTGCTGACTTTAGGTTTTGTTTTTTCTTCTTTTTCTTTTAGGTGGTAGGTTACGTTGGTTTTGTTTGTTTGTTTTTTTTAGATTTTTCTTGTTTTTTGAGGAAGGGCTGTATCGCTATGAGCTTCCTTCTTAGGACTGCTTTTGCTGCATCCCATAGATTTTGTATAGTGTGTGTAACCTCATTTTTAAACATATTAAAATTCTTAGGACCCCACTTCAGATCTACTGCCTCCTCTCTTAACGTGGGCCCCAAGATTGACCTCAGGAATTGTTATAATTAGGAGATTTTGAAAACTACAGACATGACGTCCTACCTGCAAAGCCTGCTCTGAGACTGTGTTCTGAGGAGCACCCAGCCCACGCTGCGGCCCCTCTCACGACCCGTACTCCTGGATGGCTCTTAGTGTTGTGTTTGGTGATTCTAGCCTTTTCAGTATACTGTGATTGGCCTAAGTTATGTACCTCTTTGGCACCAAATAAAACTTAACAGTTTATTTCTGTTCCCCCCAAGGACAACAGTCATGGTAACCGGAGGACTGGTGGTGGAGGTTAGGAATCTCCAAGCTTTAGTGAGAAGATGAGGGGCGGCAGCTCATGTGATTGGGTGCTCCCTCTGTGCTCCTCCCTGCCCTCAGTGCTTTTTGTGCATTATCTCCTTTAATCCTCACAATGCCCTGCCCCACGAGGAAGGTCTTCTTGTTCCTGTTTTCAGACAGGGAAGCTGGGGAGTGGGGCAGGTAAGTGTCTTGCCCAAGGTCACCCAGCTAGGAAGTGACAGAGGCAGTGTGGGTCAAAGTTTACCTTTGAACCCAGTGCCTATGAGATATGAGCATGACAGGAAGCCCTGCAGGGCTTCTTAACACACGGAGTGCTGGGCCCTCCCAGAGATCTGAGTGGGAGGCCAGGGCTGGGGCCCAAGCCTCCCCACGGCTGACAAGCTCGTGTGCTGCCGGTCCCACGACCAGACTTTGAGTAACGAGGCTGTGCCCCACCCTGCTCCCCTGCTCCACCGCGTCTGCCCGTGGTACATGTGTGGGTCACGTCCTGCCTTTCCCTGTCAGTGGGGAGGCAGCTGGGATGGTGCAGAGCTCACAGGCTGGCAGCCCGAAAGGCAGACAGTGGGCATGGCAGCACTGGCTTCGCAGGGTGTCTGGTAAGGACTCAGAGGATAACGTGTCTGGCCAGGGCCCAAGACCAAGATTGCAGACAGTGGGCCCATGGGTCGCAGTGGGCCTGTAGACCCATTTTCACTGGCCAGCACAGCTTTCAGAATGAGTTGATCTAGTGGCTGACATTTCAACATCCAAGATACAGCATTATGATTTGTGTTTTCCAGCTTCCTTTGCACAGTTGGAAGCTCTCACCACGCTGGGCCTGCACTTCTGCAGGGGCTGGGCCCTGGGAGCTTAGCAGGGGTAGCCGCTCTCCTGTGGCTGCAGTGCCCACAGGGCCTCGTCATCATCCAGTTTTCATCCTTGGCCCCCATTAGTGCGTGGTATTAACACAGGACGTCGGACCTGAGTTTGAATTCCGTCTCTGACTTACTGTCTCTGTGTCCTCGGGCAGGTAATTAGCCTTAGTTTTTACTCATCTGCAAAATGAGGAAAACAAGGCCCTCTCTGCAGCAGCGTCGTGACGGTGAATGGTAATGTAAAGCAGTCAGCCTGCCTTATGGGAAGGAAAAAGCCACGCGGAGCCCTTTGTGGCATTCGAGGGTGACAGTGTGACTTTTGATGGCAAAATGGGGCCAGCTTTTATAAGATACAGTGCAGCTTACCCTCATCCGTGGGTGGTTTGTGAAAATACCCAAATACCAGCTCGTCTGCCCCACCCCCCGGCTCTCTTGTTGAACTCTGCCAGCAACGAAAGAAAATGCTCAAGTGTTCTTTTCTGTGGTGTGGGAGGCAGGGTGACCCGACTTTTCTCTGGCATTGCTCTTGAACTTTCTAGTGACTACACCTGGTGGCTGATTTCTTTGCTGGTTAAAGGTTAAGCTGCTCCCTATTAGCTTGACTGGTTCAAGTACTGATACATTCTCATGGTCATCTGCGTGTTCCTGGACTTTCTCTGCTTGCCTTCCCTCCAGCATGAATTAACTAACCTGTTTTCTTTTGTGTTTTTTTTTTTTCTCCCTCTAGATTATTTGCTCTCTAATAACTATGTAAATTCTATCATTGTCCATAAGTTTGACTTTTCTGATGAGGAGATTATGGCATATTATATATCGTTCCTGAAAACGCTTTCGTTAAAACTCAACAACCACACGGTCCATTTCTTTTACAATGAGGTAAGTAATTGCAGAGGGGCACATTTGGGTGGAAAGCTAGCCAATCAGAGCAGCCCCTTTGGTCTGGGTGGCCTCTGTTTACAAAGCACTTATGCATTCACTGTTTCCTCATTTTCATAGCAACACTGTTTGACCTTGGCATGCTTTAAATTTTTTTTTTATTTAACAAGCTACCTTTTCCATTTTTAATGTAAAATGCAATTTGCACTACCTGAGAGCATGATACTCTTGGTAGGGAGAAGTGCCCAGAAATTAACTTGGGGTCGTGTTCCTCTGTTGGCAAAACAGGAACTCCAGTCAGGCCCAGCTTTGCCACTTCCCTGCTGTGTGACCTTAGAGAAGTCCCAGTCCTCTGAACCTCAGTTTCCTCATCTGAGAAATGGGGATGTTAGTTTCTACCTCGGAGGGTTTTCCAGGGGTTGAATTAAATAAGCTGATGTCTTCAAAGCAACTAGTATGTACCTGGCTCCCTAAAACTGTACCCATTGCCATTCCTTATAAGCTAAAATCCCTGGTATTCCTTGAGAGAATCACTAACAATTTAAATAAATAAATAACTGTTGTTCTCACAATGAAGAGGAGCTTGAACAATCAGGTCAATTTATCTCACATTCCAAAAGGTACAGATGCTGGCTGTCCTGGGGCTGGCTCATCCTGTGGCTCGACCACTTCATCAGTGACCCAAGCTTTTCCATCTTCCTACTCTGCTGACCATACAGTTGGCATCTGTCTTGAGGCTCAACCCCTCATGGTCTCAGAATGGCTGCAGGAGCTCCAAACATCACATACTTACATGCCACTGCCGAAAAGCCTGATGAGATCACATCCCTTCTTGTGCCCCCTTCTAACTTTCCAAAAAACTTCTTTCCCAGAAGCCTCCCAGCAGACTTCCTTTCCTGTCTTGCAGGTCAGAGTTCTGCCACATTTCTCTCACAGTGTGTCTGACGTTGGGGAGTGGGCTGGCAGGGCAGTTCTGGCTCAGTCTCTCCGAGGCTGCAGTCATCTGAAGGCTGGGTTAGGGTCGGGGGATCTGCTTCCAAGGTGGCTTGCTCACATTGCTGACCATTTGGTGCTGGCCATCGGCGGCCGGCCTTGGTTACACAGGCTCCTCCAGGGTCTGCTTGAGTGTCCTCACAGCACGGCAGCTGGCTTCCCGTAGAACAAACGATCCTAAGAGACCAAGGCAAACTGTAATGCCTTTCAGGACTCGGCCTCGGAAGCCACATGCCATCACTTCCACTGTATCTTTAGGCCGCACAGGCCAGCCCTGACTTAGCGTGAGAGGACGCACAAGTTGTGACTTCAGGAGGAGAGGGTCATTGGGCCATCTTGGAGGCCACGTGCTGTCTGCATGGCAGGTGTCTTCTGATCGGTGGTAACACATGCTGCACAGCCTGTATTTGAAGTCAGACCATAGTCCCAAACATTTCCTCTGAGTTTGGGCAAAATTCATCTAGCTGTCTCCACGGGATGTGGCAACAGCAGCCTGCACCTTGACTTTCTTTGTCTAGATTTGTAGTGGCAAGAGCTGGCCTCAAAGGGGAGAAGTACTAGCTGCCAGTCACAAAGTGTGGGGCACTTTGGAAGATGGACATTGTGCAGCCCAGTGCCTGGCACACAGTTGGTGCTCACTAAACGTGTCCAGAGACCAGAGGCATGCTGTTCGCGTTCTCCCAGAGGCTCTCCCGGGCGGAAGAAAACCCACCTGCAAAGTTCAGACCAGAGAGGGAGCCAGATTGTTCCCCCACTCGGGTGCAGCTGGGCTTCTGTGCACCTGGTGGGGAGGGCAGAATGTGGGGATTCTGGGGCCCGAGTGATGCTTCTGGAAGAGTATCCTGCTGATCACCAGAGGAGTGGTAGGAGGCCGATTTTTGAGGTGGACTTAGTTTCCTTTTCTGTGGACCAGTGCAGTAGCTACCACCTGTTACGTGCACATCTGCTTCTAGTGCTCAAAGTGGCGTTGCCTTCATTAGACAGGTGTCACCTCGCTGTAGGTCATGGGTTCCCTCTTCCCCGCCCCTCACTGCCTGGGGGCTGCCCTCCAGTCTGATCCGGAGCCATGTGGAAGACTGGCCAGAAGAGGGCAGCAGAGTGCGCCGCAGCGTGCTGTAGCCCGGGTCCTGTGTGCCTTTTCCTTAGGGCTCCATCAGTGGAGTTCTTTGGTTCTGAACTGTTTTGATCTGTTCTGATGACCCCTTTTTAATGACAGAAGATTCCCGAGACCCTCCTTTTCCATGATAATGTTTACACTTTTAGTGTTTCCAAATAGGGAAATATATATTATAGATTCTGAATGTAGTCAGACTTTGCATTTGCCTTTTGTTAGTAGAAGCAGCATCTAATAATAACAACTAGCATTACTACCGAGTGCTCATTAGGTATCAGGTGCCAGGATAATCACTGTACCTGAAATAGTCTCATTTAATCCCAGCAACCATAAAGTGGGAATTATTATCCTCATTTTATAGATGAAGAATCGGAGGCTTAGAAATATTACATCACACAGCTAAGAAGTGGTAGGAAAGATCATGAACCCAGGCTTGGCATTTCCTGGACCCGCTTCTGTTTCTTCCACGGTCTCACCTTCCCAACCCTCCCCACATTCCCCATTGGGAGTGAACCACTGGCTTAAGGTTCACGTGGGTACTTTTTTTTTTTTGGTATTTTACTGAAGTCTCTGATAGGATTCAGAAAGCTGGGATAGGGGCCAGCCTGTCTTATGGGTCTGTAACTCATTTTCGGTACTTCTTGTGTTTTAGCACACTAATGACTTCGCCCTGTACACAGAAGCCATCAAATTTTTCAATCACCCCGAAAGTATGGTTAGAATTGCTGTAAGAACTATAACTTTAAACGTCTACAAAGGTAAGGTTCCTTATGAGCTCATGCCTCATCAGGTTTCTAACTTGACTGCTAGTGCTTGCTCTCCTGAGTCCATACAAACAATTCTCTGGTGGTAACAGAGCTCATTTATTGTAGCTGGGGCTGCCTGTCTCATGAAAGGTTGTCATCACTGAACATTTAGCTACCCCCTTACATAAATTTGTGTGCCACCACCTTCTGCATTTTAAAGCCCAACTCATTGCTGATACACAGAAGTCATGCATGTCCTAAGAGAGGCACATGTGGGACTCGGATCGGCCATGTGATAATTAGGTAAGGCAAAGCTGTCTTTGAAATGTGAGAGTTAAATTCTTGCCTTTGGCCTGTAAAATATACTTCAGTATAGCCAGGGGGTATGTGATCTTTAAATAATGTATGAGAGCATTTCTTGTCGCAAACAGCAGGGGGCAGTATTGCATTCTCAACCGGCTACAAAGCCCAACAACAAATTCCTCCTTTCTCCCAAGAAGTACTTAATGCCCAAATCATTGCCTCCAGGAGAAAGCCCTTCCGTGGCTCCCCGCCTGCACTAGCACAAAGGCTGGCTGGACACGAGTTTCCCGACCTGGAATTGCCCTCCAAGGCTACGGCCTCTCTGCCTAACACAGGGGTTATTTCCCATGTAGTCACCACCCTAGAGCTGGGACCCCATTTTCTCAGGGACCAATGTTTTGACCTTCATGAGTTATGATGTTATTAATTGAGATGACTCCTAATTGGGAGGGGGCGGGAGCTCCTCGGGGACTCACTTCAGCCTGGTTCTGGGGTTGCCTTAAATTGGAGAGCCTTTGAAGAGCCCAGAGGGGCCCATCCGGGGGTCGCAAACTGAGGACCTGAGGGCCAAATCCAGCTCTCAGACAGGTTTTCATTGGCTTAGATATTTTTTGAAAAAAAAATATAGTTGTCAATATTTAAAACTTGGGAGAGCTTGGGTAACAGTCTGGATTTCTGACTTGAAAATGTAGATGTGGCTGTTTGGGCCTACAGTCCTGCAGGGCAGTGGTGAGCTGACGCGGAGAAGCAGCTGCCCCCTTTGGGGTCAAGGCCTGTGCTGCCCCATTCACCCACTGGGCCGGCTGGCTTCGCTCACCAAGTTATTGTTGGCCAGCCTGTGGGCTTCTGAGTTTGCGACCTGGTCTGACTCCCAGTCTGGCCGCCTCCTGCTCTCTGCTCTCTCTGTTCTCTTCTAACCTGCGTCTTTCTGTCTAGACGCCTCCTGCCCTAGCTCTCTGCCCCTCTGAGCAGCTGTCTCACCCTCCCAGTTCCTAACCCTGTTAACTGTTGTCTGTTTTTTGCCTTTCCTTCAATGACGATTCCCGTGTTCCTTATTCCAGTGTCATGTAAGTTAATAACTTCTGGTTTTCTGCTTTCTTAACTTATCCTTACATGCAAATACAGGAAACTTGCTTGAGGATGGTGTAGTTTTCATTGTAGTCTAGCTAAATGCACTGCTGATAAGTAGGCTTCCTAAAGCACTATTTTTTTTCTTTTTTTTTTTTTGTGGTACGCGGGCCTCCCACTGCTGTGGCCTCTCCCGTTGCGGAGCACAGGGTCCGGACGCGCAGGCTCAGCGGCCATGGCTCACGGGCCCAGCCGCTCTGCGGCATATGGGATCTTCCCGGACCGGGGCACGAACCTGTGTCCCCTGCATCGGCAGGCGGACTCTCAACCACTGCGCCACCAGGGAAGCCCCTAAAGCACTATTAATGTCTACCTTTATTAATTGATTTTATTAATTATAAAAATAACGTAAGAACTACCTTGATGAGTATAGTTTTCTGCATAAGGTAACCATTTTAAAGTATTTCCAGGAAAGACAGAAAAGATTCAGATTATAGTAGAGGGCTTTTTATTGTGGTTTTGTTGTTGTTGTTAATATCCCCCAAGTTATATTTGGTAGCTTGACTTTTTTTTTTCCCCTCTTCTTTTGTGGATTTTCTCAGTGGATAACCAGGCCATGCTGCACTATATCAGAGATAAAACTGCTGTCCCTTACTTCTCCAATTTGGTGTGGTTCATCGGGAGCCATGTGATCGAACTTGACAACTGTGTGCAGACGGATGAGGAGTAAGTGATCCCCCAGGGTGCCTGTTAGGTAGACAGGGTGCTTAGGGGAGAATTCCGTTTTTGTAGAGAAAAAATAAACACTAGAACAAAATTTACCCACCTATGTGTTCGCGGAATATGGACTTCCATGCTCTGAAAGGTTCTGCCCATCTTTCCACTTTTCATAACAGTAGGAAGTTGGAAACAACTCAGATACCTCCCAGAGGAGAATAGGGTAAGTGAATCCAGTACATCCATAGATGGGGTGCTAGGCAGCTGGTAAAAAGATGATCTGCCACTGGTAAATGGATAAACAAAATATGGTATTTGCATGCAGTGGAATAGTGTTTGGCGATAAAAAGGAATGAAGTACTGACACATATACCATGGATGAACCTTGAAAGCATTATGCTCAGTGAAAGGATGCAAGGGACAACCTAGTGTATCATTCCACTTATATGAAATGCCCAGAATAGGCAAATCCATAGAAACAGTAGATTAGTAGTTTCCTAGGGCTGGAGGAGGGGTGTGTGGGGGAAATGAATATACTAAAACACATTAAATTGTGTACTTTGGGTGAAGTTTTTGGTATGTGAATTATATTTCAGTAAATCTGTTAAAAAAAAAAGTAAGTTGGTGATGAATAGAAGTTCCAGAACAGGATTTCTCAAACTCTGCACTATTGATCTTTCGAACTAGGTAATTGTTTGTGTGGGGCTGTCCTATGCATTGTAGGGTGTTTAGCAGCATCCCTGGCCTCCACCCACTAGACGCCAGTAGCACCCCCTTTCCAATTGTGAAAACCAAAAATGTTTCCAGACACTGCCAGATGTCTCCCTTAAGGAAAAATTGTATCAGTTGAGAACCACTGCCCCAGGGTGACAGCTTCGCACAGATCTGGTAAGAGGCACACCTAAATGGGGTCAGGACGATGAAGGGACTCAGGAAGGAGGTCTCCTGGGGGCAGAGGGCTAGAGAGAGAGAAAATATTAGCTTCCATATTGGGAAAGAAGCAAGGTGAGGTTAATGGCAGATCTGATGGGGCATCTGGGAGGATAAGGACCCATATAGATATGGATAGTCATGGATATGAGGCATAACGAGACACAACTCCAGAAAGAACAGAAAGTTATACGAGGAAGGAAGTGAACTCCTGGTCCTCCCTGGGGCTCTGCAGTGAATGATTATAATGTCAACACCAGTTGCTGATGACTGCTGGGGGGGACGGGTGGAGGGAACACAATAAAAGGAGGTCATTATGTAACATCTAAAATGGCTCAACCGCAAAATAGAGGTCCTTGTAGATTTTATAGAAATACAGGAGGAACTATCCACAGAAACACCTAAAGGAGTTGAAAACCGCTTCCTCTGGAGAGTGGGCAGGGGTTGGGGAGGCGAGGCCAGGAGCTGCTGTGTTTTATTATCAGCTCATCAGTACTATTCGATTTTTAAATCCATCTGCATGTATTACTTAGATATTTTTTAAACTAAAGGTTTAAAAAGTGAAGTGCATTAATGATCCTGCTGGAGGAAAATGAACACAGTATCTTATTAAGTGCGGGGGAGGGGTTGCAAAACATTGTGTATAAATAAATGTTCTGGGTCTCATCGGAGGTAGATTCATGGGTGCTCATTATAGTATTAGGCTTTACAATGTGTATTTGCTATAAATATTTACTAAACATCTTATTAAAGCATAATAAGGAATAATTATCCAAAATTATGTAAAAGAAACAAATTTTTTTTTTAAAGCATATGTGATTAGATGGATAGACATGTAACACCTGCCTTTTAGATGTGACTATAGGGACATGGAAATAACGTAATATTATCTGTTAGTGGTGGGACTAGGAGACTTTGATTTCTTTTTGCTTTTATTTTCTTCGTCTGTCTTCCACAATGACCATCTATTACTTGAATAATAGTCATAATAAAAATAAAAGGTCTTATGGTAGCTAGATTGCTCTTTGCAACCGATAACACTTTGGGGGAGGTGAAAGTGCCCCATTGGCTGTTTCAAGGCTTCGTCCTTGGCAGAGACCGATCAACTCTTCACTGGAAGCAGGCAGGGCCTCCTGGGGCTTGGGGTGGGGTGTCACGTCCTTGCGCTGTGCCCCCCATACAGACGGGGCCTCTGGGTCAGACGCGGCTGCTGAGGCTTGCTTCTCTCTTCAGAACTCCTCTGGAGCATTTTAATTATCGAGGATTTATAGTTCCATTGATGCTGCTTATCTTGGGAGCCAAGGGATCTTGCCACTTGGACTAGTGGCTGCTCTTGTTTGAAATGGCTTGCTAAGAGCTTCATTGGGTTTTGCTTTGTTTACCCCTTTTGTTTTGGGCTGTTGTGGTGATGATGGGGTGAGTTGTACTGAGGCCCCCAGAAAGTGGGGGGACCCCATGAGTCCCCTAAGATCGAATGAAGCAGACCTGTCCGTCCTCTCTTTCTGAAATCCACTGGTCGGGCCAGGATGGGTGTCTCTCGGGACTGGCTCAGGTATTCGTTTGTGAATGAAGTGCCACCTGCGACCTCAGTCTCAGGCCATTGGTTCTAGGCTCTGAGCTTTGGCGTCCGGGCTGAGATGGGCGTTTCTCCCGGCAGGCATCGGAATCGGGGGAAGCTGAGTGACCTGGTGGCTGAGCATCTGGACCACCTGCACTATCTCAATGACATCCTGATCATTAACTGCGAGTTCCTCAACGACGTGCTCACGGACCACCTGCTCAACAGGCTCTTCCTGCCGCTCTACGTGTACTCGCTGGAGAACCAGGACAAGGTGGGCCGGGCTGAGGGTCGTCTGTAGGAGGGGAAGAGCAGTCACCCCAATAGGACGGGGCTTTGCAAGGGACCAAGCCTTTGAGCCTGAGGGAGATTCTTTTCAAAGCACGCTGGCTTCCCTTTCCTTTCCTCTTATTTCCTGAGAGGGGGTGGAAGGAGAGGGAGAGAGAGACAGAGTATATGTGTGTGCGTGTGTGTGTGTGGACTGTAAATGAATGAGAAAAGATTACTGACATCAGAAGGAAACAGGAACCCTCTACAGATTCAGGCTTTTGGTTTCTATGCATCCTTCTCTTGAGGTGTTCTCATCCCTGGTAACTTTTTCGGATAGTTGCCAGAGGTAATTGATTTGGAGAAGATCCAGCCAGCCACAACACTTGCACAGAACGGACAGGAGGGGATGGAGCGCACCTAGGAAAAGATCCCGGGGCAGTGATTGTCCACAGTTACAGCTCGAAGCCCTTGTGGGGATAGAGCCTGTTCAAGTGCACATCCTCGGATGTCCTCTCACTCCTCTCAGGGATGCTGGCTCAGTGGGTCTGGAGTGGACCGGGAACCTGCCCCGCAAGTGATTCTGAGCTGGTGGCTCTTGGTGCCCCCGTGAGAAATGCCACTTCAAGGAGGGGAGACCTTCGGCCAGTACCTCTAAGAGTTAAGGAGCAGAGGCCTTGGCAGGAGGCGGGACAGAGCCAACTGGTTACTCTGCAGGGGCTTCGGCCTCTGTAGATGTGTCCCAAGGAGGTATAGCTTTCTTTTTGGAGATGGAACATGGTGCTTCTTGTTAAAAATAAGTGAATAAAAGAAAATTGCAACCCTAACGAGATCTGCCAGCTGCAGCTCTGGGAGGCAGAGAGAAAGCATGGGAATTGGAGTTTTCAGACGTGGGTTTAAACTCTGCCTCTTCCCTTTCCTCATTCTGCAACATTGGATGAGGCAGTCAACCTGCCTGAGCAAAACGGGGGTCTTGAAGATCCTCACGGGGTTGGTAGGAGATGGAGCTTGTTGAAGCCCAGTACAAATGAGGGGCTTCTCGGAGACCAGAGTGCCCCAACTTCTCCCTGCCCCTCTCCTGAGAACAGGCCCTCTGGGGCCTCTCCTGCCGGGCTTCGGGCTCTCGCTGCCCAAGCTGGGGGAAATTAACATTCTTGGTAATTTAAGGAGCTAGTTCTTCTCTCGGGTCCAGCCTCTAATCCGTGACTCATGGTGAAAGATTTCTCAGGTGGAAGAATAGCGGCCTTGCAAATGGTATCGGATAGGATTAGGCTGTGAGCTTATTTTGCAGGGTGGACTTTGCCACCAGGAAAGAAGAATCTTAGGGTCTTGGAGGAAGTCGGGGTCCTTCAGACAGATGGCTTCTGGCTTCATGGATTTTGTGCTGCTCACATGTGTAACCCTGGTTTCTCTGTCTCTTTCCCCCAACCTTCACCAGGGAGGAGAACGACCGAAAATCAGCCTGCCGGTTTCTCTCTACCTTCTGTCCCAGGTACGTCTGATCATTCACCTGTGTCCCCAGCACACTGGGGGTCCTTGGAGTGCTGCTGCCTTTCAGAAATTTCCCAGGCCACATTGCCCCATCTTCTCTCTCTGTGTCCCCCATCTTGAAGTAAAGTAACAACACTGAGTAGAGGTGCTATGTATCTTCTTCGTGGTAGTACTTGGAAATTTAAGGAGAAATAAATCAAACCTGACAAATATGTAGTTGGTTTCTACTATGGGGCCTGAGGTTTCCAAAACAAGCAAGGAGTATTCTAAATACCCTGGAAATGTGGGCTGGGTGGCCCCTGTTCTCAGCCATGTTGAAATAAGCCCCAAACTGCAGGACCCAGTATGTGTACACACACAGCAACCGTGGCTTAACAAACTTCTACTAATGAGGCTGTTTTTAAAGGCTTTTGTCATGGTTCTAGTTCCCAGATTACCTTATGGAAAGTGTCTTGTAGCAGGCTTAGCACCCAGATTTGTGTCTTGAGCCAATTTGTCTGCCTCCCCCTCTTAAACAAGTGTGTTTCCTTCTCGTAATTATATAATATTTACAAGAAGGGAAAAACTCCATGGTGACCCAGTTACATAACTTTAAAAATATTTTTATTACAAGCAGTCCAGACTCTCAGGCCATCTCATTAGACTGTCAAGTAGCCAGACGTTTGACCAGAGCTCTGTTCCCACTTTTGCAGTGGCCCAGGTATTTATTTGCTTTGCTGAGAGCATGTCCTTTTCACTTGGTCCCTGGGCCGCTTTGAGTTTGAGGCGGCTCTGTCTCCTGTTGGCCTAAGAAGAGAGATGCAGACCCGGCCTCTTCTCAGTGGCCGGGCCAACCAGGATCCGCATGTGGCCGGCTCACGTTGCTCCCGGAGTCTCGTTCTGGGGGCTGTTTGCTCAGAGCTGCACGCCGCCTCCTGAATGCCCCTCTGTGCGGTGGAGCTCCGAGCAAGCCCCAGCCCCTCCTGGCAGCGATTTCCGCCGCCTCATTACAAATCCGCCAGCTCCTCCTGCTTGGGATTCTGGGAGTCTGGCAGGACCCGAGCAGGCCAGGAATCCCATGGCAAGCGCCCCCAGGACCCTTCAGCTACTGGGGCACCCCGAGGAGCACGGGGGTCAGGACACACTTTTTCTCCGAGAACCCGTTTTCTCCTGCTTTCCTCGTGAAGGACCAGCAGCTCAGGCACCTAATTACTTGTTTCAGTCTCTCACAAAAAGCATTGTCATTGGCGTTCCTCAGCCTGAGTAAAGGGCTCTCGCTCCCCTGCATTTCCATGGAGCTTTATCATCACGTTGCCCGAATGTGTGAAAACCTCGAATTGGGTATAAATCCCGGTCCTTAATTAAACTCTATATCAGAACATCCTTACAAATTATTTTACAAACATCGCTACTAAACCAAGAAAATACACATTAACGATGTTAATTTGGTGTGACGAGGATGCTGTCCAGCTGAAACTAAACCACCACTGGGGACAAGAGCGTGACTCGGACAGGCTGGCCCAGCCTTTCGAGTCTGGCCCACACACGCTTCCACGTACCTTGCAGTGACCGGCCCTCCCCAGGCTTTTCTCTGTCCAGAGCCCAGGAGGGAACGAGCACCATGTGTGTCCACACCGGCCTAGCAGGTGCTCGCTGAATGTTTGTGGACTGAATTCCTTTGTCATCATCATAGTCACCCATGCTTGAATGCCTGCCACAGCCCTGGACATGGGCTAACCCATTTGGTCATATTGTCTATGGTAGCGTTTCTTTGGTGTTTTAAAAACAGGTGTGCTTTTTTTGTTGTTTTTAGGTAGGTATCACATTTGTCTATTCTGCCTGTACCTTTAATCTGAATTGTATTTATTTTTTTGAACAATGTATTCACCCTACTCAAACAGTACAAAATAACATGTAGGGAAAAATCTCCCTCTTACCTCTGTCCCCCACACATCCAGTCCCGCTCCCCAGAGGCAGCCAGTGTTTTAGTTTATGCCTTTCCTTTTTTTTTTTACAATATTTTTTTAAATAATTTTTTTTTAAGTTATAAAGTTCAAACAGGTGAAAACCAAGCTGCCTTTCTACTTTTGTTCAGTCTCCTGATTTCTCTCCCCAGAGACAGCTATAGTTACAGGGTCTTCCCGGGTCCTTCCAGAGACAGGGAGAACTCTGCCAGGGATTCTCAACTGGTGGCGATTTCGCCCCACCCTGGGGGACGTCTGGCAGTGTCTGAAGATATTTCTGGTTGTCACGCCTGGGGGAGGGGCTGCAGCTGGCATCTAGTGGGTAGAGGCCAGAGATGCTGCCAAATATCCTCCAGTGCACAGGACAGCCCCCCACAGCAAAGATGTATCGCCTGACAGTAGTGCCGAGGATTCGAGACCCTGTTCCCTGTATATATAAGCAAATACAAATGGGCGCACACACCCTCTGATATACAGATGGTCGGTACATCCCACACTGCACTGTGGTACCGTGTTGCCTTTACATTTTAAAAGAAACCAGCAGGTGTGTCTGAGCCAGCTTTGCAAGGCGGTTTTGGTACCCTGATTACTCAAGCCATTCCTCTGAACGCTGGGCAGCAGGGTGGGGTGGCCGGGCCATCCCAGACCGCCCAGCACCTTCTGATGTTGCCTCCTGGCACAACTCGGTCTGTCTCTGGCTTGTGCGGCTTTTCCTCCCCATGGGTTCCACACCTCCCAGTGCTGCCCTGGAATTCTGGTGCGCTCAAACCCACCGCAAGGGTCAGAGCTCATTCCAGGATGGGATCTCCGCATAGACATCCTCTGCCAAGTCCTTGATTGGAGCGGGGCTCGCCAGCCCCTTCTTCCATGTAACCGAAGTGCTGGGCCGGTGCCTCCTAGTCTTATCCTAATTGGATTTGACACTGAAATGCCTGTGGAGAGGAAGGAGGGTGTGGGTTTGGCACTCCCTTCTCACATTGCTCCACTTCAGCCAGATTTGGCTGCAGCTGGCCTGAGGGACAGTCTCGCTTTAATGCACTTCCTTCTGCCGAAGAACAGCCAGCCAAATAGGTAACAGTCTGAAAGAAGGAGGGCCCAACCCTAGAAGGAGAAGAGTATAACTGGTTTCTCCCCAGTGTGACCCATTCTTTGGGTTTTGCACCACCAGGATTGCTGCTGAGACTCATGTAGCCCAGCCTTGTTGTTTCAGATCAAGGAAGGAAGAGGTTGAAAGTCTGCACACTTTAATGTGCATCCCATTTTTTTCCCCCTCACCAGGTCTTCCTAATTATACATCACGCACCCCTGGTGAACTCATTAGCTGAAGTCATTCTGAACGGCGATCTGTCTGAGACGTACGCTAAGCCTGAACAGGATGTTCAGAGAAGCTGTGTAAGTCATTAGTGGGGGACTGTTTTGAGACCCTGATAAAAAGCCATTGCTCATTTTGTTAATGTGTGTTTCTTTAAAACCAGAAACCAACATCCTGCTCATTACAGCACTGGTGATGCATAAGCTGGTCTGGGATTCAGGGAACCTAATCAGCCTTGACACGCATACCCAGGAGAATCTGGGGTCGGGTACTAAGAGTGGATGTGACTGAGCGTGTGTTATTGAACGTGGAATTGTCCTGTTCTGGGGCCTCGGTTGTGTATCTGTGAGACACTGTTACTGGGTCCGAATGAGAGAATACTTTGTCCGAGGCACCAGCATCTACAGAGGATGGGCAGGGAGCATCTGTGAATGACACGGGCCCCATGAGAGGGTAGTAGGGAGCAGTGGGGACTGTGACAAATTGGAGGGTGTGTATGTCCTTTGTGAGCAGCCGTTGCTCACCCCAGCCTCCAGTTGTTCTGCAGGAACGTGGATGCTGTATTGCCAGGTTTTCTCATGTTTCTAGAGACACTGGAAAGCTTCATTTTTAGGCAGATACTCCCAAGTTTTAAATTATCACCAACTGTGGCCTAAACAGCATGTTTGTGGTTTGTGCATGTTTGTGCTCCGCTAAAGGGAAACCCTGATCACCAGGGAGATGACTTCTCCCGAGGCTTTCCCTGCTTGGCCCTGTGTCTTGCCTGCCTTCCCTCCTCCCATCCTGTTCACACACACACTGAGCTCCAGGCTACCTCAGTCCTGGCCCTGCTTGCTTTTTCCCCAGCGTGCTCTGTGCTTTCTTCCCTCCACACCTGTGCCCTTAACCCTACCCACTGCCTGGAAGGCCCTTGCTCCTGGTTCCTTCTCATTAAAGGTCTTACCTGCTCTGAGCAGGCGTCTTGTCTGTCATTGGATCTGCTGCAGCGTAGGCGCCACATACACGTCTGAAATGAGAGGTGTTTACACAAAGGCCGTTTCATGAGAGCTCTGTCTCTGCAGCCCGGTTCTCAGTCGGCACGCAGGTGAAGGGGCTGGGCTTACCCTTGGGCAGTTGACTCTGTGGTCATATCTGAGCGAGTGGGTGGAGAGTGATCCTGGAGAGTGATCCCGGAGCGTGAAGGGCCAGCACTGCATGGAGTACAATTACAAGAGGCCCCTGCCCTTCTGGGTTTTCCCATGTACAGTGTCTTGGCCGGGCCACTGTGCTTTTTAAGGCTCATTAGAGCCTCTGAAAAGGTTTCCAGAAACCTTCTGTCCTCATTGGTGGTGGCGTTAGTTCAGCGGAATTGAATAGGGCCTTGTCATGGTTCTTGTCTGGCCTATCCCTTCTTTGCTTCATTCAAGAAGTATTTATTAAGCCCCTTCTTTGGCCCAGGCATCATGCTGTCTCTGGGGATATACAAAACCTAGATAGCCCCTGTCACGCTGGAGCTTTACAGTCCAGCAGGAGAGACAGATTTTGATTAAGCTTACAAACAAGTGTACTATCTCAAGTCTTATATGTGCTCTAAAAGGAAGGAGTAGTGTTTGGTGAGAGGATTTAACCTGGAAGTGATGGGGTGATGAGTGATGAATAGGAAGGACTCCCCTAGTGGTCCATGTTGTGACAACACATGGGCTAGAGAATGTGGAGTTGGCTTAGTGTTGATGCAGCTGGAGATATTTGTTTGCAACTTTCCTAAACTCGCTTTTGCTGAATGAATGCAAGCAATGGAACGTTGAGTCAGAAGAATCAGCAGGGCCTCCAGGCAGGGCTGCTGAGGACCCCTCCAGCCAGTGGGTCACCCTGGGCAAGTCGTTTTACTCCATTTAGAAAACAGCGAGTGTAGGTCCCACTCGGGAGGGCCATGGTGAGGATGGGGAGAAGATAGATTTAAAGTGCCCATCAAGTGCTTGACAGGCTGCAGTCTGGCCCTCAGAGCTGCTTGGTTTGGTCTTCACAGTGTTTGAAAGAAAATTTTATGAATCGCCAACTTTAACATTTGGGAAGTTTCACATGAAAGTCCAGATTTCAGGATGGTCTTGAACAGTCAGAAGATCTGGTCCCGGTTGTGCATATGTTCCTGCAGGAAGCTTCTCAGAAGCCGCCCGCATCAGATGAGGCATGTGTCTGCTGTCAGATTTGCCCAGTCTGCCCCCACCCAGCCTGCTGCTAACTCATACTACATTTATGTTAATAACAGACCGGAATGGAGTGGGTTCCTTTGGACTTTGTTTTGTCACATGATTTCCAGAGCCCAAGATAGCTGCTAATAGCTCATTGCAGAATGTCTATAAGACCCTCGCTGCCGAAGTTAGACTTGGTGTTCCAAGAGGTGGACCCAGAGGTTGTTGGGGTGCTTGGGTTTGCAGGGTTTTTTCATTGCAATTCATTGATGTGCAGTTGCAGGAAATAATACAGAGAGATCCCTTACCCTTTCCCTAGTTTTCCCCCAGTGGTGACATCTTGCAAAACACTGGTACAGTGTCACAAGCAGGATATTGACATTGATACATGGAGGATTTGCAATTAGAGCAAAAGCAAATTGCAGGAAGTTACTGGTGACCTCTCAGCTTAGGATACCCACTTTAGTTGAACCCTCTAATTGGCGGGATTGTCTAGGAGATCTGTTCTTTTTCCCAATGGCCTCCCCTTGGGATGAATTCCTGCCTCCGCTGTGATAGATGCATGGCGCTCGTGTGGTGGACACCTGAACTGAAAAGGAGATTCTTTTGAGTGTGGAAGGAATTGCCAGCCCAAGTGAAAGTGTCAGCCTTCTACTTCCGGTTATTGCCTTTCCCTGGGTGCGAAGTCGAAGTTTGTGTATTCTGATGACTGCAGTTGAAATTCGGGAAGAGTTTATCTCATCTATGACTTGTTTGACAATAGTCCTGGTAAGATTTACCTTCCTTCCCTCTGAGCAAGAACTGTCTCCTATTGTTTCCTGCCTAACTCGGATGTGGTTTGATCATGCTTGTTTTAAGTTTCTTGGTCTTTTTTAACCTACTTTCTCCTTCCCGTAATTTGTAGATAAGTTACTGGTATTGCTTCATTTTACCAGCAGACATTTCACAAAACCAAACCAAAATTGAAGAGAGAGAAGCAGAGGGGAGAGTAGAGTTATTTGAAAAGTCTGTAATTTAGGGTTAAATTGAAAACACATCAGCGTGGTTAGATAAATGTCTAACTGAAATTCATCTGTGCATTCAACTCGTGTGGTTCCCGCTGAGGGGTAATTCTTGCTATAATTTTAACGCAGAGCAGATCGTGTTTCTTGTCGGGGGAAGCAGAGTAAGAGGACACTCATTCTGAAACTGCTGACATCTCATTATTTTTGCAAAATGAACATACAGATTAGATTATGGGATATGCATCATTACCTGTAGGTACTTTTTTGTTTTTGAAGGGACTTTTTTCATCCTGGGTTTCTGTGGAATCGCTTCCTTGGTTTTTGCATTCATTCATCCATTCCCTGAGTGGAGATGCACTGGTGCCCAGGCAAGACACGACCCCTGCCCTCACTGGGATTCCCAGCCCCCCTAGAGGACAGGAGACGGTGTCTTAGAGACGTCTGCATCGCCTGTGCTGTCCCGGGACTGGCTGGGGATGCTCGGGGGCTCACAGCAGGCACGAATGGCTCAGTGGGTGAACTGGCGGTGGGGTCACAAGGGCTCTTGTGATGTCCTTCATGACTCTTAGAACCTGACCCTCACATGCCACCTTCTCTTTGCTCCGAGGCACAGTGGGGAGGGAGTGGCGGAGGGGTTGCTTTTGGTGCTGTTGCACATTCTGTCTCGTGCAGTGGACCCTGCAGCCAGGCTGCCTGGCTCCTCGTCTTACCAGGTGTGTCCCCGGGCAGGCTAGGCCACCTCTCCGGGCCTCAGCGTCTCACCTCTCCAGTTAGAATAACAACAGTGGGTTTTCGGAGAGGATTAAATGCAGCAGCGTGATGTGTTTATTCCGAAGTCTGGCAGACATCACGGCCTAAGTAGCAGCTGTCAGCTTCAGAAAGGTCTTAGAGTGAAGTAAGTCAGAAAGAGAAAGACAAATACCGTATGCTAACACATATATACGGAATTTAAGAAAAAAAAATGTCATGAAGAACCTAGGGGTAAGACAGGAATAAAGACACAGACCTACTAGAGAACGGACTTGAGGCTATGGGGAGGGGGAAGGGTGAGCTGTGACAAAGCGAGAGAGAGGCATGGACATATATACACTACCAAACGTAAAACAGATAGCTAGTGGGAAGCAGCCGCATGGCACAGGGAGATCAGCTCACATAGCACAGGGAGATCAGCTCAGTGCGCCAGGAGGGTGGGAGGGAGGGAGACGCGAGAGGGAAGAGATATGGGAACATATGTATATGTATAACTGATTCACTTTGTTATAAAGCAGAAACTAACACACCATTGTAAAGGAATTATACTCCAATAAAGATGTAAGAATAAAAAAAAGAAAGCAAAAAAAAAGAAAGGTCTTAGTTTCTGAGGCTTTGGAACAACCCTGCATCCCCTACTTGGGACCTCCCTTCTTGGGATGGTTAACACAGAGGCACACTTAGTGTGCCCCAAAAGAGGAGTCCTGTGACCAGACACAAGGGCACAGAGGGTCAAGTGTAGCAGCCATGACGACTACCATGACGACAGCGGTGACGGCACCAGTTGTGAACGTTGCCGTGTAGTGCCAGCAGCTGAGCCTCTGTGTGCAGCTGGGCCTCCACCTCAGCTGGCCCCAGATTCTACTCTGGAAAGTGCAAATTCTTAGCCAGCCAGCGTGCATTTACGTGGTTGGCCGGCTCTGAATTCAGAGTGGGGACAGAATTCTGGGGCAGAATAGGCTTGTTTGTCCCAAAATGAGAACATCTGCTGTCTCTCTATAGGCACCAGTTCAGCCAGTTGGGATGGTCTCCAGGTGATTCTTGGGGGATCCAGAAGGGTGAGCGCATGCTCAAAATGTTAGCCACCAGTTCTCCACGTGACACCTGTCCTTCCTGGGAGCTGGACCCTCTGTTGGCAGAAGATTCTGCTGGGGCGTGGTGTGTGGAGCTGGCAGCTAAGAAAGTAGCAGCCTGGCTTCTCTGGCTTGTGTGTTTGCAGAAGCAGAGAGTTCATCATTGGCTTGGGTCCCCGGGTTGCCAGTGCATGGCAGGCTTTCCAAACCAGGCTTGAATCAGACGGCAGCAGAGGCCCCCGAGAATTGAATGCATCGGGCAGAATAGCCCTCCGCGGCTGGGATTAGAGATCCCCCATATCTTTCGGTGCCCCTGACCTTACCTGTGACCCCCAGGGTAACCAATGCTGGTTCCAGAGCACACATGTTCTTCTTCCTGAAAGTCGTAATCGGCTTCTGGGAGGGGGTTGATCGGGAACACCAAAGGGAAAAAATAGACTTGTATAAATCAAGGGCCTTAGCTGGCACAGTTGCAAGCATTCCCACAAAGAACTAGAACTTGTGTGTATTCTCCCTTTTTGCGGGGCCATTGTGGTCTAGCCCATCATCCCTCAATGGGGTTATAGCTCCCAGGTGCCCCCGCTGCCTGCAGAGCCCCGTGTGTGGCAGCGCTGGCTCATAGGCCATGGGGGTTTGACAGAATCAGAGAGAATCCAGGGTGCAGCACGTTCCATGTAGGAACCGTCGCCTCTCCCTTCCTCCTGTGTGGAAGCGGGGGGCTGCACAGCTGATGGAAGCCCTGCGGCGTGGAGGCTCACAGAGGCATGGCCTGTAGCCAGGGCCACCGGTGACTGACCTGCGGGGCTGAGGGGCTGGTCCTGGTCCAGGGAACAGAGGAGGGCCAGGGATTCTCGGGGTGGCTACAGCCTGGAGGAGCTGACAGGGCAAAACACAGTGGGTAATGCGGGGGTGGGCACGGAGAAGGTTCTGTGACTCAGGCCTGAGCTGGCTTTTCTGTCTGCCCAGCAGCATGACACAGAACGGACTGGGGCAGCCACCAGGCTAGAGACCGCTCAGAGGTGGCTCGGAGGGGCGAGGCAGTGTCACTGAATGGGGACCTCCCCTAGTCTGCATTGAGCCATTGGTGGCTTCTTCCAGGTCTCGCCTGAAATCAGGAAAATCAAGGGTGGGGACAGGAAAAGGAGGCACCCACCACTTCTGCTGTCTGTGCCCTGGGGCTTTGTGAGTTTTTATCAGTGGCCAGGCCCCTTTGGGCATTTGAGGTGTTTTTTTTTTTGTTTTTTTGTTTTTGCGTACGCAGCCCTCTCACTGTTGTGGCCTCTCCCGTTGCGGAGCACAGGCTCCGGATGCGCAGGCCCAGCGGCCATGGCTCAGGGGCCCAGCCGCTCCGCGGCATGTGGGATCCTCCCAGACCGGGGCACGAACCCGTGTCCCCTGCATTGGCAGGCGGACTCTCAACCACCGCGCCACCAGGGAAGCCCAGCATTTGAGTTTTTTAACTAGACTTTGGGTTCCTTGAAGTTGGGACAGCATTATTTATTCATCTGTTCGATACATAATTACTGGGTGTGTACCAGGCAGTGTTCTAGGACTAGAGAGACACCATGAACAAAACAAAGACCCCCTGACTTCCGGGAGCTTCTCTCGTAGTGGGAAGAGAGACAGGAACCATAAAACTATTAATGAACAGCAGAGCATGTTCTGATGTGAGACGAGCTCTGGAAGAGCATCTATAGTGAAGCAGAGGAGGGAGGGGGGCTGTGCTAGGAGGCTTGGGAGGGGTGCACTTCTCCATAGGGTGGCCTCACGGGGAAAGTGACATTAGAGCGTAGATTTTAAGGAATTGAGGGAGCAAGTCATGTAGAAATCTGGGGGGAAGAGCATTTGGGCCAGAAAGAACAGCCAGTGCAAAGGCCCTGAGGCGGGTGTGCCTGGTGTGTCAGGACCGGCAAAGAGCAGCGTGGTGAGGCAGAGTGTGGTGGGGGATGAGGCGTGGCGGGGGATGAGACGGGGCGGGGCGGGGTGGGGGGTAATGAGAGTCCGAAGCAGGTGGCGCCTTTCAGGCCATTGGAGGACTCAGGAGTTTATGCTGGGGGAAGTGGGAACATCCTAACCTCAGGGTCCACAGTGTTTGTCATGCAAGACAACTTCAGTTGTCTTGAAATAATGAATCTCAACAGGGACAGCAAGCACCGTATCTCTTAAGGAGCAAGGAAATCCCACCCTGGTCAGGGCCAAAGTCCTCCATCCAGGAAACTGGGTTTTGCTCGGGGGTTGGGGGGGGGGGGGGCTTCACCTGACAGGAGGCTGGGGGGCCGCACATGGGTAAGAATAGGGCCACTCCGGTCACTCACTGCCCAACCTAGGACAAGTCAGCATGGCGGGTGGGTGTAACTCTCATCCTGGAGGACGGATAGTGTGGTTGCCCCCGTGCGCTCTGAGTCCTGGCTGGCCTGAGATTGACTGCCCGCTGACCACTTGCTGTGATGCTCATAACCTCAGGGGACCCCCCCGCCCCGGGAACCTCTAGCCAGGTATGGGGGCAGATTCTTGAAAGCTCCATGAGCAAAGAAAAAAAAGAAACCTGAAAGGGCTTTATTCGGGCCATCGGTATTATTCTGGGTGAAACTTGGACTGTGGGTGGTCCGTCCCTAGCAGGAGCAGCACCCTTCTGTCAGGCACTGACCGCATGCCAGACTGGTTGGTGTGCTTGCTCTCCCTCCTCCCCCACCTCCCGCCACGGTATTTCAGGAGCACCCACCCATTCCAGGCTGGCGCGGTGCTGCCCTCAGGGGCTGCAGGACAAGCAAGATGGACAGATGAGGTCCCTGTCCTGACATCCTGGTGGGAAAACAGACGGTAAACAAGCATGTCAACACAGATTTAAGGTTTGCGTCTGGGAAGACATGGAAAACAGCTTTGGGAGATGACGGTGAGGGAGGTGAGGTGACACCGGATCTGAGGACGAAGGATGAGGAGCTCACCTTGATGAGAGTGGGGTGGTGGTGAGGGTTGGGATGGTCAAGGCACGGAAAAGGGTGGGCCAGAGACCTTGCTGGTTATGAACTGGCTGGCTGGGATCGGAAGAGGGGCCAGAAGGCAAGCAGCGTGCTGGGTCAGCGGGGGAGGGGGACGTGTAAACTTTACAGACGAGGAGCGCGCTCATTCGCCTCCTTTACCAGCTCATTTTAGGCTCCTAATAACCCACGGAGTGAGGTAGTGTCATCATCACATTCTCTGCATGAGGAAGCCAACGCTAACGTAACAGGGGTTAAGGGGTCATTCTGTCATCCCCCAATTGTGCGGGACTGCACGCTTCCAACCCCAAGTCCCCAGGCTGTTTCTACTTCGTGCTCTTCTGCCACCATCCCCAATGATGGTCTCCAGGTTAGCGTGAGATGTGGGGTTCTGGACCGAACATTTCAGGTCACTGAGAGTCACCACTATTTCATAGTTCATTATGTTTTCTTGGAGGACAAGATGTAAAATACTCCTTCTAAAGAAATACCAACTAAGTGCTTGGTTTGTCACTGTTTAATCAGAGCACAGGGTATTTTATTTTGCATGAGCATTGAACATGCCTCTTCAATCATAAATATCTTGGGATTAATTCATCCTACAAGCATTCATTAGTTCTTGATGGAGTGCCAGATGCAGTGTCAGAGGGACAGACTAGGCAATGCTCAACGTTGAGAGGGACAGAGAAGATGACCAGGGATGGGGAAGGACAGGGGATGAGGCTGGTCTCCTACAGACCCAGCAGCACCCCGAGGCTGCTTTCTAAGAAGTCCCAACACCATCTTGACGTGACCTGTGGGTCCCCACAGAGTCTGAGCACCGTCTGTGTGCAGCGCAAGGCGTCTGAGCTCAGAGAGGGCTCCGATTCCAGATAAATGCACACTGCTTTGGGTTATGCCTTGGCCGCCACAACACTCCCTGATAATTGGCCGATCGTGGGGAAGAAAGCCACGCTCCTCTTGTTAATGGAAGTGGCCTGTTACCTCTTCATGTTTCCCCCGCCACGGGTTTTATTTTCGCCATTAAGCTCAGCTGTGTTGCCCAGTCGCCTCGCTGATGTGGCTGCAGTTGTGAATTCTGGACACGTGTGTGGGCTTTGGCTCAGCAGCCCCATGTCACTCAGGGTTTGGCATGTAGCACACGCACCCATACATCACCCAGGAGTTTATTCCGTCTGATGTTTGCTTGCTGATCGCCTCATTCTGGAATGAGCATAGGCTCGCTTGGCAGCAATTAGCGGCCCTGCTTCCCTGCGAAGCCAGTTGCCAAGCTTGTGCTGCAGTGCCATTGGTTACGGTTGGCGTAAACCTGGGTCACTGTGACCCCCGTGACATTTGGAGCTCTGTGCATGTGAGACAAAAATGGGAAATAATTACACACTGTGCTCGTCCATAATGCCTGTCAGGTCAGAGGGCCACCCAGTGAGTGATGTGATGTGTGGACTGTCCCCAAGCAGGGCTACCTGCTCCTCCGGGCAGTGTGACCCCGGTATGGCAGGGCCTTTACATCCACCCTTCAGGGGACTGGGCTCACATGGGGAGGCTCGGCAGGTGCTTGTGGGAGGGAGTGAACGCTTGAGTGGGGCAGCAGAATGGTTGAGCACGTGGGGAGCGCTGAAGCTACGCCTCCCAGGTTCAAACCACTGCTTCTCATGAGCAGTGACCTAGGGCAAGTCCCTCGCCCTTGGCAACTCCCTCCCGCTTCTGTTGTTTGCAGGATAAAGTGAGTCAATATATGTCAAGTGCCCAGAGCAGCGCTGGGCACATTGCACATGCTCACTGGGTGTTAGCCATGGTTGTTATCATTACCTGAAAAAAATAACAAGAAAGCGCGTTACTACCTCTGGGCACCTCACAGGAGCCCTGCGGGGAAGTGCCAACGTGAGGCCCATTTGATACACATGGAAACTGAGGCCCGTAGAGGAGAAAGCAGCAAGCAGGGTGCGTGGGACAGTGAGCCGGACTCCGACTGCTCCAGCGCCCCGTGGATCCCACCCTTCCTTTGCACCGTACACCCTGCAGGCCCAGAGGCTGGAGGTCAGGGAGGGAGACCAGGGGCCCAGGAGCACTTTGGGGAGGTGAGTCTCACGCACTCACAAACCAGAAAGCCAGCGAATGGTAAGTTGCTAGTTTGATTGGATTTTAAAAGTTAGCCCCCCTCCCCTGCCATCTCTTCCAGCCTAGTGATCTGTTTGCCGGGGCGGGGGTGGGAGGGCAATATTCGAAGGTGAATAAATATTTCTCGAGCGCCTCTTTGTGGCAGGCGCCGTGCCAGCAGTTTTGCGTTCAGCATCTTACTTCAGCCCCTTGGCAGCGTGTGATGGAGCTGCTGTTGTCCCTGTTTTTCAGATGGGGGAACTGAGGCTCATTTGGTCAGGTTCGCTGCTCACTTGGCCAGCAAGTGGGTCAGAGATCTGGGCTCAGGTCTGCCCGTATGCTGCACATGTTTTTGTTAGCATCATGACCTGCCTTCTTCCGTAGAGGAAAACCTGTCTCCTAGTTCTCAAGTCCCTTAGAAAGCTGTTTGAGCAAAAGGATTCTAGTTGTTTCCTCAGAAGGTGAGCAGGCTAGGGCCTGGGAAAGCCTGGAAGGTGAGCTCTCTTAGCTTGACCATTGTGACAGCTCCCACAAATCCGGACAGAATTCCGGGCCATGTCACCTGTCCTTTCCCTTACCTGCCCCTTCCAGCCACCAGTCTCTTTCTCCCTCCTTTTCTTCTCAGTCAGGATTCTGCCCTGGGTGGTCTGCCTCTTGTCCCCCTGCTGCCTTCTCCCCTCCCCTCTGCAGCACTGAGTGGCACCAGGAAACCCACTTAACAGGTTGTATGTGCCAAGGCAGGGGCCACAGACATCTTTTCCCAGGCCGTGAGCATCACGAACTCCTTCTTGAACAACTGGCTGGAGAGGCCACCTGACTGGCTCAGCACCACCCCCTGCTGCTACCTGGGAGCTGGCCAAACACACTGTGTCCCAGGGCACCACCGCTGTCACCACGTGCACCAGCTCCAGGTGGTCCTGGCCTTGACAGAAATAAAGGTGACTGTCCAGAGCTCTGAGCTGGCCTTCAAACCATTCTCCTCTACTCCCATGTATTCCAGTGACCTGCTGACACTCAAGACTCAGACCAGTCATTTCCTTTGCCACAAAGGCTTCCAAAGCTCCCCCACCCACCCACCCCTGTCCTAGCACAGTTCCCCGCTCCTTCCTCTGTGCCCACAGTGTCCTCTGTCTCCTAGTGTCCATGTGGGACGCACAGCAGCACATCGCAGCTCCTGGCTGGACTGTGAGCTCCTAGCCCAGCGCCTGGTGTTTAGTCGGGGCTCAGCCCCCTGGCTACTGCCGCGAAGCCAGCTTCTCGAGTTGTCTGATTTGCTCCTAGCTTATATTTAGGGCATAATGACGATCTGAATTTATTGGAAATCCTCTAGCAAACATTTTTTAAAATCGAGGGATAACATGAGCCAAGTGCATAAAAGTGCAGTAATCTTCGCTGTACTGCTTGATGGCTTTGTACCTATGATTACATTAATGTGTGCAGGCGTCTCCCACTTTTCAAAAGTTTGCTTGAGGCTGCTGCTCTGTTACCAAAGACCACTTTGCAAAAGACTGAAAGAAATCTAAAGAGGATTTTCACTTTTACGAAAACAGGTGAAAAGTGAAAATAAGGTACAGTGTTGGTTTTGCAGCAGCCGTTAACAGAGGCAGTGCGCACCCCAAGCAGCGGGAGCGGCCTCACCAAGCTTCTTCCTGGGAGCCACACTCAGCACCTCGGCGTCACACCCCCGTAGCTTTGTACTGTGTCTGTGAGCATCTGCTTTATCACCATTTATTTTGCATATCTGTTAGCAAGATGTGTCCTAAGGCAGTTGCTTCTTGCTTTGCACCGTCCCGGCTTACGGAAGGTTTCATGGGAATGCTCTACTTTCAGATTGCGGGGGAAGCTTGTAATTCAGGTCAAGATAGAAAACATCTCTAGCATCCCATGCAGCTCCTTCTCAGTCTGTAACCAGCACCCCACCCCCCTCCCACCAGCTAATCACCACTCTGACTTTCAGAGGTGCCTTTTTTAAAGTTTTTTTTTTAATTGTGGTGAAATACCTATAACAAGTAATGTTTACAATGGATTAACCATTTTTAAGTATACAATTCAGTGGCATTAGGTACATTCTTTAAAGGTATTCTTTACATTTTAATGGCACTGGTAATACTTTCTTGGGGTAAAACAACTGAATGATACAGAAGTGACTAGAGTAGAAAGTGAAAGTTCCCCCAACCTCAGTATCTTCCTCAAAAGGAACCACTGTTTTCAGTTTGTGTATCCTTCCAGACCTTGCTCTGTGTACTGTCATGCAAATATCTATCAACACAGGAAAACATGGTATACACGTACATGTTTTAAGTCGATAGTTTTGTTTTTTAACTGTGAACGGAATCCTCGACTGATTGATTGCAACTTGGTCCGGTCTGCGTCAGGGTCTTTCAAAGGGCTGCACCAAGAACTAGTGGAGGACATTCCGTTTGATGTCTGTGGCATTGGTGATACTGCCTCTCCGTTTCCACTCAGATGCCCGGGCCTTGCATGTTTCCGTCCTTCCTCCTGACCCCTTGCCCCGACCCCTCTCACTGTCCTTGCAGAACCTGTTCTCAGATCCCACAGCCCCTGAAAGGCCTTAGTTATCGCTGACCCCTGGGGAGTCACATTTTCGATATTTAACTTTGAAGCAAGGACCAAAGGTCGGAGGCATGAAGGCTGGCGGAAAGCGTTGCTGGCCTTCAGCTGCCTCTGACCCCAGAAGCCAGCCTGAATGTCCCAGCCACAGAGCCCAAGGCTCCCCTCCTGCATCCCCCACTCGGGTACCCGGCAGGATCTCTGGAGTCAGCAGGGAGCGCCCCGAGTCTCCATGCCTCCTGCAGCTCAGGCTCCAGGGCCCTGGGAGGTGAGCTCTTGGTGAAACCCGAGCCTGCGGCCTTTGGGAAACCTAGACCTTATTTGCAGAAGGCTTTTCTCTGAGGCATGCGTGGTGTGCTTTCTTTATGAGAAGATAAACCCAAAGGCCTTCTGTTTTTTGACTCTGAAGTGAGCTTTCCCATTTCTTCTGGTTGATTCCACTGTGCTGGCTCTTCTACTAAGCACACCTCCTGAGGTGTTAGGCTCCTTTCTTCATCGCCCCTCCCTTTTCTTCTTGTTCTCTCCATCACGTTGGATGTGTTATGGTACAGGCCACCATTCAGCAGCCTGTCAAGGCTTGCCCTGCTCCAGGTTCCTGGTTTAGTGGGAGAGCACAGCGGGGTGCGAGATGGCCCTTCTCCTGGGGGCTTTTCGTCTGGAACATCTGAGGTTGTCCAGTGTAACACAGAGATTCCTGGGGGGCTAGCAGCCAGAAGGCTCTTGATGAGAAGCGGCAGAAATGTCAGGAATGCCTGCCCACATTTCCCAGCCACGCCATATCAGCTTCTCCATGATAACTATGGGATCTTGATGATGTTAGTATTAACAACAACAACAAAAATCAGGCTTTTTAAATATAGAAGAAAAGGGGGGGAAATAAAGTCTAGAACTCCAGTGTCCAAAGGATCCCTGTTGAATTTTTTTAGAAGTTAGCATGCATACATGATTAGAAATTTCAAACCAAACAGAAAGGTATAGAAATGAAAAACTCTTAAGTGCACTTCTGTGGGTGTGCACACCCAGCACCACCTGCCTTCTTGCTTTCCCCAAACATGAACTGCTATTATATTCCTGTGCAGCTTTCCAGGAAGAGTTGTGTCTGTACCATCATAAAGCTTTGCCCAGAGGGACTCTGCTTTGTTTCTTGTTCTTGCTTTTTTATCCTGATGCTGTTTCCGCATCCGCATTATCTAGATATAAAAAGTCCTCAGTCGTTTTAACATCTACGTGGATTCCCACTTTATGGACAGACCATAATTACCTAATCACTCCCCTGTTGAGGGGCATTTAGGTTATTTCCAGCTATTTACTGGGTAGGTTGCATTTTAAAGGTTTGAAATGTCCCTGGTAAGCATCCTTCCCCTCTCCCTCCCCAACACCTGATCATGGAGAAAAGCAGACCCCTTGGAAAGTTTTTGAATTCATTTTCACAGTTGACTTTTTTTTTTTTTTTTTTTTTAGTATAGTCAGGGAAAGGAAGGTAACTGTTGTTTGCTTAGTGCATTGCCAGGCTCTGAAGGAACTTTCTATCCCTGATTTCCTTTAGTTCTAGGAAGCCAGAATTGCTCCATGTTTTAGACAAGTAGCCAGAAGCTCAGAGAGGCCCCACCACTCATGTAGGATTCAGCTGGGGTTCACACCGCTCTGACCAACCCTGGAACTCGTGCACTGCTCCGCTTCCCTTAGTGCTGCCGGTTGTTCTGTACATCTAAGTCTATGCAGAGCTCAGGGAGAGGTTTCTGCATCTATCCATGTGAATTTCTGCTCTCAGCTTCTAACTGAGTGGTGTTTTGCTCTGCGTTTGGTCTCAGTTTTCTGTTTCTGAAAAGCTTTGAGTATGGTATGCTCTAAAATTCACTGGGAGTAAGTGGTAATCAGAGGAAACAGTCACTTCATCTTGGGGCCCTAACTTAGCGGGTTTGGGTCCTTTAGGAGAGGATGAGGGGGGCATCCGGGGCTGCGTTCAATCGCACAGCGTCCTAAGTGGGCTCTGATTGATGCTGTCTGTCAAGTGGTGCGCGCCCGGAACGCTCCCTTCTCTGGGCTCTTGGTTATTGGCATCTGTAATTCACTATCTGGGTTTCTTGGACAGTAGAATCATGTCTCAATTTATCTGTCATTTTTGTGGATGAATAATCCAAAGTAGGTAAATAAAAATTAATGTCTGGATTTAGATGCTAATTTAACTTTCAATTAGGTTTTGTTTTGAGTGTTATTGAAATTAATCTGTGCTCTTGGAGCACATTCCACTTATTGGCAAGGTAAGGTGGCCCCCAGAACACAATTGGTGGTTGTTTGGGGTAAATTCATAAGATGGATAGACCATATCAAGATAATGGAAAAGTTTACTTTAAAACTTTTCTGTTTTTCAATGACAAGATGGTGTCGGAATATCATCCAGACCCTGGAGAAAAACACTTCAATCAGAATCCTGCCCCAAACAAATCAGGGACAATTTTTGTGTGTGTGTGGTCTTTGCTACTTTCTAGACCTGGTTCATTTGCATGTAAATACTTTTTAAAGAGCACTAAACATGGAACTGAGTTTGAGCTCCTGGTGAAGCACTATTATTTTAGAAAGAGCGTGGGCTTTGGGATTGGGCAAGCTTCAAATTCTGACTCTGCAGCTCAGTAGCTGTGTGACATTGGGCAAGTCACTTAACCCTTCTGAGCCTCATTTCTCATCTGTAAAATGGGACTGATAATCCCTACATCTCATGGTTGCTATAAGGACTGAGATACAGCCATGTTTTCCACAACGCAGGATATGAACCATGGTGACACACAGGTCTTTTTCATTTCTCTTAGAAGCCTTCCGACTTTTCAGGGGAAAACGTCTTCCTTGGGGGCAAGCTTCCTTTGGGGACGAGCTTTAACTTATTACTCATACTTGCCAGGCTCCCCTTCTAAAGAGAGCCAGCATTTGGTTACATCCAATACACGTTGCTTTTCCTTTTCTATTTTTTATTGTTATATTAGCAAGGTACACTGGTGTTCCATTTCTGTTGTGATATACAGTTCCTTTTAAAATAAATATATTTAAATTAGAAGTTAATAGTGTGCTGTGGTTAAGACATAAATTGTGCAGATGGTAAGTGGTTTTGAATCCCAGCTTTGCCACCTCCTGGCTGTGTGGCCTTGGGCGGTCACGTAACATTTCTGAACCTCAGTTTTCTCATCTGAGCATAACATGGGCATAGCAACAGTACTATTTTGTGGGGTTTTTGTAAACTTTAAGTGAGATAATATAGTCAGAGCCCTTAGAACAGCATCGGGCACATAGAAAGTACCATAAAAGTACCACTTTCAAAGTGTGTTTCTGACCTTTGGAAAGCAGGGAGCTGGTGTGGGTTAAGTGCAGAGTGACTTAGGACTGTGGGCAATAAATGGTAGCTGGTGCTATGGTTTAGATTATTTAATAGTGATGATGTTAATAGTAGTCATAATAATCAACGAGGAGGTAGAATTTGTTGTATTGAAAGGAATTTCTTGGGGCAGAAACTCTCAGGAAGCTTGATAGGAGCCAGTGAGATTGCAACGTTCAAATCCGCCTGTTACCTTGGTTTGACTTTCCAGGCCAAGCCCAGCATTCGGTGCTTCATTAAACCCACGGAGACGCTAGAGCGGTCCCTTGAGATGAACAAGCACAAGGGCAAGAGGCGGGTGCAAAAGAGACCCAACTACAAAAACGTTGGGGAGGAAGAAGATGAGGAGAAAGGGCCCGCCGAGGATGCCCAAGAAGACGCCGAGAAGGCTAAAGGTACAGAGGGTGGTTCAAAAGGCACCAAGACGAGTGGGGAGAGTGAAGGTGAGTTGCGCCCGTGAACGCCGACCTGACAGCCAGGCTGTCCTCTGTGTCTGGTCCCCCTTATGTGTCAGTGGGTGCAGCTGTCATTCCCGGCACCGGTGTACCTCATTCTACACAGCCAGCCACTGGGAAGCAGCTGTGGGCAGATCTGGTTCAAGGCCTGCCCTTGTCGGATGGGTGGCTTGGAGCAAGGCCCTTTCCTTTTAGCCCCGTGCCTCCGTTTCCCCATCTGTCAAAAGAGGCTAACAAATAGTATTTACTTTGTTATTAAGAGAATTAAACAGATTAATACAAGTAACATGCTCAGAGCAGTGCCTGGCACATGTCATAAGTATCTCCTGCTACTGTTACTACTGTTATTATTGTCATCTTTATCATTACTGCTGTTCTTATTACTCCCGATAACCCGGGATTATGATTTTTGACAGAAGTCATTATTTCCAGTGCACTGCAGGGAGAAAAATAGCCCATGTTTAATGAAATTAGGTGCTTTTAATAAGATTATGGTTTTTTGGCATCAAATGATCAAATATAATCCCCTAGATTCTTACATTAAGATTTTTTTCAAGCCCTCATCTGTTTAGAGTGAGGTACACTTGTGTTTGGTGCCTATGTGCTCAATAAACAGAATCGTTTTGTCCTCTTTTCTGCCGTTGTCAGGAATGATTCTGGTTTATTTTTCACCTCCCTCTCGTTTAGATGCTAACACCTCCTCCATCTGGAGAGCGTTGTCTGCTCTGGGATGAAGCAAGCTTGAACTGTCCAGCTGCTTGTGTCATGGGCCGGGCTCACAGCCACACAGATGGGGTCTCTGGCCACGGCCCCAGGCACTCAGGGTGGAGGAGGTGATGGGATCAAGTGGGGTAGGGACTCTGCTCGCCAGAGGGGAGCTCCCACCACACCTCTTGGGACAGAAACGGGCTCTCCTCAGCTCCCAGCTGTGTTCTGCTGGGGGTGTGGGGAGCATTTCCTGCGAGCCATCCTCCTGGGTCCTGGGCTATCAGTGGCTGCTCTGCAGTCAGCTCCCCAGCCCATCAGCCCGGACTGTGTGCGTCCAGGGCCTCTGAAGCTGGAGAACAGAGCAGCTCAGTAAATCAGTGACTGAGAACACATTTGTTTTGGGGAGTTTGCTGCAATTGGGCAGCCAAACCCCACCCCATCCCCACCCTGCTGGCCCCATTCTGATTTTCTTGGCAGTTCTCAGCGAATGCCACGATCACATTTCGATAAGTATAACTAGAGTGTCTCCCCAGTGCCACCAGCCCTCTTCTTAAGGCTGAGATCTCTAGTACGCTTTTATTTCTGTTCAAAGTGTGCACGTAAGCATCTTGGTTTAGGAATTCCTTTTTGGCTTGGGAAGCCTTTGCCAACAAATGTCACTTTGGTGGGGAGGTGAGGGGCAGACACAAGGTAAGCCATACATGTTTGCTTATTTGGATCGTTTTGACTTTTTTTCTAACTTGGGAGAAAACTGTCTGCTTAAACCCCTGGGTTTAGCTGTCCTGTAGCCATATGGGGGGGAAAACGGACGACTTCACCCCATTTTGCACCCTGTGTTCTCGTCAATTTTGTTTTGGAAAGATGCTACCTCTTTTGTTCCAGTCCTTTTAAGGGCTGCTGTCTAACCAGGCCGGGGCCGTGACTAACCGTGGTGTGGACAAGGGCAGGCTTGGCCTCAAACACACAATCAAATGACTCAGCCAGGCGGCCCAGTCCTGGCGCACAGGGGCTTCAGAGGTTCAGCAAGGCTGCCGTCCCAGCTCCCAGGTTGGGGTCGGGGGAAGGACTCCCTGCAGGCTGGGCCCACCTGCCCTGTGCAGGGGGCACGGGGAGAAATGTTCACCAGCCTCCAAAACACTGTTTTCTGGGCGGTTACTCAGCCAGGTTGTGCCAGGCAGGGCCCAGGAATTTCCCCAGAGACTTTACTTGGACGGCTGATGTAGACTTCAGAGCCCGGTGGAGCGAGGCCCTCCGCGACTCCTTGCCTTTGTAGTGCCCTCCTGCTTTCTCGAATGCATATTTGTCTTCCCACCCAGCTCACTGTAAATAAATACAACTTTCACAGGCCTGTCCAGCAAAGAGACACCTAACTGGGCAGCAGCAGCTGTACTCTGGGGCTTTTTGAATTGTTTATTTGATCTCTTAGATAGTCTCCTGTTTGAAGGTGTTCTCTCCTTAGACTGTATCTGTGTTTGGGTGAAACCACACAGCTGTTAATTCCTGTGACTTGGAAGGGTGTCAGGCACATTTTCAAGCCAGAGGACAGTGTAGATGGGGGAGGTGCCTAGGAGATGGGAGATGGGACCTACGGTCCTGTCTCACCAGCTAGACCTATTGTGTGCCTTGGATGGCCTCCTTAAGCTCTGGACCTCATTTTCCCTATCTGGAAATTGTGACCGTAGGAAATGTAATGACTTTTTTTTTTTTAAATGAGGCTATGTTAGGATTCTTGTAAGATTTAGACATTCAACTCAGACTAGCTCAAGCAAAAAAGGCAGTTATTGTTCATGCGACTGGGAGGCCTGGGCGGGGCTGGACTGGGTGCACAGACAATCATTGGCCGTGTGAGGCTCGCATCCTGCCAGCCTACCACCGAGTGGAAAGGGAGCTGCTCCTTCCCACGGGCTGCAGCTGGAGTCTGGGAGCCGATGCTCGTTGGTGCTGACGGACCTGGCTTGCTCACCCTGTAGAGGGATGTTCTGTGCTGAGTGGCCAGGCCCTGTGTTTCTACCCTAAGGTGACTGCCTCAGAAAGAAATGAGGCGCATTTATCGGAAGAAGGGGGCATGGGTGCCAGGCCAACAGAAACAGCAGGTGTTCCCTTAGAAAGCCACACTATTTCTGTGTACTCCGCCATTTTCCTCAGGCCGTCTTCTCCCTTCCTGTATTTCATTTTTCTTTTCCATTCCCTTCCTGTTTTGAGGTGGACATGTGGCTGTTTTCTCCTCCAAGTCATTTCTTCTCTAGCGTGCTTTCTTGCATTGTCCCTGGATCTAGGGGCTTGATGACAGCCTTGACTCTGAGTAAAGAGATGCTGGCGCCAGCTCCCCCCTGCATACCCTGCCATTTTCATCCATTTCAGTGGTGAAATCTTTACTTAGAAAGGTGGCGTAAAGCACAGGAGTCAAAAGACATGTCACGAGTCACAGTTCTGCCATGACCTGATTTGTATGTGGCATTGACTTGTTTTTTTCCTACAAATGCAGCACCCAGAATTCACACCTCCTCCACATTTAAGCCCTGACAAGAGTTGTGTGAAATGAATATGCACCCCTGGACCCTCCACTCTCACCCCCAGTTTGCAAAGAAATGTGCTCTGCCTCGGGTCCCAAGTGATGGGCAACTCATTCTGAAACCAAAAAAAAATCACAGGCCCCCTCACTTTTCAGAAGTTGAGTGCTGAAAGGAAGACCAGGGTGCCCTGGTCCCTCTGGCCAGAGGCAAGTCCACCCAGATGCACTTCCATGTCAGTCTCCTCTTCAGTCTGGAAGGACCGTCATCTCTTTTTGGATTCAGTTAGAGCAGTAACTTAATAAATGGGCCTAGGACAAGAGAATGAATCGTTTGAACTTCTTGTTTGAAAAATAGGGTTTGGCCTGTGGAAAAATAGGTTTTTTGCTTATGGAAAAAGTGTAGGCATCAGTTTCACAGCCTGACCTTCAAAGCTTGCTCCTATCTTGAATCCCCACGTGGGCATGGAGGGAAGGGAATGGCACTGACTTTGAACCTGCCAAGTCAGCTGGGCGTTGGGGGTGCCTAGGAGTTTAGAGCCCCAGCTTGGCTTTTTTTTTTTTTTTTTTTTTTCTTTTCTTTGAAGTTTCTACTGAAATGAAATGGAACCTGGCCTCATTTCTGCAAAGCCAGAGCCAGCCCCAGGCCCGGCAGTTTTCTGATTGGGGCGAGCCAGGGACTAGCTATCAGGAGGTCGGGGTCTGCATCCCAGACACCTGTGGCTCAGCCCCTGAGGAGCTGTGTGACCCTGGGCAAGTCATCACCCTTTCTGTGCTTCTTTACCGATAGAGGGGGCTGCACGATGCCCAGCCCTCAGGTTGTCAGCGATGAGAACATCGGTGCCTCAGCGTTTAGCCTGTGACACATGAGCACTGAATAGGAGCCGTGGCAAGATGAAGAGCAGAGTGAGGAGCCTGGAAGGGGGACTTGAGCCTGGCTGGTCACCCCGGCGAGTTTCTGCGGGGCCTGTTTCTCTGTTCATTTTTGTAACGAATAGTGAGGTGGCTGAGTTGTGGTGGGGCATGGGCCGCTGGGGTAGAGAGGTGTGGGAGCACCAGCTTTTCCAATGGGCTTAACTAGTATAAGGAGAAGGATTGGAGGTCAGTTTAGACAAATCCTCTGAAAAGCAACTTCCCAGAAAAAACATTCTGAATTCAATCTCGTGCTGTCCAGTAAATGGTAATAAAAGCAAAGGAAGGGGTACCCCCAGACACCCAGCACATACACACGCTGTCATTGCCAGGCTTTGTTGGCCTCTTGCAGTTCTGCTCCAAAGCCAGCCAGTAGCATGTGGTCCTTCCCATATTTCCTAGGTAACCAGCAAGGGCATCTTTCTCCTCTTTCCCTTAACCTTCTTCTGAAGGCTTTCTTATCATCCCCTTCCCCTCTTTTTATTGTCTGGCCTCACCATGATTGCTGGAATGTTGACCACAGAGGACAACTGAGAAAATCCTTGAACTTGGAAAGTCAAAGACTGTTGGGAGGTCATGCCTGTCATTTCCCTGAAAAGCACTTCGTTTACCAAATACTAATCAGATTAGAATGCCCATCATCCTGGGAAGTTGATGAATTATGGCTGTTATTTAAAAAAATCAGGTGTGTCAGGGTACTGGGGAAGCTCACAGGTTGGGCCAGAGTTGTCATATCAAGGGACAGAGGTTGATGTCCTTGGGTCCTGAGAGTCCTCAGGCCTCTCCTGCACATTTGCATCGTGGTGCAACCATCACCACCTTCCAGCCCCAGAATGCTTCATTATCCCAAACTGTAACTGTACCCACAAAACATTTTCCCTCCCTCCTGCCCCTGGCAGCCATTACTCTGCTTCCTGGCTCTATGAATTTGACTAGTCCGGGTGCCTCATATAAGTGGAATCAATGCAGTATTTGTCTTTTTATGACTGGCTTATTTCACTGAGCATCATGTCCACAAGATTCATCCATGTTGTAACATGTGGCAGGATTTTCTTCCTTTTTAAATCTGAACGATATTTCATTTTTTGGATATATTACATTTTGCTTATCCTTCCATGCATTGGTGGGCACCTGGGTTGCTTCCACCTTTTGGCTACTGTGAATAATGCTGCTGTGAATATGGATGTGCAGATCCTCTTTTGCTTTTGGAGGTTATTGTGGAAACAATAGAGGCCAAGGAGGGCCCAGTCAGGGCCTGCTGAAGCCAGAGGAGCTGGACATTTGGGTTCTTGCTCCCAGCCTGGCAGCTTCACAGGCATGTCCCTCCACTCCCAGAGGCTCAAAACTCAGTGGTGTGAGGGGTCCCCCCACCAGCAGGCTCGGGTGCTGGAGCCTTCACGATCATGGGCCACGGTGCCCGGCACAGGAGCTGATATCGCACAGATGCTCCTTTACATGACACAGCTGACGTGCAGAGCTGGAAGAGGCGCCTACAGCAGCCAGGGGCAGAGCCCACCTCCTGATCCCTCTGCGCCTCAGTTTCCCTTCCGTAAGCTGCCGAGATTCCGCTAGATCAGCATTGCCCCAACTGTGGACATGGAGATGGCTTTGGGTGGGACAGAGAGGGCCTTGAAGACCATAGTGTGAGGATTTTTGCCGAGAGCTCAGCTTCAGGGGAGCCTCGTGGTGGGTGTATGTGTCTGACACCCCCTCACTTTCCCTCATCTCCCCTTTCCATGCGCACAACAGGCCTCAGCACTGTTTATTCATCGTGTGTATATTTCCACCGTTGCTTTCTGTTTATACTGGTTTTATGCTGATTGTAGCAATTGCTAAAAATATTTTATTTGAAAATAATTTCAAATTTATGAAAAGTGAAAAAAAGCAAAAATAGTATAAAGAACACCTGTTTACATCTGGAGGCACATGATGCCCTTCTGTCTGTCCTTCGTAGGTGATGTTAATTTTGGCCACCTGGTTAAGGTAAGGCCTAGTTTCTGCACTGTATCGTTACTTTCCCTTTTCTTAGCAACTAATTAGCAATCCATGGGGAAACACTTGGAGATAATGCAGATATCCTGTGCCTCATTAAAATTCCCCCTTAGAACCCTCCTGCACTGTTGGCGGGGATGTATTGGGTTGGCCAAAAATTTCATTTGGTTTTTTCCGTAAGATGGCTCCAGTAGTGCTTAGTTGTCTTTAACTTCATTTGAAACAATTTTGTTAGATTGTATTGTGATAGCTGTCATATCAGTGTGCATTTAAAAAAAAAAAACATCAAAATTGGTGAATTTTTCTGTAGACATTTTAATATTGAAGATGGAAGAAAAAAGCAACATTTTCGGCATATTATGCTTTATTATTTCAAGAAAGGTAAAAACACGACTGAAACGCAAAAAAAGATTTGTGCAGTGTATGGAGAAGGTGCTGTGACTGATCGAACATATCAAAAGTGGTTTGTGAAGTTTAGTGCTGGAGATGTCTCGCTGGATGATGCTCCAGGGTTGGGTAGACCAGTTGAAGTTGACAGAGATCAAATCGAGACATTAATTGAGAACAGTCAATGTTATACCACACGGGAGATAGCCGACCTACTCAAAATAACCAAATCAAGCGTCGAAAATCATTTGCACCAGCTTGGTTACGTTAATCGCTTTTGTGTTTGGGTTCCACGTAAGTTAAGCGGAAAAAAACCTTCTTGACCGTATTTCCTCATGCAATTCTCTACTTAAACGTAAGGAAAGCGTTCTGTTTTTAAAGCAAATTGTGACAGGCAGTGAAAAGTGGATGCCGTACAATAATGGGGAACGGAAGAGACCGTGGGGCAAGCAAAATGAACCACCACCCGCCACACCAAAGGCTGGTCTTCATCCAAAGAAGGTGATGTTGTGTATATGGTGCGATTGGAAGGGAGTCCTCTATGACCTTTTTCCAGAAAACCAAACAATTAATTCCAACAAATACTACTCCCATTTAGGCCAACTGAAAGCAGCAAAAAAGCATCGAGAATTAGTCAACAGAAAACGCATAATCTTCCATCAGGATAATGCAAGACTGCATGTTTCTTCGATGACCAGGCAAAAACTGTTATATCTTGGCTGGTAAGTTCCAATTCATCTGCAGTATTCACCAGACATTGCACCTTCAGATTTCCATTTATTTCGGTCTTTACAAAATTCTCCTCATGGAAAAATTTTCAATTCCCTGGAGACTGTAAAAGGCACCTGGAACAGTTCTTTGCTCAAAAAGATAAAAAGTTTTGGGAAGATGGAATTATGAAGCTGCCTGAAAAATGGCAGAAGGTGGGGAACAAAATGGTAAATATGTTGTTCAATAAAGTTCTTGGTGAAAATGAAAAATGTGTCTTTTATTTTTACTTTAAAAACCGAAGGAGCCTTTTGGCCAACCCAATAAACTGGGTGCAGCCACTGTGGAAAACAGTATGGATATTCCTTTAAAAACTAAAAATAGTTTTACTGTATGAACCAGCAATCCCACTCCTGGGCATATATCCAGAAAGAACAAAAATCCTAATTGGAAAAGATACACACACCCCAATGTTCATAGCAGCACCATTTACAATACCCAAGACATGGAAGCAACCTAAGTGTTCATTAGCAGATGAATGGATAAAGATGTGGTGTATATGTGCAATGGAATATTACTCAGCCATAAAAAAGAATGAAATAATGCCACTTGCAGCAACACAGATGGACCTAGAGATTATCATACTAAGTGAAGTAAGTCAGACAGGGAAAGACAAATATCATATATCCCTTATACATGGAATCTAAAAAATGCAAATGAACTTTACAAAACAGACTCACAGACATAGAAAACAAACTTATGGTTACAAAAGGGTAAGTGGTGGGGAGGGATAAATTAAGAGTATGAGATCAATAGATATACGCAACGGGACTTACTGTATAGCACGGGGAACTATATATTCAATATCTTGTAATAACCTATAATGAAAAAGAATCTGAAAAAGAATATATATATGTTCAAGAATATATATATGTGTGTGTACTTTGCTGTACACCTGAAACTAACACAATATTGTAAGTCAACCATACTTAAGTTAAAAAAAACTCCCCCTTAGATATGGCATTCATTGATGATTCTTGCTGACCCAGTCTTTACCAGGATGGTGGTACAATGTTGGTTTTCCAGTGTCAGCACTCGGTATTCCATTGTAAGCAAGATTCCTCCCTTCTTCCCATTCATTTATTTATTTATCTATCTCTTCTTGGCACAGACTCATGGATTCCAGTTTTTTAGTGGTTTCTATTTCATTACTGTGTTTAATTAATTTGATACTCAAATCATCCCAGATTTGGCCCTTGAGAATCCTTTCAAGCTGGCTCCTATGTCTTTGTGATCTGCTGCCATCATTTTTTTTCAATCAGTCCTGACACTTTCTGTCATAACAAGGTATTCAAGGTTCATTTCCCACCTACTGTGCCCTTCCTCAGGGTTAATTTCTCTGAAAAGCCCTGGTTCCTTTCAATGGGCGATGGTGTTAGAGGCCAAGATCTGGGCACCAGATGTGCTCATGACTACATGGGGTGTCTTGCTTTTTGGCCCTTTCAGTGCACAGAGCTAGGAAATATATGCATGTATGTATACAAAATACACATTACCGATTCCTCCAATTCCAGTCAATTCCCAGAGGGTCCTTTCTTGCCTTCTCCCACTCCAGATTTAGATGTCTCTTCTTTTACAGCGAGAGCCCTGGCTCCCAGTGACATCAAAACATTTACGATTTGCTCAATCCTATAATACATCTTTTAAAAGTTCCAGAACTGTTCATTGTTTGATAAATAAAGAGTTCAGGGTTGTTTGCAGTTCCCTGCTCCCCACCACCACCAAATACTTCATGTATCCCCAGTCCACAAATTGAGGGTATAGAGTCAAGTATTGTGTCATGAACTACTTGGATCTGTCTGCCTTTCCTTTCTTTTCCCCCTTCAGGATAGGTATGGTATTCATTTGAAATATATTTTGGTCTTTTTTGTTGTTGTTTGTTTGTTTGTTTTAGTTTAGGGTTCTCCCTTCTCATTCGTATTGATTTAATTTCTTTTTTTTTTTAAATAATTTGGAATGTTAACAAACTCAAAACTTTTGCAAAAGGGTTTGTACAAAGAAGTGTCCTTCCTCCCACATTCTTTCCATCCTGTTCCCCTCCCTCTTGTAGATAACTAACTTATTGTTCTCTGGAATATCCTTCCTGCGTTTCTTTGTGTAAAAAGCAGCAGAGGTAGGTATGCTTCCTTATTTTCCCTTCTTTCTTACATGCAGGGTATAGCCCACGGTGTATGCTCTTTGGCACTTGGCTCTCTTCACTTAGCACTATCTCCGGAAATCACTCCGTATCAGTTCACCAGCGATCTTCCTCATTCCTTTCCCAGCTGCACTGTGCATACCATAGTTGATTCAACCAATCTTTATGCTCAGACATTTAGGTAGTTTCCAGTATTTTGCAATTACAAGTAATAGTGCACTGAATACCCTTGTAAGTGTGCATTTTTATATCGTTGGAGGTGTATCTTCCAGATAAATTCCTGCGAGTGGGATTGCTCAATTGAAGGATATAGGAGTGATTTAAAGTTTTCGTTGAAAATGTATTTAAGTAAAAAAAAAAAAAAAAAGTGGGAGTTCAAATAAAATGATTAATAACAAATAGTGCAAGCAACACACAGACATGGCAGGAATTGTAAAGGCAGGCAAATGACTGAAGTTTGAGCAAAACTGGGCTAGAGTGTTGCTGCAGTCCCTTCAGACTCCAAAACAGAAACCTGGTGGGGTGGGAGCTCATGGTAACGAAGCTAATAACTGAGGGTCAGATGGAGCCGCCTGGGAATTCATCATCAGCACCTGGGTCCTGGCCTCAGGCCCATCGGCGGAAACCTGTGTCCACGTGAGCCCACTGTTCTGCTTTCCCTGGTGGCGGCAGCGCGACGAATGCACCTTGGGAGGGGAGCTAGGCCTCTCTGAGGCGGGCGTAGTGTCAGCAGAGAGGTGTGGCAGTGGGGGCCCACAAGGCGGTGCAGAACCATGCCGGACCTCCTGGTGTGGCATAAAGAGGGGTGCCCTTTGACCCTCGATCACCAAGACAGGCCAGATGCTCTTCGGCAGCCACTTTTGAAGATGGCTGTAGAATCCATTTTGGAACGGTGAGAATCTGGCGAGACCCTCTCCTCAAAAACCTATTACCCACTCCTCTCATGCCCACATAGCATTTTGCATACAATTGCAGGGAGCTGGCAGAGCTAGGTAAGCATTGCTACTTTTAAGAGTTGTTTGGATAAAATTGTTTAAAAGAAGGGGAAAAACCTGTTTGGCTTTGAAAGAAGCGTTGTGTATTTTACCTAGAAAGCTAAGTGGAGCAGCTCATCCCACAACCATGCCAGCTGGAGGAGGAGTATGTCGGGGGGAACAGGGGCGCAGCTGTGAGAACCAGGGTGACACAGCCGAGGTTCAGAAACCTCGTTGTGCATGGAGATTCCCTTGTGGGCCTGGTTCTGCACCAGGACATGACCTAGGAGGTGGGAGGGGGAGCAGGCTTGGCTTCTGCTGCTGCTTTTCTAGCTGTGTTGAGCCATACTTCTGGGTTTCTGTTTCTTCAGATTCAGTATTCAGGACCAAACTAGTGGTTTTCAGGCCATTGTGTGGGAAGCTCCAGAATTCCAGAAAGGAGCTTTAGGGGCCTCTGTGGAGGCCGTGAGGGAACCCGTGGTTGGAGATGTTCGGGCACCCGCCCACCCACTCTGTACCTGGAGCAGCTCTGCTCTCACCTCTTACCATGGTGGTGCCCTGGGAAATTGTCATTTAGAATTAATATGCACCTGCTCAGCAAAGTTTGGTGAGCGCTAGACTGGATTGTCTTTAACCTCTCCTCTATTCCAGAATTCTCAGAGTCTAGGGAGATGAAAAAGCCAAAAAGGGACAACCATGTCACAGCAGGTGGAGGCACTAGGGCTTGGCCCCGGAACCTTGGGGAGTCCTTGGAGCTGAGTTCCTGCTGTGTCAGCCAGGCAGTCAAGGAGGAAGGGGGCCTCGCAGCACTATGGGAAGCAGGTCAAAGGTCACAGGGCAGAAGCCGGAGACTGGGACCATCATCTCACTTGGTAGTCTTCAGATGTCTTTGATGGCACGCCCTAGTAGTAAACAGAAATAAATACATAATTGAACATGCATCTCCCCAATAGATATACATTTATTGTAAACTATACATATCTGTATTAATGTACAAATGTTATGTACATCATAACACAAAGTAGATTTTTAAAAGATGATAATTAAAAATAATAAGAGGTACTGCCTAGCGAATCATCTGGCATACCCACTGAAGTGTGTCTGCACCCCACTTTGGAGAAGACGGGGGTAGTTGGGAGGCATCTGAAGGAGGCTGGTGGAGGGGAGGATGCGAGTACGAGAGAGAATGGTGCTTCTCAGACAGCAGTCTGCAGCGCCTCCCGCCCTTTGCCGTGGCCGCAGGCTGCGTGGACTGCTGTTTACTCCGTAGCTCTTGGTGAATTGATTCACTTGTTTTTTCTTAGATTTAGCTTCATCCTAAGCAGTAACATCCACAAAAGAACAGGTTTTCTGTGCAGCTAGAATTTTCTTCTAATGCACATTAAAATAAATACAAAACTATGCAGGCACATTCCACTTAAAAATCACGTGTCAGCCCCCACCTGTGTGAGGGTCGGCTGCGGGATCAGCCCCCACCTGTGTGAGAGGGTCGGCCCTGTGGGAGACTCTGATCTGCGGCGTCTGACTCCAGACCACATTGGGAGGGAAGGGCCTGGTGCAGGCAAGCCCCCTCCTCCGGGTCCGGGCCCACGTGGGCATGTGGGGATGCAGTCCTCAAGCCAGAGGATAGTTGCAAGCACGGTCACGCCTAATAGAGTCCCAGAAAGGTGGCGAGGATGCGACATCCCCCGGTGAAGGCACTGTGCACACACTGATCGCAGGCTGAGTGGGGCGCCCTGCACGCCACAGCTGCTGTGCATCATTGCCAGCCCTGCCTGCCGCCAAAACCACCCCCGGTGGCCTGTCATCCATTGCTCCACTCCAGAGATGTGTAGTGAGCACTTGCCGTGTGCCAGGCCCTGGACTAGACACGAGTTCTGGTGGAGAACAAGACAGATAAGGCAGCTACTCTCAGGAAGCCCACATCCTAGTTGGGGAAGGCAGACAAGAAACAAGCAAACCAGTAAATAGAAAACAGAAAATCCAGGTGCAGGTTTCCCCCCCACGGGATCCAAAAGTAGAGCGGTCCTATGAAACCTTTTGTAGGACAAGATGGCGTAAAGCCAAGACGCAATTACCTTAGGACACATCTTGGTAACAGATTCACAAAATAAATGGAGGTAAAGCACCAATGCTCCCAGACACAGTTCACAGCTACGGCAGCTTGACGCTGAGGTGCTGAGTGGGGTTCCCGGGAAGGAGCTTGGCGGGGCCGCTCCCGCTGCATGGGGTGCCTGCCGCCTCTATAACGGTTGCTGCAACACCAACGCTCAATGCTATTTCTGCTTTTTGCCTATTTTTGTAAAAGGGAAAATCCTTTTCAGGTTTCTTTTGGTTAGAAAAAGAGGTACTAACGTAGGTCTTTCATAAAAGCGAAGTGGCCTAAAGCAAACTTTTTGAAAAGGTGGGGATACCTGTAGTTATACATGCTATAAAGTAAAATCAAGATGGGGGGAGGGGACAGATCTATACAGGAGAATTCCCAGTAATTTATGTAGCTGTTCCTCCCTCAGGGAGACAGAACAGAGCTCCTTAATCCTTAAGTGTGGGCTGTGCTTAATGACTTGCTTCCAAAGGGTGTGGGATGCAAGGAGGAGGAAAAGTCACTTTCCAGTGGAGAAACTTGACCAACATTCTCTTGGCCAAATGATTCAGATGAACATCCACAGCCATAAGTCATGTCAATAGCCTGTGCCCTTGATAGGATGTGATGAGAGGAGCACTTCCCCTCTGCGGTCTTCCTCCCAGAAACCCATAACCCCAGTCTAATTATCAGAAAAACGTCAGTCAGAATGCCCCAGATTGACGGGCATGCTACAAAATGAGGACCAGTCTCCTCAAACTGTAAGAAAGGAAGGTCTGAGAAACCGTCACAACCAAGAGGAGCCTAAGGAGATATGACAGCTGGGTATAACGTGATATCCAGGATGGGATCCTAGAATAGAAAAAGGGTATTAGGGAGAAACTAAGGAAGTCTGAATGAAGTATGGAGTTTAGTTCATGATAACTAAAAGAGGTAAAGGAAAAACCAGTGGGGAGGGTGTCTGAGAAGACGTCTCTGAGATGGTGATGTTTGAACTGAGCCCCGAATAATGTGATTGAGTTGTGCCTGGGTAGGGAGGACTGGGGTGAGAGCGTTCCAGGCAGAGCAGACAGCTCTGTAAAGATCCTGGGGCCGAAACAAACTCACTCCGGTCAAAGACAAGTGGGAAGGAAGCTCAGCACAGCTGGCGGGGCGGGGAGGGCCCCGAGGTGAGGTCAGAGGTGGACGGGGGCCAGGCCGTGCGAGGCCTTGATACCATGAATGGCATTTGGATTCCATCCTGAGTGTGATGGGAAGGCAGAAGGGGACCTGGGCTAATTTCCACTTAAAATCACTTGGTTCGGTGTGGACCACAAACTAAGGGGGCGAGAAGAGAAGCAGAGGCCACGTGGGAGGCACGAGTCCAGGGGAAGACGATGACAAGGCCGTGGCAGAGCCCAGGTCCGCGGCCCATCATTCCTGAACAGAGATGCAGATTCACATTTCATCCTCTGTTTCCCCTCATCATGTCTCCCGAAGATGGGGGGCATTACCTGAACTCTGGGTTCTAAGAACTAAGTATTTGAAGGTCCACACCTGTGCATCAAGGAACTCTGTAACAGCACACCTCACGGCACAACAACCGTCCACCTCTAACTCAGGATGTTTTCCTTTGTTGGTTCAGACCTTTTTCTCAAAATGAAAGTGTACACCGTGCTCGAGTCAGGTGCTACAAAAGTTGCCCCTACTTAATTGGGAAAAATAAAACGGGGTCCCTCCCCCTCTCTGCTTTCTGGAAGTTGTTAAGTGGGAAGGGAAAACAAACGCTTCAGTCATGTCAGAGCCTTTCTACAGTGTAAACAGTTTCAGAATATTTTCAGTGAATTTGGTTATGTTTTATTAACCACGTGTCATTTCTTCCACGCTCCTCAACTCCTCTGGGAAGGAAGCATGGTATCAATAAAGTAGAATAAATAACTGTTGAAGAAAAAAATCTTGAAATAAATCATTGCGATCTGTGCTTTCTTGTCAAAATCAGGCCCCATTTCTCAACGCTACCAAGATGAAAGGAGAGAGAGGTTCAGGCCCCCCAGCGTGCATATTGCAGGGGCTCCACCACCGCCGTCGAGCGTTTGCTGGACGCGTGCGGAGCAGTCTGCCAGGCTCCTTCTTGAGCACAAGAGTATCTGTAAAGCTCGGTCTGGGGCCGTGTGGGCTCATCCTGGTGTCTGTGTTTGCTTCCAGAGATAGAGATGGTAATCATGGAGCGCAGCAAGCTCCCGGAGCTGGCACCCAGCACCTCGGTGCAGGAGCAGAACACCACGGACGAGGAGAAGAGCGCCGCCACTGGCCTGGACAGCGTCCAGTGGAGCAGGTAGTCGCCGGGACTGCGGGAGGGCTGCCCCCGAGCCAGCCATCGGGGGCTGGGGGTAGGGCACCGCTGCTCAGTCTCTGGGATGTTGTGGAAGGAGGTGCCTTGGCCGGGTGCCCACAGAGGATAAGCCAGGCCTCTTCCTGCCCCCGGCCCCTGCCGATGGCCTCTTCTGCCTCCCGGCCAAGCCGTTCTGCTTCTCCACCAGAGACACGGCTCCTCTCGAGAGGCCACAGGGACAGAGCTGGCCCTCAAGGCCGTGGTATTCGCCCCTTGGAATGAATGACCGAGGCATGGCACTACCACCCCAAGCACTTCGGTGCTGGGCCGCGTCCTAACGAGTGTGGCCTTGTACCAGCTGCTCCTGGCCATACTCTGCTGTTCCCACAAAGGATCCCCTTGGGGGAAGCGTTTGGATTTCATTCATTTGCTGCCGTCACGTGCACCACCGTCGGTAGGGCCTGACCTCGTGACTCAGCCGGCACGATTTAATGCTGGATTTAACGCTGCTGTCCACCTTCAGCTTCTTGCCTGATTGTTCATTTCAGTGATGGCTGCCCAAACTACACCCTCTGAAAGCTTCCAGATGCCACATTGCCTGCAGCCTTGCTGTAGCACCACCCCTTCCAGAAGGAATTGGGTGGAGGGCTGCTCCTGAAGTTGCAGCAAACTGTTAGGAGGGCTTCTTCATCCTTATCAGATGGCCCTACTGCGCAGATGCCTGCAATAACCTCCTAATCCCATATTAGTGGTAATAAATGCACAGCAACATGGTTTCTCTGTCAGCCTGCAAGGCATTCACTTCCTGAACTCTCACGGTGGGGTGGATGAAACACACACACACACACACACACACACACACACACACACACACACACACCCTATTTATTAATGCAACTTAAAGACTCGAAGCAGGCTAATTTTTTCCTCTGCGTCTTGTTTATCTCTTTCCTGGCATGTGTTTCAGTTATCTAACAGACAGGATCAATTTTTATCAGTTGCACAGGGGAGCCGCTTTTAGTTTTGGTTAAATAAAAGTCATTGCAGCACAATGTGGGCCGTCAGTTGTACTGACAAGGACCTTTCTGATTTTGTGTTGTGACAACAAAATGTGACACCTGAAGCTCTGAAAATTAAGAAAATCATTCTAAACACAGAAAGGGAGGGGGAAGCAACCTTTAGGTGCTTGCACGGCTTTAATTTGAATATGAATCATTGAAAAACCAAAACTGACATGTCGTGGGGGATGCTTAGGCTAATGTAGGCACATCTGCTTAACAGAATATTAGCGGCTGCTTTTCCATGAATACTGTCATGATGTGTTCAGTTTCTTAGGATCTAATAAATGGAAACAGCATGTATTTTGCATAGTATGGTAATACTGTAGCTTTCCTAAAGGAGGAAAAATACCCATGTGTTGTCAAAAACAAAAAGTCAACCGACCAGAAAGTTACGTTGGAGTGTTGGAGTTGAGACTTCTTTTTTTCCTGAATTTTAATGAAGAGAGGGGTTTTCTTAGAGTTGATTGAGATTGTTTCTTAACTTTCGGTGACTTTGTCATCTTCTACCACGTGGTTCATAATGGAAGCTGATCCTGTGTCTTAAGTTGGGCCACATGCAGATTTGTGACCCCCAGGGACTCTGGGCAGGAGCTGCGCTCTGCTCTGAGACCAGGTGCTAGGGAGAGACTGTCCCTGGTGGAGAGTTGCCAATACCTTTGCAAAGGTATTGAGTTGTTGGCTGTCAGAGACACCGCCACGGACTTCTGTCCTCTCACCTGCACTGAGCCAGGAGGAGGGCACTGAGGGTGAGGGAGGGGACAGTTTGTCCTTGACATGAATTGGATCTTGACATTGGTCTGTTTGTCCAAAGAAACAGCATAGTACAAAGTGGAACTGTCCTTATATTTGCCATACACTGTGGGCTGTATCTGCATTCATGGTTAAATATAGGCGTAAGAAACCAGAAACCATTCACAACATTCTCTGTTTTCTTTAAAAAAAAAAAAAAAATCCTTTTAAAATTTAAAAAGTAATACACATTCAGAAAATGTAAAAAAGCTTGAAAAGTATAAAGAAGGGAAAAAAACTCTCCATAATTCAAAGGCAGCTGTTATTAGCATTTTGGTGATTTCCTGCCAGTTTTCAATGCCAATATAGTGGGAATTCTGCCCTTCTTCTCCCCAATAGCTTATACCCCCAATAGCCATGTATATTACTTTTTATTCTTGGTTTTCTCTAATATCAAACCCCAAGCATCTTTTTCACTTTATTGTACTCTTAGTAAACAAAATTCTAATGGCTTCATAATACTTCGTCTCATGCAAGATGGTATATCCACTGAGCCCTCCCTCTGCTACTGGGCATTTGGTTATTCTTATTATTCCCAAAGGAAAATACAGTCCAAATTCCAAGCAGCTGGCTTACAAGAAAGTGTTTTATACTTTATCCTGCTCTTACGTTTGGAAGTGTTATGGCTAGGGGCTTAGAAAAAAACAGATCCACACATGGCAAAACTATTCGCGCATTTGAATGGTGATGACAGATCGGGGGCTCCAGAGAAATAGAGCCTGAACGTAAATGTTCCTTAAAAGTTTCTTCCTTTAATTTCTGTGTGTCACGTGTTTGTTTGAAATGTTATGACAAGTGCGTTTCACTGCTTCTGCATTTTTCAATATAATATTTTGGATCGGTGATACATTTGTGGAGTATCAAAATTCAAAAAAGTATAAAATGTTTTGCAGTGAATAGTCTCCCTGTTTCTCTGCTGCACCATCTCGCCCCCCCCACCTCCCCGCCCAGTCAGCAGTGTTGACAGTAGCTTGTGTCCTTCCAGGGGTAAAGTGTGCCCTTGGTCACTCATTGAGTTGCTGTGTTCTCTTGGCTTCAACCTGGCATCCGGGGGCAGCCGCAGACAGTCATGGGATCAGAGCCTCCTGCCTACAGGCCAGATCTGTGCATATTCTATTATCCTTGTGTTGAAGAGTCTTTCCGGGCCAGGCCCTTCACCTGGAAGGGCAGCATTTAGGGTGTGCGGTTTGTGATATTTGCAGCCACTCTATAGATCTCACCCACAAAGCATCAGGCGAGAGACTTCCTATCGATCCCTTCCAGTCCGGGAAGGTCAACCCAAGAAATCACTGGACCAGGACCTGCCAAAGTGAGATCGTGGAGAAGTGCCCTTGGAATACTCAAAATAGAAATCCAACAGCAGCTCTCATGTATGAGCACTTTCCACCCTGTGCCTGGGCCTGTGTTAAATGCCTCTCTGTTTTCATTTTGCTTGAATCCTCACTGTGTCCCCGAAGGGTTTAATCCCCACCTTGCAGATGGGGGAAAGTTTTAGGTAATGTACCCAAGGGTTTGCAGCTAAGTAGAGGCAGAATCAGAAGTCGAACCCAGGCAGTTCTTGCTCCAGGGTCCACATTCTAAAATTGTTCAGACTTGTTGGTACCTTGTCTGCTAGTGTGAGTCTATTACATTGCCCCGTTTTCTTCATTCTCTTGTCACTCTTCGAAGTGATGATGTGGCGTGTCCATTCTCTGTCTGCCCACTGGCATGGAAGTGCCACAAGACCAGAGACTTGGTATCATTTATCCCCAGTGTCTGGGACAGCGGGTGAACGATGCTGAGTGATTAAGTGGTTGGTTCGTTCCTTAGTCGGTTTACCCTGGAGACGACAGCTTCGCACGGGCGGGGCCTGCCTCTCAGTCCCCTTTGTGTCCTCCAGGCCTGGTGCTGGACTGGGCGCACGGCGGATGCACTGCTTGCTGGCGGTGGGGCTGTAAAGGGCTAAGGCAGCTGCTTCCCGTGTGCAGGTGAGGCTCGTGCGTGCCACGAGGCTCATGCGTGCCCCTCTTTTCCAGACCCTTCCTGGATATGGTGTACCACGCCCTGGACAGCCCAGATGACGATTACCACGCGCTCTTCGTGCTCTGCCTCTTGTACGCGATGTCTCATAACAAAGGTAAGCTGCTCAGCTTGTCCGCCTTCAGGGAAAAGGAAAGCTGCTTTCCTTGAAGAATTTGCTTTCTGGTTTTGGCAGACTCCCACCGAACTTCTCTTCAACCTCGTTAGAATTTTTCAGGTGCTTTTCTACAGACTAAAGCTGCGGGAATCGGTTACTCAGGCAGCACGGGGCTGGGGCAGGCAGAGGGGGAGTTTCAAGTGTTGACCGTCCAACCCAGCATGACTGTTTGCACTGTGCTTTGCTTTCCACCCCTTGGTTTACAACTGACTTAGGCTTCCTACCTCTTTCCTAACATCAGAACAGAAATCAGTCAAATTGTAATCTTGGTTTTGCTATTTATAAAAGTTGATGTGCTGTTCTGGATTCAGAGCTGAAATAGACTCTGAGTGGATTGTGTGGAAGCGTAGGTTTCCTTTCTGAAGAAAGGTGTGGTTCTCTGGCTTCCCTTGTTGAGGCCGAGTGGTCAGGATCAGACTCCCGCGGAGCTGACAGATTTGATTAGAATCCATTCATTTACTTCCTCTCTGAGAACGGTCGCTGGTGTGTGTGCCACCTGGCTTGACACGGGCAAGTTCTCAAAGCACCACATCAGAATCTCTTTGAAGAAGAAGTGAAGAATATTCCTCAGGCCCCTGCCAAGTGCTGGGATTGGCATAGATGAGACTTTGCATCAAGTGTTGTTTTAGTAGGTTTTTCATGAGCTTATTGGGAGGTAGTTGGAGGTGGGTTTTACTAAGACAGCCTATGCCTGGAGTCATTTAGAAAGCACTCAACATAAAGTATGTACTTACTCTTAAATCATTAATCATGATAAGTTGATTAGTGGCAAAAGGAAATATAGTGAAAGAGGCCTCCTCTCTCGTTTGTCCTCCAGTTCTCTTCTTCACAGGCAGTTCACGTTAACAGTTTCTTCTGTGTCTTTTTAAAGATATCCATGCAAACCCAAGTACAAGTGTATATTATTTTATTTATGTGGGTTCCCCACTCCCTGCCCGACATGGAGGTTCATTCTTTATTGTCTGTTTTGTGCCTTGTTTTTCTCACATCATCATGTATCAACACGTCACTTCCCATCCCTATAGAGCTGCCTCGTGCTTTTTAATCCTGTGTCTGTGCCATCATTTATTCCGCCATCCCCTTACTGAATGACACTGAGTCCATTTCCAGGGTTTTCCCACTAGAGACAGGACCGGCCATGATGGCTCTTCTCCTGTATAAGTCATTGTGCTCACGTGCAAGGGTGTAGATCTAGCCCGAGACTTCTCTAAAAGATGCATGGCAAGCTCCGAATCCTCCCTCCACAGTCTCGTTCACTCCCATGGCTTCTGCGACTCCCTCCAGCTCCTGCCTTGGTGACTGGCACGCGGGAGCCCTCAGTTAGTGGGAGTAAACAGAACTCCAAGCCTGACCGATGGGAGTCGGTCCCACCCATGGATTGCCTGCCGTTCCCCCGACCCTCACCTTCCATGCCCGCCTCACTCCAGCCCTGCAGTCTGAACTCCTGACCCTTGCACGCTGGAGACTTCTACCTAGGTGATTGAGCAACACTTTGAAACAGTCTGTCTACACCACACTCATCCCCCCAAAATATACCCTGACCTCATCATGCTTCCTGCCATTTCTGGTTCAGTTGAAATTGCCAGCCAAGGTTGAAACTGCCACGACCTTTAGCTCTTTCCCTCTTTTGATCCCAGCATTTAGTCATCAGGTGTTGTCATTTCTCCCTCTTCAGCCTATCTGATCAGCAGAATTTAACTGAGCACAACTCAGTGCCTGGCTCTAAGTTAGGTGCTGGAGGCGAGAACCAAAGGCATGAGAGCAAGAGAGATACTGAGCACGTCATCCCAGTGGCCATTATCACAGCCTCCCCGAGGGGTCAAACACACGGCCATTTTATAATCCATCCTCCACAGCACTGCCGGGTGATTCTCTGTAAGACTGTGTTGACCGTGTCCTTCCCCTGTTCAGAAACCTTTGGTGCTTTCTTCTCTCCCTCGAACTCCAGTCTCCTGTACCTGCCATTTTGAGTATCTGGATCGCACCCACCATTCTAACTTGACCTGATTCCACCAACTTCCCTGTCATAGACCCTTGGCTCCGGCCCAGGGAGTCAAACTTTACTACGCAGTGATTGAACTCTTGCATGGAGATAAACTTGCAGTGGCTGCCATGGTACTCACTGAACTCTTTAATATTCTTTTGGTTGCAAGGCGCAGAAACCACCTCACATTAACTTAACGAAGAGAGAGAGTCTTATAGGAAGGCCTCTGGGGCAGCTCATGGGATCCAAGAAGTTGCCGAAAAGCCAAGGGAAGGGCAGGACCAGCTCTGGGGACTTCCCTTAAGGTAGATCGTGTTGTGGGCCCATCAAATCCCAGGCAGGGAGTCTGTCTCCGTTCAGGTTTCAAACTGTTGGGCAAGAGATCTCATTGTTCCAGGTTGGTGATATGTCTAACTCCGGAACAGTCCATTATGGCTGGGGGTGGGGTGGGTGAGAGTCAGGGTCACATAGCACAGAGCTGGCTCCAGGGGTTTCAGCTCTGTGTCTGGAACTGCTCCCAGAGAAGGGAGCTTCTTTAGAAGGCTGGCAGCCACCCCAGTCAGAGCCAACACACCTACCTGTTCTTGGCTGATCTGCCACCTTCTTGTATCCATCTGTTTTTTCCTGCCGTTTTCTCTGCCGTAACATCACCACCTATTGAAATTCTGCTCAACTGTCAAGGGTCTGCTGAGAACTCACCTTCTGGAATTTTCTCTGATCCCTTCAGGTGATACTCACTCTGGGTTAGTACCGCCTAGTGTGGCAGGCACATTTTATACTTTGCTGGATTTGATTTGCTAAAACTTTGTTAAGGATTTTTGCATCTGTGTTCCTGAGTGTTATTAGTCTGTGGTCTCCCTGTAATTCTCTTGTTTTGTTTGCTCTCAAGTTATGCTTACCTTATGAAATTAATTGGAAAGTATTCCCTCCTCCTGAATTTCTTGGAGGAGTTTTGGTAGAACTGGTATTATTTCTTCCTTTATTTTACTATTTGGTAGAATTCACCAGTGAAGCCATCTGGGCCTGGAGTTTTCTTTGAGAAAAGGTTTCAAAGTATTCAATTTCTATAGTAGATATTGGGCTATTAAAGCTTATCTGTTTCTTCTGTTCAAGTTTTGGTAGCTTGTGTCTTTCAAGGAATTTGTCATTTCATCTAAACTGTTGAATTTATTGGCATAAACTTTTTTACTATATTCCTTTATTATCCTCCTTTTTTTATTTTTCATTTTTCCTTTTTTTTCGGTCGTGCTGTGCAGCATGTGGGATCTAAGTTCCCCGACCAGGGATCGAACCTGTGCCCCCTGCAGTGAAAGCACAGAGTCCTAACCACTGGACTACCAGGGAATTCCCCTTTTATTAGCCCCTTAATGTCTGTAGGATCTATAGTAGTGCCCCCTTTCTAATTCATGGTATCGATAGTTGAGGTCTTCATTTTTTTTTTCCTGATCAGTTTGGCTAGAAATTTATCAATTTTATATTAATTTTATTGGTCCTCTCAAAGAACTTTCTTTTGGTTTCATTGATTTTTTTTCTCTGTTGTTTTTCTGTTTTATATTTCATTGATTTCTGTTCTTTATTTCTTACCTTTAGCTGCTTACTTCAATTTTAATTTACTCTTCTTTTTGTTAAGATGGAAGCTTAAATCATTGTTTTTTTTTTTATGCTACTCAGTTTATTTTATTTTACTTTTGAAAATTAACATACAATAAAATTGACTCATTTTGTGTGTAGTTCCATTAATTTTAGCATATTTATGGATTTGTGTGAACACTGCTATAATCAGGTGTTATGTTGTAGTTCTATCAACCAAAAAATTCCCTCATGCTCTTCCTTTTCAGTCATACCCTCTCCATACCAGTCATTGATTTTTAAACTTTTCTTCTTTTATAAAATATGAGTTTAATGCTGTACATTTTCCTCTAAGCACTGCTTTAGCTGCCTGCAGTAAATTTTGATATATGTGGTTTAATCTTTATTCAGTTTAAAATATTTTATAATTTCCCTTCTGATTTCTTTTTGTCTATTCTATCATCTGTGTAATTTCTAGCTATATTTCTATTATTGATTTTTCTTCTGGTTTGATTTTAGGTTATATTTGTTATATTTTCCCTTTTTTTTTTTGGCATGCCAGATTTATTTATTTATTTTTTTTGGCGGTACGCGGGCCTCTCACTGTTGTGGCCTCTCCCGTTGCGGAGCACAGGCTCCGGACGCGCAGGCTCAGCGGCCATGGCTCACGGGCCTAGCCGCTCCGCGGCATGTGGGATCTTCCCGGACTGGGGCACAAACCCATGTCCCCTGCATCGGCAGGCGGACTCTCAACCACTGCGCCACCAGGGAAGCCCCCAGATATTTTTTGATTGGTTGACAGTTACTATGAATTTTATGTTGTTGGATGCTGAATTCTTGCTTCCTTTCAAGATTTTTGGGCTTTGTCCTGGGACAAGGTGAAGTTACTAGGAGTCGTTTAGGTCTTCTTAGGCGCTTGCTTTTAAGCTTGATTGGTGCTAGTCCAGAACACCCTTTAGTCTCTGGCTCACTTGACCCCAGTACAGAGGCCGTCCCCTTCCAAGGGCTCTACTGGATGAGCCATGATTAGGTAGTCCTTCCACGCTGGCCGCTGGGAATGTGAGCTCTTCTCAGCCCCGTGTGAGCTCCTGGGGTTGTTCCACCTGCCTCCTCCCAGCAGGCCTTTCCCTTTCCTCACCTGCATGCACAGGGCAGAACACAGCGGGAGCCTAAGAAGGAACCCTCTTGCCGATCTGTGCAGTTCCCCCGTCTCTGCTACTGTCTTATATCAATTCCAGCCACTTGGCCTCTCTGAACTGCAGCCTCTGCCTTCTCACCTCAGAGAGACCGTGAGCTTTGTTTGGGTTTTCTCAGTCTGTGGTGAGGCCTGGAAACTTTCCAGACGGTGACCTGGAGCAATCACTGGGCACACTGCCTTAGTTTCTTCTCTCTCAGGATCACCCTCCTATGATGCCTGTTGTCTTGTCCAGTGTCTCATAACCATTGTTTTAGATGGTTTGCCTTTCTTGGCTGGAAGCTGTAGCATTTAAAAAAGAAAGTTTTATCAAGGTATAATTGATAAACAGTGAACTGCACATATTTCAAGTGTACAATTTGATAAGTTTTGACACGTTTATACACCCATGAAACTATCACCACTGTCAAGTCAGTGTACGTATCCATCACTCCAAAAGTTTTCTCCTGCCCTTTGTCACCCCTCCGTCCCTCTCTTCTCCCACCCCTCTCCCTAGGCAACTCTGAACTGCTCCCTGCCACTATAGCTTGGTTTGCACTTTCTAGACTTTTATGTAAATAAAATCATGCGATAAATACTCTTTTTTTGTATGGCTTCTTTCAATCTGCATAATTATTTTGAGATTCGTCCATGTTGTTGTGTGTATCTGTGGTTCCTTTCTTCTTATGTTTGAGTAGTATTCCATGTGTAAATGTACCACAATTTGTTTACCCGTTCACCTGTGAGCGGACGTTTGGGTTGTTTCCAGCTCTTGGCCATTACAAACAAAGCTGCCGTGAACACTTGTAGATGAGTCTTTGTACGGCCATGTATTTCCATTGTTCTTGGACAAACGCTGAGGAATGGGATGACTGAACCATATGACAGGTGTGTGTGTGTTTGTTCTTAAGAAACTGTCAAACTATCTTGCAAAGCGAACGCGTGCTCTTACATCCCACCGCCAGTGCACGAGGGTTCTGGTGTTCTGACACCCTCACCAGTGGGTGGCACGACCACCTTTTTTATTTCAGTCATTTTAATGGGTACATAGTGGTGTCGCATTGTGATTTTAATTGCGTTTCCCTAACGACTAATGACGTTGAACAGCTTTTTCAGTGCTTAGTCTGCCATCTTCTCATTTCCTTTGCCTGTGTTTTAATGGATTGTCCATTTTCTTATTGTTGAGTTTTGAGAGTTCTTTATATTCTGTATACAAGTCCTTTATCAGATGTGTTTTACAAAGATTTCCTCCCAGTCTGTGGCTAGCCTTTTCATTTTCTTAATAATACCTTTGGAAAAGCAGACGCTTTTAATTTCCATGAAGTTCCCATGGCACTTTTTTATGCTTTTGCTCTGCGTGTTTTCTCTCCCACTCTGGACCGCTGGGCCTCTGAAGGCAGAGACCGTGTCGCTCTCAACGGCCTCCTGCAGTACTCAGCTCGGCGCCCGACACCCGGTCAGCGCTCAGCCAAAGCTTGCTGACTGATTGCCTCTCAGCCGAGTGGCAGCTCCCCAGCGCTGCTCTCTTCCTGGCAGCCGGTGCTCAGTGCTCAGGGCCTCCGCAGGGAGGGTGCTGTTGGGGGCGGTGGGGATGCCCAGCTCCAGAGGGCCAGGGGTCACGTGGGTGAACACTTCGTCTTCCGGGGGGCTGGCTTTCTGAGCGGGCTTCCTTCCAGGAGCCCCGCCGTGTGCTGGGGAGTGGAGAAGTGGTGGCTGGCACGCCACGCTCCTTCGTCCATGATGTGGCCAGAGAGACGACCCTGCCGAGATCCTGCTGGGGAGCCCACCTCTCTTCCTAAAAGAGTGGGACTGTGTATTCGAGGGAATTTAATTCCTTCTTCCACTCCCTGCTAATGCTTTTCATTTATTTATTCAGTCACCCTTCTGACAAATATTTCTGAAGCCCTTCTTAGATGCCAGGCACTGTGGTTAATATTGAGAACACAGCAGTGAACCAAACAGAGATTCTCCTGGTGGTGAGTGTGGCTGCTGCGGAGGGAGCAAGGCGACAGTGGTAGAGGAGAAGGCAGCGTGACGGGTGTGATCTGTGATTGTGGAGGAAACCAGGGGTGGTGGTGCAGGGGCCACTAGCTTGGGTGGTCAGGGAAGGCTTCTCTGAGGAACAGACATCAGAGCTGAGGCCTGAAGAATGGGAAAGAGTCGGCTCTGCAAAGATCTGAGGCAGGAGTGCTCCAGGCAAAGGGAACAGCCTGTGCAAAGGCCCTGAGGTGCAAAAGACCTTACAGGTTTGAGGAGCAGAAAGCGGGTCAAGGTGAGGCTGACCAGGTGGGCAGGGACCAGATCGTGAAGGGCCTTGAAGGCCACAGAAAGGAATTTAGATTTTATCCCAGGTGCAGTGGGAAACACCTAAAGAATTTTTAAGTAGAAGAGTGACATGGTCAGATGGAAATTTTTGGAAGATTACTCTGGCTGCTGGATGGAAAGTAGGTTAATGGGGGTGGGGGAGTGCGTTGCAGGGCAGAAAACTGGGAGGCTTGTGAGGAAGCTGTTGCAGTAGTCCAGGCAGGGGTAACGTAGACTGAATTATGGCCTATTGGCCACGGAGATGGAGAAAAATTGGAAAGTTTTACGATACACTTTGGAGCTACAGCCAGGACGAGCTGATGGACTGGATGTGGGGGGTGAGTGAAAGGGACACTGGGGCAGCTGTGTGTGGCCATTTATGAAGACAGGGAGACAAGGGCAGGAGTGGGGCCGGGGGCAGAGATTTCTGCTTGATTTGGGTGGGAGTGGGCACCACGGGAGGAGTCTGTGTGATGCCCAGGGCCCTGCCTCCTGCCACTGTGTGACTGGTGGTGCCATTTCCAGAACCAGCAAGTGTGGGCTATGAGGCAGGTTTGGAGAGGAAGCCGGAGAGTTCAAGTTCAGCACCCTGAGGCCCAGGTGCCTGGGGTACCCCCAGGGGAAACTGCCTAGCAGGGGGAGCTGCCGCTTGGTTTATGCTCCAGTCTGGCCTGCAAGCACAGGTCTGCATTTGGTGGGGGCCATTTGGTGGTGGTGGTGGCGGCGGCAGTGGGTGGGTGGGTGGTTGCTGTTTTGGTTAGGCAGCAGGCAGTTAGCTGCACTTAACCTTCAGCCTCTCTTTTCCAGATCCGTGCCCTCTAAGCAGGGCCCCTAATGAAATGGTCTCTTTCCGATAGATTTTCCATCATAAGACAATTTTAACATAAAAGCAATGTTAATAAAAACCAAATGTTAGCTCAGGCTTTCCAGTAAATCATAATAGATTAGATGCTGCACCGAAATGAATATCGCACAGTGGAAAGGGTTGACCGGTTGGAGGAAGGCTCTCGCTGTGATTCAGTCCGGCCCTGTGATGAAGGCTGGTTCCTATCTGTAATAGCAGATGCAGCCCTCTCTCCTTTGTCAAGTCTGCAGGGCCCTGGCCCAGGGGAAGGGGAAGGGGGGTGAGTTTTGCAGCTTTGTCTTCCTAAAGGTTCCCCTGCTCCACCCACTAACCCTTCTACTCCCTGCCCCCTCCATTTATCATTGTTTACACAAGAGGAATCTTGGGCTTTTTGCTTTTTTTGTTTTGCTGAGAAGTTACTGGAACATGGATGAGAGGTATGGGAAAGGTTGAAAGGTAACAGGATAATAAAGGGAGGCTTTTGCTATGCGGAGAGTTGGCAAAATATCATTTTGGATCTCGACTGACACATAATCAGAACTGGAAGTACATTGGAAATTGGCCCAACATCTGGTTAGCTTTCGAAATAGTTGGTCTATAGTCTTCCAAAGCTGGCAATGCTTGTGTGATTCCAGCAAAGGAGACCAAAAGAAAGAAAAAAAAAATTTTTTTTAATTAATTTATTTATTTTTGGCTGCATTGGATCTTCATTGCTGCGTGCAGGCTTTCTCTAGTTGCGGTGAGCGGGGGCCACTCTTCGTTGCAGTGTGCGGGCTTCTGGTTGTGGAGCATGGGCTCTAGGCACGCGGGCTTCAGTTCTTGTGGCACATGGACTCAGTAGTTGTGGCTTGCAGGCCCTAGAGCACAGACTCAGTAGTTGTGGCACACAGGCTTAGTTGCTCCGCGGCATGTAGGATCTTCCCGGACCAGGGCTCAAACCCATGTCCCCTGCATTGGCAGGAGGATTCTTAACCTGCACCACCAGGGAAGTCCAAGAAAAAAAATTTTTGACTATTATTTTTACCTGGCACTATTGTGGTCTCTTTATGCAGGTTTGTCTGTCTACTTCTTTTTATGTAGCTTTGGTCTGGGTCTGTTCTACCCTTGTCCTGAATGAGGGTTTCCACTAAGGAGGAAGAATCTAGAACCCAGAGGGGAAGCTTAGGAGCTGGTTACTGACATCACGGAGCCACACGCTTCCCTTCTATTTGGGATTCTTTGAATTAGTTAGCTGGGAGTTTGGCCCCCACCAGTCCGCAGCCCAGTGCTTGTAGGGTGGGAGTGATGACAAGGGAAACCCGTTCTGACTCACTGGGGCAGAGCGGGATCTGACCCCGGTGGGGAGGGAACGAGGAAGCGTGTGGTCTGCTGGAATCTGGACATGCGAGCGCGGCTTCCCGGGCCATGTGAAGTGCATCTGGGTTTCTCTGGAATTTGTCACTCGGCACTTAGGGGGTTGAAGCAACTAGGACAGTATATTATCTACAGTGTTTATTTCAGTCAGAGGGAAATGGCTGGCGAAGGAACTCGATCGGGTTTGCAACAAAACCTGCATCTCAGTGACTGGAAACCTGTGTGTGTGTGTGTGTGTGTGTGTGTGTGTGTGTGTGTGTGTGTGTGTCTATGTCTGTCTGTCTGCCTGTCCATCCGTCCACCTGCACATGTGCCGTTTCCCTTTCACATGCATATCATTGTCATATTGTCACACTGACCTTGTTCATTCACAGCTGTGAGCCACTGTTTTGTTTGGACGCAGAAGAATGTCTTAGAGACAGTGGTGGGAAAAAGAGAGAGACGGGGAGGGAATGAGGCACCTGGCCGAGCAGGAACTTTGGGGAAAGAGCAGAGATGCCCAGAGGGGTTCTTTACAAAGTTTTGCCATGTGTTGTGTGGAATGGACCCTGCTCTCTGCCTCCCCTTGGTTGGTGGTAAAATCTACTGCACATAGGATGCATTGCAACATGGAGTCTGTTTTGGGAAAGTGCTGGAAGCAGGGAGATCACCTTGAGTGGCCAGGGGGATGGAGGCTGCTCTAGAGTTGGCCATGACAACCAGATCATGTCACGTGCTAGCTGCCCTCCAGGGGTCCTGGCATCCAAGCCATGTCTGTCCCTCCCCTAGCTTCTGCCTCATCACTTCCACCCAAAGCCCCGATCCCACTCTCCCCGAGCTCTACCATACTCCCTGCCCTGCCCCTTGGCCTGGCAAGTCCCGGTCGTCCCTGAGCAGCTCATCCTTCAGAATCCAACCTAGCTGCTTGTCCCCTGCACTCCCCACAGACAGTTCAGCATGCCTTCTTTGGACCTTCTAGAATAGTTTGACGTTAGCTTTGGTTAGCTTGTTTTCCTTTCTGTCCTTTTGTTCTTTCATTCTTTCTTTCCTCTTATAACACAGCTGATATAGAACTACATTAAGCCACGTTCAAAGTAAAAATTCCCATCAGTGCAAGGTAACGACAGGTAACTATTGAACGTGACCAAGTGCTGCTTCTTACTGCGTCCTGACAGCAACCCTGGGACGGGCAGTTTCTGTAATTATTCCCATTGAACATGTCAGGAGGCTGAGAGTCCAAGAGGTAAGTATCAAAACAAAATTCTTCCAGCACCTGGCACCTGGCTCTTTCCCCTTCCATCCCGGCCACAGAGCAGCAAGAACCCTGGGAGAGAACGGGCCCAAGGGCACGAGGAGGCCTTGCGGGGCGGGCTGTTGCTTTTGTCAGACCAGAGGGCAGTCCCCTCTCAAACTGTTGCTGTGGTCAGCTCACCACACAGGGGGTGCCACCCCCTCCCCAGCTGGATCCTGTCCATCTCCGGAATCAACCTAGTTCTAACTGTGCCTCTAACGTGGTCTGTGACCTTGGGGACGTGACTTAACATCTCTGGGCCTTAATTTCCTCACTAAAGGAAGAGGTTGCATTGGAATCTGGTCCTGTGATGTCTTGAGGTTTTTCAGTCCCCCTGGTTCCCCCGCTTCACGGAGGATGGAGCTACCAGCCGAGGAAGGTCAGGATAACCTTGGCAGGTTTTTCTTCCTGTTGAGAGAAGATTTTGCCACAGATTTCCTCATTTTTGACAAACTCTAAGGGAGTCAGGGCAATAATAGGCAAGAGACAAAAAAGGGAACTCGCCGTGGAAATTCAAGAGCTGCTCCGAGCCTGCCTCCCAGGCCCTCACGGCTGCCGCTGCGTTCCCAGGGGAGCCAAAAGCTGGCTCCGTCTTCTTTGAAGTGGAACGACGGGTTGGGGGTCATGGAAGTGGGTGATGTGCCGGGCAGGCCGGGGAGCCATTGTTTTCCCCAAAACTGCTGCTGACAGTTCCCAGAGGGCCAAGAACGAAAGGGTAGAGAGAGATTCACACGGTGTTGACATTTCTGGAAAAAAGCAAATGGTAGAAAGATTCAGTTGATGTCCTTCTTGCCATTTAATAAACCAGAATGCTCCAGAGTTAGACATTTAGCATCAAAACGAGATACAGAATCCACAAATCAAATTTTCATCACAATCAAATTTTTGGATGAAGCCACATCGGTGCGGTGTGAGAGGAGGACCTGCTTACCTCCAGCCCTCGGGCTGCCTCCACCCGTGTCATCTCCTTGGCATGACTTAGCCTCCGGTTCGGAGTTGGAAGGAATTCAGTAGCGCAAGATATATTGTTATGCTTTATTACGTCAACGTGTGAGTGTGGGAGTTACTTAGAATCCAGACAATCAGCTCCTCACTGCTATCCTCCAGTATTTTGTCAGGGTTCTAAATGAAGCATCATCTAGTACTCAAGCGGCCGTATTTCAAGAGTTCCCAGAAGTGCCACCATCCCCCCTTTTGTAGAATAACAGGAAAAGACGTGCTTCAGGCACAAACAATCCTTCCAGCTCCCCAGGCGTGGAGCAAGTGAAATGTTTGTTTCTGCGAGCTTTTCTGCAAGCCTAGTTTTCCAGAGCTGGGCTCCGCGAGAGGAGAGGGATTTGGAGCACTGCCCATCTCGCACCTGGCCTGGCGAAGTGACCCCAGCGGGGTCGTCCTGTCGCCCTAGCCCCCAGGTCCTGCTTTAGGAAAAGTGATGCTCGGTTCACTTAGACTCTGAGTGCGCCCTCTCTCCTTTCCCAAGCCCCCCACCCCACCCTCCCCCTCCCCCATCCCACCCCCACCCCCATCTCATCTTTGTCATTGAAATGCTGTTAGATTTCCCTGGAGGAAAAGTGATTCCTCTGCCCCTTAAACGTAGCCCCATAGATCCGCTCTTGCGCCTTTCTGTGAGCCCAGCACGGGGCTGCCGCCTCTGTGTCTCCCACGCGGGGGCCCAGCTCTCCAGTTTGGTGTTAAGAGCAGGAGATGCAATTGGTGGGCACGATTGTAGGTTCCTTTCTGTCTGGTCTGTTTCCCCCATTGTGGGACGGGTCTCACACAGGGGTGCCCTCGGGGGGTGGGCAGACCAGCCCCGAAACGGCAGCAAACCCCACAGTGCCAGAGTTTCTCCTTTTCCCACCCCCTTCCCGCTCCTCTGACTGTGCCCAGGAGCATGTCACAGTTGGGCTAGTGTAACCTCAGCACCTTTCACGTACCTGCCGATCGCCCTTTCTAATTCAGAGCAGGCCTCGGGCCACAGTGAGTAGCCAGTCAACAGTCTTTGGCTGAAACGTAAAAACCTTGTTGCTGTTGGTGTTGCAGCCATGCTGATTTCCCGTTTGCAAGTAGTGTTAGAAAATGTATGTTTTAGGGAATTCCCTGGTGGTCCAGTGGTTAGGACTCGGCGCTTTCACTGCCGAGGGCCTGGGTTCAATCTCTGGTCGGGAACTAAGGTCCCTCAAGCTGAGCGGCGTGGCCCAAAAAAAAAGGAAAAGAAAAGAAAATATATGTTTTAATATATTTACTTAAGTTCCAGTTACAGAAAACTCTGAGGTGAGTCATAGTACAGGCAGCACCCGGTCATGGCAGGAATCACAAAGACGGACCGTGGACGGCCGAGGTTGAGGAAGACCCGCTCGAAGGGGCCTTTCAGGACACGGAGGGTACTCGGTATGGCAGCTGCGCTTACAGCCGGCCCCTTCCCTCCGTTCCAGGCATGGATCCTGAGAAACTCGAGCGGATCCAGCTGCCGGTGCCCACTGCGGCCGAGAAGACGACCTACAACCACCTACTGGCGGAAAGACTCATCAGGATCATGAACAACGCAGCCCAGCCAGGTGCCCGGGCGTGCAGGCGGTTCCCAGGGTTGGTAGAGTTACGGGGACCAGGCCCCACACTGGCACCAGGAGCCCTGGCTTCTAGATCTGGCCCTGTTGGGAATCCAAGCAGACCTCAGCCATTCCCCTGCCACATACCCCCATGTCCTGGGCCACCCGGACCCCTCCCGTCCGGCTGTGTCTTCGTCTCGAGGTCTCCTCCTCTTTCCTTCCCCCATGGTGTTTGTGCCAGACCCTCTCTTTCTTCTCCTTCCATACTCAACCCTGCTTTGGTCAGTTTTGCCTGTGTCTGCAACCCTCCTCTTGGGGTGGCCCAAGGCCACATTTGAGCATGAACTAGGCTGAGAGTATGAGTGAGGGGGAAGGTTGATAATACGAGATGTGCCCAGTGTCTGGCACGTGTCAGCCTAGTTCTGAGGTCTTGGCCAGCACCGACCTGCAGCCACATTAGGGGCTAGAAAGAGCAAGTGGAATGAACTAGCACAGTGGTTCTCAGCTGGGGGCAGCTTTGTCCCCAGGGGACATCTGTCAATGTCCAGGGACATTTTTGGTGGTCACAACTTGGGGAGGGGCTGCTACTGGCATCTGGTAAGCAGAGGCCAGGATGCTGCTAAACATCCTACAGTGCACAGGACAGGCCCCCACAGCAAAGGATTATCTGGCCCCAAATGTCAATGGTGCTGAGGCTGAGAAACCCTAATTGCAAGGCAGGGAGAGAGGCCATCGGGGCGTAAGTGAGTGCACAGGGAAGGGCCGGACGGAGATGCAGCCTGGTGGAGAGAGAACCGCTGGGCTGAGTGATCAGGAGCAGTCCAGGGGGTGGCCCCAGTCAGGCTCAGGAGAAGGGCAGGCGTCCAGGGTTGGGACTGCAGATAAGGACCTCAGAGTCAAGGGGGGAGGTGGCCAGAAGCACAGTGTGACCGCTGCGGAGTGAGTGCAGGGGCTTGGAGAACCGGGTCCAGGGCCTAAAGGGTATCAGTAAACTCAACAAATGTTTATTGAGTGCCTCCTGCATGCCAGCCTCTGTATGCGAGGGACGAGGGTATAGGAAGTAGGGGACAGACGTGGATCCTGTACTCCAGGAGCCACGGCTGGGGGTCTATGGAATCTAGACCTCAGTGTGGGGTCAGGGCCAGAACTAACACTGTGGGGCTCACAGATGGGGTTTTTTTGTTGTTTTGTTTTTTTTGCGGTATGCGGGCCTCTCACTGTTATGGCCTCTCACGTTGCGGAGCACAGGCTCCGGATGCGCAGGCTCAGTGGCCATGGCTCACGGGCCCAGCCCCTCTGCGGCATGTGGGATCTTCCCGGACCGGGGCACGAACCCGTGTCCCCTGCATCGGCAGGCGGACTCTCAACCACTGCGCCACCAGGGAAGCCCTCACAGATGGTTTTTAAAGTCACAGGAGAGGAGAGAGGCGTGTGCAGGACTGAGCTCTGGGCCACTACTGATCTCTGAAGGTGATATAGAGGGGGAGCCAGCTCCAGAGCCTGGGCCAGGCCCCACGTGGGAGGGGGAGGGCCAGGAGGAAGGTGTCCTGGGTGGCAAGAAAGATTTGGGTGGCTCAGGACCAAGGGGCGCTCGGTGGAGTCAGTTTCCACGGGAGGTCTAGTTGGGGGAGGCGGAGCACGTTTCTGAGGATGGTGGCCCCAGACCGGTTGGCAGGAGCTGTGTAGCTGGACGGGCCTCGGTGATGGGGAAGGTGGAGCATGGCCTGGCTGCTGGGGAGGAGCGTCCACGGTGGGGAGGATCGGCAGGCCCCCTGAGGACGGTGTATTTCTGAAGAGAAGAGGTTGGGGCAGCTCAGAGGGACAATCTGGAAGCTTCTATGAGGCCTCAGGAGTTTGCTGCTCCCTCTGTTCCCCTGGAGAGATGGACCAGCAGGAGGAATAGTCAGCAACTTGGCAGGAACTTGCAAAGGAAGAAGGGTCTTGGTGGAAAATCACCATCCGCTTGCCTGGAGGCAGCAGGAGGGGCATTTCTGACCTGGCCCACAGCGCAGCTCCGTGGAGGGGCAGGCGGGAGTGAGACTATGCTCCGGAGAACTTCTGAGCTTGGAGGAGGGCGGGGGGCGGGGGGGGGGGCACTGCCGGGCCTGGGCCGCGGTGCAGAAGTGGTGGTGGGGCTGGGACGGGGAGAACAGCCGAGCTGAGACTAACCAGCCTCTGCCCGGGTGGCCCCTGGAGTTGTGTCGTGCTTAGGAAGGCCTGGTTTTGCTCGTATGTAACCAGTTCATTTTTGGGCAAACAGATTCCCTCTTCTCACCTGTTTGCTGCCCTACCCCCACCCCTGCCCTAACACACACACACACACACACACACACACACACACACACACACACGCATGCACGCATGCGCGCAGCGTTAAAGGCCAGCCAGGGAGGTGTGCAGCGGTGTGTCTGCCTTGAGTTTTTCCGCAGTGGTCCATCCTGGTCCCTGTTGTTTCCAAGACCTCGGAGATGTGGCCTAGAAACTCCCCCCTCTCCTGGCTCCTCCTTCCACGTGGAGGCCTCTCCCCAGAAATGAGATTAAAGATTCAGGGGGAGTTTGCTAAGAGCAGAATGCCCTTCAGTCAGGCGGTCACGGGTGCTTTCTAGGGACGATGCCAGATGTGGGTTTTGGCATTCAGTGCACCTGGAGTCCACCACAGCCCAGGGTGAGACTTGGGACAAGCCACTTCACTTTTCTAAACCTCAGCCTTTAGAGAACCCATTGCAGTGGGGTTTTAGAGAGACTCCTTGAGGGAGCGTCTCTAAAGCACCCAGACCATGCCCGGCTCACAGCAGGACAGCAGGTTGTGTTAGTCAGAACTTGGTTGCAGTTGACAGAAACCCAACTGAGACTCGCTGAGACAATACAAACAAACAAACAAGACTGTTGGCTTGCATGACTTCAAGTCTGTTGGGCGCTGGCTTGAGGCACGGCTGAATCCGGGGCTCAAACAATGTTTTCAAGCCTGTCTTTGGGCTCTGTGGCCTTCTGCCTTGGCCAGATGACTGCCTGCAGCTCCCGCCACCTGTCTCTGTCGGGCTCTAGACTTGCTGTAGCAGAGACGCTGGGCAGCCTGGTGGAAGGGAGGACTCAGGGCTCAGTTTGTAGAACATGCTGGTGAGGTGACCACTGCGGACTATAGTGCTTGGGCCATCAGGGCCCCACCGCTGTCCCTGTCCTCCCCGCAGCCCAGCACGAGGAGAGGGTCTTGAGCCCGGTGGTTCCAGTAAGTTGTGGAACTGAGCCTTACTGACTGTGACTGGCTCCCTTGCTCGCCCCCTACCCAGTCACTGTGACCAGGGGGCTGGATGGCCCTGACCAGCCTGGGGGATGTGCCCACCCCTGGGACAGGGGAAGCAGGACCAGCTCCACCCAAATCACATGACCGAGAGCAGGGCTGGTGGATCTCCAAGGGAAACTGGGGGTGCTTGTCCCTGAAGAAAGGGAAGGAATGCTGGACAAGCAAAGTGACCGCAGATGGCCACTTTCTAGGCCTTCAATAATAAGTAGTTACCCATTTTTCCTGCCTCCTCTCCCCCCATAAGGGGACTTTGGGTAGCATTTGGTACAGGCGGTTTTGATGAGAACATTCAATTGTAATTGATTGGGAAGGAGGTTGGCACATGGGGGCTCCCTCTGTACCCCCACTGGATGTCGGGGGACCTGTCAGCTGACCTCCAAGTCAGGAAGGCAAGAGACTGCCTGTGAGGGCATGCAGCCCGGGGTATGCGCGGCTGACCCCGGTGTGCTCTGCAGATGGCAAGATCCGGTTGGCGACGCTGGAGCTGAGCTGCCTGCTCCTAAAGCAGCAAGTCGTGACCAGCACGGGCTGTATCATAAAGGACGTACACCTGGCCTGCCTGGAGGTGAGGCCCCCTTCCTCCAGCACCCGTGCCCCGGGGGAGGGTAGGAGGAGGTCGAGGGAAGCTGCTGCATCCAGACCGCAGCCCGGTCCGCAGCACCACTGCGAGGAAGCTGGGCCCCAGACCCCTGCTGCCCCCTGTACCCACTTTCTCCCACAGACCTGCCCTTCCACTGAGATGGGCCCGAGAAGCCCACTTACTAGTGAGTTTTAGTAGTTCTCTTGTATTTGGCTCTGTATTTGTCTCCGGGATTTTTTTCTTTTTATATTATGAAAGTTTTATACGTGTACAGATACACATTTATTTATTTATGGTTTATCGTGCTACTATGTTCATTCATTGTTTTAAATAGCTTTCATTGTCTTCCCTCTTATTTTCCATGTTTATTTTAGAAAGTTTAGAAACTACAGAGAGGTAAAAGGTAATGATAGTTGACACTTCGGTGTGTGTCTTTCCAGATACCACATACACTCACACACACGTTTACAAGTGAATTTTTCTTTTTATAAAAACAGAGTTATCAAGGCCATGTTGTAGAACCCGTTTCTCTCATGTAACTGTGTATCAACAGCTTTCCATGTCATCACATTGAATCGTCTGTCCTTTGCCCATTTTTATTTTGAGTTCCTTCTCCCCCACCCCCTTACGAAGAACCACTTTATAGATTAAGATTATTAGCCCAGCGTCTGTCTTATATAGACTCAGACTTTAGAATTTGTGATTTACCCAACTCACTTGCCTCCATGAGACCTGCCCCCTCACACCCTCCCTCTCTTTTAACAGGGAGCCCGAGAAGAAAGTGTCCACCTGGTGCGGCATTTCTATAAGGTAAACTGCCGGAACTCAGGGGTACAGCAGTGTGTGTGTGTGTCGTATAAGTCAAGACTGTAGTGTCTTCAGTTATTTCTTACACCCTATGGGTCCTGAGTAAAAATGTTCAATTTCATCTCCTCCGGAGCAGTGGGCTCTGCACTTTTCTGTCCATGCTCTTGTATCAGTACAACTTTTGAGGACTCACCCCTAGTATGGGACTGTTTATTTATCAATTATATATGAATCTGTTTATTGATGAATTTACATGTAAATGATGAATTATATACAGAGAGTCATATGACTAAATAATACATATGAACTTATGTGTTCATGAATTACATATGCTTATACATACAAAATTACTGAATTACATATGAGTTTATAAATTATATGCATGTGTATTATTTATATACATGTACAGGCAGACCTCAGAGATACTGTGGGTTTGGTTCCAGATCACCACAATAGAGCAAATGTCACAATAAAGAGAGTCACGCAAACGTTTTGGTTTCCCAGCGCTAATCAAAGTTATGCTTACACTGTACTGTGGTCTGCTAAGTGTGTGATAGCATGGTGTCTAAAAAAAGAGTACATACCTTAATTAAAAATACTTTATTGCTAAAACATGCTGCCTATCATCTGACAACACAGGGTTGCCATGGACTTTCAATTTGTAAAAAAAATTCAGTATCTGTGAAGCAGTAAAGCAAAGTGCAATAAAATGAAGTGTGCCTGTTTGCACATACAGGCTCTAAACATTTATCATGAATGTAGTGAGAGCTGGTAAAGGACCATCATAACTTTCAGTATTTGGAAAACTTGTAGATCTGTCTTCAGTTTCCAGATGATTCGTTTTAAGATACTGCATTGTGATGGTTTTGTTTACCTCTTTTCTTAAGGCATAATATAGCCTTAGGCAAGGCTCATCATTTGTCAGCAACAGTGGATGAATCCATATGCCAAGCAGTCTTAGTTTCTGACTCTTTGGCCTCCACATCAGATCTCTCCAGATCCAGTGAGTGGTGGTTTCCCCTTGTACTCTGGCTGATGAAGAGATCCTCCCTGGAGGAGGAAAGGCGTCGGCCCCGCCCTTTTCTCATTCACTTGCACTGTTATTCATTGTTTGTACGCACAGCAGTTTAGCTGTGAACTAGATACACATATGAACGGGAATGTTTTTCTTTGTAAGAAGCTTTTTAAGCCACCGCCCGTTATTGTCAGTGTTCGTTGAGATAAAACCAGGTCATGTAATCTGGAAGTGTACCTTGCCGCGATCAGATGACGCCACGCAGCTGCAGTACGGTGGACATGCCCAGACGAGGGTGGCACCACCGTGGGCCCCACGCACCGGGGCAGAAATCCCAGTCTCCCCTTAGACCGGCCCAAACCACACTTGGCCTTGAAGTGAGGGTACGAGTCCTCGGCAGAGGCATCTTTGAAGCTCTTTCCGGTATAACTGCTCTTAGTTTATTCCCCTGCCCCCCACCCCCACCCTGGCCCCCAAAAAGCTTCTGGATTGCAAAAACAGGAAGACATATAGGTAGGCATCTTCCCAGAGGATTTTTCCTTCTCACTGACAAAAGGAGAACTGTATTTGAATTGCAGCTCCCTTCTCCCAACCCAGATTTTTCTCTCTTGTATCCTAAAAGGTTTGCACCCTAAGTACAGTATCTCACAAGCTTATGGATATTCTCAAGGGTTGCTATTTCTGTGGTTATTGCATGGTTCTCACACCACACAAGAACTTTCAAGTTTACCTGTGGTTCTGATCACTGGAAAAACATAGAGAGGACCTATTGCTTTTCCTACCCCCAACTGTGTGTGGGGTGGGGGGGCGGGGAGGGCGCTTAGGAGACAGGCCAGGTCTAACAGCCCTGACACGCTCAGCCAAGTCTCCCCTGCCCTCCCCCGCTGCAGGCCTATCCAGGGTGGTCATAATGACTTGTGTGCATCAACTCATTTTGTCTTCCTATTGCACAGACCTGGGCTCTCATCCCAGTCTTGCAGTGAAACAAAGAGAGGCTCCAAGAGGTACGGCTGAGATTGGCCCCTGGTCTATGTGTCTCACAGCCAGTTCCTCCCCGCCACCCTGTTCTGGGAGGGACCTCCGGGGCAGAGTCATCAGGGCTGCAGGAACTCTAAAACCCCAAAGGCGCACCTCAAAAACAAATGGAACAAGCCGTATAATTTTAGAGTTAAACATATTTAATCATACTCTTCCTTTCAGAGGTGTGGAGCCTCATAGCTTTAACATGACAACTTAACCGAGATTCTTATTTTCTCCAACCATTCTCAGCAAGCAGATGGCCTTAAATACTTGAAACGTTAACCCTTTTTATATTTTAATTATATATGAAGTTATTTTTGTTGTTTTTAATTAACTGCCTTGACACTAGAAATCTAACTACACATGCTTGAAAAAAAGGAGAAAAGCGTTGAGGTTCCATTTGATATTTGGGCTTTCTTTTGGGTGTGTGTGTTCTTATTCACGTGTGTATTTCACTTCCTGGTGATTTACCAGAACCCGCTAAGAAGAAACAGATGGCCCCAAAAGCCTCAAACTGGAGTTTATAATACTTTGTTGTTTATGGGGAAAAAATGTGCATAACCTTCTCTTTCCTTCCTTTCTTTTTAGGGAGAAGAAATCTTTTTGGACATGTTTGAAGATGAGTACAGGAGCATGACGGTGAGTGAGGGGCCAGACGGGCTTGTGGGTATGCAAAGCTTGTCCTGCCGAACCAGGGGAGAACTCGTCTCATTTGGAGCTTTCCATCCGAATGACAGAGACTGGTGGGGAAGTGCACTGAAAACAGTGCCTTTTGATCCCCACCAGTGAAACTTCAGATGACATTCACTCCCCCTAAGTTGGGGTGAGTCATAAGATGGTTCAGAAAGATTCACTTTGACATGAATAGTATTTGATTGAGGACTTAGTCCGTGTCAGGTGAGTCCGTGTCAGGTGTGTACAGCATGTCGTACATGTGAAATCTCTTAATCCCCACGTCAGCCTGATGGGAGTCACTGCTATCATTATCCTGCTTTTGCCGATAAGGAAATAAGAGTCAGAGAGCTTGAGGGAGGTGCCCACATGTGCCCAGTCATCGAGGAGCAGAGCCGTCACCTCTCAGTGTCCTGCCCTGCTCTGCATATTGTGCTGCCTCCTTCTTCTCTGTGCCACCAGAATGCCCCGCACCTGGCTTTTCCTTGAACCTGCAGTGCCAGCCCGGGGTCTCCCC